>NC_090265.1:654014413-654729413 GCF_040414725.1 Anabrus simplex | reverse complement strand
GTGACTCAATGCAGAATTTCACTTAAGCTCTTATAACTACACTAGCAAATGTACCCGTGCTTCACTACGGTATTCTACACTGTATTCGAATATCGAAGTAAATACTGTACATGCAGTAAAAAAGATTGTTTTAAAATTATATGTCTCTTAGCGTTATCCGGGAAACAGCATGGGGAGGTCCCCATACGCGTGTTTGTTACGGATTTGTGATATAACGCCAGGCTCACTTGCCTACTGCCATTCACAATTGAGTTGGGAAGTTTACCTTATAATTTCAGGCCCCATTGCCTACTGCGCGGTCACAATCGATTTGGGGAGTTTTCGTTATAATGACAGCCCCCTTTCCTACTTCCAGACAGATAACAGTTGAGGAGCTTTTATTATGATGGCAGGTAACTACCCCACTATCAGTCGAAATTGAGTTGTGCAGTTATCATTATAATGTCAAGCCCCTTTTCGAACTGCCAGCCAGCTTACTGCCAGTCACACCAAGTTGGTGAGTTTCCATCAAAAAAGCAGGCCACTATGCCTAATGCTAGTCATATTTTAGATGAGGACATTTGTTTATAATCGGGTAGGGGAGTTTTAAAGAAAACTGCATGCTCCCTTGCCTTCTGCAAGTCAAATCGAGAAGTGAACTATTCATTACAATGGTAGACCTTCCTTACTAATGCCAGTTATACAGGAGTTGGAGAAGGACCCCTTTCCTACCGCCAGTCAAAGTCGGTGTGGGAAGTACTGTTTACAATAGCAGACACACCCTTTCTCGATCGCAACAAATCGACATCAGTGAATATATATAGATCGTCATACGAATGTATATGCGTGTTTACAATATTGCAGGCCTTCATTTGCAGATTAACTGCTGCTAAACGTGCGTCATATCGACAAAGGATTATACCATAAGACGACGGATTTAGTGGCCTAAATGGCTGGTCCTATGATATCTCATCTATTCCTGGGTCAGACTGAGTTAGAAACGTTAAACAGGGGTAAAGTTTTTGCATTACTTTTCGGATAATTATGTGACAGCTACATACATAGCATTTGGCTCACATGTGGCTACTGGGTGGGCCAATTTTCGTTAAGAATTTGATGATTCTATATTTCCTATAAGTGATTGAAAGTATGAATTATGCATGTTCTTTTACTCGTGACACAATTTATTTACACACGCAACACTCTTCTTCCATTTAATCCTAAGCCCTAATATTATAACATTAGAATACACTCCTAGGAATGACTTCGCTTAATCTGCACAGCTTGTAAAGCGATCCTTTATTCACCTACTTCCTATCAGCTGGTCTGAATTTGCGGCAAAGCGACACTCTTGAAAACTCGGTCATATCTGTCCCGGTTCCGACGTCCGGCTAGGCATTGTTCTCTGCTCGCGTTCGTTGTCCTCTGCTAGGCTGGTCATTGGAATGTCCTTAATGAGTTTTAAAGACCTGCTTCTTCAATCGAAATACAGGTGACCACACAAGGGATTTGCTAACTGCTTCCTTACTACCGGTACAAATGTTCCGTTAGCCTGAGTGGAATGCCATTCACTCCCCTTTACTCTTCCTAAACTAACCGGCAACTTGTGTTCTCCCATTCACGTGCGATGTACACATTGTCCTCGGCAATTGGCGATGATTACGTTAAGCAAATCCTATTTCTCCCCGGCGAGTAAATAAATAACCCCCTCCCCATGGCACTACATCTCTTGAAGGGCCTTGACCTACCAAGCGACCGCTGTTCAGCCCGAAGGCTTGCAGATTGCGAGGTGTCGTTTGGTCAGCAGGATGATTCCTCCCAGCCGTTATTCTTGGCTTTCGAGACCGGGGCCGCTATATCACCGTCAGATAGCTCCTCAATTCTAATCACGTAGGCTGAGTGGACCTCGAACCAGCCCTCAGCTTCAGGTAAAAATCCCTGTCCTGGCCGGGAATCGAACCCGGGGCCTCCGGGTAAGAGGCAAGCACGCTACCCCTACACCATGGGGCAGGCGAGTGAATAAATAAAGTTTATGAATTGTTCACTTACATTTCAAATATCTGGTTGCATATTCCTGACTAGTCTGTAACCTGGCGCTCCCTCTCGTATTTGATTGAAATACTCATACGCTATTTTTTTTTTTTTTTTGCTATTTATTTTACGTCGCACCGGCACAGATATGTCTCATGGCGACGATGGGACGGGAAAGGCCTAGGAAGTGGAAGGAAGCGGCCGTGGCCTTAATTAAGGTACAGCCCCGGCATTTGCCTGGTGTGAAAATGGGAAACCACGGAAAACCATCTTCAGGGCTGGCGACAGTGGGGCTCGAACCCACGATCTCCCGATTACTGGATACTGGCCGCACTTACGCGACTGCAGCTATCGAGCTCGGTAATACTCATACGATGGACTTTACTTGTAAACTAAAGTGCTGAAGTGTGCTCACAACAAAGTACTGAGTGCTAACTGCCGAATGCTGGAATACCGAGTGTTGAACTGATGACTACAGAATACCGACTGTCCGACAGGTTCGAGCACGTCTGTTATATGCCAACGGTCCAACTACGTGATTCTCACCCAACTTCTCGTGATATTACAGAGCGTCACAATTGTATCCATTGGCTTCACTAGGTTATGAACCCGTGTCCGTGGTTTCTTATTTTTACTGTACCACGATGCGGAGTAGAAAGTCTGAATACGATAGTACCGTTTTGCCTAATTCACTTGGCGTCGGTTGTATTAAACTAACGTCGGCCATGTGCTTAATGGCGCGAAAGTTGTTATTTCCGGATGCACCCACGCATATACACATGTGATCAATTGCGCTTGAGGCTTATTGTTTCACTCACGTTATACTTAATTCCGTTAGGTCCACCACAAATTATCTTCATTACTGTGACTAGAAACCCAATTTACACGCTATCTGTCACGAATTCACAAGATAGACTGAAATATTCCCAGCGGGAATCTCAGCGGTTTAGAATGGAGCAATGTGATTGGTCGTGCCATTTTTCTTTGGGGCCTACTCGTCCAATTCTGAAGATTCTAGCTATCTTCTGTCCTTTTCGCGTATCTTAAGTTGCTCTGTCGTACACGGCCTTGTGGAAAGTTTTCAAAAAATGTTCCCAGGGTGTGGTGACCATCTGTCCCATGGGTGCGGAGGGCGGCAGTTCTCAGGCAATATCTGGCTAAGTGCATTGTTTAACAAACCGCCCCCCCCCCCCAACCAACAGACGTTCCTTACCTCCGCCAAGGTGGCTTAGCTCTTCCACGTTGGTGGTTCATGAACAATCTGCAGTTCTCGCCAAAATTGCCATACAAAGAATATGACGAATTAATGTATTCCGCCATAGCGCCTAATACAATTTGGGTGCAATACATACATACATACATACATACATACATACATACATACATACATACATACATACATACATACATACATACATACATACATACATACTCATTATAGACCGTTATGCCTTTCAGCATTCAGCCTGCAAGCTTCTGTGAATTTACTTTTTGCTAGTGGCTTTACGTCGCACCGACACAGATAGGTATAATGGTGACGACGGGACAAGAGAGACCTAGGAGTGGGAAAAGAGCGGCCGTGGCCTTAATTAAGGTGAAAATGTGAAACCACGGGAAACAATCTTCAGAGCTGCCGACAGTGAGGTTCGAACCCACAATCTCCCGGATGCAAGCTCACAGCTCTGAGGCTCTGACCTCACGGCCAACTCGCCCGGTTTTAGTAAGTCTTTCATTGTCCATTCATTCAAAATGACCATAGAATTGAAGTCTTTCTGATAGTGAGATATTTTCTCAGAATCCTGGTATAACTCAGGAGATCTCCGTTTCAGCTAAACATTTTTCCTACGGACTTTCGCTTTCTTTTTTCCTACATGTTTAGTTAGAGATCTGTATCCAATGATCAAGGTTTCTGATGCACATAATGCTTCAGGCTTGATTACTGTGTTGTAGTTTTGTAATTTTCACGGTGATATAGTGGCCCCGATCTAGAAAGCTGACCACATGACACCTCGTAATCTGCAAGCCTTTGGGCTGAGCAGTGGTCGCTTGGTACGCCAAGGCCCTTCAGGGCTGTAGTGCCATGAGTTTAGTTAGTTTTTTTAAAAAATTTAGCACTCCGAGTTATTGATCTTTCTTTGTACCTGTTCCATGTGATTCTATAGAATATTTGTCATTTATAAATTCTCTCTCTCTCTCTCTCTCGATTTTCTTCTCGATTTAATCGAGATATTTGGATGATTTCCCCTGAGTCTTAGGTATCGAGGAGATTCTTCCATGTTTCGGGTTTTCTCATAGGAGATTTGGAGTCCAGGTTTTAGATGCAATTGCGTGAAGTTTTTTCCAGGTACTGAATTGCTTCCTGCTTACTGTTAGATAAAATTACGAGATCATCTGCGAAGGCCGAACATTTTATATGAATTATATCTTTAACTTGCCTATATTAATCCCTTTTGTTACCGTTTCCCGAGTTCGGACTATGTTCTCTAGCAATTATTATTGTCATTACTATTCATGGAATATGACTGGTTTAACTGTGTAAATTCTAGAGCCATTCCTGCTCTCTTAGCCTTGGTTTCAACTCCACTACCACACTGTCACCATTGTATTGACTGTAGTTCACAGAATAACGCTATTTCTCAGAACGCGATATCCCGTACAATATTACACCCTTACGGAATGGTATCTAACGGTGATGGGATTAAACATCCGTTCGAACATGTCGCCGCCTCCTGCTGCACTGCAGTGTTGACAGATTTACGAGCCTACCTACGGCCATGATTTACGTCATCGCACACCACGAAGCTGAAAATGTGAACATCGGCAGCTTGTTACATAGTGACCATGTTATTCACAACGTGAATGCACTCCATAAACTAAGACCTGTGGTCTCCCATCTCCTTGTCTTCTACCCACTATCACAGCAGAAACCTCAGAAAGGAGATTGTTAATAATTCTAAGAAGGAAAATAAGACAGGAAATACAGAACGCATATATATTTAAATTATTAAAAAACAGCTTTGGCAAATCCGTCCGTCTGGTCTATTGGACCGATTTGCTTCGTTTTTGTTTTCTATCTGGAATTACCTGCCGGTAAGTCATGAGACATTGATAGGTGTATAAGTTCAGCCAACTTTGAGTAATCATAAAATCAAATCATTAAGTGATCACTCCAATAATTGCAGGCGAAGGCTTACCCTAGCCCGCATTCTCTACTAGGCGGGTTGCTAAGGGACTAATAATTTCATTAATATTCTGATTATGCGATTTTCATCGCTAATGCATGCAAACATTGATTACTACCTGTAAAGCCACAGAGTATACACCTCCTCTGGTGATGGAAGAATTATTCTTTTCTCCGAGATAATCTAACATACAGTTGGCTGTGGCTGAATAGTTGTTCGGGTAAGTAGACGCCCAGGTTTTCAAGAGTTCGCGCTTTATTAATGGCCATACAGAAGGCCAGTCGACTTGATACCTTCCTGTTTGTGCGTACGTCGAGTGTTTTCTCTTTTTTTCTATTTGTTTTACGTCGCACCGACACAGATAGGTCTTATGGCAACGATGAGATAGGAAAGGCCTAGGAATGCGAAGGAAGCGGCCGTGGCCCTAATTAAGGAAGAGCACCAGTATTTGCCTGGTAAGAAAATGGGAAATCACGGAAAATCATCTTCAGGGCTGCCGACAGTGAGGTTCGAACCCACTATCTCCCGGATGCAAGCTCACAGCTGCGCGCTCCTAACCGCACGGCCAACTCGCCCAGTCTGTTTTCTTTTATAAGCATGCAAGTGATAAGGATGGCATCGATAGAGTCATAACAATTTTTCAAACGGCGTACAGGTACCACTGATGAAACTTCATTTTATTTACTGTTATGGGCATTTTCAGTCAACCACGTAATCTTTCGAGCAAATTTTCTGATTGTTAGGCTCCAGAGATGAGACTATACAGGTATACAACATGCAGTAATACGTTTTCAAGAAACAAACTAGGAAATAACCAATATAATAATGCACCTCGGGACCTGCTCACCTGATAAGTTAAAGCGAGCACTGCTCGCATCGCAGGATGGTGGTGGTGTTGATTACTGTTTTAATAGGAAGTACAAGTAGGCTACCATCCTCTATATAACACTAATCAGAGAAAAAATGGAAGAGATCCAACACTTCGAAAAATGAACGTATCGGTCAAAGAAAGACAAGGATCATGAAGGGCGTGAAAATGAAAGAATCCCTAGCCCTCGGAAACCCAGTAGCGTCGGGGTCGGAAAAGAACAAAGGATTGTCCAAGGGAGGTCTGATAGGATAGATTAAAGTTAGGAGCCTGCCACAAGTAACTAAGCAATGCCAGGAATCAGCTAAGGGCACCGTGGTCACCAATCCACGCTCCCAATTTGAGAGCCCCTGGGGACTCTTTTGGTCAGCTCTTACGACAGGCAGGGGATACCGTGTGTGTTATTCTACCTCCCCCACCCACAGGGGGTTCCCTCATTGCAGGAGGCCATAGCCCTTAAGGGAGTTACAAGGCTATTCTATTGTATGTATTTATTTAGATCTAGTCTGATTATTAATGTTCACCCAAATTTTCCCAAAAGGAATGGCTTTCGCCACCTCTTTGGTGTAGTGGTTAATGTGATCAGCTGCCACCTCCGGAGGCACGGGATCGATTCCTGGCTCTGCCACGATATTTGGAAAATGGTATGAGGGCTGGAACGGGGTGCACTCTGACTCGGGAGGTCAACTGAGTAGAGGGGGTTCGATTAGGCCTTCAACCATCCTCGTGGTTTCCCACTTCTCGTCCAGGCAAAAGCCGGGATGATACCTTCCTTCCCACTTCCTTGTCTATCCCTTTCAATGTTCCCATCCCCCTACAAGCCCCCTGTTCAGCATAGCAGGTGAGGCCGCCTGGGCCAGGTACTGGTCCTCCTCTACAGTTTTAACCCCCGACCCAAAGTCTCACGCTCCAGGACACTGCCCTTAAGGCGGTAGAGGTGGGATCCCTCTCCGAGTCCGAAACAAAAACCAACGCTGAAGGTAAACGGATTAAGAAAGAAAGAAAGAAAAATAAAGAAAGAAAGAAGGAAGGAATGGCTTTCATTTTCACATTAACAGCAATATTCTGAAAAGGAGAAAGTTTTCACAGCTGAAATTGTTTCCAGTTATAGATTGGTGTGTCTTCTTTATAAGAAAAATACAACGAACCTCTCACGACCACGACTTTTGTACTTTTTAAGACAAAAATGCCTGTCTATCAGCGAAGTCTTTGTCGCATATTAGGCACGATGACGTAGATATATCGGCATGATGTCGAACTGCGAACATCCTGGCTTCTGTTGTCTTCCAGATATATTTGAGAGACTTAAATTGGTGTCAGTTACGGGTTGCAAGAACAATTCAATGATGACATACCTGAACTCTTCATTGAAAAATATATCTTTCAGTGAAATAAAAGAATCATTTTTTCCATACCGGGGTTTATATCGATAAGTACGAGATTGAGCAGCTCACCTGATGGCCATGTCGCTAACGCGTCAACTCTACGTGATCTAACACCGTGGTTATCCAGTTCGAGTCTCGTCCATTGAAAATATATGTTTACTATTAGAATGTTGGCCGGCAGGTTAGGTGAAGTAGTGTTATAGAATTTCTAATCACTAGAATGCGCTCCAAAAGCTTGGATTAAATTCCAAACCTCTCCGCAGTGCTCATATGACGCTGTTGATGGTGATTCGTTTTGGACAGTTGTATGCAGCTTTCTCCAGAGCATGCAGATCCATAGACGTCAAAGTACAACTCCGAGCTACAACTGCACTCAATATGATTTATCAGGAAATATTACAATAGCTGTTTTGATTTCATTCGAATACCGTGTAAAACCGGGAAAGTATTTATTCATAAGACATAGTCTATTTCCAATTACTTCATAGAGAGTAATTTCGACTGACGAAGGCAGGCTTATGTACTAGTTTATTATAATTCATTCAGAGGAGAACGAATCGCCTACTTGGAGTATGACTTTATTAATTCCAAGGAAAAATTTCTACAATATTTAATGGAATTTTTATACAATATCCCTGATTTAGATCGATTGGGGCTATACAAAGTAGCAGCCAATTTAATGACCAGCTTGGAGCAGGTTCTGATCTCACTTGCTGAAAGAGATTCTTACATCTGTTACTAGATCTAATTTCAAAAATGCACCGCCTAGAAAATCCCAGGAGCTGCTGCAGACGGAGGACGGTACCAGTCAAGATATTATCAAAATATGCATTCGCCTTTTTGGCGTGTAGAAGCTGGTGTTCCCCTGAGAAATGAGGCAGCAAGCACAAGAGGTAAGAGAGAATACGGTGAAAGGGAAGAATATTACAGAGAGAAAGGAAAAACGTGATACTGTTGTTGAAAGTAGGTCGATAAGGTTTTGGAAGTCTCTCATCTTCGTAATATTAGTTAGGCATACAGTTCCTTTGTAAAGTGATGTAATACCCGAGAGAGGAATATATACGATACATATACTCCCAAATTATTAATTATCATATAGCTTTATGTTGTAATATATTATTTCCGCTTATGTATATTTCTTTCTTTATTATTTATTTATTTATTTATTTATTTATTTATTTATTTATTTATTTATTTATTTATTTATTTATTTATTTATTTATTTATTTATTTATTTATTTATTTATTTATTTATTTATTTATTTATTTATTTATTTATTTATTTATTTATTTTGCTCTTGAGTCTGCTGGTAACTTCAATTTTCTCATTACACTTCTTTTTTTAACTGGTTCCTTCTTTGTGTTTTTTATCGCTGTTTGTTGCGCCTTCTGCGGATCAGTGGCTGAGTATCATCTCTGGTTCCCATAACCATGTTTTTTTTGTTTGTTTACAAGTTGCTTTACGTCGTACCGACACAGATAGGTTTATGGCGACGATGAGACAGAAAGGGGCTGGGGGTGGGAAGGAAGCGACTGTGGCCTTACTTAAGGTACATGCCAAGCATTTGATTAGTGTGAAAAGGGGAAAACACGGAAAACCATGTTCAGGGCCACCGACAGTGGGGTTCGAACCCACTACCACCTGAATACTGGATACTGGCCACACTTAAGCGACTGCAGCTCTCGAGCTCGGTCAATCGTGAGTTCATATGTGCGAAAAGCAGGCAGGTCGGGCTTTTGAAGGGCGGAATAAAATTCATTCGGCACGCCATGTAAAAGATCCCCGGTGATACGTTTATTGCTCAATGAACACTATTTTAAACTCCACAGTAGACCCTTCGGTGGAATTGTGCTTTATATGTCACCTGGTAAAGTAAGCAGAACGTGAAAATTGATACGAATGATGCCTACATGTCTGCAACACAATAACGGAGGTCATACGATAAATATAATATTGGTATTTGTAATTTCATGAAATGTATGACTTTAATATATATCACTACTTTGTCTGAAAACCGGCGGGTATAAGTAGCTCAGACGGTATAACGATGGTCTTCTGTGCTCAAGTTGGGTGGGTTCGATCCCGACTCAGTGGTATTTAAAAATGCTGAAATACGCCAGCCACGCTTGAATGAATGACCGAATTGGATTGTATTCATGCACGCATGAGTAGATGAACAATCCCCTCTACCAAACACGGATAGCCAACCAACTGGGACCGGGCGAGCTGGCCGTGCGGTTAGGGGTGCGCAGCTGTTAGCTTGCATCCGGGAGATAGTGGATTCGAATCCCACTGCCGACAGTCCTGAATATGGTTTTCCGTGGTTTCTCATTTTCACACCAGGCAAATGCTGGGGCTGTACCTTAGTTAAGGCCACGGCCGCTTCTTTCCCATTCCTACGCCTTTCCTATCCCATCGTCGCCATAAGACTTTTATGTGTCGGTGGGACGTAAAATAAATAGCTACAAACTGGGGTAAAACAAGTAAACTCTTTTCCTCATCCCGAGGTGGTGCAGCTCTTTTCAGGTACACCCCCAATGAAGGTGAGCTGCATGTACCGTTTCAACCATATACCAGCCCATCTCCCAGTCTTAAATTTCTGCCAGTACCGGGAATCGAACCCGGGCCCCCGAGGACGGCAGCTAATATTACTAACCGTTACGCTACGGAGACGAACAACAAACTGTGGTGAGAGTATTCGTTAATGAGCGAGTGATTGAATATTTGAATGAATTGAATATTCTCAGCTTACATCTACGGAACTCTAGCAGATAAGGTGAGAACATTCCATGTGGAGAATGCTTGACTGAATGAATGAATGAATGAATGAAGGAAGAAAGGAAGGAAGGAAGGAAGGAAGGAAGAAATAAAGGAATGAATGAACTGAATCCATGCATGCATGAAAAATAAATATATCTAATCCATAGATAATCACCAAGTGGGAAGGGACCTCTTAATGAGTTTATAAAAGTAAATTTTAAAAAGTCCGCCTCTGTGGTTAGCGTAATTAGCTCTGCCACGAAATTTGAAAGAAAGTGGTATGAGAGATGGAACGGGGTTCACTCAGCCTCGGGAGGTCAACTGAGTAGAGGTGAGGTCGATTCCCATCTCAGCCATCCTCGAAGTGGTTCTCCGTGGTTTCCCACTTCTCTTCCAGGCAAATGCCAGGATGGTACCTATCTTAAGGCCACGGCTGCCTCCTTCCATCTTCCTTCTCTATCCCTTCCAATCCTCCCATCCCTCCACAAGGCCCCTGTTCAGCACAGCAGGTGAGGCTGTCTGGGCGAGGTACTGGTCATCCTCCCTAGTTGTACCCCCAACCCAATGTCTCGCCCTCCAGGACACTGTCTTTGAGGCGGTAGAGGTGGGATCCCTCACTAAATTTGGGGGAAAAGCCGACCCTGGAGGGTTAACAGATTAAGAAAGAAAGAAAGAAAGAAAGAAAGAAAGAAAGAAAGAAAGAAAGAAAGAAAGAGAAAACATTTTAAAACCAAGTAGGGAAATCTGAGCAGCATACAGTACCGGAGAGCTGGACTCATAGATCATGAATATGAAATCACTGTATATCACGCTCTTTCATCACTCACATTCATCTGGACTGACGAGTCTAGAGTTCGACATCCGCAGTGTTCATTCAGAGTGAAGACCCTATTGTTACTACTAAGTCGTATCAGCAACTTACACCTGTAAAATGACACCCACCATATTTCCACTGTGATGAGATACCCGCAGTGCGGCTTACATGCTCTAGCTTTTGAGTGTGTGATTCTCCTTGCTAACGACTTCCCTTTCATCAGCAGTGGTGATTCGGTCTGCACATGACGTCCTCAGCTCAACTTCACAGTACCCACGATAATCGTCCCCAGTATAACTGAATGTCTAAATACATTTCCTACCATGCACTACAGTACTAACACTTCGAAGAATTATTTGGTAACCCTCCCACTCTGTCTAGGAAGAAAATACAGTTCATATTCCAGAGATACAGTACACTCCAGGTTATTCGGGCTGATGAAGGGGAAAACAAGCGCGAAAAGCGGGATAATACAATTCCATAAAAATTCACTGAATGATTTGACTTTCTCTGTAGGCATTTATCGGCGATGATTACATCTCCCGCCGTCCAATTTCGTAGCGTAACGATTAGCGCTATTAGATATTCGCCCGGGTTCGCTTTCCGGTTCTGTCAGTTTTAAGAATGTATGATATGGTAGCGTAT
Organism: Anabrus simplex; assembly: GCF_040414725.1. Classification (NCBI taxonomy): domain Eukaryota; kingdom Metazoa; phylum Arthropoda; class Insecta; order Orthoptera; family Tettigoniidae; genus Anabrus; species Anabrus simplex. Next base: position 654,717,748 of record NC_090265.1, on the reverse strand, counting down.
GGTATGTGGTTAAAATTGTACATGCAGCTCACCTTCTTTTGGGGAGTGCCTGAAGATAGCTAAATCATTTACTACGCTACTGCAGGCGTGCAACATCTAACACTTAATATGTAGCATTTTGTTGAACTTTTAGGCTTTGAAAGTCCATCACTACTATTGACGTAAGTGCGATAAACAGTTATAACTTGAAAATATTCTCTCTCCCACCAGTAACTAATGCAAATATCGAGCTCAAATAATTATTGTTATTTTACGATTATTATTATTATTATTTTACAATTATTATTATTATTATTATTATTATTATTATTATTATTATTATTATTATTATTATTATTATTATTATTGTATGTATAGCTTTGAAGTGTTACATCCATTTGGTATTAGTATCACATCATATATACATGTGATATGATCACGTTGTTTTTGAGGTTATGTCATGACACAGGCACTGTATATTCTGTAAACATTTTTATCAGTTCAGTTAATGTAAATTAATATTATAATTTATTCTTACCTGTATATATAAATTGTAATCCATAATTTTGAAACCAGTGTAACTTCCAGAATGGTAATAGGTGGCGAGAACGACTGAGAATATTCCATCCATTGTGATCTGTGTATTACGCACTCTAGAATTTTCACGAAGATATATTTTTAAATGTAACTTTTCAGAAGCCTGGCCAGACATATATATAAGGGGACGATCTTGAAGTAAAAAGTTAGTCGTTGTTTAGTAGAGTTGTAGTGTAGCACGTATATATCCCGGGCTGACATGCAATATTTGCAGTCTCCATATTGAAATACGCAGTCATCTGTTTTCAACTGTGTTTCAAAGTTGTAACCTCCATATTGAAGTGTTGGCAGTTGTTTTAATAATGGCGGCTTTGTTGATATTCTCGAAGTGAAGTGTTTTGTCGTGATTCTGTGATTAAGGTTATATGTGTGATTTGTGAATATTTGTAAAATAATTGTACCAACTGACAGCATCTCGTGTGCGTCTGTGTGGGTGGCTACGTTACTATCATTACTCTTAATTTCCGATTTAAAACAATCTTCTTAACTTTTTCTGCCATTATATGATTCAAGTATCTTGATTCCACGATCCCTTATGTTAACTGACTTGTCGAAGAGGTAAATGCAAGGATATCCGCAGCCTGGATGGAATGGCGAACAACCACTGGCGCACTTGCGACCGGAGGATGAGAGATAATCTCAAATTAAGATTCCTTGTAAATGACCATGGAGTATTGATTGACCGCAGTAGTAATAGACATAAGTTATATATTTTTCACCGGCCTGTGAGTTTGTAATTCTTTGGGTCTATAACTGGGAAGGAAGAGATCGTAGCCATGTTATGCACCATCCCAGCATGGAAGTTTAAATATAGGAGGATCACAGAGCTCTATTTGTAGAATGACGTAGAGGTTTTGATACCTGAGACAAGGTATGTATTCTCCCATTCTCTTAAACCAGTCTTACCAAAGTTGGGGCAAAGACACGAATCGTGCCTAAACCACGTTTCCCCTTTCGGAATTAAATGCTACTTATTTCAATAATATGAGATTTATTAAAGCTAGTAACCATCTTCCGGGTTGGAGACGTTGAAAATAAAGAAAAATAAAGCAGTAGAAAATATTGTAGCGCGAGAATAAAACAGCGCAGAGCAAGCAAGAGTCACAAGATGCTTTTATTGCGGCGGGTGAGGGAGGCTAGGGAAGGGTAGGAGTGGAGATGACGCAAGTGTTTGGAATGGCCTGAATGGAGACAAGGGTTATGAGAGGGTTATTATGCACACAGGCGTTGTGTGGGATACACACACACCTGCAAACTCTGTGTATGCCCTACAATCTGTATCTTCAGAAAATTCGCTAATTCTCGGATTACTTAAAAGGCAAATGGCAAGTATCAGCTGTTGCTGCTCCTGCCACCGCCACACGCATTCACCTCGAGAGTTTCTCACAGACTAATGGGAATTAAGTCTTCATTACAGCAATTCTCCGTGGTATGAGGAACCATATCAGAAAACGTTCTTTACATCACACAGGATAATCAATGTAGGAAATCTGCAAGAAAGTGCTTAAATAGTGAGGTAATTATCCTCCTCACACCCTAGCTGCACAAAATATGCATCTCCACTTTTAAAATACTTCGCCAGTGGCTGTCTATGTTATTTTTGTTACGGAGTTCACAGAGGAATATGAAGCGCCTGGGTTCAATGGCCGGAGAGGAAATTACTTAGAACAACTTTTAGTATAACAAATTTGGAAATTCTATTTCTTTACTTTCATAAAAATGAGAGATGGAAAATCTGATAGAATGACATGGAACAACTACAAATGATAATAATGAGTTCATCTGCTCTAACAATATCTCGGATTTAGAAGTCCTAAATCGGGTACAAAAAGAAATTGAAATAATTACCTAGTCGATAAATTGCATAGAGAAGGGCATCATTGCTCCTGACAGGTATAATATTTTGAAGGAGCAACATTTGTTTGAGCAGTTACACTTCACAGGAGTCTGAGCTTCAAAATACAAGAGTCTAGCTACGAAGAGGCGATCAATTTCTTTTGACACACAAAAATTACACTAGGCAACACATCGGATGAGCCCATCGTTGCTCTACAATGATAGTAGTCACTGTTCCCAAAGGGAACTAAAAAAAGAAGAACAGTTACTTGATGAATAATACAGGATAAGCAGGCACATAATTATCCATGCTACCTGGCCTTAAGAGTAAAAAAAGGATAACCGGCCATTAACAAAAGGCAATGAGGTGAAACACCAGTACTTCTTATTGAAATTATTGGAAACCTAATTGGGCTTACAGCAGAAAAATACAGAAGCTAATCCCATACTAAAACGGTTGAATAAAGGCCGAGACAAGATTTACCAAAATTTAGAGTTTGAAAACTTTACTCACCCAATTGCAAGGTTGAATGGGAGACGGCAGAGGGTCACCACTCTTCGTTCCCTTACATTAAATGTTTCCCATTAGGGAATAGAAATAATGTCCTCAGACTTCGCCGAAAATCCTACATTTGAACCACCAGTTTACAAAATTACATTAAAAGAAAACGGCGGAAACCTTATCTTCAAACTATCCGCAGGCGCTATCAAATTCTTGGGTAAATTTTGCCATTATCTTGTATCGCTGGATGTTCTTCAAGCAGGCCGCGCACTTGTCTCCTAGCCCTCCGTCGGGAAGCACTCCCAAATATTGGAGCAATTCAGACCACACGGCCCTAAAGTGCTGTGCTTTTATAGTTCCGTAGGAGAAGCTTCCAGATTAAATTGGAACTACCTTTGCTGATAGGCTGAATTTCCACACACAGTCCCAGGTATGATTGGCTAGAGGACATATTTACAAGCATCTGATAGGTAGATTACATTATACGAGGAACAAGCTGAAGTGTTGACAACTTCGATATATTAAAGAAAAACAACTCACAGAGAAAAGGTTTATCAATAACAAAAATGAAATTTCCTAAGCAATTTACTGGATGGATGCATCACGATCTCTCATGCCAATAATGTGTTCTCGTTCAAAGTCACACATTTGACGGTACGGTTCTCGCATACGTCTGCGAGGCATCCTGCAGGTCTGCCCAAGTCACACTGGTCCATTACCTTCGGTTTATAGCGATAACGAAAGCCGCAGGCACGTTTTAAATGTCGCTGATGGTGCGCCGAGATATCGATGTGGACCTTGAATTTGAGGGCTGACATGTTTCAAATGCTAATCATTGCTTCAGAACATACTAATACACATGTCCTAGGAGTATAAACTTCTTATCTCTAGTCTTTCAAGTTGTTCTGGTATTTATGAATATGAGTAGCTCTTGATAGGCACCGGGGTGTCGGAATTTTGTCCCGGAACAGTTCTGCATTTGTTACGCACTGCACTGTACGCTGACAGAATAGATTGAACACACTGTGATAAAAGTGTACGTGGTTCGCCTGAGGGTTGTTAAATTACTATATTGTGTTGTACAGTTTAGTTATTGCATATTACAAGCGTTCTCACTGTTGTGCAGGTATTTTCACTGAAACAAGAGTAACTGAGGTAACAAACCAAATATTTCATAATTATTACATTATTAATCGGTAACAAGCATTATCTGGCTCCTCATACTTAAGAGGGGAATTCCTCAAGGCAGTACTATTGGACCTTCATGTTTTCTTATATAAATGATATGAGTAAATAAGAGATAAGGCTATTTGCACATGATGTTATTCTGTACAGAGTAATATATAAGTTACAAGATTTTGAGCAACTGCAAAATGACCTCGAAAATGTTGTGAGATGGAGAGTACGCAATGCTATGATGATAAACGGGGTCAAAAGTCAGGTTGTGAGTTTCACAAGTAGGAAAAGTCCTCTCAGTTTTAATTACTGCGTTGATACGGTGGAAGTTCCTTATGGGAATCATTGTAAGTAGTTAGGTGTTAATATAAGGATCAAACTTCATTGGGTAATCACATAAATGGGATTGTAAATAAAGGGTACAGATCTCTGCACATGGTTTTGAGGGTGTTTAGGGGTTGTAGTGAGGATGTAAAGGAGAGAGCATGTAAGTCTCTGGTAAGACCCCAGCTAGAGTATGGTTCCAGTATATGGGACCCTCACCAAGATTACTTGATTCGAGAACTGGTAAAAAATCCAAAGAAAAGCTGCTCGATTTGTTCTGGATGATTTCCGGCAAAAGATTAGCGTTACAAAAATGTTTAAAAGATTGCGCTGGGAAGACTTAAAAGAAAGGAGACGAGCTGCTCGACTAAGCAGTATGTTCCGACCTGTCAGTGGAGAGATGGCACGGAATGACATTAGTGGACGAATAAGTTTGAGTATTGTCTTTAAAAGTAGGAAATATCACAATATAAAGACAAAGTTGGAATTCAAGAGAACAGATTGGGGCAAATATTCGTTTATAAGTAGAGGAGTTAGGGATTGGAATAATTTAGCAATTTCCAATTTCTTTGCAATCATTTAAGAAAAGCTAGGAAAACAACAGATAGGGAATCTGCCACAAGGGCGACTACCCTAGATGCTGATCAGTAGTGACTGAGTGATGATTGGAGACCATGGGTCCTGTATACCAATATAATCATAAGGTGTCCCTGAACAACCTTCGAAAGTTTGTCGGTGGATTTCGGTTTCATTCTGTATACACGAGTGTTGGGACACATAGCAACTATTTGCTCACATTTTTAGGGTGTTACCATACAATGAGCGTATATCCTGGAAAGCATGACACTCATAGTACATGAACACAACATGAGATGGCGGTATATTGGACAGGTACCACACACAGGTTGATGGGACTACAGTAGTGAGTGAGGCTCCGTGCAGAATGGATGTGACGAGGCAAGTAATGGAGCACTCTCCATGCTTACCGGACTTGTCTCCGTGCAATTTTATCTCATTCCCAAAGTTAAAGAAAAACTATTGCATAGAAGACGGTTTGGAACAGGAGAGGACATTTACGAACACTGTGAAACATGAGATTGCAAAACCCACACATGGTGAGGCGACTGGTAGCCGACGTCTCCCGCATCATTGGCAATGAGCTGTGGACAATCTAGGGAACTATTTTGAGGGTTTACTATAAAGGTTACTGTACTCTCTGATAATGAACATTATGTAGCACAAGGGTTTCCTGGCTGACATTTTCCTTGCTTCATATCCTACACCTGGTAAACCTATTCACCATTTTTCATACATTCCCCTGCAACTTACCCTCTCCACTCCCATCTGTATATTTCCATTTTTTTGGTAGATCCGGCAACCGTGCCAATAAATAGAGTTGCAATGACTTATACACCAACCCTCGTGGATGGTTGATCCTAGGTATTCAAATCGGTTGGCTTCACATCCAACAACTTTGTTAATGATCAGAGCGGTGAGCTCTCAAGAGAAAATTAGCATATGAACACCCAGTTCTCATGCATATTCACGCATTCATGGATAATTCAAAATTGTTTCCCTTGTTTCGACCTGATTTCCTAAATCGATCGAATGCATTCGACTTAAACCGAAGCTCCATTACACTGACAGCTGTTCGTTTTGATTAACAATGCAGGGAGCATATTGGATGTTGTGCTACGATTCTGAAGTCTATACGCATGCGCTTGCTGATAACGTCATGGTTTATGCACAGATAGTCCTATAAGCGACGAGAACGGTAAGTTCTTTCCGTCTACAGCCATCCATAAACCAGAGATAGTATTACAATTGACCACAAGGCTCCACCACATCCCATATTACTGTTAGTCGTAACAGTTACAATTGCCTTACCTGGCCGGAAGATTTCGCTAGTAATTCTGGACAGGTGTCTGTTATCGCGGGAAGATGTTTGCTTTACACTGTATTTGTGGAATCGTTTCAATTTAAATTAATTTGAATACCGGTGGTAAATGTGCGCATAATTTCCATGCGTATCATAGCGAGGTAAACTTCGTGCTATGTAAAAACCATGTAAAACTACGTAAAATATTGCGTTGGTGTAAGTACCGAGGTGTGAATATAAGAAAAGATCTTCATTGGGGTAATCACATAAATGGGATTTTAAGTTAAGGGTTATGCGTTATACGTTGAAATATTTGAGACGTGTACAACAATGATGTGAACCTCCTGAAAATTTTGTCAAGTGCTGAAAATGAAAACCTACAACCTGTTTTCGACCGGGTCAGGGATGTAATGAATGAAACATATATAGGCTATTAGTATAATGGGGTCGCCACTCCCAAGGTGATTTATTAATGACGGATGAATGCTATAAAATGATAATGGAGAGTGTTGCTGGAATGAAAGATGACAGGGAAAACCGGAGTACCCGGAGAAAAACCTGTCCCGTCTCCGCTTTGTCCAGCAAAAATTTCACATGGAGTGACCGGGATTTGGACCACGGTATCCAGCGGTGTTAATTACTTTAGTAGGGATATACTATAATTTTCTGTCTTGGTATCAAAGGACAACTATCAACGGACTGCGCCACTTAAGTCTGCAAAATCCCCTAAATTATTCACAGGATCTTTATGTCTGTTTATATATATGTACAGTTCCTTGTTTTTTTATTCAAGAACTCTAAAGCATACTTTTGAGTAATATACCGCGGTACAGTTCTTAAACGTGCGTCCTGACTATCTGTGTTGTTGTTGCATAATGCAATGTGAAAACAGCAAGACCTAGAATATATTCAAGCAGCAACATGTACACAAAAATATTATATGAGGCAGCGAGCTGTTTCTTCGTGCCAGCTGGTCTACTTTATGTACCTTTATTCTCTCTTCCTTCTCTACATCTTTATTCTCGAGTAGGCTCCTTTTTACTTATCTCTCCCCGTTCTACCTTAATCGTACATAATCGTAGAGAAATAAGGAGTTTAGCAGTGCTCCTATTCCAGGAGAACGCGCTCCAAAGTGGCTCGCGTTTGCATTTATCAAACCTTCTCGCCATTTTCTTTTTCTCAGAAGGAAATAAAAAAGAAATGTAACAAACTGAAAGATTCTAATATTTTATACCATAGAAAACTAACTCCTGCTAGGAGTGTCATATATATAAAATGTCACATTCTCGCCCTGCGGTGAGCTCCTCACACTGTGGGTGAACTAAATTTCTTCATCCGAAGACCTCATGGATATTTTTTAACAAGGATGGAAGGAGCGCAGCCGACAAGGCGAGGAGAAGACGCTCATAATGGTCAATAGTGTCAAGGACTGTAACGACTTTCTGAATTGTAAAGCTGTCTAATAAAAAGCTGGCTAATAAAATCCTACTACGGAATGGGAGAGAAAATTATAGGAGAGCAGCAGCTATTTCTGAATCCGTACAATTTTATCCGCCCAGGAAATAACACTAAACTGGCATATAATAGCCCTGGGAATATTGTTTATGTAAATGAGTGTCGTTTCTTACATACAGGGTAAGTTTGAAATAAATTAGGTCCTTTCAAAAGGCGATTGGAGGTTCCATGGAGATATTTTATCAGTAACGTCTGGGAAAGAAGTTAAAATGAGTGTTCCCATTGAATCTTTTAAGTCATTTAGGAGGAATACATTTCCCAATTTGCTTTAGCAAGAGAATTTACTCTACGTTATCCACTGGACCCAGCTCCCCTCCCGAGTTCGTATCCTGGAAGCGCTTTTGCCGCAGGACCGTGCCTGGCCGAATGTAACTATTGTAACAGTGGCAGCAGGGACATCCTCCATACATCCCAGACGTAGCCCCACATGATTTTCTGGGCATTCCCAACTCTGAAAAATCTGCGCGGAAAAGACTCTCTTCCGATGGTGAAGTTGAAGAGCCACGGACACAATACTGAAAGGGGTTTCAAAAAAAACGTATAGTATATTGTATAGAACGCTCTACACATTTTTTCGCCGGTCCCGCGGTGTAAGAGCAGCGTGCCTGCCTCTAACGCGGAAGTTCCGGGTTCGAATCCTGGTCAGGTCAGGGATTTTTACCTGGATCTGAGGGTTGGTTCGAAGTCTGTTCAGCTTACTTGATTACAATGGGGGAGCTGTATGACGGTAAGATGGTGGCCCCGGTCTAGCAAGCAAAGAATAACGGCCGAGAGGATCCCTCGTGCTGATCACACGGCACCTCGTAATCTGCACACCAACGGGCTGAGCAGCGGTCGCTTGGTAGGCCATGGCCCTTCGGGGCTGTTGCGCCATGGGGTTTAAGAAAGAAATTTATGGCCATCGAATTCTGAATGGAAAAAAAATCGGTCTTAAAACTTTTCAGCGGATGGTGGCGGTGGTGATCATTGTTTTAAAAGGAAGCACTTCTAGCCAACCGGTGATTATTATTGCTTTGAGAGGGAATAGAACTGGGCAGAAAGTGTTGATTACTGCTTTGGTTGTTCCCCTCATAGTAGCCTTTTACGACATGGAGGAGATACGGATAATGCATCCTTTCACACCACCCACAGGGGAGATAAAGATTTCCGATAAATAGAAAGAAATATGAAGCACAGTGATTCCCAAATGGCGGACCGCGGGCTGCATGTGGCCCCCGTAGCCATATTTTGCGACCAGCAACAGCATTTTAAGAAATAATGTGAAGAAAAGTTACAAAAAATATTTCATAGCTCGTTCAAAAATGTATTAATTTTGATAAAACTAAGTCATTCTTTAATATTATTTCCTCTTTTTAAGTATTCACTTGATCTGATTATATTTTTGATTTAAAAAAATTAAATCCAAATTTCAAATAACAATGATATTACTTCTACGTCTCACTAACTACATTTGATGGTTTTCTTTCTTTCTTCCTTTTTACAAGTTGCTTTACTTCGCACCGACATAGGCAGATCTTATGGCGACGATGGGACAGGAAAGGGCTACGAATGGTAAGGAATCGGCCGTGGCTTTAATTAAGGTACAGCTGCAGCATTTGTCCAGTGTTAAAATGGGAACCCACGAAAAACTATCTTCAGGGCTGCCGACAGTGAGGTTCGAACCCTCTATCTCCCGAATACTGTATACTGGCTGCACTTAAGCGACTGTAGCTATCTGAATTTAATTCCCGTATGAGTTCTTTTACGTGGAAGCACGTCTACCGACACGAGGCTAACGTATTTGAGCACCTTAAAATACCACCAGACTGAGCCAGGATCGAACATGCCAAACTGGGATCAAAAGGCCAGCGCACTCAACTATCTGAGCCACTCACGCCGGCTCAAAATTTCACTCTTTTACGCAATTGTAAAATAATGCTTTAAAATCATCAAACCTTCATTTAAATTGAACTATGCATATTATTTTATAAGGAAACTTTTCTACTATTTGCAGAGTTTTATGAAAATTGGCCTATTATTCAAGTATGGCCCGCGAACATGACAAAGATTTCCAATATGGCCCCCGAGCCTTTACAAATTGGAAACCTCCTATGTAGAATCATTATCTACATCCAACAAAATGGCCACTAATTTTATGATCATAAATATTCAAAAGATACGCATTATGAGAAATAGGACCTGCTATTAGTCCAGGGCGCTTGCTTTTATATCCAATAAGTAATTGTCTCTTCCTTCCGCAGTGTTCAGAGTTTTAAGTTTTCCCCACCAAAATTGTTCGCCACTGATTAGTTTACAGGCTCTCTTAATAGGTCTAATAAACATATCGCGCATTAATATCTTCCAAAAATATATCTTTCCATCCACCAAAATGGCGTCCTTCTTCCATCCATGTAGCGTATACTCGATCCTTGGTTTTGACGGTGTCTGTTTTTGTACAAGCAAAATTGCTTACACTATTTCCAAATAGACTCCCAGCCCAAAAAACGCACCCTCGTTAAAATTAAATGTACATGTACATATCAACCTACCCTACGAATGAAACATCCATATTAATCATCACAAAGCCTGGCTGCGTAAGGAATGTTATTACTGGCGTCGTTCATACTATCAAAGACAAAACTAAGATTGCTAGTGGCTTTACGTAGCACCGACACTGACAGGTTTTACGGCGACGATGGGATAGGAAAGGGCTAGGAGTGGGAAGGAAGCAGCCGTAGCCTTAATTAAGGTACTGCACCACCATTTGCCTGGCATGAAAATGGGGAAACCACTGAAAACCATCTTCAGGGTTGCCGACAGCGGGATTCGAACCCACTCTCTGCCGTATGCAAGCTCATATCTGCGCGCCCCTACCCGCCCGGCCAACTCACCCCTTAAACTAAGATTGAAGCAGAGCTATGAAAAGCAATAAACTTGCTCTATGCCATACCGAAAGATACAGTCCACTGTATATATTGTACCTCACCAGAAATGAGCATAGGCTTACGAGTCTTCTAATTTCTTAAAAAATTGGTTAACATTTTATTAATTAAGTAAATAATAACTATCACTGTGAACAAAAAAAAATAGTTTCAAAATTGGCATAGATTGCTGCACTACAGCATAGTAAATGTGTTTAAAATGCATTATTATTATTATTATTATTATTATTATTATTATTATTATTATTATTATTATTATTATTATTATTATTATTATTATTATTATTATTACGGGAATATCGTGGATCACAGATGTGTACGAAGGTGCTGGGGTGAATGGGCCGACAAGGAAATGACCAAAGCATAAGTTAAAAAACTAAATATTGAAATTTCATTTCTTACCTTCATTTCTTTCTAACTTTAAAATTTGTTAAATAGAATATGTGAATAAACAATAACAATACTAAAATGAGGTTGTCAGCACCAGTAAGAGTGACTTAAATTCCAACAATCAGGTACAATACTAGTGAGAATTATCAATATGATAATATACGAAGGACTGGAGATTTGGCCGTGCGGTTAGGAGGGCGCAGTTGTTAGCTCGCATCCGGGAGATAGTGGGTTCAAGCCCCATTGTCGGCAGCCCTGAAGATGGTTTTCCGTGGTTTCCCATTTTCAAAAGGCAAATGCTGGGGCTGTACCTTAATTAAGGCCACGGCCGCTTCCTTCCCATTCCTAAGCCTTTCCTGTCCCATCGTCGCCATAAAACCTATCTGTGTCGATGCGACGTAAAGCCAATAGAAATAATACATGTATATACGAAGGATGAGCATTATAGCTCTGAAAATAGGTACACTATTTATAAGAGCATGTTTGCTCCCCTAACTTTCGTAGCCTAGGAGTCCGAGCTCCAAAGTTAATACAGTACAGCCTCTCAGAGGCATAATTTTTTAATAGCGCACTGACAACCTGCAGGTTGTTCTTAACCAAAGTATTTACACATCTTTGCCCCGATGTGGGCTCATTTATTGCTCGACAGTTGGTTGCACTGGTCTATACACAATTACAAAATCAACAGGGGCAATGAGTGCTCATTCTAAATGTCCTTAATGAAAAAAGAAAAGGTTTAATATGATTGGCCATGAACAAAAGTCTAGGAAGCGAAACCCTTCCACTACTTCTAGAAGTTCCTAAAACCCTAAGTGGGCTTATAGCCCAATGACACAGAGGCTAACCCTATCCTACGCAGGGGCGACTAAATTGTAAACGTTAAATTCCAAGAGAGTGTTAAGAATTTGAGATGATTAGAAACTTTACTCACCCCATAACAAGTTGAATGGGAATCAACAGAGGGAAATCACTCTTTGTTCCCATACATTATAAGCTTCCCAGTGGGGATTTATACAGAATCCTCAGACTTGCCGAAAATCTACATTAAAACCATGAAATTAGAACTTTACATGAATAAAATAAATTTGAAACCTTCCTCTCAAGTTATCTGCCGGAGCTATCACATGTTAAGAAAATTCTGACATTACCTTGAGTAGCTGGGCCTTCCGAACGCAGACCTGCGGCCCTGTCTCCTTAGTACACTCAGCGCGCAATCAACTGGAGCGATGAAGATGACGACACAGCCCTAATGCGCCCAGCTTTAATAGCATTTCGAGGGGAAGTTTCCAGAACTCTTAACAGATAGCCTGGATGCCTATGCATACGCCTAATTTTAATTGGCTAGATAAAATATTCACAAAATTTCTAATTGGATGATAGATGCAGGAGATTGGGGGGGGGGGGGAGGCAGAAGTCTTGACACAAGAACAAAACAATCTTCAAAACTACGATTAGCCACCTCTGAAAAAGCTTTCCCTTAAGAATTAATTGTCCTTAATCCCGCCAGAAGGGGCACTCAGACCGATGGTAGTAGAGACATATAACAGTTCCAAACCCAAGTACCTTGCGTTACATTAGTTCAAGAACATAGATGGCCTTATAGAAGGCGCGCAATTTAAATGGACGGAGAAGGTGTAGCCCCGGTACACTTTTTTTAAATTATTATTTGCTTTACGTCGCACTGACTGAGATAGGCCTTGTGGTGACGATGGGACAGCAAAGGACTAGGAATGGGAAGGAAACGGCCGTGGCCTTAACTAAGATACAGCCCCAGCATTTGCCTGGTCTGAAAATGGGAAACCACGGAAAACCATCTTCAGGGCCGCCGACAGTGGGATTCGAACCCGCTATCTCCCGGATGCGAGCTCACAGCTGCGCGCTCCTAACCGTATGGCAAACTTGCCCGGTACAATTATTATTATTATTATTATTATTATTATTATTATTATTATTATTATTATTATTATTATTATTATTATTATTATTATTATTATTATTACCTGGACTTTTCCCTAATACATGAGGTCGGTATTAATGTGGTAAAATCCAGTTTTACGGTCAATTGCCCTTCCTGGCTCCAAAGCTATTTAGTGGGATGTACTCACTATTGAGTTTTCCTGTGCTGGTTGGCTTTGTGATGTGTTTATACATAAAAGAATATGCGTGTTAAGATTACCACAAGCACCTGACTCCCGAGCTAGGTGAATTAAATAAACATGGACAAAATCCACGGCCCGCTCGGGAATCAAACCCGAAGTCTGATGAACAGATGGCAACTACGTTTATCACTCAGCCAAGAAGCCGGATAGGCTTAAAATGCACTGATGAAAAATTATTTGGTCAGGAATTTTAATTCATTGAAAATTCCGAAACGAAATAGATGTTTTCCTAATTCTTGATTATCCATAGTTAAAACTATTTATTCTTCTTCTTCTCCTTCTCATTCTTATTCCTGCCTACAAAACCGAACCAAACCCCTTGGCGCAACAGCTCCGAAGGGCCATGGCCTATCAAGCGACCGCTGCTCAGCCCGAAGGCCTGCAAACTATGATGTGTAGTATGATTAGCACGACGAATCCTCTCGGCCATTATTCCTGGCTTTCTAGACCGGGGCGCGATCTTACCGTCAGATAGCTCCTGAACTGTAATCACGTAGGTTGAGAGGACCTCGAACCAGTCCCCAGATGCAGGTAAACATCCCTGGCCTGGTCGGGAATCAAACCCGGGGCCTCCGGGTAAGAGGCATCTTCTTGCCCACACGTCCCTAGTTCAAAATAAGCTTTTGTTCGGTTTGAACTCCCCGTTAAAGTGGACCGCGCTCCACAGTTTGAAGACTGCTGAGTTAATGGATTGGGTCATTGAGCAAGGAGGTGAGAACACTGTGTTATTATTCCAGAAGGGCTGTGGCCGTCGAGGTGGCAAATTTCAGACAAAATATGGTGGTGTGATCAAGCTGGTGAGCTGTGATAGGGCAGATCCACTGTCAACATGCTCCTGTTTTATGGATTGGCCGCTCTTCTTCCCCAGGCACTTCCTGCTGCTGGGCTGCTCAATTATTTACGTGGCTGTTGCACGGATCTACGCTTCCCATGCATGGAAATGAGCGCATTGTTGAGCATCCAAGCTTCTGCAGAACTCAATACAACCCACTGCATTCATGACAGCTCCGGTCTGAAACTCCCTCAGAATTGGACCAGTCAGGTGAATCAAACAGATCTATTTGTCTATACGAATAAAATTACGATATGATACTGAATCAATAAAATAAAATCGTCAGTCATTGCATTTTCAAATTCTAGAAGTGCACTACAGTATTTATATTATAGAGCTCTAACTTTTGCAACAGGATGAGACGTCTATCTGTATACATAAAAACGTCTATTCTGTCAGTCATTCACAGCGATACTGAAAAAACGAGAAACTTTCAACAGCTACAACTCGGAATAGTTATAAGTAGAGTCCGGATTATTAGGTGCTGATAAGTTAGAATGCAAACTTACTTAAGCCAGTAACAAGTATACCCTACACTGTACAACGGTTATGCTATGAGATTTGCATAGATATTAGGGGTATAGCCAATAGAACTCCTTGAATTTATGCTACTCTTCCTACATTATGGTACAACGGGTTGCATGACACTTCCTACAAACCAAATTACTTTGCATTCTAATCTATTACCACCTACAAATCCGAGGTATAGTTAAAATTCATCTTCTGTACAAGGAAAATACAATGAGCCTCTCAGGACGACGAATTTTGTACTTTTGAAAGAAAATTTCGTGTCTGAAGCTTCACTGTATGTGGTTGCCAACCGGCAGAGAAATGGCGGCGATACGTAAGCCTACTGCAATGAAATCGCTCGATGAGGCAAAGATTTGTGCCCGTCCCCATACTGTCATGCAACGAACATGAAATAAGGTACTATAGAGCAACTCACCAATGTGCTGCTAGAACTGAAGCAAATGGGCACGCATGAACACCATATTGTTTGGGTACAATATTATAGACCGGTTGCTGTCTATTATTGATCAAGTTAGATCGTTCATTGTAAACATAAGAATTCTATATTATGATTTGAATTTATTGGGACGTTCAAAGAAGTTGAAACAAAAACGAAGGGATGCATTTAGGAAAAAAAGTCAGATATCCACGTATAAATGACTGGATATTTTAAACGACAGCCAGACTAGCTGCGGAAGTATACAACAACTTATAACGACTTCAAATGTCAGTGTCAGCCAATATTTGTTTCTTCTTCGCAACCAAATAAGAAACAATGTTTGTTTCCGAGAGAAGCAGGACAAATTAACATAATCAACCAACAGGTCATGAACACTCTGAAAGGTGACAAAATAACGTGCAATGGAACTGATTCCCTAGAGTGCGGTGATAATGATGTAGTTGGATTTCTTAGCTCTCTTCATCCTTGAGGAATGCCACATCACAAGGCAGACATAAAAGTAGGATGCGCAGTAATATTCTTCACAATCTAATGCTGGTTTGTGCAGTGATACATGTTTGACTATGATGAAGCTAGAACAAAATATTGTTCATGCAGAAATTCTGAAGGAGTCAGCATCAAGAATGTCTTTTATTCCAAGAACAGATTTGTAAATTCTGACATACTATTCGTTTTTAAATGGATGCAATTTCTTCTAAATTTATCCTTCTCTGTCAGAATTAACAACATACACAGGAAGAAACCTAACATAGATTTGAGATAAATCTTTCCACTCCCGTGTTTACTCAAGGATAACTACATTCATCTTTCTCTGAAAATCATAGATGTAAAAGTACACTCCACTCAGTATCATTTGTAAGGAAATTTATAATACCGTTTACGCTCGACAATGCAGAAATAGAAATATTACATGCCAGGGAACTGAATCGTAATGAGGCTCATTATAACTCAAGTCCCATTATAATACAGGTTCTCCACCAATCAGAGTTCAGATGTTCATTGTGATGCAACTGTTTGACTAATTAGCTAAGGATAGCATCGCACCTGCACTCAACGCACTAGCTTCGCAATTCTTTCCAAAATCAAACATGTCGGACACACATATGCACCTTCTACTTCCAATATTCCACAACCACACGGCACATGCGCGCTGTACAATAAACAATTTGTATTTGAAATAAAGCTAGGTTATGATAACCTTCTATCAAAGCTTTGAAAATATGACATTGTCAAGGTCTCTGATCCACTCACGGAAAATCAATAACCCAGCGCATGCGCTCTGCGTTCTGTTCAGTAAACTCAACTGTCAAGCGACATCTCGACAGAAATTTGTGAGTATATAGAAAATAGAGTTATAATTATCGTCGAGCATAAACAGTCGTATGCAGCTCGCCTATAATGGTAATTAAGACACTCGTATGGAAATTATAAAACTCGCTTCATTGGTTTTATAAACATACTAGTGTCTTAATTATTGCCATTATAGGCTTGTTGCATGATGTACTGTTATGATTCTGTACAACATGAGAAATGTAACATGTATTCTTAAGGTACATGAACATGTTCACTTCAAATTTCCAATTGACCGTCGAAGACAAGCTTACTTATTAGTTTCATGTAAATTCGATTTTTTAAATTAGAGGTAAACTCTTCATTCATTTATTCATAGAGTATCAGCCATATTACTTGTTTGCTTCTCTAGTTCTTACGACAGTGGGCCTTCTCTTTTAGTTGCCCAAAAGTGTGAAATCCCACTTCCTGCTTCAGTTGGTCAATGAAAGTGTGCAGTGGTCTTCCTCTCTGCGAATCGTCTTTCACGAACTTGTCGAAGCAGTAGTCTTCCTTCACCAACTCGACTGAGTATCTCCACACTTGTGACTCGATCTGTCCAAGAAATCTCAAACAGGCATCTCCAATACCACATTTCAAAACCCACTAGTCAAGTTGGCGTTCAGCGTTCATCTTTCTCCACAGTATAACCCAGTGGCCGTGCGGTTTTTGCCTAAACATAGGTGTCAGCACTGTCAGGAAGCAATGCACAATCTTTTCTGATTTTACAACGTAGGTGACATTTACTTATAATAGAATACACCCATGCCCCCATTCCGGAGAACTGGAGAACGTGTTATATAGTGTAGGACAACATATATCTTACCCTTATTAATTTATATTAGTACAAGTACCGGTATTTATTTAAGACATTTACATAATAAATAACTTTGAGTGGCTTTTACAGCCATATGCAGTCCTTGTAGGCTGGTCCTCCCATTGTTGTTGGCGACATCCGTCGTGTATGGGAAACTAATTATTGTTGAGGAGGACAATGTTGTGTGGGTTGCAGGAATGTTGGGAACAACACAAACACCTAAACCAGAGCGAAGAAATTAAACATTTACAATTTAAATTGACCACGGATCGAATCTAGGACCTTCCAAACTAAAGGCTGTGACGCTAACCATTCGGCAAAGTAGCCAGGAAATGTGTTTAGTCAACTTGGTTTATGAAAAAAATTATTAAATTATTTTTCAGGAATAACTTTATTACCATTATATACGTATGTATGTCTACCCCCTTCTCCCGTTTCCTGGCATGAGATCGGGGATGAGATGATAAGAAATTATAAGGCATGATTTTACGGCCGGTTACCCTTCCTGTCGCCAACCTCAGTTGAGGAGCTAATGAAGATGAATTAAATGATGGCGAATTAAGTTTGGTAAGGAGGTGGAGGAAATCGGTTGTGCCGTATGAATAGGATGTTTCCCAGTATCTGCCTAGAAACTAAAAATAATACGACAGCAAACAGTAGGGTTTGAAACTGCTCGTCTTCCGAATGCAGAGCTCGGTGCCTTAACACGCACGGTTATTCCGCTCATTTACTCCGCTCGGCATTACCATTATATGCATGTATCTATAAGAGGGGCGTACTATATCGTTTTACACTTTATTTGTTGTACGTCCGGGTATGGTTAACATTTCACTTTTGAAGGTGGTGACGTGTAACTGGTGTCTTGTTCCACCGTTTGGTAGCAACACACGCACAGAGGCCAAAGAATGCACTCGTCATAGCCATTTCATAACAACACTGTCAACGTAAGAGCAGACCACAAGGAAGACAGCCGTCAGGGACAGCGCTATACGACTTTGCGGAAATGGAGGTATCCACGGCAATCAGCCGAGACACCCTGCAGCGGATCGTGCACGACCACATACAGCTGGAGAAGGTGTCATCCACATGGGTGCCTAGACTCTTGTCTGCAGACGAAAAGCAGAGGCGTGTGGACGTGTGCAGATAAAGTTTGCAACGCCGTGATCAAGATCCAGCCGACTTCATGGCTTCATGCCCGGCTCCGGACTAGCCGAGATACCACCGCTGCCATTGATCAAATGGGATTCACGGTGCTGGCACACCAACCACACTCTCCCGACTTAGCACGAAGTGATCATCACCTGTCTGGGAACATGAATAAACCACTGCGTGGTCATCGTTTTGAAGATTTTGCAGAATTGGACACATTCGTCAAGGCATGGGTACGCAGCACTCCTGAAGAATGATTTCAGGAAGGTCTGGAGGGACTCACACATCGATGGCAAAAATGCATACAGTTACAAGGAGATTATGTTGAGAAGGTGGACGTAACAACTCAGGTGTAATGTACTTCACTTGTGCAGAAAAATAAAGTGTAAAACAATATAGTACGCCCTTCGTATATAAATAAAGTTGTAAGGGATCCTCTGTCTGTAATTTCGTTTATTTTGCCAATTTTTCATATATTTATCCGTTTTAGGTCAACCAGGTCAGTGGTTTTTATTTGTTAATAACAAATAACCTATATTTTCTCTACATCTGTACAGTGGTGAACCTAATTGATCTATTCGAAGAAAATACAAATACAAATGAAAACAGAACAATAATATAAAATAGAATGCAATACACGGCTACCGGCATAAAAGGTTAAATGCATCTACAAGCTTCTTCCTGGGCTGTGGCAGCAAGTGTTCCCTTATCTCTCCTGAACTCTTGATCACATGTTTCCAATATACACTACTTCTCCTCTCCCATTCTATATCGTAATGATCTTCTAAACCCAGTCTATCTAAAGAATTCTTCATCTTATCTCCCCAGTAATCACCATAATTGCTCTTTTCTTGATACTGGTACGCCGACTGAAGAATTAGGCTCCCTTCACCTCTTCTCAATATGCAGCAATAACTAAGCACCCTTTTTAAAATGTCAGTGCTGATATGTTCTTTACACATAACACTTGCACCTGCGCTCGCGGCGCACAACAGCAAACTAATAACAATCTCCCATAACAATATTTACTGAACTTACTCCCTGTCTGTCCTAATATACCGCACTCTTTCTCAACCCCCCCAATCTCAGAAGCGTACAGCGTTCTACTCTTCACCACTGCATTAAACACCATTCTTTGTATATCATAATCTACATCCCGAAATTAATTTTCCAGTATCCTAATTACTGAGTGTGCTGCTTGACTTTTCCATTTGGTTCGCCTAATTTCTTCAACTCAGCTACCATTTCTGCTTATCATCACCACCAGAAAACATAAAAGAGAATGCAACGAGGCTTGCGGCATAAATGTTAACTGCATCTACAAGCTTCTTCTTAGGCTGTGGCCGCACGTGTTCCTTTATCTCTCTCGACCTAGTCACTACTCTCTCGAGTACGCCAGGTCCCCCTTCACGGGAACACGGGTGATATCATCACCCTCAGATACTCTAGCTTATCCACCACCTCTGTTTCCTCCCCATTTATTATCCACTACTTCCCCGACTTCTTTCTGTTACCTTTCCTACAAACCATCACATTTGTCTTGCTACTGTTGATCTACAATGACCATTTCTTCGCGAAACTGCAAACCTCTTTCAAGCTCTTTTGCAGGCTGTCAACGTCAACAATAATACATCAGCAAAAATCAACCCTAGAATTTTTGGAACCCCTACAACTGGACAGGCTCAATTTTCCATCCCCATGGCCACCTAGTAAGTCGTCAATAAACAACAGGAAAATAATTGGCGACAATTTGCACACCTGTTTCAGCCCAACTTTCAATTCAATCAATCCACTAACCACCCCCTCCACTACCCTAATGATAAAATAGACTTTTTCATACATTTAATCGCTCTTCTCATCTTATCCCCAACCCTTACACCCCCCTCCCAAGTCTTTCAAACAAGGCCTCCCTGCTCACTGTAACGAACGCCTTCTGAAAGTCTGTAGCTGCTATAAACACTTTGGTACCTTCTTTTCTCACGTATTTATCTATTATTGCTCTAACGATCATTAGATTATCCAACGTCCTCCCATCTTTTCTAAAGCCACTCCAGAATATCGATAAAATAAAGTAGTCTTCCGCCTAAAGTCTCAGATTATTACCCAAAATACCCGTGCACACCTTGCGCAGGGAGTCCAGCAAGGTTATGGCTATATAGTTGCTGGTATTGGGCCTCTCTCCCTTGTTTTTATAAATAGGACATATGATTTCCTTCTGCCATTCTTTCGGAAATTACGCCCCTTCAAATACCTTGTTTAGAAATGTAACAAAACTCTCCCTCATCTGACTATTTTTTGTTACTTCCTTCCAATAAACACTTTTTGTCCCACTGTCCTGTTCTTTAATCACCTGTTATTCTTTTTTCAAACTCATGAATACCCATCTCTAACCCCTTTCAACCTCATAACCTCCTTTTGCCCTTACCTACACTTCATTTTCTCCTAATAGTTTCTCGAAATACTGTACCCTTATTCGATACTTAATTTTGGCTTTGAATCTCTATTTGCACCCCCGTTAATTTCATTTGAACTCACGCACACCTTTTCTCCTTCCCTGTCTTTACACTCCCTGTTCATCGCTTCCGTTTGGACCTTCTTCCGTGCCTTTTCCCTCTCTACCAGCATTTTCTTAAAATTATTTCCTCAACCTGTAAACCTGCTCCCCTCAACCCCTCCCTCCATGATTCCTGTACTCATCTAGAGCTCTCATCACTAACTTCCTCTTCCCCTTACACTCTTTATCGTACCATCCCTCTTCCTCTTCTCTAATCGTCTTCCTGCATGTTTTATTCACCAATATGATATTCTAGTAACTCAAAAGCCTTATCAATAGTATTGCCCTCTAATGTTACATCGATCCCTATCCTAATAATCTGCAATTCTGTATCTTCAAGGTAGATATTTAACGTCCATTTACTCTCCTTTTTCCATAAATACTCGAGAACTCTATGAACTTTTTCCTTCCGCTCTCTTCCTAATCCTTCTCCTCCACTACCTTTCTCCTATCCACGATTACATACACCGGAGAATGGTGTGGTTCCACCCAATTAACAACCTCGACCTTGCTTATTCCATCTAACAGATCGTCCGAATTAATCACCAAATCTATAACACTCCCCCTCTTGTTCGTAATACATGCCATTTTTCTTTCCCTATCACCCTTCCACCACCCGTTCAGAATATGCAAGTTGTTCACACCACATAATTCTAGCAACTTCTGCCCGTAGCTGTTCCTCCCTTTATCTTCACTTCTCCTACTTGCCATCTTTAATTCCGTCCCCTCTTTGCTATACACTTGGCTGAAACTTCCTATTCTCGCGTTCCATTCCCCTAAAAAATTAATCCATCCTCTTCGTCCTTCCCGTTAATCATATTTATTTCCTCCATCAATCCTTCAAAAAATAATTATTCGCAGATATCGAGCCCCTTGGATGATTGTATATAAAACCCAAGCACACCTTCTTCATCTCTCCTTCCTCCAACTTAACCCTAACCCACCTTACCTCTTCCATCTCATAGTTCTACAATTAGATCACTTAACTCTTCCTTAACTAGTAACGATATACCCCCAGGATTCCTTCTCCTCCTTTCCAGTTTCTTCCTCGTTGTATTCATTACCAAGAATCCTTTCCATGTTAAATTTGTCCCTTCTTCGAGCCATATCTCCAGCAGGGCCATTATTTCGAAACTCTCCACCATATGGCCTACTTCTACATACCCATCTTACTTACCACCCCTTTAATATTTACTAAGCCTATATTCAACCCTAGTTACCTGCAACCCTCTTTTGACCCCTCTTTCCCTCCCTTATTTCTATTCACATCTGCTGTATTTGTCGTTTTGCTTCTCGTCCTCCGCATTCCTTCTCTTTCCTCTTTCCTCACTACTCTCTTCCTTTTTGAACGTCTTAACGAATTCTTTGACCCCCTCTCCTCCTGCCCTTTGCGTTTCTTCCCCCACAGGACTGAAACTTCTAGCCCTGCTTGTTACTTATATTTGGCTTCTCTCCTCCCCACCACCACAGCACTTGCCGGTGTCGCTCTGCTGCCCATCCTTTCGCCGCTCTTTGATCAGCCGCTTCCTCGTCCATGCAGTCTTCTCTGCTGACTCCCCTTTCCTCGCAATGTACTTTGCTCCTCTCATCACCTTCAGTCTTTGCCCCGTCATGACCAAGCCAAAACCTCCTCGCCTCTTACACATTCCGCTACCGTTTGCATGACCGCCTGTAGATATTTTCTGGCCATTTCCTGCAACTTATCAAACGACCATACTTTTGACCATCTTCCGTTCCCCACCACCAGCTGTTCTCCTCTAATGAACGCTCTTAGCCCTTGTTACCATGTTCCCCCCATATGTCTTCTTAACACTTTAAAATCTCTACTCGCTTCACTGCCTATATCCTGTTTAATCCAGACCTTCTCTTCCCTTAGGTTCCCTGCATTTATTGGAATAATATCTGCCATCAGGCGAAACAAGAACCACGAGAATTCTCGGATATACTAAAGAGGTCTATCGGATACTCCGGAAACGTGACCCGACCAAAGTGAGGGTCACCAGAGTAGTCGTACTCAGTCTCTTCGTACCACGTCCGACATCCCAGGAATATTTATATTATATTATCAAAACCATGCAGTTTAAATAGAATATGACGGTTCATTACTTACATGCTATAAGTATAATCTACGTATCCAATAGCTGTAGATTTCAAAAAAGGTATAACATACACTAACAATAGCTTTATTCAGCTTCTTCCAGTCATTTATGGGGTTGCTGCAGGTTCATTCTTGTTTTGGCCGAGGTTTGAAACCCGGATGCCTTTCCTGGCACCACATGTTCTGCGATGAAAAATATCAACCCAGGATCGGCCGAGAGTCGAGCTACACCATTGCACGTGGGACGCCAGCAACTAAACCATTGATCCAATCCATTTTTATAACACAGAATATATAACTCAAATTTTACAACCTTTCACCCGTGGTCTTTGTACGTTTAGTTTTATGCTACTAATTTTATCTTCCAAACTAAACCAAAACTGATTCATTCCCTGACTGAAAGTTCCAAAGCGCATATTTTCAAATCTGACTTCGAAAGTATGGGAAAGCTGTCACTGCCTTTTCAACCAATCACGGATTCCAAACGTTTCAGACTTGCTGATGGCCAGACTAGTTGTCACTCAAGCATACCACGCGTGTGGGCTTCAAGTATGTATGTCCTCTCCCACTCACTCCGTCAAATGGTTTTTCTCATTCCTAAATGATCGCCAATACTATTTTAAAATCGTGTCCCTCACATGATATACCACTTCCAATTGTGTTTCCTAAAAATGCTTACGAGTATTTATTTGCAAAACCTGGATGTAAAAGCTTGTAGCGTTATTTCTTATTTCTTCTTCTGCTGCTGTGGTCATAGAAACTAAAATTTCGTAGTGTTTTTTCTAGGGAATATGTCTCAAACGTTTTAACTAGTAAGAAAATTGCTAATTATTGGCTAAAATAATGAACGAGTGGAAAAATACGAACATTTTCAACATACGCTGTTATTTGAAATCAACCGAGGATTGGAGGCTCCGCAGTTTTATTTCGCCGAGCAAACGACTGCGCGATTTGGATCACGTTGCTGTCAGCTTGCATCCGAGAGATAGTGGGTTCGAACCGCACTGTCAGCAACCTTGGAGATGGTTTTCCGCGGTTTCCAATTTTCACACCAGACTGTACCCTAAATAAGGCCACCCATGGTCGCCTCCTTCCTACTCCCATCCCATTCTTATCCCATCGTCGCCATAAGACCTATCTATGTCGATGCGATGTAAAACAAACTATAGGCTATAATGAATGTACAGACCCAGCATTTGCCGGTGTGGAAATAGGAAAGCACGGAGAACAATTTCAGAGTTGCCAACAGTGGGGTTCGAACCCACTATTTCCCGAATAAGAGGTCAAAGCTGCACGACCCTAACCATACAGCCACTTGCTCGGTGGTTAAGAATACAAGGGTTTATTAATTCTAGGCGATCTGTGCAATCTGTCTAGCAGTGTTTTTGTGTTAGATTGGAGGTCCCATCATCAAGTGCTACTGGTTTACTAAAAGCATCCCAGGATTACCCGAAAATTTTCAATAGTGAATTTTTAACACTCCGAATGGAAAAATACGTACATGAAAGCCCTTAACAGTATTTATGGCCTTAAACTGAACAATTCAAACTATGGTAGCCTAGTTTTCTCAAGTTAAGTAAGGTGGTAATGTTGTTTCAGCTCCTTTTTCAATCCTTTGCAACCTTTGTACATTCTACATTGGTCAATATAATTCTTATAATTTAATTGTACGTTTATTATTTATTTTTTATTTTTGGTTCGTTTTGGCCTACTAAGAACCACGGGCTCGTCCTAATTCTTAGCTATGGTCTTTTGCATTTTCGTGGCCCAGTACGCTTTAATTTTCTGGCTGTCTGCCTGCTTCCTTCCATCCGTCCACTTAGGTCTGGTGGTTGGAGAAGAATATTTTGGAAATTTTGTCTCCTGGTCATGACGAGTAATGGCTGACTTGGAGTCACCGAATAGCTTGAGATCTGGAGTGGGCAGATAAAAGGTTAATCAGAATGACATTCAGTGTGAATGTGGAGAAGTATTATTTGTTTTGAGTAGCACCGACAATGACAGGTCTTACGGCGACGATGGGACAGGAAAGGGATAGAAGTGGGAGGGAATCGACCGTGACCTTGATTAAGGTTCAGCATTTGTCTGATGTGAAAATGGGAAACCACAGAAAATCATCTTCAGGGCTGCCTCTTTGTTTCGTTGAGGACCCTCGGACCACGTGATTCCTAACTCTGGTGATCTTTCTTCTTAGCCCAGTATTCCTTCATCTTTGGGCTGCGGGTTGCTTTACTTTCCTGAGTCCCCTTCACTTCCAATTCAGGACGCAATGCTTCAGCATTCTAAATGTATCTCTGTTGATATAGACTACCCTTGGATCAATTTTTAAATATTCTACATATTTTCGAACGAGTTTCGTCCATTTATTGTTGTTATTATTATTATTATTATTATTATTATTATTATTATTATTATTATTATTATTATTATTATTATTATTATTATTATTATTATTATTATTATTATTACCCCACGTGGTGGACGTGATCGTTAAGGCGTTGAAGTCTAAATGGTTTGACACCGAGGTTAGCCGGTTCGAGTCCCGTTGGTCGAAGGTATTTTCACCATGCGATTTTTGACCGGCAGGGTAGAGATGGTGGTGGTATACAATTTATAATTCCTAGACTGCGTGCCAAAAGCCTGAATTAAATTCCAAACCTCTCCACAGTGCTCATATGGAGTGAGACCATATGAGGCTGTTGATGGTGATTCGTCCGTCGGATGGAGACGTTAAGCCTTGGTGCTATTCGACAGGAGTAGGCTATATGCCGGCACCGGGTTTCACCTTCCCCCGTCCTACTATCATAATCACGTCATCCATTTCATCCCATTTATTCCTCTAATGAGGTTGACGTGAGGAAGGGCAACCGGTCGTAAAAGCCCGCCACGATAGATTCAACTCACCTCATACCCAACCCCGTAGAGAAACGGGACAAGTGTTGGACAACCATATATTATTATTATTATTATTATTATTATTATTATTATTATTATTATTATTATTATTATTATTATTATTATTATTATTATTATTATCACTGACTCGATGGCTGAATGGTCATCGTATTGGCCTTCGGTTCAGAGGGTCCCGGGTTCGATTCCCGGCCGGGTCGGGGATTTTAACCTTCATTAGTTCATTCCAATGGCCCGGGGACTGGGTGTTTTGTGCTTCCCCAACATCCCTCCAATTCACACACCACATATAACACTATCCTCCACCACAATAACACGCAGTAACCTACACATGACAGATGCCGCCCACCCTCATCGGAGGGTCTGCCTTACAAGGATTGTACTCGGCTAGAAATATCCATACCGGGCGAGTTGGCCGTGCGCGTAGAGGCGCGCGGCTGTGAGCTTGCATCCGGGAGATAGTAGGTTCGAATCCCACTATCGGCAGCCCTGAAAATGGTTTTCCGTGGTTTCCCATTTTCACACCAGGCAAATGCTGGGGCTGTACCTTAATTAAGGCCACGGCCGCTTCCTTCCAACTCCTAGGTCTTTCCTATCCCATCGTCGCCATAAGACCTATCTGTGTCGGTGCGACGTAAAGCCCATAGCAAAAAAAAAAATATCCACACGAAATAAATTAATTAATTGTTATTATGATTATTACGTCCGCCTCGTTGGCTGAATGGTCAGCGTACTGGCCTTCGGTTCAGAGGGTCCCGGGTTCGATTCCCGGCCGGGTCGGGGATTTTAACCTTCATTGGTTAATTCCAATGGCCCGGGGGCTGGGTGTTTGTGATGTCCCCAACCTCCCTGCAACTCACACACCACATATAACACTATCCTCCACCACAATAACACGCAGTTACCTACACATGGCAGATGCCGCCCACCCTCATCGGAGGGTCTGCCTTACAAGGGCTGCACTCGGCTAGAAATAGCCACACGAAATTATTATTATTATTATGATTATTACGATTATTATTATTATTATTATTATTATTATTATTATTATTATTATTATTATTATTATTATTATTATTATTATTACCTTTTCTTTATATTGGTTTTCCGTCACTCCGACTCAGACAGGTCATATGGCTATACGATAGGATAGGCAAAGGACTCTGAAGGAAATTGGCGTGGCCTTAATTTACAGCCCAAGTTTGGCGTGGTGTGAAAGTGAAAAACCACAGAAAACCATCTTGAGAACCGCCATTAGTTGGATTCTTTAGTCTCATATTAAAAAACGGTACTTCGTAACCCTCTTGACGTCTGCATCCGTAGTCTACGTCTGCTACTCAGACAGGCTCTCTCTTGAGGTTACCGCCCACTCAAGTGTTCCCCAATAAACGAGTGTAGTGCTCATTTTATAGCCGCCATATTCCTACCGTCATTAGAGCCGAGAACACCTGCTGTTAAACGGACACGGCAAGGAAACCAAACATAGTGTTACAGCAAGTTATGACTCATGCACTCACCGTAAAGCAGAATGAAGTTAATGAGTCGTTTGCAGGTTGTCTGCAAACTGCCATTACAAAAGTTAGAATAGCACGAATATTTCACTTCACTTCTCTCCCGGCCCTTGCTGATGGCATTCCTGCGAAAGAGTAACACATTCTCAATTGTCAAGTGCTTTAGAAGTTCGTCGTTCCGTTACCTTGATAGTTTCTATCAGACCACTGCAAGTCCATATCTTCCTACCTTGAGAACTTGATTCTAGCGGTTTTAGCATACAATATTATTAATTCACGATCATTAACGCAAAGTAACTGGTAAACCACAGAAAATAAATATTAATTTGTATTCTAGTCAAGCCTCTGTGACTCAGGCGGCAGTGCGCCGGCCTCCCACCGCTGGGTTGAATGGTTCAAATCCCGGCCACACCATGTGAGATTTGTGCTGGACAAAGCGGAGATGGGAGAGGTTTTTTCGAATACTCCGATTTTCCCAGTCATCTTGCGTTACAGCAACACTCTCCACTATCATTTCATTTCATCCATCAGTCATTAATCATTGCCCCAGAGGAGTGCGACAGGCTTCGGCAGCTGGTATAATTCCTGTCCTCGCCGCTGGTTTCATTCTATACCTGACCCGGTCGAATGACTGGAAACAGGCTGTGGATTTTCATGTTTTTTTTTTTTAAATCTATAATATTTATTCCTGTTAAATATATCTTTGGGATCAATTTTTAAAAATTTTAGGTTTATCGAACCAGTTTTCGAGCCTCATTCGAATGCCTTACCTGCAACAGTCTCAGTCCGAATCTTCTTCTTCTACCGGTTTTCCCATACCTGCGGGATCGCGGGTGTGAACTGTGTTGCACATGTTGTTTTGGCCTTGTTTTACGGCCGGATACCTTTCCTGTATGGAGGGATGTAATCACTACTGCGTGCTTTAGTGGTGGTTCGTAGTGTAAATGTGTTGTCTGAATATAAAGAGGAAAGTATTGGGACAAACACAATCACCAAGTCCCCGAGCCAGAAGAATTAATCAGATGCGATTAAAATTCCCGACCCAGCCGGGAATCGAACCCGGGACCCTATGACCCGAAGGCTTTAAAGCTGGCCATTCGTCCAAGGAGTCGGACAGCCTTAGTGAGAATAATAGCTAAAGTATTTAACACAATTTTTGATGGTAGGAAAATCTCAAGATGTTGGTAAGAATGAGTAATATTTCTCATGCACAAAAAGAAGAGAGAGAGATCTAATACAAATAATTATAGAGGAATTACTCTATTGAATACACTTTGCAAGATTTCTTTCTTTCTTTCTTTCTTTCTTTCTTTCTTTCTTTCTTTCTTTCTTTATCCGTTGGCCTCAGCGAGGGATCCTACCTCTACCGCCTCAAGGGCAGTGTCCTGGAGCGTGAGATTCTGGGTCGGGGATACAACTTGGAAGGAGGACAACTACCTCGTCCAGGCTCCCTCACATACTATGCTGAACAGGAAGTGATAGACAAGGAAGATGGAAGGAAGCGGCCGTGGCCTAAAGTTAGGTACCATCCCGGCATTTCTCTGGAGCAGAAATGAGATACCACAGAAAACCACTTTGAGGATGGCTGAGGCGGGAATCGAACACCCCTCTGCTTAGCTGACGTCCCGAGGCTAAGTGGACGCCGTTCCAGCCCTCGTATCACTTTTTAAATTTCGTGGCAGAGCCGGGAATCTAACCCGGGTCTCCACGGATGGCAGCTAATCACACTAACCACTACACCACAGAGGCGGATCAGCAATATTTATACTGGGATGTTATTAAAAAGACGCATACTTTGTAAAAAGGGTGGAGGATTGTTCTGTACTCTTTGTGAATCAGTCCGGATTTAGGAAAGGAATGAGAACTTCAGGCAATATATTTGTCATTAAAACAGTAATAGATAAGTAATTAAGGAGAAAAGGTAGTAAATTATATATTACAGCTATATATTTATAGAAAGCTCTTGATTCTGTCAGCAGAGCAGCGGTCGCTGCGAAGCCGGCTAGAATAGGGATGTCAATTAAAATGATTAATGCAGAACTGTATTCAGAGGTTAAATGCTCGATTAAAGTAAAAGAAGTCTTAGCGGTTGCGAGAAATCTATTCAGATATCAAGCTAACGCAGGGGTGTAAATTATCACCTACATTTTATTCACGATATGTTGGAAAATGAAGGGAATGGGAACATGACAGTCTCATACCTTAACAATAAAGAAATGCCTGGCCTGGTTTTCGCAAACGACATCCTTCTGCTATCTTTATTTTTAGTCGTTATATTAAAAGAAGCATCACTAAAACTGCTGACAGTTGTACAAAATGGAATTTATAAATAACATCAAGGAAACGAAATGAATAATATGCAAAAAAGGAAAATTAACTAAAGAAAAAGAAACCACTTCTCCTTTTCTGAAAATCAAATGATCATAAATTAGTCTCCCGGTCATGGCTATCCATCAACGGCTGCTAATTTCAGACCATACCTTACATCACTGTCTGCACGGCTGCTATGGTTATATTTCCGTCACACATTTTGTCCCGTTACGTTACACAAATTTTCGGATGACCTCCAGCCATAAAACATATTTAATCCAAGAATAAAGATGGTGGATAGACGGTGTAGACTTAGAGGTATTCAGTAAAATTGAATATCTGGTAGATTTTTTAGGTCTTGTGGCGACGATGGGACAGGGAAGGGCTAGGAGTGGGAAGGAAGCGGCCGTGGCCTTAATTAAGGTACATCCCCAGCATTTGGCTGGTGTGAAAATGGGAAACCACGGCTGCTTCAGGGCTGCCGACAGTGGGGTTCGAACCTACTATCTCCCGAATACTGGATACTGGCCGCACTTAAGCGACTGCAGCTATCGAGCTCGGTATATCTGGTATTTATACTAGCATCTAACGGTAAACGGAAAGAACAAATAAGACGAGCACAAATTAAAGGACGGGCAGATTTATCTAGCACGAGTTGTTTGGAGAGAAATATGCCAAATACTGAATATAAACTGCACGAAAATTAATTGAAATCACTTTAAAATCCAGAACGTAGCACGGGACAGAAATATGGGGCATTGAATAAGGCAGTAAATATAATCAAGGGCGCCCATACCCGGGGGCAAGGTGGGGCCGCGCCCCCCCCTCTAGCTCTCAGAGAAAGGCAAAAATCTACTGTAGTCACGTGTTTTCCTTTCAAGAAACTGATTTAAAAGTCAGTATTACGTAAAAGCGGTAGTACCGTCCACCACCAACAGGCAGGGGATACCGTAGGTTATTCTACCGCAGAATACAAATCACCATTTATCTTCCAAAATATTAAAATTACTAAGTACCCCCAGGTCTGCGCCCCCCTCTAGAAACTGTCATATGGGCGCCCATGAATATAATAGATAACAAGTTCTTAAAAATAGTACTGGGGCTACCAGAATATACAGCTAATTGTGGAGTTAGAATTTTCTGCGAAGGGGTAAGTGTGCAAGCAGATATATTCAAAAGGATAACTAAATATTGATTAATAGTAAAAGGGGAAAACTGGAGAGAAATAATGAATATAGCATGCCAATAGAAAAATCTACAGGGTGATTAGTGATAACCAAGGTGAAAAGGATACTAGATAGAATAGGAATACGAGACTACTGGGTTAAAGAGATTCAGAACGAAGAAAATGAGCTGAATAAGAAAGTAGCTATTAGAGTGAAAAATATTGGTTTCACAATTTGCCTTACGTAATACGGACACAGATAGATCTTATGGCGACGATGAGACAGGAAAGGGATGGGAATGGGAAGGAAGAGGCCGGGGCCTTAATTCACTGATCCCAGGGATAATCCAGATGTCCTGTTTTCAGTTGTTTTTAATTTTTGCAGTAACTTACTACGGTCAATGCTCTCTGTCCTTTTACAGTAACAAGATAAGTCATTTCGACATAATACTAAAGAAATATCCAAATTTTAATTTCAGATTTTTCTAAAACAGTCCCCTGTAAGAACCAGATATGTTGAGTTGTCTTGTTAATATTCTGAATATTGTTGATAAAAGTGGCTTCACTCACATAAGTCAGTTTGTCTTGTGTGGAGTATATTCTTTCTGTTGTTATTATGGATGTGGACATTATTATATTGTAAATTATATTTGGCAGTGAACTTACACAGATGCTTCTGTTAAAGAGAGCTGTCGAAATCTTACGAGCTAACAATACACAAATATGACTTTCACCACTTTGGTTTTGATTGGTTCACATCAGAAAATAATGCCTGGTCAATGAACAAGTGACTTTCATTCACGATTCAAAGCAGATACTTCATTCTTATTTTGAATTAAAGAAAATTAAACCAAAACCATTATTTCAAAAGCTGTTTTCATATAACACAGAATGGTTTAACAATATGTGGTGATCGGTGATTTCGTATTGTTTAAAAAACAAAAATGCTTCCCCTGGGAATTTTAATGTTTGACTTATCTTGTTATTCACTGAGATGAGTGAATTAAGGTAGGCCGTACAGCTCAGCATTTTCCTGATGTGAAAATGGGAAACCTCGGAGAACCACATTCAGGGCTGTGGACAGAGGAGCTCGAACCCACTATCTCCTGAATGAAAGCTTACAGCTGCGTGATCCTAACCGCAATGCCAGCTCGCTCGGTGAAAGATACTGAGAAGCAGATGATCATCATCGGAATGTAGGACTAAAAGAACATTACTGGAATTATTTTAAATTACTAAAATGTTATCAATAAGGAAAGCAAGACTTACGAAAGAGAGAAGAAAAGATGTAGCGATTGCCTTGCGTGCTCCTTCAGAAATCTCTAGATTTACATCGTGTGGTGCATTTTTCCTGTAGCGTACTAGTCTCAATGCACAGATTTGACACCGAAAAGGTCTTGCAAGAGGAGATTTTTCAAAAATGTCTGATAAAGAAGTGACGGGCCTCTCACGAAAGAATGGAGTTTAAAGCACGGCGCAAGAAAAAGCACAAGAGATGTAATGCTACTCTCTGAGGACGCACTCTACCAAAAGGAAGCACTACAATTTCCTGTGGGAAAAGAGAAAAGTATTCTATGAGTCTTGCCGGCAAATGTACAGTAGAAGGACCAAAACAATAGGTTCTAAGAAAAGTTATAGTAGCTGTATCTCTATTTCACTGATAGGAATTCTTACCGTGGCAGAACCCCTTGTACTGTAACTGGTGGTGCCGGTGGTTATTGAAGAAGAAATGCAACTGAGCAACCAGGTTATAACTAAGAGCCGAGATTTTAAGGCAGTAAGAATAAGAATAAGAATAAGAATAAGAATAAGAATAAGAATAAGAATAAGAATAAGAATAAGAATAAGAATAAGAATAAGAATAAGAATAAGAATAAGAATAAGAATAAGAATAAGAATAAGAATAAGAATAAGAATAAGAATAAGAATAAGAATAAGAATAAGAATAAGAATGTTATTTTCTTTACGTCCCATTAACTACTTTTACGGGTTTTCGGAGACGCCAAAGTGCCAGAATTTAGTCCCACAGGAGTTATTTTACGTGCCAGTAAATCTACCGACACGAGACTGACGTATTTGAGCACCTTTAAATACCACCGGACTGATCCAGGATCGAACCTGCCACGTTGGGATCAGAAGGCCAGTACCTCAAGCCCGGTGTAATAGATTAGAAAGCAAACTTTCTGAAGCAATTAAGTAGACGTATACCCTGTTTTGCAGAGCGGCTATGCTATGAGACTTGCAGGTTACTCCCTATCAGAACCTCTAGAATGTATGTTATTCTTGCTACATTATGGAAGAGCGGCTTAGGCCCGTATTAACCAACGTCAGTTACTTTTGCTGAAATCTTAGATTTCCAAAACTCGGCTAATGTCGTTGTCTCCGATGACGCTCACTTCTGTATTCACCACAGAAGTTTTCGTTTCAGTCTGAATTTCAACCTCATATTTTTCATACTGACGCACGGAAAACAAATGACTACGTGATGCCGCCACTAGCGAAATGTAAACCAGTTCGTAATTCCATTCGGTGTTTGCAAATAATTCGTCATAAATTATTATGTTCGCTATTGACAAGAAACAAACAAAGGAGCCTAATATGACTTTCTAAGAGAGGGAACTGTTATATGAATCTGGTGGCAGAAAGCATAAGAGAATAAGAAAATATATTATAGACTATACATTGTATGTTTCACTCAAAAAATAAGGCAATACTCTTTAATACTTAATTAAAAAATAATCGAGTCGCGTACAAGATATAAGCTGTAATTGAGAATTCATCGTAGGTCTACCTATGTGTTGGGAATTCCAGGTTATGTTTGACCACGGATAACACTGACCTAAAAGTGTATTTCAAAGTCAGTGCCATCGTAGTCTTCAAAGTATGTATCTCTTTATTTTTATCCACTTAGGACGTTTTATTTATTTACTTCATATTTTATGGTCGCCATTGGACCACTTTAGTCAATTATACAATGGATTTTTCGATTTTCTCTCAGCCCAGTACTTCTTCATTCTCTCGGATTTTGATTTTCTCTCCTCGTCTGAAATCACTCTTCCCATGGTTTGTCTATTTATCTTGGTCTCTAGTCTATTGTCTATGTTTTTGAGAGTCTTGATTCCGTGGGTTTTGTTTTTTAAATCCTCTACTGTGATTTGTAGTTCCGTCATATCTTCTTTGATTTCTGTAATCCACTTAATATAACTCTTACTGTTCTACATTTTTTTAATTATTATCCTGCTGATTCTATTTTCAGGTGTTCTAATTAGGTGACTAAATAATGAGATTCGTGTTTTTCTGATAGTGCTCATTACAGGTTCTATTTCCTTGTAGACTATTTCATCAGAAACCAGTCTGCAGTGCCCATTTTCTTGGTATTTTTTGTTTATACGTGTTCTGATTCTTCTTCTTTCTATTTTGAGTATCCTGTCTATTGCTTCAGTATTAGTTATTTAAAAATTGTTTCACTAGCGTATGATATTTCTGTTTGTATGACTATTTTATAATGCTTTAATTTTGTGGCTATTGAGAGGTATTTTTTGTTGGTGACATATTGAGCTTTGATTAATTTGTTTATTTTATTATGCCATGTTTCCTTTTCGTTAGGGTTGTATGTTATAATCTCAACTATTTAAATTTGTCTACAATTTTCATTTCCTGTTCTCCTATTTCGATTTTCTTTGCGAGTGGTGGGTCAGTTAAGATGATTTCTGTTTTCTCAAAGGATATATTGAGGCCAATTTTTGTGCTATTCCTGTAGTGATTTAATTTGTTGTCGAGTTTCCTGATCATTGTTCTTATTATAATTTACAAAATGTTATGTTGCATGTAATCATTTGAGAACTTCCTAACTGTCTGACTGAATTTACAAACATATTAAACTGGATTAAATTGAAAAATCTTAATATCTGCATTTAAAATGGAAATTATGAAAATTAACATTTATTAAATAAAATACACACTCGTCGAACCTTGTACTCACACTTACTAGTTACCTGCTTACTTACACATACGTTATTTGAAGGGCGCCAGCTGTCACTCAGTACAGCAATAATAGAATGAGACTCTTGACTATCTCTAGGGTGTGGGGTAATAAGCTTACTTTTGACAACATACCATATAAGTTCTGGGAAAAGGGGATTGGCGTTCGGTTTCCCCATTAATTTTGAGGTTAAGATATTTTACTGTCAATGAAATGAAACTCTGAATTCGTTTGATAGAACAATATATATTCTTTAAATAATATATCAAAAAAATAGTGAGTCTTGTTGCGATAAAACAGATGAGAATATGAAATTATGACATTGCAACTGAAAGAAACTAGGCATGAATTTGAATTCTTCTTGACCGGACATTTAACAATTTATACGAAATATTTCCCTCACTGATTCACTTGACTGTACCTTCAACACTTTGAGTGTAATTACGACGTAATCCATTGCTCTGGTGTTTACTGTAGATGTGTCACGCCTAACGTGGTGATACATCCTTGAGACTGCTTCTTCTCCATATCATCTGACTTCTTTGTAAGTCAATATGGTATGACCTCTTGGTAGGTCCAGGGTTGCCCTCTCTGACTCCTTGGTAAGCCTTGCGTCCGCGTCTTCCACTAAGTGACGGACCAACCATTTGGTCTCACTCTCTCAATGACCAATACTGGCTCACTGAGTCTTCACCATCTCTCGTTCACACTGGTTGGCTGACCACTTAAGGCCTCTTGATCTAGTAGACTACTTCACTGTACTGCATCCGTATAAGTAATGACTGACGCTACAATCTGCACCCACCTTTTATAGACGTTGGTTGACACAACTACGTAATCTCCAGAAATAACAATGACATACTCCCACCTACGCGACAAATATTACATCCAGTGGTGAAATAGCCCCGCGGCGACGAGTCCGTGCGCGCATATTCTAAATAAAAACGATGACATAGCCAAGGCGCGGCGATGACTTGGCAAAATCGCCAGTGGTGTCGCAATATAACAACGTCACTTCCAATCTCTGATATATACAACAATTCTCACTGTACAGGTATTGAGTGTTATACTACACATACGTATATATGTATACATCTAAGTGCAATCTTGCAAGCAACAGGCAATTGCAAAATTGAATAAAACGGATAATTACAATAATAGTACAACATCACAGATAACATAATAATAATACTGACATAATAATAATAATAATAATAATAATAATAAAATACAGATAAAATCATACAATAATAAAAATACAGATATCATCTTGTAACGGGATTTGAACCGTTACACATTTATAATAAATATTACATGCAAGCTCATCAACAAATCTCAGACAATTTAAGGTTATGATGTCTTTTGATTTTTCAATTCCGATGCTTTTTGGGTAATTCTTATACCACTCCCTCATTATATATTCCAAAGCAAAGTTGAATAGCAGTGCTGACAAAAACATTCCCTGTATTAATCCAGTTTTTATGATGAATGGCTTAGAAAATGGAATTTATTGAATAATCTTGGTCATATTCATCTCGCCCGTGATTTTCTCCTTCAGTTAAATATTCCAGGTGTCTGCGAGCTGCCATCTTAAAAGACTATTAAAGATTTCCAACCTTTCTCCGGTAAAGTTTTAAACCGAGATAATACCCGTTATCCGAGGTAATGCTTTTGTTGAATATAAATGCAACTGTTATCTCGATTTTCTTAGCCTTAAAGAAGAGAAACGCTTTTACTCGCGTTGGCGAATATGGGCCTTAGTCCACACTTCCCAATAACCAAATTAGTTTGCATTCTAACGTATTACCGGACGAGTTGGCCGTGCGGTTAGAGGCGCACAGCTGTGAGCTTACATTCGTGAGATAGTGGGTTCGGACCCCACTATCGGTAGCCCTGAAGATTTTCTCCATGGCTTCTCCCATTTTCACACCAGGCAAATGCTGAGGCTGTACGTTAAATAAGACCACGGCCGCTTCCTTCCCACTCCTAGCTCTTTCCTATCCCATCATTGCCGAAGGGCCCATTTTTCTCTGTACGAGGTAAAGGAAATCTTAAATTTAACATATTACTGCCCAAAATTCTGGAGTCTAGTTATAACATATCAGAACGAAGCAGGGGAGAGTGCCTGGCCCTTCGAAAAATGAGGTAACAGCAAAAGAAATAGAAGAACCACGAAGGGCATGAAAATAAGGCCCCCTAGGTCTCACGAACCTAATACCGTCAGGTCAAAGGAGAACAACAGTTGACCACCAGACTTCAGGTAAGAAGGATGGAAGTGAAGGTTCGAAAGCCTGCAAATTATAAGGTGCCGCGAGGTCAGCGGAACGAATTCTCTCGACAAATATTCTTGGTTTTCTAGACCGGTGCCACTATCTCATTGCCACATAGCTCCTCAATTGTAGTCACGCAGCCTGTGTGGACCTCGAACCAATCCTTAGGTCCAGGTGAAAATCCCTGATGTTGCCTTCAATCGAACCTGGAGTCTCCGGGTAAGAGGAAGGAACGTTACCCCTTGACCGCGGGGTTGGCCAATAATAATAATAATAATAATAATAATAATAATAATAATAATAATAATAATAATAATAATAATAATATGTTACGTCGCACTAACTACTTTTGACGGTTTTCGGAGGTGCCGAAATGTTGCCCCACAGGAGTTCTTTTACGTGCCAGTAAATCTGCCGACACGAGGCTGACGTATCTGAGCACCTTCAAATACCACCGGACTCAGCCAGGATCGAACCTGCCAAGTTGGAGTCAAGAGGACAGAGCCCCAACCGTCTGAGCCACTCAGCCAGACAATAATAATAATAATAATAATAATAATAATAATAATAATAATCATCATCATCATCATCATCATCTTGGGCTTAAGCCCACTAATTACTTTTACGATTTTCAGGGAAGCCGAGGTGGCGGAATTTTGTACCACGGGATTTATTTTACGTGCCAGTAAGTCTACCGACATGAGGGTAACACATTTGAGCACCTTCAAATACCACCAACTGATTCAGGATCGAAACCGCTAAGGCTATTCCTCTACCATCTGAGCCATACAGCCCAGCGATAACTCGAACAGTGACTAAATGAGGTGACCTCCTGGGGCTCCCAACTTGGTAGAGCGAGTGCC
Organism: Anabrus simplex; assembly: GCF_040414725.1. Lineage (NCBI taxonomy): Eukaryota > Metazoa > Arthropoda > Insecta > Orthoptera > Tettigoniidae > Anabrus > Anabrus simplex. The sequence goes on along the minus strand of NC_090265.1, from coordinate 654,679,707 downwards.
AAAATGCAATCGGAAAACCACAGAAAACAGGCCTAAAAATAAACTTCCAGACCTTGATCAAACCACAGCCGCTAACTTCCGAGTGCCAGGAGACCATAATTATCAAACTTTCCATTTATAATTTTAAGAGGAATTTAAAATACCTTTTCCAAGCCAAAATACAGTTTACTGAAGACTATATATTTTAAAGCATGAATTCTATACCATATTCTATTTTCCACCATTAGGGTCCGTATTAAAATAAGACATTGCAATCATTCCCTCTTGCTGGCTGGTTGATTCTGCTGCAGAGCTAGTAATTTCTGTCACTTTCACAGTACTACTTCACAAGCAATATTCTCCGACAGTTTCTCTGCAATGACCCAGAAGTGCAGCACATTTCATATTAACTCGTAGAGATAGCCATATTCTTCTTCACTGCACTTCATGAACCTTATCAAGCTTCTTATTACGCTCTTGAACGTTCCTCGAGAATTAATCTGATCCACTCTTACAGTTCATTGGAAGAAATAACACTCTACGAGGCACTACGTTCTTTAATTCTCTCTGGCTGGAAAATAATAATGGGAAGAATTGCTTCTCCTTAAGTAGGTCGCTTTTTAACCAGAGAGTTAGAGCTAAGAAATCAAGTTAGAAGAACACTAATATTTTTCTGTCGTGCAGTTATCATTGCTGGTTACCTCCTCATGTTCTAAAATAAAGTCCTTATTAGTTATCTTTATGTGTTTGTACCAGTTAATGGCACAATCCACAGAACAGATATTGATCCGTATTCAATTGTAGTAATAAAGAAAAACGAGAAAGGCTTAGATATATAAAACATTCTTCTTCTTCCAACGCGTTTCCCACACCTGTAGGATCGCAGGTGCGAACTGTGACGCACATGTGGATTAAGTCCTGTTTTATGGACGGATGCCCTTCCTGACGCCAACTCCATGTGGAGGGATGTAATGACTATTGCGTGTTTCTGTGGTGGTTGGTAGTTTGACGTGTTTTGAAGAGGAGGGTCTTGGGACAAACAAAAACACCCAGTCCCCAAGCCAGAAGAATTAATCTGATGCGATTAAAATCTCCAACCCGGATGAGAATCGAACCAGGAACCCTTTGAATCGAAGGCCTCAACTCTGACCATTGATCCAAGAAGTCGGACTAGGTATATGAAACATTAATATACGACAATAAAGAAACAGAGCCGACTCGCGGTGTTCCCAAGTCGCCGAAGCAAAAATATGCTTTCTTTTTGTTCCTGGCCTTTTCTCAATTTTATTGAGAATGACACTTGATGTTGATTTGTCTAAGTTTTACGGTCGAATGAATTTCCTGATTTCAACTGTACGTGGAGGGAAGAATTCATTATTGCGTGTTTTTGTAATGGTTAGTAGTGTGGTGTGTTGTCTGTAAATCAAGGAAAGGATATTAATATGAACAGAAGCGCCCATTCAAGTATTTAAATTGCCCAGTTAAAATCCTCAGCCCAGTCAGGTATAGAACCCAGGGTGCTCTGAACCAAAGACCGGTACACTGATATTCAGCCAAGGAGCCGTACTGCTATCATCATCACATGATTATGCTATTACCGAAACTGTTCTGCTTCTTCCTATAAGTTGATTGAAAATGTGGTGAATTATTTATGTTAATAGGAAGTGATCATTCGAATGGCCATAAAAGGTGTTAACTTCTATCATACTCATCCAATGTTTTTGATCTGTTGTGGCGTGCTATTAGGTGATATCCCCGACATCTCCCACCGCGCAACTCACACACTAATCTCTCATTGGGGATATGATACGTTCAGTCCATTCCTTCGTTCAATTTATCTCCAGCATGACGTCGGTGCTGTAAAATTCTGGGTCTATCCCTCTCCTCTTAGCTGCTCTTCTCTCTAAAAAAATTAGTTTAAGGCCACGTAGATGGTAGAAACATTCGCTTTGTGGTCCTGGATATAGAACGTTTCCATAGATAGTTCGAAGCCCATCTACCTAGGTGCCAATTTCTCCACTCTTAGTACAATAATAATAATAATAATAATAATAATAATAATAATAATAATAATAATAATAATAATAATTGTTACGGGGATACCCATGGAGCATAAAGAGGTCAAAGAAAGTGCTGGGGCGAATGGGTCTATCTACAATATCAAAATTAATTTAAAACGAACTGAAGGTTATATTTCTTTTAGAACTTCAAGCTTAACAATTTTTCATAACAACGAAACATCAGGTACACAAACTGAATTGAGGCGAAAACTGCGCTCCGAGATAATGACAAAAGATTAAAATCCTACAGGGCTCTTGGCCGATGAAACAGGGGCTATTCCCAAACTACTGAGGTGGCTCGCATGGAAATATCTTTAACATATTACAGAAAGGTTTCAGAACGTAGTCACCTCAAAGCAAGATGAAGGGGAGCTCGAGAGGGTAACTCACTCTCTATCCCCGATTTAGAGTTAAAGATTTTTATGTTTTTACATTAGCTGAAAGGAAAGTTTCCGGCCCCGTGGTGTAGGGGTAGCGTGCCTGCCTCTTACCCGGAGGCCCCGGGTTTCGATTCCCGGCCAGGTCAGGGATTTTTACCTGGACCTGAGGGCTTGTTCGAGGTCCACTCAGCCTACGTGATTAGAATTGAGGAGCTATCTGACGGTGAGATGGCGGCCCCGGTCTAGACAGCCAAGAATAACGGCCGAGAGGATTCGTCGTGCTGACCACACGACACCTCGTAACCTGCAGGCCTTCGGGCTGAGCAGCGGTCGCTTGGTAAGCCAAGGCCCTTCAAGGGCTGTAGTGCCATGGGGTTTGGTTTGGTTTGGTTTGGAAAGGAAAGTTACATTTAGAAAAGTATTGTAACATAATTAAAGATTCGGACCTTCCTCTAGAATAAAACTGCGGAGGTAGCAAGAAAGAATGATTTTATGTGGCCATTACCTTATAGATGTTCTGCTGACCGAAGAAAGTCGCGGCCCCGCTTCCTGCCTTAATACACACAGTTATAAAGACGGTGATCAATTGACCAGGAAACGAGAAAAGCCGCAGTTTATAAACCTTCAGGGAAGGTTCGAGAGCATTCAAGACTAATCAGGACACACCCTCTTAATTTTTATTGGCAGATACAAAGTGAACAAGAAATGCGGGATTAGTTGAAAAATAATTACCAAAATTTATGATTGGTCCGATTCAAAACTGGCGAGAAGGAAAAGAAGTGTTGCCAATCCAAAAAGAAATGAACATAGATCAGTTATGGAAAACCTAGGAATATTAAACTTCTTTGAGTTATAAAATATTTCACCTTGCACGAGGGTGCATGATCATAGTTTTTTGGTGGTTTCATCTGTGTAAAAGTGTCCAAACTTCTTGGTGTATAGCAAAACAAAACAAGGAGAAATTCAGCCTGTTTATGAAACTTCACAACAAAACACTTACTTAATATTTCAGTGGTGATATCTTCTGATTAAAGTTCGAAGTTCGTTTAGTTTCAATTTCACCTTTTGACCGATAGAGGAGTTCATTAAGGCGTTTATTTTAAATGAGCGGAGTTGAGGTGTACATCCCGGTACAGACCTCCCCCCCCCCCCGCCGCAAATGTCGTTCCATGGGGTGACACGGAAAAATTTTGAGAAAACATTTCCAATTGAAAAAAAGTTTCCTAAGTCATTTCCGGAAGTTGATTTATAGAAAAATTTGTAGATCCAAATTTAGAGAGTCCTTGTGTTCATTGAAGTTAAATACATGCTGATAGATTTGACGGCAAGAAATGCCGCCGCTGCCGATACCCAGGTGAGGTCTCCCGGACCCCCCAAGTACCCTTAGATACACCTCTCCCTCTATTATGAGAGGGGTACTCGTGGTGATGTTCTCCGCAGATTAGCAGAATATATATAGTCCTCAGATGTGTTGGCGGTAGGGTTACCGTACTTCAGTCTTTGCCGGGAAGATGGACTCCGCCGCGCCGTTCATAAGGAGGCCTTATTAGAGCGAAGTGGGCCCTTTCTCCTCTCTCGTGTCCCTCAAAATATGTTACAGTACGGCGGGAGACAGCTGAGGGGGCACTGAAACAGTAAGATCTTGGCGACAGAGAAGTGTTGTTGCTTGAGATTGGAGAGTACGATCTTTATTTGAAAGGCAGAGGGGCGAGCGGCGTTGGTGGTGATGTGTGTGTGTGTGTGTGTGTGTGAACAATGCGTGGATGCAGGAGACGGGGGCTTGGAAATGGCCACCAAGGAATTGACAGGAGGAAAACCAGAGGGTAAGATCGTACGTAACAGGTCATACACATAGTTCAATAAAACCTTTGGGGCAGAAGGCCTCAAATTTAAAACACCTTCAATCTCCTGCTGTATGTTGATGGCTAACGAAAACAGTAATGCAATTATACAGGTTTCTCCTGGGAGAGGTGAACTCTAAAGATCCTCTCTGTGGCTAGATTGCTTACCAATAACGTAACTGGTGTCAAAAAATCACAAATGACGCACGGCCAATGGAATCCGGGGGCAAGCTTACCCATGGGAACAAAATTACTATTACTAACCATGACATGATCTCCGACCTTTAAATTGATGGGCCTCCGTCCACGATCGTATCTTTCCCTAACATTTTCATGAGAAACCTTCAGGTTGTGCTTAGCCTTCTTCCATAGATCTCTAATATTATCAGGGTCTATTGTCTCCAGTAATACATCATTAAATGACCAAGGGTTGGAGAGCGGCGTGTTGGGAACACATTTAAACATATGAAAAGCTGGTCTGAACTTGTGAGACTCATGAACCACCGAATTTAGAGCGAACGCCATCCACTGCAGGGAAGTATCCCACCTGGAATGAACGTCATGATGAAATGCGATTAGAACAGATCTAAGATCACGATTGACCCGCTCAGCCAGAGATGGTTGAGGATAATACGCCGAAGTAGTTACATGTGGTATAGACAGATCAAAACAGAATTTACGGAATAAGTTGGATGTGAATGCCTTAGCATTATCGGAAACAATAAATTAACAGGGGCCAAAGGAAGCAAATATGGTATTTAAACAAGAAATGTTGGACTGAGTGGTTGCCAGCTTAGTCGGAAATAACCAAGAAAATCTAGTGAAACCATCTACACATAACAGAATGAATTTATTGGTATTCCCCTTTGATTGGGGGAAGGATGCGACGTAGTCTATATATAGGCGCTCCATGGGGCGCGACGCTTGATGAGAAGATAATAGACCTAGCTTAGTGGACAAGGTGGGCTTACTAAGCAAGCAAGATTTACAAGATTTTACCAATTCACGAATTTTCCTGTCCATACCTTTCCAAATGAACATCTCTAGGATCTTTTCCCGAGTTTTGAACATGCCTAAATGCCCCCCTGATGGGGTTTCATGATAGTACTTGAAGATCTTAGACACAAGAACAGCTGGAACCACTAATTTCATTTTTGGTCATGCCTCGACGAGCAACAAAAAACCCCGTTCCTCAATACATAAGGGACGACATGTTCCCCAGAAGAAAGGGTTTCCATAATAGGAGCCAGCACAATATCCCTAAACAACATGGGGGCATCAGTTAGAATGGCATTAATACCCGAAGGTATGGGCGTGGGAAGAGAAAAACTATCTTCCTGTTTGGTGGTCTCCACAACATGAGAAAACATGCGGCTTAGTCCATCCGCAACAACATTTTCAGATCCTCTGATATGCCTCACATCAAACTGGAAGTCAGAAATCCTGATGGACCACCGGGAAATACGACCAGTACGACGCGTCCTAGCTAATACCCGTCTTAAGGCTTGGTTATCAGTTTGTAGGTCGAACTTGACATGTTCCAGATAGAGCCGGAACTTCTCTAGTGCAAATAAAACAGCCAAACCCTCAAGTTCATAGATGGAATATTTAGCCTCTTGGGCCGATAGTGTCCTAGACGCATAGGCGATGGGTCGCCTTCCGAGTTCAGTTTCCTGAAGAAGCACAGCAGCCACCGCCGATGACGAGGCGTTGGTTTGTACAATGAATTTCTTCGAAAAATCAGGCACAGCAAGAACAGGGGCGTTGCAAAGAGCTAATTTTAGATCTTTAAAAGCGGCTTGTTGAGACGGTCTCCACTCAAATTTGACGCCTTTCCTGTGGAGTAAGTTCAAGGGCGCCGCTCTGTTAGCGAAGTTAGGAATAAATTTTGTGAAGAAATTCACAATGCCGATGAAGCTCGCAATACCTTTGATGTCCTTAGGAGGTTTAAAATCACGGAAGGCCTGTGTTCTGAAATGATCGGTAGAAACACCATTGGGCGACACAATATGCCCTAGGAATGACATAGAAGGCTTAGCAAAGGCTACCTTGGATAATTTGACATTCAACCCAGCTTTACGAAGGCGATTGAGTACTTCCTTTAGATGATCTAGGTGTTCTTCAAAGGTCTCAGAAAATACGACGACATCATCAAGATAGTGATACAAGTATTCAAATTTGATGTCGGAAAAGACCCTATCTAGCAGTCTAGTGAGCACAGCTGCCCCCGTGGGGAGCCCGAAAGGCCGAAAGGCACGCGGTTGTACTCATACAAGTTCCAATCCGTTGCAAAAGCTGTTAGATGTTTCCATTCTTCAGCTAGAGGGATCTGGTTGTACGCCTGATTAAGGTCTAGGACGGTAAAGAACTTGGCATTCCGAAACCATGCAAAACAAGAGTAAAGATCAGGAAGGGACACAGATTGTAACACCACCTTACGATTTAAAGCCCTATAATAAATCACAGGCCTGAAGCCACCTTGGGGTTTCGGCACCAGAAAAATAGGCGATGAATACGCCGACTTAGAGGGTCAAATAATACCGTCCTTTAACATCTGGTTGATGATCACTTTAAGAGCCTTCATTTTAGGTAGAGACAACCTATAAGGTGGAAACCTAACTGGGATCGAATCCGTAACCTCAATCTTGTATTCTATAAGGTCAGTAACCCCAATAGTATCGGAAAATACTTCAGGAAACGACTGACACAATTTACAAATACACTCGGCCTGCTCCTCAGGTAGATGTCTAAGGTCTAACAACATATCATCCTGGGTAGGCGAAACAGATGAACATGATACAGAATTACACTTAAGCAAAGGAATTTTACAATCATTAGTAAATTTGAAGGTGCACGACTTGCTCTGAATGTCGAGCACTAGACCAGCAGAAGACATGAAACCCACTCCTAATATTACGGGGCAAGACAAGTGCTTAGCCACAAACAATTTCATTTTCGAAGTGAATTTAGCAATACGAATTTTGGCAAAGATGAAACCTAAAATTTCTAATGGAGTGAAATTAACCGAAATGCATTGGACTGAAGACGACTAATAATCAGAAAACTTACAAACAGTCTTTAATTTGGAATACCATTCAGCCGAAATTATCGAACACACGCTCCCAGAGTCTAAGAGAACCATGACGGGTTCACAATTCAATTCAATTTTAAGAAACGGTACTAGTGCGGGGGTCTCCGCCGTAATTTTGAGGCATTCTTTAGGGCATTCAAATGATGGATTAGAAGAACCTTTATCCTTGCCAGAGCTTTCGCTATGTTTAATAGCGGCTGAGCCTTGGGAAGATGGACCTGCCGACTCAGCCGTTGATACTAATCACTTTATATTACTGGAGTTCGTGGAGGTTTCACCAGAAGTTGAGCAGGAGTGGGTGCTATTCAAAAAGGGAACGTTTAATCGCGAGAATGTCAGGAAAAGAAGAGATATTGAAAAATATGTTTTTCGACGATTATGTCTTAGAAATGAAATCCTGGTATGTTTTAACATAATGATAAATATAGTCTCCTCTCTGCTCCAAAACCTCAATTCTGCTACTGTTCGCAACGCTAGTCAGCCCAGTAGAAACGAGTTTAGTGAAGGAAGTCAAAGGAAAACGGCCATCCGGCAACTCTTTTTGGCTTATCCCAAACAAGTGTGGAAGAAATATTGAGCATAAAAAGAAAGACATTAACGGTACTGTACCTGTCCTTGGCGTCGACAGAGTACTAAGTATAAAAATACTCCCTCACAAATATGTCCCAGATGGAAATCCTATGGTTAAAGAACCTCGGAGAATCAAACCCCGGAGTCGAAGTCCCATCCTCCCTACTTTCCTTCCGAGCAACGGCTTCACTCGAGAACATATGGGTCATGGTCCTGTCCGACGAAAATAAAGTGGGATTGTAAAGTAAATATCTTGAAAGTAGGGCACTGTAGGAAGAATAATACATTAATCTAGTAAATAATAAGGGATTTTTACCCAGTTCAAAACACAATCTTATTCACTGAGAGATCATCTATGAAAAATATTGTACACATATGAAATGCCAATTACCTTTCTGCGTGGCAATGTTTGAAATATGCAACACTTAACTTATCGCATGGGTCCGTTATTCACTCATGAATTGCATTCTGACCTCTCCAAGTCGAAACCGCTCAACATCGCATATATTACAGATTCACTGCCAAATATTAGGGACTTCTCCCGTTCACTTTCATAATGATACCATTTGGATATCCATACTTCATTACAAGGGTCAAGGACACTGTTTGCACCTATGGCAATATACCGTCCACTTATTACTGTACAAGAAAACAAATTACATTAACACATTTGGCATTTCTAGTGGTACGTCGTCTCTTCTTTAGAGTATTTAGTAAGTGCGTTCCAGTACTACTTATTTTACTCACTTTGAACAGTAATTATACTGATTTTCTTTTTCTTTCTTTCTTTCTTAATCAGTTTATCCTCCAGGGTTGGTTTCTTCCTCGGGTTCAGTAAGGGATCCCACTTTTACTGCTCCAAGGTTAGTGTACTAGAGCGTGAGACTTTGGGTAGGGGATACAACTGGGAAGGAGGACAAGTACCAACCCCAGGTGGCCGCACCTGCTATGTCAAAGAGGGGACATAAGGAGGGGGGTTAAAGATAGGAGGGGATAGATAAAGAAGAGGGAAAGAATCAGCCGTGGCCTTAAGTTAGGTACCATCCCGACTTTTGTCTGGAGAAGAAGTTGGAAACTACGGAGGACCACTTCGAGGACGGCTGAGGTGGGAATCGACCCCACCTCTACTCAGTTGACGTCCTTAGGCTTAGTGAATCCCGTTTCAATCCTCGTACCACTTTTCAAATTTCGTGGAAGAGCCGGAAATCCAACCCGGGCCTCCGGGGATTGCAACTAATCCCACTAACCACACCACCACAAAGGTGGATACTGCAGATGTTTTGAAAATTAAAATGATCCACTCTTCACAGTTCTTACTCACGATCGTAACACACACTCTGATACCAACGCTTGTAACTCTTCTAACTCAGTGTCGTGCAAGGACAGTTTACGAATAGCAAGGTTCATTAAATTCTCTTCAGCCGTTATCACGTGATGCGCTTACATACAGTACATACATACATACATACATACATACATACAGAGAGACAGACAGACAGAAATTACGGAAAATTCTAAAGAATTTAAAAAATATGGTATTTCTCTATCAGTCGTGCCCACAGAAACAAGGAAATGCACTTTTTAATTTTCCGTAATGTCTGTCTGTCTGTCTATCTGTCTGTCTGTCTGTCTGTCTGTCTGTCTGTCTGTCTGTCTGTCTGTCTGTCTGTCTGTCTGTCTGTCTGTCTGTCTGTCTGTCTGTCTGTCTGTCTGTCTGTCTGTCTGTAGGCTATGTACACGCATCACGAGAAAACGGCTGAAGAGAATTTAATGAAAATCAGTATACAAAGTCGGGGAATATGTCACTACAATGTAGGCCAAAAATAGGTTTGTTCACGCTGAGTGATGGTAGTTTAGGGGAAGGCCTAAAATTTAATTCTCTAATAAGTATGTTACTATCAGTCGTATCTTAATGAAAATCGGTATGCAAAGTCGGCATAATAAGTAGATATAATCTAGGCTATAAATAATTGTAGTCACGCTGAGAAAATGATAGTTTAGGGGAATGCCTAAAATTTAATTCTCAAATGTGTATATTATTAGTAGTCGTATCGATAAATACTACATAACTATAGTTATATAGTATTAAATTTTCGATCATTTATGTCTTATACATTGTTACCGTACGGGCTATGATCACAGAAATATTCATGAATTCGGATTATTGTTACTAAGTCCATATCAGCGCCGAGTCACGAGAAAATGGTCAAACAGAACTTAATGGAAATCGGTATGTAAATTCGGAGAATAAGGAACTACAGTCTACGCAATGAATAATTTCATAAGACGTCCTAATATCACAGAGTCGAAAGAAAACTACAGAAAGCTCGTAAAACTGATCAACAATAACATTATCTAGACCATTGTTTGTTGTGATGTGCTTTGTGTCTTCTGTTGCCACTCATCTCTGACAGATAGGATTACTGCAGCGTGCTTTACGTCGCACCGACACAGATAGATCTTATGTTGACGTTGGGATAGGAAAGGGCTAGGAGTGTGAAGGAAACGGCCTTGGCTTTAATTAAAGTACAGCCCTATCATTTGCTTGGTGTGAAAATGGGAAACCACGGAATACCGTCTTCAGAGCTACCGACAGTGGGGTTCGAATCCACTATCTCTCGGATACAAGCTCACAGCTGCGCGCACCTAACCACATGGCCAACTCGTCCGGTCGTACCGAGTATAACAGCCTGCCTGAATATTGGCGGGAATTACCTGGGGAGTTAGTTAATTTTCTTCTTTAGCATGACATTCCTCTGGTTCATAAATTTTCTTATACTACTGGTATGTAACACAGTGGTTCATCGTAGCATTCGAGCTATTCAATCTCTACTCTGAGGCAATGATTGGAATTAGCAGTGTGCTTATTTAACGGAATAATGACGGAGGAGTGTTCACGGCAGTCTGCGGCCTGATCACTCCAGCTCTGGAACTTTGGAATGTTATATCGACACCGTAGTACTGTTCGTTAAAAGTGAGAAAATGTGCGGTTTTTCATTTGATGAAGTATTTTATATGCTTTTAATCGCTACATTCTTACTGACGTTTTTGTAATAACCTATGTTGACTTCAGTTAGGAAAATCACAAAGTCAGTCTTTCTGAGAATCCCGTAAAGAAGCACGGGTACATCAGCTAGTTTTATATATATATATATATATATATATATATATTTAGCCGAGTTCGATGATGATGCTTGTTGTTTAAAGGGGCCTAACATCGAAGGTCATCGGCCCTTAACCGAGTTTAACGTCCAGATGTCCTTCCTGATGCCAGCCCTATATGGAGGGATGTATTGACTACTCCATGCTTGTATGGTGGTTTGTAGTCTGATGTTTTGTATATAAATGACGATATGTATAAAGACGAACACAAAACTCCAGTCCCCGGGCTAGAGGTTTTAACTTAACTCGGTAAAAACCGACCCAGCCGGGAATCAAACTCTGGACCCTCTGAAGAGAAGGCCATTACGATGACCATTCACGCAAAGAGCCAGATTATTATTATTATTATTATTATTATTATTATTATTATTATTATTATTATTATTATTATTATTATTAACAGAAGGGTCTCGAGGAAGTAAGAGAGATGGATTATACAATCAAGTTTGGTATTCACATAACTATGCGTGCTTGATCAGTCTTGATGGCACTGTTAGCTGCTGCGAATTGCCAATTTGAGTTGGAATGTTGTGGCTTTCGTTTAAGTAAATAGCTCCCTCTGTAGCGTTCGGGAGTGCGGGTGTTACACGGACAATGGAGAGAGGTGTATTTTAAGACCCTATGCATTGACTTTCGCCTCTCTACGTTCGATGTCTTGTATTTTTTTAAGACGTCTTGCATGATCCTTGTTGGGTCGATACACCATTAAGCTGGTGACGAGAGTCTGCATTAGCGGCCCTGGACAAGGACTGAAGGGGGATTGAAATTCAAAGCGAGTGTAAACAGCGACTGTTTGGGCTCGTCAGAGTTAACTTAGCGCCCCTTCAAGATCACGCTGCGCTTCATTTCCTTTGTTTGAGCTTCTAACTGGTAAATGTATAGACCAGTGCAGCCACTGAGGACAAAGTGTTAGAGTTTAGTTCACAGACTTGTGTTTGGTTGTTGTTCTTCTTCTTGTACTCGTTTCCTTCTTTCTATAGATACAGCGATGAAGTGAGTTATCCTTATTGTTTGGAAATAGAGTGCAAGTAAACTTTGAAACAAGTACACATTTCTACTCTAACATACCTTTTACAGCCTAATCCAAAAATGTTCCCTAACTTTTTCTTCCATTCTTTCTTCTTTCTTTCTTCCTTTCTTTCTTACCGGGCGAGTTTGCCGTGCGGTTAGGAGCGCGCAGCTGTGAGCTTGCATCCGGAAGATAGTGGGTTCGACCCCCACTGCTGGCAGCACTGAACATGTATTTCCGTGGTTTTCCATTTTCGCGCCAGGCAAAGGTTGGGGCTGAACCTTTAATTAAAGCTAAGCCCGCTTTCTTTCCACTCCTAGACATTTCCTATTCCATCATCGCCATAAGACCTATCTGTGTCGATGCGACGTAAAGTCAATAATTAAAAAAAGTATTTCTTTCTTTCTTTCTTTCTTTCTTAATTCATTTATCCTCCAGGGCTGGGTTTTCTCTCAGACTCAGCGGGTAATCCATCCTCTACCGCCTGAACGCCGGTTTCCTGGAACGTGCGCTCTTGGGACGGGGTTATGAAACTGAGATGGAGGACCAGGACCTCGCCCAGGTGGCCTCACCTGCTATTCTGAACAGGGGCCTTGAGGGGAAGTGAGAAGACAGGAAAGGAGCGGACGTGATTTTAAGTTAGGTACCAACCAAGCATTTGCCTGGAAAGGAGAAGTGGGAAACCACGGAAAACCACTTCGAGGACAGTTGAGGCGGGAATCGAAAACCCTCTACTCAGTTGGCCTCCTGAAGCTGAGTGAACCCTGTACCAGCCCTCGTACCACATTTCAAGTTTCGTGGCAGATGAGGGAATCGAACCCGGGCCTCCGGGGGCTGGCAGCTAATCACACTAACCACTACACCACAGACGTGGATACCTAACTTTTTAAGTGCATAAAAATTCTGAAGTATGTAATGTGATATATCATGTGATTTCAGGATGCACACATACCAAGCAGATCACTCGTCACTTAGCCAGGCTGAGTGGTTCAGACAGTTGAGGCGCTAACCTTCTGACCCCATTTTGGCAGGTTCGATCCTTACTCAGTCCGATAGTATTTGAAGGTACTCAACTACGTCAGAGTTTTGTCGGTAGATTTACTGGCACATAAAAGAACTCCTGCGGGACTAAATTTTGGCACCTCGGCGTCACCGAAAACCGTAAAAGTAGTTAGTTGGACGCAAAGCAAATAACATTATTATTATTATTACTCGTCACTCAATGCTCATAGAAAGCTCTCCAATCATGATTATCCCTAGGAGTTTTATGTGCTAAAATGTTTATTTTAGGTGCCTGAAATAGGCTCTCAAATATGAAAAAAAAATAGAGGTTCTAAAAGTATACTGTAGGCTGCTTCAATTTTTCGTATTTCATTAAACATGTTTAATTAAAGTATCATTTATATTTTTCTAAATTGATAACAACTCTTTGCTCCACTCGTCAAAGGATACATCTTTAATTTGCTTTACGTCGCACCGACACTGATAGATCTTATGGGGACGATGGGATAGGCCTAGGAGTGGGAAGGAAGCGACCGTGGCCTTAATTACGGTACAGCCCCAGCGTTTGCCTTGTGTGAAAATGGGGAAACAACGGAAAACCATCTTCAGGGCTGCCAACAGTGGGGTTCGAACCCACTATCTCCAAAATGCAAGAACACAATTTTACAATCCGATGTGAAATGGGGAAACTCTTGTAACCACTCTTCAGTCAAAGATTACTTGGAAGCTGACAACTTCGGCGTATACACACACTGAACTAAAGGGCACACTGAAATGTTCTCACAGAATGAAATGAAGAATTTTATTTCCGGCAGGTCAATGGACACTGTGTTGTCGGCTCGTAACATAGACTACGGGCGTGTTTACTGCGGAAAGGAGAGGAAAATATTAAGGAAGATCTTTGGTCCAGTCCACTCAGAGGGAATCTGGATAAAACGAAAGTCTCGGGAGCTAGATCAACATTCTGTAAAGATCACCGAAACGATAAGGAAAAGGCGATTAAAGTTCTATCACAATGAGGGACTCCCCAAAAGGATACTCAACCTTGCTCTCTCAACGAAAGTCAAGAACAAGTGGCTTAGTGAAATATCAAAAGACCTAAAGGAAATTGGCATCCCACGGGAAATTATTCAAGATCGACACCAATTCAAAAAAGTAGTAAACAGCCATCATTTTGATGATAAAATGAGTACCAGGACCAATATATCATGGACTGAAGAAGGGAGAACATATTCAGTGCCCAGATGAAGAGGTTTTCAGAGACGAAAACTGAACATCAGCTAAATAGGTTCTATCGCGCTCCACAGATGGGAATAACGCTGTAAAACAAGCATGCTATTGACTTTACGTCCCCGTAACTACTTTTGACGGTTTTGGAGACGCCGATGTGCCGGAATTTAACCCCGAAGGAGTTATTTTATGTGCCAGTAAATCTACCGACACGAGGCTGACATACCACCGGACTGAGCCAGGATCGAACTTGCCAAGTTGGGGTCACAAGACCAGCGCCTCAGTCGTCTGAGCCACTCAGCCCGCTATCAGTACGTGGAGTGTATAGGTATCCCTCGCTTTAAGCGATTAATTCGTTCCGAGTAATCATCGCGTAATGCGAAAACGCGTAAAGTGAATGTAATATGTATTAGATAGGCTATATCTCAGGGACACAATGAAAAGCCTATGCGTTTTAAACAAGTGGAAGTTTTATTTATGCCATCAGTACAATGTGAAACTCTATGTACGTTACAGCCTTGAGAGTCATTGGTGTGATGATGAAATGACTGGCTCTGGTGAGTCTGGTTCTCTTGAAGATCCTGGGACAGCAAATTGAAGATTGTTACCTTTTTGATGAACTTAGCTGGCAACTAGCAGTCTTCATCTCCCTGTAGAGTTATTTGTATCAAGCTACAGAATTGCGAATCTCTGTGACAAATTTAGCCTTTCTATTCTGGTTAGGATCATTCTCTTCAATAATGGTGATTGTATTATGAAAGTGGTTTAAAAAGTCAGTCATACAGTATGTCTTGTTGTATGCTGTTTAACAGGTTCACAAATTTGAGCATCTTCCCCTTCAGCATTTATTTCTTTCTCCAATTCAAGTTCTTCAGTGATATCTGCTGTGTGGGACTGGAGGAGTTCGTCCAAGTTTGTCTCGTCTACGTTATCAGATCCAGTAGACTGCATGCGTTGAACTGGTAGATAGATAGATAAGAAATGGGTGAGCCCTGTTTTTGCAGAGCTCCACACGTAGGTCTATGAAGACCCTTTGTGCCCGTTGAACTGGTAAGTTCGTGTTCAGGATCATCTGGTTACACGCTTTCTTGCAGTTCCGCACGCTCAGTCATGAAATTATCCACGAGTGATTGTGAATCCCCGATCTAAGTAGTGTATTATTTTATACTAGTGGACCCGTGCGCTTCTCCACAGCATTCGTTATAAATAGATCAAATAACTCATCTTGATACGCCTGTCGTAGTCATATTGTCCATTTCAATAATTTTAGGAACATTTAATACCGATAACACAGATTGTGGATTTTCCAAAAATAAAAAGATGTGTTCATTTTTAAAGAAGATTCCAAATACCAATTTTAATGTCTGTAACATCTTCAGTTGTACGATCCCGCCCGTATGTGTGTCTTACCCTACAGTTTTCTTTCCCAAACAGTAAGTCATAATATGTTTACCATACCGATTGGGAACGAACTTTGCCTTAAACGGCATTCAGAGTGTCACAGTTCATCTCAGCTACCACAAAGACTATGAATTAGTCACTAATATCGTCATTTTCGGATTTTTAAGTTTCACGCCCTTCCTTTAGGGGTGCTAGGGATTTCTTGCCCCTACAATAATTTTTCCAGATAAGAGCAGAAATAAGTTTAGGAACACATCATAATCTTCATATACTGCTGGATAGGCAACCCGCTGATCGGACTTGTCTTGCGGTTTGCTTATCTACCCCTATTTTATTTTGTACCCCAGTGCCGAACTACCAATCAGATTTCGTTCAAACTACTTAATAATCCTTCTCAGATGTAATAAGAACAAACTGTGAAAATTTCAGCGAAATCGGTCCAGTAGTTTTTAAGTCTATTAGCTTCAAACATACCAACATCCAATTTTATACATATAGATAATAATGTATGTTAAAGTAATATCGTGA
Organism: Anabrus simplex; assembly: GCF_040414725.1. Taxonomy (NCBI): domain Eukaryota; kingdom Metazoa; phylum Arthropoda; class Insecta; order Orthoptera; family Tettigoniidae; genus Anabrus; species Anabrus simplex. The sequence continues at coordinate 654,663,454 of NC_090265.1, read as the reverse complement.
CTTCCAGAGGGATAAGAAGCGTGAGGGTTGAAAGGGTAAACAAGGAATTAACTAGAGCAGAACTTCTTCTTATTCTTCTCCTCCTTAATCTGTTTACCCTCTAGGGTTGGTTTTTCCCTCGGACTCAGAGAGGGATCCCACCTCTACCGCCTCAAGGGCAGTGTCCTGGAGCTTCAGACTCTGGGTCGGGGATACAACTGGGGAGGATGACCAGTACCTCACCCAGCCGGCCTCACCTGCTATGGTGAACAGGGGCCTTGGTGGGGGATGGGAAAATTGGAAGGGTTAGATAAGGAAGAGGGAAGGAAACGGCCGTGGCCTTATGTTAGGTTCTATCCCGGTATTTGCCTGGACGAGAAGTGAGAAACCACGGAAAACCACTTCCAGGATGGCTGAGGTGGGAATCGAACCCACCTCGACTCAGTTAACCTCATGAGGCTGAGTGGACCCCGTTCCAGCCCTCGTACCACTTTTCAAATTTCGTGGCAGAGCCGGGAATCGAACCCGGGCCTCCGGGGCTGGCAGCTAATGACACTTACCACTACACCACAGAGGCGGACAGAGCAGAAGTTTAAAAACTTTGAAATTTTATTTCTTTTTTCTAGTTCAAAATTTGAAAAAATAGAAAATCTGAATAGCAACAATATTAATTAGCTCGTCAGCTCTAACAATATAGGAGACGTAGAAGTCCGACATCAGGTAAAAAACTTGAGATAATTATCAATTTTTGATTTAGATAGGAATGAGCTTTTAGGTCTTGACAGGTACAACACTTTACAAGAGCATATTTATCTCCGATCACGTACATAACATAAGAGTCTCCGTCCACATATACCATAGTCCCGCCTCGCAGACGCATTAGTTTCTTATGGCGCACTCCAATTCCTCCTTACAAGCTATCGTTTGGCCTCAATTAAAGTATTTGTTCACAGTTGCCCCGATGTGGGATTATCTATTGCTGAACAGTAATATAATTCACTGTTCCCGAAGGGAACTCACACGAGAAACAATTACCGAATAAACAGGGGCATGATTGCCCATACTAAATAGCCTTAATGACAAAAGAAAAAGGTTAGTTGTAACCGGCCATAAACAAAATGGAAGGAGGCGAAATACTAGCACTCCTTCTAGAAATAGTTAAAATCCTGAGTGGGCTTATGGCCCAAAGATACGGAGGCTAGTCTTATACTACACTGGGGTGACTAAATGAGAAACGGCAATGCCAAATAAGTTTTCTAAAATTTAGAGGTTTGAAAATTTAGTCATCCCATGCCAAGTTGAATGGAAACCAAGAGAGGGTAATCACTCTTTGTTCCCTTACATTACATATTTCCCAGTAGGGAATAGAACACAGTCCTCAGACTTGCAGAAAATTCTACATTTAAACCACCAAATTTAAAAATTTACATTAAATAAAAGAGGCTGAAACCTTCCCCTTACACTATCCGCAGGAGCTATCACAAATCTATGAACATTCTGCCATTACCTTGAATCGCTGGGCCTTACTCACACAGGCCGCGCCCCTGCCTCCCTTAAGACACGCCGCACTCAAATCACTGGAGAAATTAAGACAATATGGCCCTAAAGCTCTCTGCTTTTGTAGTACTTTTAGGTGAAGCTTCCAGAACTCTTTACTGATAGTAAGGATTCCGATACACACCCCTGGTTTTAATTGGCTAAAGAAGATATATCCAAAAATCTGATAGGTTGATTACAATCCAGGAGAAACCAGCTGAAGTGTGTTATTTTTTCTTTTTTTCTATTTGCTTTACGTCGCACCGACACAGATAGGTCTTATGACGAGGTTGGGATAGGAACGGCCTAGGAGTGGGAAGGAAGCGGCCATGGCCTTAATTAAGGTACAGTCCCAGCATTTGCCTGGTGTGAAAATGGGAAACCATGGAAAACCATTTTCAGGCCTGCCAACAGTGGGGTTCGAACCCACTATCTCCCGGATGCAAGCTCACAGCTACGCGACCCTAACCGCACGGCCAACTCGCCCGATAGCTGAATGTTGACAACTCCGGTCCGAAGAACCAGGTTAACAAACGTAAAAAACACACATTTCTTTATGAAAAAATTAGTTCATCCCGCTAGAGCAAGCAGTTAAACCTATGGTAGAGACATCTAACAGGTGAAGACCAAAGTATATTGTAGTACACCAGTTCAAGTTTGTTGACATAAATGGCCTTAGAGAAGGCGCGCAGTTTAACTGGCCGCGAAGGTGTAACTCCCGGCACAATGTATATTTTTAAATCGCGTTATAGAGAAAACGCGTAACGTGATAACACATATAACGAGGGATGGCTGTACTAGGAAAAGTAGCTACAGAACTGACGAGCCGCACGTGTCCTTGGACACTTCTGGCAGTAAATGTCATTCAATAAAAAATATGCTGTCAGTACTTTTGTTTACTCCATTTGATGATAACGTCTACAAAAGAATGGCTACATTTGGTAAGTATTGATTGTTAACCAGTGTACAAAGGCTGGGCTTTGACTAAAAATGAATTGCAAATATCTCGTAAATTTGTATATAAAAGGGATATTATTGTGAATTTGTTACCGTGTCAGCTAAGATTTTAATTTGTATAATTAAACGTAAATTCAGTGCCGGTATTCTTTGGAGTAAGTGAAGGGTAGCGGGCGGTGTCAGATATGTATACCGTATTTATCTCCAGCATGCAGTCTGCTCATTGTTTTCTATATCCTGTGTATTGCGAGTCTCTTGTTCTAGATGAATAAGGGTGGAATCAACCATCGCCGGCCACAAGAACAAAAGAACAAATATTCCGAAGTTGAAACAACACGCTCATATTTGGTACAGAGTTGTATATATAGCGGGAGAGATAACGTCCTACACTCACTTTTGTTCAAATGCAATGAAAATGAAATTGTCACTTCAGATTTTCTGGTTATGTTTGTGTTTGTTTTTTGCAATTTGTTTCACATCGTACCATCGCAGATGGATCTTACGCTGCGATTGAATAGAAATTGGAAGTAATCCACTGTGGTCTGAAATTTTTGAATTTCTACAATGTATTACTTATCAAACCACATATTAATAAGATATAGCTCCCATAAAATTTTTAGTTGATTAGTTAATTGGTCGCAAAGATATTGACAAAAAAATTTATTTTTATATGTTACATGGAAAATCCTTTTTGGAGCCCAGTTTTCATTTTTGGGCTATAATTTGGCAGACTTTTCAAAAATACGCATATATTTACGAAGAAATTCAGGTTTAGCAGTCAGGTATAAACGAATGGAGAAATATTTTTTTCAAATTTTTCGTTACTCATTCATTCAATTTAGTTTCGTGCTATTTCAGGAGTAAATCATTGAAGATTATTCAACTTATAATAAGATGCAGAATTACGTAAGAAAATCATTAAGTATCTGCAATTTTGCTCTAATTGTCTTTAGGTTAGATGTATGGCGTTGTGTGCTCATCAGCCACTGGATGGCGCCGTTGTCTACGTAGGTTTCAGCGTTATCAGATCAGTACAGCCTGCGCTGTTGTAACGTAAAGATGGCAGGGTCACTCTTTGTTTGCTCCAAAGAAGAACAGCATTCCGTAGTCCCTTTTTTGTGGTCTGAGGGTGTACCAGGAGCGGAAATGCTTAGAATACTTTCATCACAATATGGGGACAATGTTTGCTACAGCGAAGTGTTTACCGGTGGATTGAACAGTTCAAAAGCGGTCGCACGAGCGTGAAGGACGAGGAAAGATCCAGGCGTCCATTTACAGCCGTAACTGACGCCAATATTGACCAAGTGCATGATATGATCCTGAATAACAGACGAGTGACTACTGATGACGTGGCAAACCATATACACATTAGCCATGGTTCTGCTCTTCTTCCTTGTTGCAAACAGTGTGTGGCGCGGCCATTTTTACGTCGTAACAGCGCAACCTGTACTGATCTGATAACTCTGAAACCTATCATAGACGTAGACAACGGTGCCATCTAGCGGCTGGTGAGCACATAACGCCATAGAGCCAACCTAAAGAAAATTACAGATAACTTTCAGATACTTATTGAGTTGCCCTTGTACTTTTAATTCCTGTACATATTCACACATTCTCTGAAAATGTCAGGTGAAGTCGATAAAAACTCTGTTGCAAGGAGCATTTTATGAATGGCAAAGAGTTGACATTTTTTTAGATAAAAGCAATTGAAAATTTTAAGGATCATAGGCCTACTTGCTTTAAAGCTGCCCTGGACTGTAAGTTACTCCCTCAGATTCATTTCCCCTCTTACGCACAACGTAGGCCTTCTACAAGTAAATACAGGGTGCCCCCAAGGTACACCGACAAGGCTTGTGTGGGATGGCGGACTGATCGGTTTTCAAGAAGGAGCCCCTGTCCGGAAATGCACGGTTTGGGCGCTGGAGAGCGTCGAAATCTGAGGACGGTTGTGACAATTTGTTCGGATTTGGTGTCTTACGGAAGTTACGCAACCCTTTAGCCATCTGTGTACTGCGAATGGACGACTTCAGCCTACAGTAATAACAATCCTGCGCATGCGCTACCTTCCTCCACACAGTCCTAGACGCGCATCCTACTGCGTTACTTGTGTACTGTAGTCTGCCAGTGCAGTTGCGACATGTACCAGTACACAGCTGCGGAAATGGCCGACATGGTGCTTGCATACGACAAATCGGTTTGCAATGGCAGAGCTGCTGCAAGATTGTATGCGGAACGTTTTCCAAACAGACGTACCCCACATCATTCCACGTTCGTGGCCATCGAGAGACGACTAAGACAAGCCGGACAGTTCCACGTAGGTAGTATGAAGAGTATGGCGTATGATACTCCTGAATCGTCAGCGGAGGACCTCATTGCTTGAGCCCACGGAGCGATTGAAATTCTTCAAAGACAACCGCATGTATTGGGTCATGTGCGTGAGGCTCAACGCCACAGATAAGGGTATGCAATGACGTAGGAGGTACACAAGTTTAAACGCCGTTTGTAATGAGCCTGATGTGCTGCTCATGTTGGGTTTATTGATGACATGTGGAACGCACACCCTTCTCACACTTTGAAGCCTTACAGCGTCCAAGCCATACGTTTCTAGATATAGCTTTTTTCTTGAAAATGGATCATTTTACCTCCCCGCACAACATACTAAGCGTTTTCGGTGTTTTTTCTTTTGGGGGGGGGGGACACCCTGTATATCCCAGCGGTATTATTGAAATGGTAGTCCAAAAAAACTTTGAAGCTAATTTTGTCTGAGAAAGGGGCTTGTACTTGTTCTATGTACGACGAACCGCTATCCTTTAAATCCAGAATTTAGACCTTTAAAAACAGCGTAAGGAAAAATCTGATAACGGGATTTGTAAGAGAAAGAAATAGGAGATTTTTAAGGTTTAAATTGAAAATTCGCTTTTTGGTCAAAATTCGCACCATTCTGGTCATAACCCGCCTTAAGGTGCGAAAATGGGAATTCATAGATAAGGGCTACCGATAGTGCGCTTCCAACCCCTTAACTCCCGAATGCAAGCTGACCCAAACCACATAACCAACCACTCGCTCGGTTTCAGAGTATCTGTGTTAGTTCAGAACGCACGTACAGAGGTGGCTGCAGAATGGTACGAAGACACACAGACCAGGTTACGCTACCAATTTCCTGTAAACTACTGATAAATGTCCTTCAATACTCGCTATAACTAACTACTACGTTTTTGTTTCTTGTGTTTTTTTGTTGTTTTTTTTTTGTTGCTTTACGTCGCACCGACACACAGATACGTCTTATGGCGACGATGAGACAGGAAACGCCTAGGAATTGGAAGGAAGCGGCCGTGGCCTTCATTAAGGTACAGCCCCGGCATTTGGCTGGTGTGAAAATGGGAAACCACGGAAAATCATCTTCAGGGCTGCCGAAAGTGGGGCTTGAACCCACTATCTCCCGATTAATGGACACTGGCCGCGCTTAAACGACTGCAGCTGTCGAGCTCGGTCTACTACGTTTTCAAATTACAGCGTTCATGGAAACTATCCTCTAATAGCCACATTCGAAGAAAGGTCAGTAATATTGTTTATTACTGGGAATTCGTCCTCATTTCACCCAAAGACACGTCTAACATTGTTTAACTAATTTGTAAGGTCTTGACTTGAGTACGTTGGATCATTTGAAATAGTTTCAATATCACTCTTATGAATAGTATTCAGAACAAGTTTCTAAAGTTCATAACTTACAAAATCACAACTGCGAGTAATTACCCGACATTCACAAATTATTCGAATAACCTCAAAGAACATGGTGTGAATCGCTTGCGCCACTGGAGATATTGCAATAATTTGAATTTCCTGAATAAAATAATTAATAACAAAATGTATAATTCACATATACACTGGTCAAACTTTTTCTATACAACACGGTAACTAATTTCACGTAAAAAATATCTTATTTCAAAGATTAGATTGCTGGGCTGAGTGGCTCAGGCGGTTGAAGCGCTGGTCTTCTGACTCCAACTTGGCAGGTTCGATCCTGACTCAGTCCGGTAGTATTTGAAGGTGCTCAAATACGTCAGCCTCGTGTTGGCAGATTTACTGGCACGTAAAAGAACTCCTGTGGGACTAAATTCCGGCACCTTGGCGTCTCCGAAAACTTTAAAAGAGTAGTTAGTGGGACGTAAAGCAAATAACATTATTATTATTATGAAGACTAGATCTGAACTGCATAAGGGATCGCCAACGAATTCAGTAGATCAATGAGACTATACACTGGTATTCATCCTTACGGTGATAATTTTAGTGACATACTGTACATACATACATACATACATCAGACGATTTCATTCCTCACCCTGAAGGGGCGGAGCGGGCCAACTAGGAGGTTACGCCCTCTCTGGCTAAGGAATTTTAGTGTGATAAGAGCTACATTTATTTGTTCATGTAACACTATGCTTATAAATGCAATTTATTAGAGACAATTAAATTTATAATACTCCAATATGAACGTCACAAATCATATTTTTCTCAAATAATACCTTCAGTAAAATATGCCTAATATTTTTTGTTATGAATTAACAATAGTGTTATTTGATTCTTAAGGTCGCACTAATTCAAACAGATTTTTGTTTTTTGTATTCGTAACATGGCACCGTCAGATAGGTTTCCGGCGATGATGGAAGACAGAAGGGCTAGGGCAAGAGAAGACCGGCCATGGCCTTATTTAAGGTACAGCCCCAGCATTTGCCTAGAGTTAAAAAAGGAAACAACGGAAAATCATCTTCAGGACTGGGGTTTGAATCCATCTCCCAACTGCAGGCTAGCAGTTAAGTGACCCATACCGTGCCGCTGACAGTGTTGGCGTGATGTTTATGAACTTGAGATAGGGTAAGAGTCTGTAGTACTTTAGGAACATGTATCACTTTTAACGGAGGGCTATTTTGAATGGAAAACCCCGGAAAACCATTCTCAGGGCAGACAACGGTGGGAACCAACCTCTCTCCGTCTCCCGAATAGAGAGGCGTAGAGCCGTGGCCATGTGTAGACCGAAGTCTACTTTGGGATCGCCGACACGGTCTTCCTAAGAAACATAAATGATAAGCCTTAAGTGTAAGATGGTGTGTTTGCGAGTACTTTGGTAAAATCTAAAAGCAATCAATCTTCACAGGAAATACCTCGTAACAAGACGTACAGGTGACGCAATAGTCCGTTAACATTTGGTGAGGCGATACTTCACTGAATATTGGAGGTAGAGAGGTAATAATTTACACACATGTTTGGCATGACGTGGGGTTTTGTTGACACCAAAATAAAACTTCACTAACAGTGCCTTTGTTGGTAACGTCAACATGCCGCGATTGCAGGCGCATCTGACTCCCTCTCATACTCCTTTCATACCGTACACACGTCCCATGCGGCATCACTGACGTATTGCTGTCCAGCGCCATCTGTTTGCCTGTTTGTCAACTTGTTGTTGGCGTCAATAAAACATCATATCATGTCAAGCATGTGTGGACATTTGTACCTGACGTGTTACTGTCCAGAGTCATCTGAGGTCACTTAGTGTACTTTAGGTTGGTGTCAATCAAACCCCATGTCATACCAATTATGTGTGTCAATTATTACCTCCCTAGCTCCAATATTCCGTGAAATATTACCTCGTCAAGTGTGAACTGACGTTTTGGTCACTCTGTACGTCACTGAAATATTGATAGGCTATTCATGAAACACCTTTTAATGGTTTTACCAGAAATGTCTAAATGATCCAGGCTAGTGGAATATAGTTTTAAAATATCCAGCTTCGAAGTTCGAAGGATAATATTCTCGACAATTGCGACGGATCGCAGGCATGATATGAATTAACCATGACGTCCATAACTGTTCCCGACTAGTTCAACGCATGACCTGTGCGGAATAGTGCTGTGGTTTGAATATTTTAACCTCAAAGTAAAACACATTAAAACACACGAAATGAACTAAATTTATTAAAGCATTATAATTAACATGAAAATAATTTTATTTTATCTCAAAAAAACTAAAGCATCCGGGAGATAGTAGGTTCGAATCCCACTATCGGCAGCCCTGAAAATGGTTTTCCGTGGTTTCCCATTTTCACACCAGGCAAATGCTGGGGCTGTACCTTAATTAAGGCCACGGCCGCTTCCTTCCAACTCCTAGGCCTTTCCTGTCCCATCGTCGCCATAAGACATATCTGTGTCGGCGCGACGTAAAGCCCCTAGCAAAGAAAAGAAACTAAGTACCCAGTTCAAGCTTTTTAGGACATTTCAATCGTAAAATTACATGCGTTTCAACCTAGTGTAGCAGTGGATTCATCAGTTGGATTGCTGCACTTTACTAAGACACTGGCGGCTAATGCATTGATACATTACCGCAAGCTTCTTTTGTAGGGCAATGCAGTGATCTTTTATTTTATTTTAAATATAGTTTGTCGATTGTCTAGTTTTTGAAATTTATCTGGAGACCCAGTGGAAAGTTAAAAGTTGGGTTTATGTTCATTTGGCTGCTAGGATTGCTACTTTCAAGACTTGAGGATTGGTTCGCGTACGATGCTAATCGATATCGAATATGGTTAGTTGGAAATCGTCAGTTAAAATAACAAGAGTAGTTTAATGAATGGTTACTAAAATGCATGTCTGGCCGTGCGGTCATTAGCGCGCAGCTGTGAGCTTGCATTCGGAAGATAGTGGGTTCGAGCTCCACAGTCGGCAGCCCTGAAGATGATTCTCTGTGGTTTTCCGTTTTCACACCAGGCATATGCTGGGACTATTCCTTAATTAGGGCCACGGCCGATTCCTTCTAACCCCTAAGCCGTTCCTATCCGATCGTCGCCATAAGACCTATCTGTGTCGGTACGACATAAAGCAAGTTACAAAAATGTTATATGTGATCTGTAGAAGGTGGCCCCCCTCGATAATTCTTTGGATCAGTTTTACTTCCTTTTTGTGTGTATATGTATTGTATATTTTCTTATTCCTTTGTATACTTGCCATACGAGAAATAAATAAATAGCGCATTACAGTGTGGTCGAACGAAAATCGATTAATCGATTTTCATTATCGATTACTTGTGAGAAAGTTTGTACTGACCTGACTATCTAGCATGTCCTACATTTCGCACGACATTGTTACGAGAACCCAGCGAGACCGTACCACTTATTCCACACACGCATATATAAACCATTCGGTACGAGCCTTATTCTGTCAATATTAATTTCTTCTCGTAGAATAGTTCACATGTTGTGCTTTCATAACAGAGGCGACCTTTGTGTGTTAGGACGGACGCTAGGTCAGCTTGTAACTACTTGTCAGGCAACATGCGATCACAAAGGGCTGTAGCAGAGGTGACACTAGGTGCATCCGTAATTAGTTCCGTAATAACTATTAATCATTGGGAGAAAGTGGGGCACGCATTAATTCGTTTACATGCCCGGCTTATCGAGCGTGGTTGATAAACAAGCAAGAGTACATCCCCAAAATAATACAGAGCAGGTATCAAGTATGCGCGGTGGCTCATCTAAGTCATTAGTGATCAATTACAGCATGCGTCGGGCTGAACTACATCCATGTGTACAGAGGACTAATGGCAGACCCTCCCCACACCCCAACCACGACGGGATTCGAGGGCTAAGTGGCTCAATTGATTGCGAGCTGGTCACCGAAACATCAGATTCAGCGTTCGATTCGAGTTCTCCGATTGCATATAGAGGTACTAAAAAATTAAAATATGCCAAACTCAATGGCGCAGTGGTAGAGTGTCAGCCTCCTAATCCCAAGATCACGGCTTCAAATCGGCCGGAAAAAGATCTCTTGTGACACATTTGGTCTTTCTTTCTTTCTTTCTTTCTTTCTTTCTTTCTTTCTTTCTTTCTTTCTTTCTTAATCCGTTTACCGTCCAGGGTAGGTTTCTCCCTCGGACTCAGCGAGGGATCTCACCTCCACCGCCTCAGGAGCAGTGCCCGGGAGCGTGAGACTTTGGGTCGGGGATACAACTGGGGAAGAAAGAAAGTACCTCGTCCAGGCGGCCTCACCTGCTATGCCGAACAAAGGCCTTGTGCGGGGATGGGAAGATTGGAAGGGATATAGAAGGGAAGGAAGCGGCCGTGGCCTTAAGATAGCTACCATCCCAGCATTTTCCTGGAGGAGAAACCACTTGGAGGATGGCTGAGGTGGAAATCGAAACTCCCTCTACTCAGTTGACCTCCCGAGGCTGAGTGGACCCTGTTCCAGCCCTCGTACCACTTTTTAAATTTCACGGCAGAGCCGGAAATCGAACCCAGGCCTCCAGGGTTGGCAAATAATCACACCAACCACTACACCACAGAGGCGGACCTGTTGGTATTTACCCGACAAAATTAAGTAAAACTAAACCTTAGATCATCCTGCAGAGAACTACTTCTCTGGAGACTGATAGTCAAATGGAACGTCAAAACTGATGCTCAAGCAGCTGACATGGCGTCGTATCACTATGCCTGCACTCGGTATCTGAGGCAGAGAATCGAACCCGGAACCGTCTGAACTGAAGGACAATACACTGAAAATTCATCCAAGTTGCCGGACAATTTATAAACATCACAAAATAATAATAACACTCCCCAAGAATGAAAATGTTTCGGGATGAAAAAATAGCCTATTCTTACATATTTCTACCTGGTGAATTCAAAAAATATCATGAAAGTGGTCGATTAGCTCTTGCTATGGAGATACAGTGCCATCCTATGGCCCTGATTTTCAGAGAAAAGATAATAAACTGCACAAAATGAGTCAACGAAATTAAAAGGCGACCTGCGCGTCGTGGTGAAGATAAAATAATGATGAAGACGAGACATACACCCAGTCCCCGTGCCAGGAGAATTAACCAATTATTGTTAAAATACCCAAGCCTGCCGGGAATCTAACCCGGGACCGCTGTGACCAAAGGCCAGCACGCTAACCATATAGCTATGGAGCCGTACTATGTGAACCATGATCCAAAGGAATGGAGGCTACTCATAGACGCCTCCAAGCTTAGCTTGAAATTTATATTGCTTTACAACGCCAACCGCCGTCCATCTGCTCTGTTCGTCGTGCAGTTCACATGAAGGAGACTTAACGCAAACATGACAGCCCTCCTCAGCGCAATGAAATATGCTGTACACAAGTGGAAAATCTGTGGCGATCTAAAAGTCATAACTGTACTCTTAGGAATGAAACCGGGGTACACTAAATACTGCACAACTTTTTATGTATGCGGGGCAGTATGGATATAAAATCACATTATATTAAAGCAGACTGGCCTTCAAGAAATAATTCTAGCGAGGAAAATGTCGTGCCGAGCCTCTCGTGGACCCAAAAGATGTTCTTTTTCCACTCCTACATATAAAGCTAGGTTTGATGAAAATTTCTGTCAAAGGTGTGAACCAAGAATGACAGGCCTTTAAGTACTTAAGAGACAAATTTCCTACATTAAGTGATACAAAAGTTAAGGAAGGTAATTTTCTTCGGCCACAAATTCATCAACTTATAAAGAATTCTGCGTTTGAACGAACTTTGGAGGGGAAAGATAAGGAAGCTGGGGAATCCTTCAAGAAAGTTGTTCATGGATTTTTAGGCAACACTCAGCTGGTAACAGTACTGCTGCAAAAATACCATCTACTCTAATGCAACATGTGTCTAAAAATCCATTTTCTCCATTCTCACCTAGACAGTTTCCCTCCAAGTTGTGGAGCTGTCAATGATGAATACGGGGAATGGTTCCATCAGGATATCTCTGTGTGGAATACAGATATCAAGGTCGCTGGAATGAAGCAATGCTTGCAAATTACGGCTGGTTTCTATGCATGGATGCTCCGAAACTCGCTTTTAAGAGGCAAGCAAAAAGACAACATGCTTTTCTTCAGACCAGACCACCTGCTAGGTATTTTTCCATCTATTTACAACTCTTAGAATGTTACTGTCATTTTAAAAAATTCAAATAGACTTTCAGTGTTGTTGGCATATGTAACTGAAATGTATCGTTTCCTCTCGGTCCCCTAAAATAAAATACCTCCACGTATTGAATATCACAGAAAATAAAGATAATACGAAATGTTGTTGTGATATTAATTTGTCTCAACCGTAAATTAGTAAGAAACGACAATGCCGGATTTAGATCACAATCAAACAGAGAGCTATATTTAAAAGTTGAAAAACTGACAAATGCAATGAAGAAAAGAAGACACCAGTTTTTTGGACACATTTATAGAATTAATGACTATAGATTAACTAAACAAATCTTCAACCTATTGAACAGTTACAAATCCAAGCCAACGTGGTTCACTGAAATTGAAAAGGATATGAAAAACGCTGGAATTAAAATAGCTACGATAGAAAAAAACAGAACACATTTCAGAGAAGTAACATGAAAGGCAGGATTTCAGAGAAAGAAATTAACAACTGGAAGAAAATGGACTCAAGTGGGAAAGCGACAACATTCTCAGAAAATGAAGGAAGTTTGCAAACGAAGAAAGTTAAATGCAAAGAAAAGTAACCAAAGTTGATTTATTGTACCCTCAAAAGGGTTATTGGAATAATAATAATAATAATAATAATAATAATAATAATAATAATAATAATAATAATAATAATAATAATAATAATAATAATATAATAATAATAATAATAATAATAATAATAATAATAATAATAATAATAATAATAATAATAATAATAATAATGTTGTAATAGTAAACAACGTAAAGGAAAAGACAACAATTCTAATACGTTATACATAAACTTACTTCTTTGTAATATGTTTCTTTCCATAGAATTTGTATTTTTCATGATAAGAGATAAAACTAATGATGGCAGAAATAAGGAGGACATTTTTTATAAAATGCTATTTGTTCGGGGCGTCGACCTACAAAGATCTTTTGCCCCTACGTGTACCATATGTTATGAACCTGCGTGTATTTGGATATTGTGGAAGTGTAAAGTGTTGAATGCGAGGAAAGGAACGTTAAGGATGACACAAACACCTAGTCCCCAGGCCAGAGATATTAATCATTTACAATTCAAAACGCCTGACCCGGACGATAATCGAACCCGGGGCCACCGGATGACAGGCGGACATAAAATCCGGGCTAGCGAAAGCAAGGAAGGCCTTTCTTAGGAAAAGCAATTTGCTCACTTCGAGCATTGATATGGGAATTAGAAAGACACTTTTAAAGACTGTCGTCCAGAGCGTGGCATTGTATGGAAGTGAAAGATGGACGATAACTAGCTTAGAAAGAAAGAGAATAGAAGCTTTTAAAAGCTTGGCCGATTTTCAAGTTATGTGCTGTATATTTTTGTTGATAGCTATCACTTTAATATGCAATTTTCATTATTTGAACGAAGCTTGCTCTCGGCTTCACAAAACCGTTCACGGCCGACTGGACCCCTCGCTGTGCTCCTTGGAGCTAGCTGGAGCGACGCATCAAGTGGGCCGTGAACCGTTACAGTCAGTTCCAATAACTGACAAGAGATTGCAATACCGTACTTCATTCTATGACTGTCAACAGATGGCACCACCACACTTACATTGACCTTGATTCTGGCAACGAGCAAGAATACAGAGAGGCGGGAGCGCTGCCTGGCTGAAGCTAATTAAACGAACGTCTGCCATGTTTTCATTGGTCACGTAAGCAAGGGGTCATGCCCTTGAAATGACGAAAAATGTTAGCGCCCACGAGTCTCAAGATGGCGTCTCCATAAGTAGCATTCGTGTCGACCTGTATTACACATTGCATTGCATTCTAGCATGTGTTCAAAGATATTGGTGAAGATATGAAACCTTAGTCACTAGCAGATTACAATTTACTTCCTTTCTCCAGGATTTAGAATCCACTCCATGGCTAAATGGTTAGCGTGTTGGCCTTTGGTCACTGGGACCCTGGGTTCCATTCCTGGCAGAGTCGGGAATTTTAACCATCGCTGGTTAATTTCGCTTGTACGGGGTCTGGGTGTGTGTGTCACCTTCATCATCATTTCATCCTCATCGCGACGCGCAGGTCACCTACGGGAGTCAAATCAAAAGATCTGCACCTGGCGAGTCAAACATATCCTCGGACACTCCCGGCACTAAAAGCCTTACGCCATTTCATTTTTCGAGGCTTTAATAAACAATGCGTGTTGCCCACGGTCTGTTCCAGTGTTGCGGTTTAGAAAGATTTTTCCACTGCTGCTCTCTGACTTTCCTTAACCTCGAGTTTGCAGTAGAGGTTGGCTAAACTGTCATTTTTAATAACATGTTCCAACGGCCCAGTTCCACTGATATAACAAGTTCCAGTAACCAAGGCATAAAGTTTCTCAGCGAAGTTGTTGCTAGAAGGCGCCAGATATCTTAGCGAGTGAATCAAACTGCGCAAACTGTCGAAGGGGGGCGGGATTTCTTGAGAATCATTCATGTGTAGTCTATCGCCATGTGCCTCTGACCACACAGCTACGTGTAGCATAGTATACTACTCCGACAGCTGTATAAATTGGGTATGGAAATGATAGGAAATGCCACCACTGATAGCCGCAACGTGACCGTTTCGATTAATTACTGCCGATAAAAGTATATTATACAGACGACAAAACTGAATCTAGGAAGCATTCTATCTGTAGACTATATGGGGCTCGCCCTTTTCAATATTTTTTTTTTTTTTTGCTAGGGGCTTTACGTCGCACCGACACAGATAGGTCTTATGGCGACGAAGGGATAGGAAAGGCCTAGGAGTTGGAAGGAAGCGGCCGTGGCCTTAATTAAGGTACAGCCCCAGCATTTGCCTGGTGTGAAAATGGAAAACCACGGAAAACCATCTTCAGAGCTGCCGATAGTGGGATTCGAACCTACTATCTCCCGGATGCCCTTTTCAATATAACTTACATATGCTTTGGGTGTAATGCCATTGTCTGCTCCGACATTTTTATTTAAAATTGACGCCATAGTAGGCCCTATCTGATGCAGAGTCGTCTTCGTTATATTGTGAGTACCGGTAGAAATTGAAGAGGCTGTGTTTGAACGGGCTCCCAGATTCAGGTTGGGATTTTTGAAATTGGTGACTGTAGACATAAATAGCCTTTGATCACAAATACCATACGAACTGAATTTATTTTCAGTGTCATTCACGAAGAAATATGTTATATAGACTATATTGAGTTCGAGCTTTTATTCATTTTAAATCTAAGCGGAGATCTTTCGAAACATTACGACTTTACAGAATAACGATACGCTTCAGGAATTACAATGCTGTAGGTGTTACTGGACTTGCGATGGAACAGTGTTCCACAGGGCCGAGGCTGTTACCCCGACATAACACTCGTTGCGATAAAACAGTGTTTCAGAGAGCTGGGGCTGTTACCTCGAAATAACACTCGATGCCATAGAACAGTGTTCTTCAGAGCTGTGGCTGTTACCTCGACATAACACTCGTTGCGATAGAACAGTGTTCCACAGAGCTGATGCTGTTACCTCGACATAACACTCGTTGCAATGGAACAGTGTTCCACAGAACCGAGGCTGTTACGTCGACATAACACTCGTTGCGACGGAGCAGTGTTCCACAGAGCTGATGCTGTTACCTCGACATAACACTCGTTGCAATGGAACAGTGTTCCACAGAACCGAGGCTGTTACGTCGACATAACACTCGTTGCGACGGAGCAGTGTTCCACAGAGCTGGGGCTGTTACCTCGACATATCACCCGTTGCGATGGAACAGTGTCCCACAGAGCTGGGGCAGTTACCTCGAGATAACACTCGTTGCAATAGAACAGTGTTCCACAGAGCTGAGGCTGTTACCTCGGCATAACACTCGTTGCAATGGAACAGTGTTCCAGAGCTGAGGCTGTTACCTCGACATAACATTCGTTGTGATGGAACAGTGTTCCAGAGCTGAGGCTGTTACCTCGACATAACACTCGTTGCGATGGACCAGTGTTCCAGAGCTGAGGCTGTTACCTCGACATAACACTCGTTGCGATGGACCAGTGTTCCAGAGCCGAGGCTGTTACCCCGACATAACACTCGTTGCGATAAAACAGTGTTTCAGAGAGCTGGGGCTGTTACCTCGAAATAACACTCGATGCCATAGAACAGTGTTCTTCAGAGCTGGGGCTGTTACCTCGACATAACACTCGTTGCGATGGACCAGTGTTCCAGAGCTGAGGCTGTTACCTCGACATAACACTCGTTGCGATGGACCAGTGTTCCAGAGCTGAGGCTGTTACCTCGACATAACACTCGTTGCGATGGACCAGTGTTCCAGAGCTGAGGCTGTTACCTCGACATAACATTCGTTGTGATGGAACAGTGTTCCAGAGCTGAGGCTGTTACCTCGACATAACACTCGTTGCGATGGACCAGTGTTCCAGAGCTGAGGCTGTTACCTCGACATAACACTCGTTGCGATGGACCAGTGTTCCAGAGCTGAGGCTGTTACCTCGACATAACACTCGTTGCGATGGACCAGTGTTCCAGAGCTGAGGCTGTTACCTCGGCATAACACTCGTTGCGATGGACCAGTGTTCCAGAGCTGAGGCTGTTACCTCGACATAACACTCGTTGCGATGGACCAGTGTTCCAGAGCTGAGGCTGTTACCTCGGCATAACACTCGTTGCGATGGAACAGTGTTCCAGAGCTGAGGCTGTTACCTCGACATAACACTCGTTGCGATGGAACAGTGTTCCTCAGAGCTGAGGCTGTTACATCGACAGAATACTCGTTGCGATGGACCAGTGTTCCTCAGAGCTGAGGCTGTTACATCGACAGAATACTCGTTGCGATGGAACAGTGTTCCACAGAATAACACAACGAAACTTATTAGGAAGCGCGCTTCTGTTGTTACCTCAGCAGAGTACTCGTTGTGATGGAACAGTGTTTCAAGGTCACGGCAAACAGGCATAGCTCTAAATACCGAATGTTATGAATAACACATAGGTTGATCGACTAAGAGGAAGGAGAATGAATCATGCAACTGGTGATATGGTCTATGGGAAGTCCCTTGCTTTCTCCACTGTAACTATACTACAACATGGATAAAAATTGTTTCAATCAAGACCGATGCTAAGTCGTAATGAACTAAAATAGCTTTAGTAATTATCAGATAATGTAGGATGACGAAGTGGCTAATTAAGTAATAAAGGATTGAGGAAGAACTGATACGTGTTACAAATATAACAGGTTTAGTTGAATAACATGTTATTGTGACAACATGTTACCAGGCTGAAAAACTGTTATCGACACTCCGGAGATAAAAATCGATATTTTGGTCATTTTGGTGAATGTTTATTACTGAAATTGAAAGGATTGAGTTTCTTTTTTTTTTTCTTGTCACGAAGTTATTCTTCTGAATTCAAGCAATTTATCACTGTAATAATGCTTTGTTTTTCACAAGCCAGCAATTCACACTCCACTGAATATAGATGTGTTATTGAAAATTGTGCCTGTGTACAGAAAACTCACATCAGAATCCATTTAGCAAGGCGCAGTGCTGCGAAGACACAAATATGCTAATTAAAATCTCCACAGTGTTATCTGGTCAAATTACCCAAAATAAATCTTTTTTCTAGGGAAAATATTGTAATGTCTGTGTCAGAAACAATTTCATTGGTCAACCAAGGACAATATAGTACTGAAGTTGCCAAAACTCCAGACAGGAGCCCGATGAAGTGAAGGGACTCCTGAGTAAACAGAGGGATCGTCGTAGAGTGAAATAAATAGTCCGCCGTTTTTTGGAGAAGGAAAAGAAGAAGAGACAAGCTTCCAGATTTGCTAAAATGCGTGCAGAAGCTGCCAAGAAAGAAAAGGAAGGAAAAATATACAGTTCTGGTGACTTACAGGTAATGGATCAGGAAAAAGATATCACTAGAACTTTGCTTTAATTTTCCTGCCAATTATAATTTACATTTAAATCCCATTTTCTTCCATTATATTCTGCAAAATATAACAATGTTGATATGGTATATGTATCACAGCTATATTAAGAAACTTGCGTATGGAATTTTTGATTGCAGAATTTTTTCAACTAGTAGGGATTTTTAAGTCCAATATTTAAAAACGTAAAAATTACGCAAACTTTAATATGATATATCTCCTTTTCTTGTCACGAAGTTATTCCGCTGAATTCAAACAATTTATCACTGTAATAATGCTTTGTTTTGCACAAGTCAGCAATTCACACTCCACTGAATATGGATGTGTTATTGAAAATTGTGCCTGTGTACAGGAGACTCACATCAGAATCCATTTTAGCAGAAAAATCGGTACATAGTGCTTTTAAAAGAAGTATTGTCTACCTAATTACAAATATACATTAACATATTAATTACATGTCATGAAAAGAATAGAATTTAAAATTTAAAATTTCAAAAAATTAAAAAAATTTGGAAAACTATTAATTGTATATGAAAGAAATTTTCGTGATATCTGTACTTTTATGTAGGGGACATTCTCAGAAAGTTTCTTGAAAATCCATGCATTAGGTAAAAATATATTTTTTATATTCGGATTGTCGCTTTAACTGTTATGTTGGCGCGCGGCTGTGAGCTTGCATCCGGGAGAAAGTAGGTTCGAATCCCACTATCGGCAGCCCTGAAGATGGTTTTCCGTGGTTTCCCATTTTCACACCAGGCAAATGCTGGGGCTGTACCTTAATTAAGGCCACGGCCGCTTCCTTCCAACTCCTAGGCCTTTCCTATCCCATCGTCGCCATAAGACCTATCTGTGTCGGTGCGACGTAAAGCCCCTAGCAAAAAAAAAATTAAATAACTGTTATGTTAAATACCGCCCATCTCTAGTTTGCAGTGTACCGCCGTCTCGTATGTAGCTTACTCTCTGTAACGAGTGCTAGCAAAGCATTAGTACATCGTCACTATTATTGTTAACTCCCCTTTGTTGTGATTATTTCTCCATGTCACATTGCTCTGTATGGTGATAGAAAGGTAGATACCGTGTTTTATTTTCAGTTCTCCGTCGTCGTGTTCATTACGATGTTGTAACCGTAGAATGCCGAATTATAGCAACAGTCGCTAATGGAAACTATTTGTGTGTGTTCACACTGTTCGTATAGTACTCAGAAACGTTTACATGTTGTTCTGGCCATGAAAACTGCATGGGAATATTATAAAGGTTTTGTTGTAGGTGACCCGTCCTA
The DNA here is from genome assembly GCF_040414725.1 of Anabrus simplex. NCBI lineage: Eukaryota > Metazoa > Arthropoda > Insecta > Orthoptera > Tettigoniidae > Anabrus > Anabrus simplex. The sequence goes on along the minus strand of NC_090265.1, from coordinate 654,643,844 downwards.
TAGACTGGCCGTCATTTATTCAACTAACTACGAAAATTTGCTATCTCTCGACGGTGAATATGCTGGTCATTTTGTATTACATTGTACTGGTCAATTATTCCCTGATTATTTATTCAGGGTTCACAGAGATGAACATAAGTTTTGACTAAATTTGCAACCTACATTTTACTGGTAGTGTTGATGCTGGTCGTTACAGTGTTTTGGAGTTCCATTCTAATGTTTTACAACGTTCACCACCAATAACAGTAAATGACACTGTTCAGAAAAATACGAGGAGAAAGAGACTGACTTGCTGTAGGGGAAGTGCAGCAAAACTTGTAGCACTCAAACGGCGACACAATTCTCCCCTTTTACGTGCCATATCCAAAAGTATGTATAGGTCTAATGCTGTTCAAAGCATTAGTACATCGTCACTATTAATGTTCACTCCCCTTCGTTATGATTATTTCTTCATAATACATTGCTGTATGGTGATAGCAAGGTAGATATCGTGTTTTATTCGTTCTCGTGTTCGTCGTGATTATGAAAAAGTAAAAAAAAAGGGGAAAATAGTCCTTGACCGTCCTGAAGAAGAGGAAAGTTAGGCTTATAAATCACCAAAGTCGACAGCCTTTTCTAATTCAATATAAATGTGCTTGATCAAATACAATACCTGATATAAATTCTTCAATTTGGGGCATTTAAGTAGTAATAAATGAAGTTACTGCTCCTCGTTGTACTTCTCAGCTGAAAACCTTCGCCTGGCTATTTTAGTCTATGCTGTTCAAATAAAAAATTGAAATTACCTGAGGGTCGTATACCTGAAGACTTAAAGGTTTATACGTAGGGAGTAATGAACAGTCCAACATTATCAGGGATAACATTCGTCAGTATAACAACGCACTGCCCTTTGTCTCATATGGAACAAATATAAAATTAATTTCGGGTCGCGGACCGTATTACTTTAAAATTCAACACACTGTACATCATTATATTTCATATTTATACCCTCACAATGCAAGAAACCCTTGCTATGGGCATTTACATGTTTTATAATTTTCTGAAGCTAACCAATTTCGACTTGGAAATGCACCAAGTAGCTCTTTAAGAGAAGATATTCTTGAAATAATACACCAGATCTTAAGTCACTGTAACCCTTACACTCGGTCTTACAAAGCTATGCATTAAAAGATGCGTGGTGAACAATAACATTTAGTGATGCGCTTCCATCATGAACATCAGTCAGATCCCCGGAGATATAACTATCCTAGGTTTTCTAAGGTAGCAGCACTTTTGGCGTCATCCGATGGTGCTCCACCCTCTCACAGACACATTGCCGTTCATACTAAACAGAATGGACTTACAAATATAGATTTTGACAGTATGCGTTGGTTCATATGCCCAACGTACTTATTTGACGATTGGAGAGACAGGATGACATATTTCAGTGCCAGCTGGAGGAGAACGGAAAACCAAAATCCGCCAGAATATCACTACGAGAGAACATATTTCATACAGACTTCAAGTTCGGGGTTATTCACCAAGAGGCGACTTTAATCCTCTTATCAATGCTGGGGAAATTAATTCAACAAATGATTGTTGATTATAATTTCGCATGGAAGATGACAGGCTGAAATTTGTCCGTAATCAACAGACACGACTGCAAGTCGCCACATACGCAGGTTTAGTGGACGCACTACATATAAGAGCTGTAAATGAGAATTCACGGATTGGGCGTGTGGTGATATTAACTTCTTCTTTTACGGAAGCCCTCGAAATATGATGCAAAATTACCAAGATGCAATGGCAATGGTAAGAATATTTGGAAAGCCTGATATTTTCGTAACGTTTACTTGCAATCCATTAGGGCCTGAAATCAGGTTTTATCTATTGTTCGCCATGCTTCCAAACAAGCTGTCACTGTATTTATAACTGTATTAAATTTTCTCCTCTTTGGTCAGAATTTAAAATATATTTGTTTAAAAGTATGCAATCAAGACCAGAAGAATTAGACTTTGCTTTTTTTTTCTAGAAATTGGAAATGGAGATTATTCTTCAGTGAATCATGAATCGCCAGAGCAATCCGTTATTTATTTACCACCCTCTGTCATCGCGAAGCAAGACATCATCTCCGAAATTTATGGAAATAAATTTGATTCACCAGACGATGCTATAAGTTTGTCCAAAATTGTCATTCTTGCCCCTAAAAACGTACACTGTGATCATACCAATTCTATAGTTATAGGTCTTCTACCCGGTACGGCCAGAACGTACATCAGTGTAAATAACTTAATTGCTGAAGATTAAAATTAAACTCTCCAATTTACCAAATGGTTTCTGAACAGCTTATGGATTGCCTCCTCATGTCCTTAAATTAAAACCTGGAGTAACTGTAATGTTATTAATACCGGACGAGTTGGCCGTGCGGTTAGGAGCGCGCAGCTGTGAGCTTGCATCCGGAAGATAGTAGGTTCTAATCCCACTGTCGGCAGCCCTGAAGGTGGTTTTCCGTGGTTTCCCACTTTCACACCAGGCAAATGCTGGGGCTGTACCTTAATTAAGGCCACAGCCGCTTCCTTTCCATTCCTAGGCCTTTCCCATCTAATCGTCGCCATAAGACCTATCTGTGTCGGTGTGACGTAAAGCAAATTGGAAAAAGTAAAATAATAATGTTATTAAGAAACTTAAATTCTACACAGGGGCTTCTAAATGGAACAATATTAATAATGAAATATACATGGCAATTGTTTGAAAATTGAAAGTATTGCGGGGTTAAGTGCTGGACAGAGAGTTTTGATTCCTGGAATTGATTTTACACCATCCGACACTACTCTTCCAATTTATTTTAAAAGACGCCAGCTTCCTCTTCGCTTTGCATTCATTATGACGATCAACAAAGCTCAAGGACAGACTTGAAACCATGTTGCTGTTTATTGTCTGTATTTCACGTAGACTATATAGCCTTGTAAACGTCTAGTACAAAATAAATGATGTTTAGTGCAGTCAAATAATTATAATAGGAAAATGGAATACATGTATCGAACTTAATGAATTGCAAAGAAAGAGTGCTTTCTCCCTCGTTTAAGGCGATACGGTACTTAGAGATGGAAGTATTCTAATCTAGTCTAGTCTATTCTATTCTAGTCTAGTCTACTGCTGCAATTTAAGCGCTGGATTAACTCCCCATGCTGTGTTGGTGGCAACGCGTCCCCCTGTCACCCGGTGGCACCGGGTTCGATTCCCGGCCGAGTCATGGGTATTTAATTATAAATGATTAATATCGCTGGCCTGGGGACTGGGTGTTTGTGCCGTCCTTAATGTTCCTTTCCTCACATCCAACACTTTACACTTCCACCATTCTCCAAATACACGCAGGTTCACAACATATGGTATAAAGTAGGGGCAAAAGATCTTCTTAGGTCGACGCCCCGAATAATTAGCATTTTTTTTAACTCCTCATGCTTAAATATTTCCACTCACGCAAAAATAACTAAGGTGCACTTTACGCACGAGCGGCATAAATATCTATTAAAACAGAGAAGGAACCACCATTCAGCATAATCGTTATCGACTCCAAGATTCGAGTCAAGTATCTTGAGATAATATCGTGCTGCGTTAGCGAGAGTGCAGAAGAGTTCCATTTAGTCTTATGAACATTTCTCTTGGAGATATTTTTGGCAAGCTTGTTTTAAAAATGCACCTTCCTCGACGTAATTAGGCGTTTGCTACAATGGAAAATGGAAAGGTATTTTAATAAATGAAAGTAGAACATGGGGTGTACAGCGCACTGACTTCAACAAATATACATCACAATGGGGTGGATGTGAATATTTAATTGTCCACGGCGTTGCAAATGTCTGATGTGTATATTGTGAGAAAAATGTGTATAATGTATGCAACACTCGTCACTCCTGCCGAGTGTATTAAATTTTACATTCATAAAGGGTATACAAAAGAAGCGTTATGCTAGTCTGTGTTTTAAATGTATAATCTTGTCTCCTTGTTACCGCACGTTTTACGACAGACGTGAGATGGTCAGTTCCCTGTTTGTCTGTTTTTATTTCTTTCTTTTCTTTCATGAGAAACATGTGATGTAACTACGTCTTTTTTTATTCCTCTGCAGGTTGCACGATAGTTGTAAGATGGTCGGCGCCTCGGTTGGTAGTCACGGGGATAGTACTGCTCCTCACGTGTCACTGAGTTCGATCCCCGCTTATCATCACACCTCACCGGTAAGTAATCTCATAGACCTTGATTTTCAGTGTGACTCTCTGAAATGCAGAAATAAAATTATAATGTTATGTATGTCCCTAGGAATATTAGAGGGGTGTGGGCAATAGCGGTGATTAGGCGGGGGAAAATTTTGTTTTAAATTCCATTTTAGCCACTTATTTTTTTAAGTTTCGACAGACTGAAGACTGAGTTATTTAAAAGATCACCTGAAACTAAAAATTATAAAACAAGCAATTTGTATAATCCCTGTTGTTGTTTCCGCTAATTCCTTCCTTTAATGTCTTTAATTATTAAGACAAATACTTAGCGGAAATGCTCACAAAATGTTGTTCCTTGCGGCTAACCAATTCATACAGCGCAGCAGTGTGTATAACGTGCTGTGAAGAAGGTAGCAGGGGTATATCTTTGCCAAGATCATGGACACAGGTATGATTTACCCTCTTGCCGTGAGCATTCGTCATTCTGGCAGTTTCGCTCAGTAAAAGTGTCTGTAACTTTGTTAGTGTGTTGTCAAATACTAAATTATATTTTAATAGTATAATCACGCCGAACTTCTATTTAATTGTAATATATCTGCAATTATTGTTCCTTTGATTTTATTGTGTAGTACTATTATTATGTTGGGTATTCAGCCCGAAGACTGGTTGGATCCTCAACAGGTTCACCATTAGCTGTCATAGATGGCCTAGGTGTCACTGATGAGGCATACTAGGGAAATGAGGAGTGAGGTAGTTTCCCGCTGCTTTCCTCACTGAGCCAGAAGTTGCTATTGCACATCAGTCTGCCAAGCCCACTGAAATGCATACACCAACGGACCCTATGAGTGACATTCTCACACCATTCATAGCAGGGACTGGCTGCATAAGGAATGGCATTACTAGCATCACTCACTTTCATATTGTCAAAGCCAAGTATAAGACTGAGACACGTCTATGCAAGTAACAGTTTTATTCTAGCCCATACCAGAAGACGTAGTGCACTGTAAACACTACATCTTGCAAGCAAAGGCCTCAACCTTTAAGTCTCTATAGAAATTCGCCAAAAGAGCATTAAAAAGTTATGTGTTTTCAATTTTTTTTATGCCATACAGCCAATTCCCCTTCTCTGCTCTAGCCCTTAAAACCGGGTACATTTTGCTGCATATAAATTTTTGTGGCCCCACTTCTAACACCCAACCGCCGCTACTGGGTATCGGGGGAACGACTTTGTACCCACCACCTGCTATTCCGTCCTCTCCTTTAAAACGTCGTCCCTATGCCAAAACCACGAATGTGACAATGTTCTTCCATTCCATTATTACTCTTAAGACTGGTCAAGCCTCCCAGCCACATATTGATATGCAGTCCATCAGAACAATTTTGGTTGAGTTCGTTGTAAAGGAAAAATAAACCTCAAACACATCATACCCTAGGAGTGGGTAAATATGTAATGCAAACATACATTCCTGCAGTACTGTACAGTAAGGTTCATTTTCCTTTACTCACGCGCATAGGAAAAAAGAATTAAATGGCGTGTGGCTTTTAGTGTCGGGAGTGTCCGAGGACATGTTCGGCTCGCCAGGTGCAGGTCTTTTGATGTGACTCCCGTAGGCGACCTGCGCGCCGTGATGAGGATGAAATGATGATGAAGACGGCACATACAGCCAGTCCCCGTGCCAGCGAAATTAACCAATGATGGTTAAAATTCCCGACCCTGCCGGGAATCGAACCCGGGACCCCTATGTCCAAGGACCAGCACCCTAACCATTTAGCCGTGAAGCCGGACAGCGCATAGGAAAATGAACTCAACGAAAATTGTTCTGATGGACCGTATATCAATATGCGGCTGGGAGGCGTGACCAATCTTAAGAAAATAATGGAGAGGAAGAGCACTGTGACATTCGCGGTTTTGCCATAAGAATGACGATTTGAAATAATAGGATGTAAAATGTATTTATTATTGGCAATTAACAATCACGCCGAATGGTGTAGTTGATTTGCGAATTGTTCCCGTTTAAATGCGGTACAGAGGCATTCAAACACGAGTTGGCATTAAGCACCCCTCCTCCCCGGACGGTATGTATTGGACGTAAGAAATGTCATATATTTTACCAGCTGCAGAACCCGTCGTTGACGGAACAATCATATAGCACGTGCAGAGTTATCTAACTCCCCAGTTACTTTCTGCCAATATTCAGGCATGCTTGTTTTACTCGGGACGCAGTAGCAATTCCATCTATCGGAGATAAGTGGCAGCCAAAGCACATCAATCACATCACTACAATGGTCAATGTAACATTAATATTGATCAGTTTTATGAGATTTTATGATGGACATCAAGAATGGATGTCCGTCCACAACAGTAAAAAATGCATGCAGCCCTTTATAAGACCAAATAAGCTATCAAGTATGCAACATTACCCCCATCCCAAGCAGTTGGTGGTGAAAAGACAAAAGAAACTTGCGTGGGATTCGAACCTTCGAGCACTGTCCACTATCACATCACCCACCGCGCCCTTGCCATGAGAGCTATTGCGTGGCTTGATGTGCAGCGCACAGAGAATACGTCGGTGGTGAGGATAGCGATGCTGCCCACCAACAATTAAAGGTTGAAGATATATAAAAAAAGATAATTCAAACGTTTGGCCCTATAGTCAGGTTAGTTATACATAGCCCGCTCTGCAGTTTAGGAGTGGTGATAGTCTCTTAATTGGAGGCCCCGGATTCGATTCCCGGAGAGATCGGGAACTTTTACCTGCATCTGAAGGCTGTATTCGATAGCCTCCCATTCTACTTGAGAATAATTGAGAATCTATCTGACGGTGAGACGGCGGCCTCAGTCTAGGGAGGTTGAAAGGATTCGTAACGCAATGACCACGCGCCACCTGGTAATTTGCAGGCCTCTGGGGTGAGAAGTGGTTGTTTTTTAAGCCAAGAGCAATCATGGCTGTAACGCCATGGGTTTTTGTTTAGGTTTACAAAGTATGTTCAGTTCAATTTTCATCTGCCTTTCCGTCTACTTGTTGCATCATGGAACTTCTTAAAGCTGGGTGTTACTTTCTTAATCTGTTTACCCTCCAGGTTTGGTTTTCCATCGGACTCAGTCAGGGGTCACACCACTACCGCCGCAAGGGCATTGTCCTGGAGCGTGAGGCATTGGATCGGGGATACAGCTGGGAGGAGGACCAGTACCTCGCCCAGGCTGCCTCACCTGCTATGCTGAACAGGGGCCTTGGTGGGGATGGGAAGATTGGAAGGGATAGACAAGGTAGAGGGAAGGAAGCGGCCGTGGCCTTAAGTTAGGAACCATCCCGGCATTTGCCTGGAGGAGAAATGGAAAACCATGGAAAACCACTTCCAGGATGGCTGAGGTGGGAATCGAACCCACCTCCACCAGTTGACCTCCCGAGGCTGAGTGGACCCCGTTCCAGCCGTTGTACCACTTTTCAAATTTCTTGGCAGAGCCGGGAGTCGAACCCGGGCCTCCGGGGGTGGCAGCTAATCACACTAACCACTACACCACAGAGGCGGGCGCTGGGTACTTAGGGGGAAAGCCAGGTTGTGCACTACTAAATATTTTATTTTATTATTTGGTTAGTATACATCACCATGTACCTACCTAGCGTTAGGTTTCCACATGATCGCCCTTTATTCTTCTTTATTTTCCCTCTTCCTCTTCAGTTTTTCAACGCTTCCTTCTGTTCTGCTCATCTATATACCGGGTGGTTCACCAGCCTCTTATTTATTCGGAAATAGGCAACTCAAATAACGCGTATTACCTAAAGATCCTTGTAATTTAGTTTTATGAAACAAAATAACTTGAAATTTATCCTAGTGGTCGGTAAATCTCTCCGTTATCTGTGTGTCATCACTGTAAAATGATCCATGGACATAGCAAAGGAAAAACTATGTACAATTCCGAGCCAAAATACTACGGAACATACTGCAAATATGTTATTTATTCTTCTTCTTCTTCTCGTTGCCTGTAAATGGCGCTGCAATGTGAGAAACACCATAGGACTGTGTTACATGTGCGCATTACGTTACTTGTGAGTAGAACCATAATGTATGGAATACCGCGAGTCTACGCTACTTTTGATTAGTACCGCAACATTTCAAATACCATGGTTCTACTTCCCTAGCGATAGGTACCATTATGAGGGGCCGATGACATGGACTTTGGACCCCTTTAGACTGCAAGCATCATCGATTCAGTATTGCGCTTTGGAAGCAGTCGCTTGGTCAGTAATACTATTGTTTAACGTTAGTTTCTGGGAATGTGGGGGCATTGCGGGTCGGATCCACTGGTTGTTTTAAATTCACATCCATCCATTCATTCTTCTTCCTTACGTTTTGGTCAGTGGAGGACTTTGGGCTTTTAAATTGTCATTACATTTCGTCTCATTTTGTACTATTGGGGGCCTGTGAACTAGCTTTTATGTCCCTTTAAACAACAAGCATCATCATCATCATCATCTTCATATTTCACCGTCCGATAGCTCCTCGAATGTAATCACGTAGGCTGAGTGGACCTCAAATCAGGCATCAGATGCAGGTAAAAATCACTGACCTAGCCAGTATTTGAACTCAGATTCTCCAGATAAGAATCAGCCTCGCTACCCCTAGATCCCAGATTCGGCTGAAGGTTTGGTCTAATACAAGAAGAGCTTACAAAGGCAAAGTTTTAAAAACTCTTTTAAAAATCGGCTCAACTTAAATGTCCCTGAGGGAACAGAGCCATTGATACATGTTCCTTATGAATATCTTGCAAAAGTTGTAAAAGTGAAGCCATGCACACACAAATGGAGACCTACAGGTAATTATAGCCACAGGGTGGGAAGTTTGCTGCGCAGTCCACAGCGTACCGCGCAAGTTTCCTGGAGGATCCCTCTTTCTTCAAACACACTCACTCCGTGATTTATGGCGTGAAACTTGCCCTGTATTTTATAGCGCGCAAGAACTCAAAAATTAATATCATCTAACTTGCTTCCAAATTGTAATATAGAGAAACTTTCCTCCGGTAATTGCTGATTTATGTTCTGTTGCGGATCTTAATAGAGTCTTCTCTCACACTGAATGAAATTAAAATTAATATTGATTTAAATGCACAATCTCAGCAAGACGCAGTAAATAATGTAAATTTATTTCGTAAGACTGAAATACTGGAATATTTGGTACCCTTAAGCTTGAAACACTGCGCTAAGAACTAAGATAATACGACTGTGCCTGTGCAGATATCGTCGTTGCGCCTAGAAAAACCGTCATGTGATGCTACTTCAGCTTAAAACTCTGACTAGGAAAGTTCTGTCACCTAGGGTTCAGTATTGTAATAACTGTATCAATGAATTTTTGTTCGAAGTGACACTTGTGCTGCGAGTCAGGATCTCTCCCCTCAACATTGTCACTTAACGGTATTCCGAGGCGCAACAAGGACATGTACCGATCTCGATAGCTGCAGTCGCTTAAGTGCGGCCAGTATCCAGTATTCGGGAGATAGTGGGTTCGAGCCCCACTGCCGGCAGCCCTGAAGATGGTTTTCCCGTGGTTTCCCATTTTCACACCAGGCAAATGCTGGGGCTGTACTTTAATTAAGGCCACGGCCGCTTCCTTCCCAGTCCTAGCCCTTTCCTGTCCCATAGTCGCCTATGTCGGTGCGACGTAAAGCCAATAGCAAAAACAAAAAATTTCCAACGATATGTCGTTTATTACTTGTATAAAGTCCTTATCATTTTAAGACAAATTATTCTAACATACTGATTTCTATAAAATTGCAACTCAGTTTTACGTGGAAATAATTCTACTTCTGTTTTTCTTGTCTTAACCCTTTCCCAAACACTCGGGATTAAGCTCAGGGTAACGGCCGGTACCTTCCCCGACGCTGATGCTATGTGGAGAGATGTGTTCAATACAGAGTGTTTCTGTGGTGGTAGACAGGGTGCTGTGTAGTAGGTTATGTTAATTAAGACGAATAGCAGATCCTCCGTGGCTCAGGCAGCAGCGCAGAGGCCTCTCACCGCTGGGTTTCGTAGTTCGAATCCCGGACACTCCATGTGAGATTTGTGCTGGACAAAGCGGAGGCGGGACAGGTTTTTCTACGGGTACTCCGGTTTTCCCTGTCATTTCATTCAAGCGGCACACTCCAACATCATTTCATTTCATGTGTCAGTTATTAATCATTGCCCCAGAGGAGTGCGACAGGCTTCGGCAGCCGGCACAATTCCTACCCTCGCCGCTAGACGGGGCTTTGCTCATTCCGCTCCTGACTCGGTCGAATGACTAAAACATGCTGAGGATTTCCATTTTCATTACGATGAACACGAACATCCAATCCCCGACCTTGAGAAATTAAGCAGATGTGGTTAAAATCGCCGGCCCGACCTGGCTGAGAATCAAGGCACTGTGAAATAAAGGCAGACAGCCAAGGTGCTGAACTGTATATGTAAATAAATTCGTCATAATTTTATCATTTATTTCTAATAATGATTATATGTAAGAAGGATATCACAGAATTTCACACATTTAAGAATAGGCTACGTTAACAATTGAAAGGGAATCTGCCACTTGGGTAAATAAAAATGAGAATTTGCTATATTTGTGAAAAGCGTCAGGTGATGTTTGCCTACGTGATTGTATGTAGCATCAAGGGAACATCACATCGATCGATCGAACGTCCACAATCGTGGCTGAACACTCGAGAGGAATATAATAGAACATACAACATTTTTAATTGGAAATGAACATATTCAGTAATTGGGTGAACGTTCGGAAAAAGCCTCAACTCTCTTGACGGAAATTACACAAAAGGAATCTTGTAGTTTTTTTCTTTAATAATTTGCTTTACGTCGCAGCGATTAAGTCTCATAGTGACGATGGGACAGAAAAGGGCTAGGAGTGGAATAGAAGCAACCGTGGCCTTAATCAAGGTACAGCCCCACCATTTGTCTGGTATAATAATAATAATAATAATAATAATAATAATAATAATAATAATAATAATAATTTCGTGTGGCTATTTCTAGCCGAGTGCTGCCCTTGTAAGGCAGATCTCCGATGAGGGTGGGCGGCATCTGCCATGCGTAGGTAACTGCGTGTTATTGTGGTGAAGGATAGTGTTATGTGTGGTGTGTGAGTTGCAGAGATGTTGGGGACAGCACAAACACCCAGCTCCCGGGCCATTGGAATTAACCAATGAAGGTTAAAATCTCCGACCCCGCCGAGAATCGAACCCGGAACCCTCTGAACCGAAGACCAGTACGCTGACCAATCAGCCAACGAGTCGGACATTTGTCTGGTGTGAAAGTGGGAAACAACAGAAAACCATCTTCAGGGCTGCCGACTGTGGCGTTCGAATTCATAATCTCCCGAATACAATCAGATAGCTACGTGACACAAACGACGCATCCCCTTGTTCGGTAAAATCAGTATTATGTGCAATACAAACGACAGGGACGTGTTATTTCATTTCAAGAATTGCATCCACGGCCATCTTGGTGAGAAGACAGTGTCACTCTGCTATCATGCCCGGCATGAGAGCAATTTCTACATCTTTTGTGTACGGCAATGTCTTTTCATCTAAGTTATGAAAATGTAGAAATCAATTCGTGATAGGTAGTTTCTGTTTTGAAATGTTTGATCCACATGTACCTACGTTGTCGTTTATGAGGACAGTAGCCAGTCCCTGAACTCTAGGGTATCCTGACTGCCATGTTCTATTCCCGGCTCGTCCAAGGATGTTAGTTCTCACTGAGGGATGGAACGAGGTTCACTCACACTCGTGAGCAAAATTCAGGAGTTGGCTGATATGAGAGACAATGAACCTGGTCAAAAATCAAGCAGTGATGCTGAGGATACCATCACACTGACCACGTGACACTAATATCAGCCGTATGAAGTCATAAGGTCAGCAGTCACCTTAGAAGGCCAAAGCTCTACATATGCAACAGAATTATCATAGGAGGATTCTACTTACGGCAGACAGCAGAGCAACACACAACTTGCGGTTATTTCCTTTATGGTAGTCTATTTGTCTTTCAACATCATTCATTATCTGACTCTGCGAGTGGTCAGCGTCTTGGTCTTTGGAGTTCCGGGTTTGATTCCTGACTAGGTTGAGAGATTTTAATTCTAATCAGTTAATTCCCATGGCTAGAGAAATAGGCTAGTTGCTTTACGTCGCACCGACACAGATAGGTCTTATGGCGACGATGGGACAGGGAAAGGCTGGAAGTGGGAAGGAAGCGGCCGTGGCTTTAAGTAAGGTACAGCCCCAGCATTTGCCTGGTGTGAAAATGGGAAACCACGGAAAACTATCTTCAGGGCTGCCGACAGTGGGGTTCGAACCTACTATCTCCCGAACACTGGACACTGGCCGCACTTAAGCGACTGCAGCTATCGAGCTCGGTCAAGAGAAATATGTAGTCGGTTCCATTGTGTAGCGGTATCATACCTGCTTCTTACCTGAAAGTCTCGGGTTCGATTCCTTGTCAGTTCGGGGATTTTACCGAATCTGAGGACTGATTCGAGATTCACTCAGCGTACGTGATTAAATTCGAGGAGCTATCTGATGGTGAGATAGCGGCTCCGGTCTAGAAAGCCAAGAGAGGGGCGAGAGGATTCGTCACGCTGCCCATGCTTCATCTGACAATCTGCAGGCCTTTGAGCTGAGCAGTGGTCGCTTGGGCAGCAAAGGCCCACCAGAACTGTTGCGTCAAGTGTTTTCTTTTCTATGAGTGTGAGAGTTGTCTCCAATATTGCTGTTCCTCACGCGACGCTCATTCCACCACATGCAGTTTCTCATAAGCGGCAGCCGTCGGAGCGTCTGCATTACAAAGGCTGCACCAGGCTAGGAATATCCCCATTCAGCCCAGCGGACAGCCTTGTAAAAGCCTTGCCCTACCAGGATGACTTCTGCCATTATTGGTTTGCAAGCAGTCAGCGTGACGAATTCCTCAGATATATTTCTTGGTTTTTTTTTCTCGTATCAGACAACTAGCAATTACCCGCGGCTTCGCTGGCGTGGATTTCGTAATTTAATCAGAGTAATCGTTCCTTGGCATTGTACTAAGAGACTATCTGAAAATTCCTAAAGTATCAGAACTCACCCAAAAATTGAGTTCCATTTACCCCCAGGAATTCTTTGTAAACCGTGTTTGTGGTATTACCTTTTGGGGCTAAGACGACCATGCGACATAAAACTGTACATGCGAGAAACAGTCTTCTCTCAAGTCAAAAAATAAATACCGTAAATGTTTCTATATTTTTAAAGGAGATTCCAAATACTTATTCCCACATCTGTAACATATTCAGTTTTTGAGATATTCATAAGTATCCCCATACAAAGAATTCAACCTCTTGATCAGTCGTTCCCCTACCCCGATCTAAGTGTATTTTTTGAAAACAAAAATACATGTTTCCTTATTTTTAAAAGAGATTCCAAATATCAATTTTCACGTCTGTAACATTTTCAGTTTTTAAGATATGAGAATCCCCATAAACAATAATTCAACTATTTTTCACTACTTTTCACCCCCTGTTAAGTGCCCTCTCCGAAAACAAAAGGGTACAGGTTCCTGTATTTTTAAAATACCTTCCAAGTACCAAGTTTCTTGTCTGTAGAATGTTAAGTTTTTGACATGTAATGTAAAATGTAATGGTGTATGGCTTAAAGTCCCGGGAGATCCCAGAGACGGGTTCGGCCCACCAGATCCAGGTCTTTTGATTTGGCTCCCGAAGGCGACCTGCGCGTCGTGATGAGGATGAAAAGATAATGATGACGACACATACACCCAGCCCCCGTGCCAGGGAAATTAACCAATGATGGTTAGAATAACCGACCCTGTCGGGAATCGAACCCGGGACCCCTGTAGCCATAGGTCAGCACGCTAACCATTTAGCCATGGAGCCGGACAGCATTTCTGATTTTTTTGAGATAAAAGTATCCTCACACAGAGAATTCAACTAATTTTTCAATTCATTCACACCCTTAAGTGGATTTTCCATAGACAAAAGAACACGTGTATCTTTACTTTGAAAGAAGATTCCAAATATAAATGTTCATGCCTCTAACATCTTCAGTTTTGAGGTATAACTATCCTCATAAAAGGAATTCAACTCCTTTTTCACCCCAGCCTGTTAAGTTGATTTCCCCCCCGCCCCAAATTTCAAAAATGCGCGTTACTTTATTTTTTAATGTGATTCCAAGTAAAAATTTTCACGTGTGCAACCTTAAGTTTTTGAGATATAAGTTACTACATAAAAATAATTAATTTTTTCACTTCTTTTCACCCTCCCTACCCTTAGTGAATTTACCGAAAACAAAAAAAAGTTTCCTTGTTTATAAAGGAGCTTCCAAATGCCAATTATCACGACTGTAACATCTTCAGTTTTGAGATATATGTATCCTCATAAAAAAGAATTAAAGTCCTTTTTCACCGCCCCCGCCCCCAAGTTGATGTCACTTTCCTCAGAAAGGAGTGTTTGTTTATTTTTAAAGGAGATTCCAAATACTGATTTTCACGTCTGTAACATCTTTAGGTTTTGAGATATATCCTCATACAAATTATTCAACTAATTTTTCAATTAAATCACCCCCCTTAAGTGGATTTTTCCATGGACAGAATATTACGTGTTTCTTTAGCTTGAAAGAAAATTCCATATGCAAATTTTCATGTCTGTAACATCTTAACGTTTTGAGATAATAATATCCTCATCAAAAGAATTCCACTCCTTTATCACTCCACCCCCACCCCCTACCCATTAAGTTGGTTTACCCCCACCCAAAAATGCGTGTTTCTTTATTTTTAAAGGATATACAAAATACCTATTTCCACGTCTGCAACCTTCAGTTTTGGGATATAAATTTCTCCAGAAAATGTATTCGATTTTTTTTACTTCCTTTCACACTCCCCACTCAAGTGAATTTTCCAAAAACAAACAGTACTTGTTTCTTTAAAAGAGCTTCCAAATACCAATTATCACTTCATCTTCAGTTTTTGAGATATGTGTTTCTTCGTGAAAGGAAATCATCTCCGTTTTCGTCCCCCCTCTACCAAGTTGATCCCCACCCCCACCGCAAATGCGTGTTTACGTGTTTCCTTATTTTTAAAGGAGATTCGAAATACAAATTTTCACCTCTGCAACATGTTAAGTTTTTGAGATATACTCACCCTCTTTTTCAGTTCGCCTTAAGTGGATGTTCCGAAAAAAATATTTATGTTTCTTTACTTTTGCAGGAAATTCCAAATACCAGTTTTTAAATCTGTAATATGTTGCGTGTCTGACATAATTTGCAGATATAGTCTTTCTAAAATTCACCCCGTTTGTCACTCCTGTTCACCCCCTATTCATCGAATTATCCAAAGATACAAAATATGTGTTTCTTTATTTTCAAAGGATATTCCAAATTTCAATTTTCATGTCTGTACCATCTTCAGTTTTTGAGATATAAGTCTCCTCATAAAAGGTGTTCAACTCCTTTCCCCCATTTTTCACCCCCTTAATGGGATTTTCTGAAAACAAAAATTACGTATTTCTTTATTTTTAAAGGAGATTCCAAATACCATTTTTTAAATTTGTAAACTTTTAAGTTTTTGAGATATAGATATCCTCATTTTAAATATTCACCCCTTTTCACCCCCTTAGTGACGGAATATCCAAAAATCCTCCCTTAGCGAGCACCTACTTGTTGATATGAATGTATTCCCAAAATTTAATTTCTTTATGTCCAGTAGTTTTGGCTCGGCGATGATGAATCAGTCAGTCAGTCAGTCAGTCAGTCAGTCAGTCAGTCAGTCAGGACAAGTTATTTTATGAATATAGATTCCTCGGTTGGTCTTAAGGGGATAACTGAACCTGTTATAGCCCACAGTGTTAGATATTTCGATGAGGCGGAAATCGAACCTGTGGCCTCTAGGTAAGAGGCAGAAATACTATATAGGAAGGCAACGTAAAACAGATATATGAGGGTTAGAGTGTTGGTTATACTGATAAATAATTTGAAATAATTAATCCTATATCTCGCGCCGATGTCATTCAGATCTCCTCGTGGGCGAATTTAAATGGGCATTGCGAGGCGGTGTTGCTAGATTTCTACTGGTTTGAGAACAAGCTGTGTTTGTGTTGATGCTTATTTCTCGGCATAGCACTCAAGCTAGTCTTAAGCCACGTCCAGATTTAGCAACACCACGTCGGAAACCCCATCTAAGTCACCCGCGAAGCGATCTGATTGGCTAACTTCAGCAGCTGATAAAATGACTAGGGCGCGAGATATCGAATTTATTTTTTAAAATTATTTATCTTTACGACCCTAACGTCGTATATCCGGTTCACGTTGTTTTCGACCACCCTGTATTTACCTCACGGGACTAGATTATTATTATTATTATTATTATTATTATTATTATTATTATTATTATTATTATTATTATTGTTGTTGTTGTTGTTGTTCCGGGGTTACCCGGGCAGCAGAAAGAGGTTAAAGAAGGTGCCGGGGTGAATGGGTCTATCTAAGATGGTAGAGAACTTGGCTTTTCGAAACCATGGAAAACAAGAGTGAAGATCAGGAAGGGGCACAGGTTGTAACACCACCTTACGATTTAAAGCCCTATAATCAATCACAGGCCTGAAGCCACCTTGGGGTTTCGGCACCAGAAAAATGGGCGATGAATACGCCGACTTAGAAGGTCGAATAATACCATATTTTAGCATTTGATCGATGATCTCTTTAAGACCCTTCATTTTGGGAGGAAACAGTCTATAAGGTGGAAACCTAACGGGGATCGAATCCATAACCTCAATCTTCAATTCAATAAGGTCAGTAACACCAAGAGTATCAGGAAATACTTCCGGAAACGACTGACACAACTTACGAATACTTTCAGCCTGCTCCTCAGGTAGATGTCTAAGGTCTAACAACATCTCATCCTGGGTAGGCGAAACAGATGAACGTGATACAGAATTACATTTGAACAAAGGAATTTTACAATTATTAGCAAATTTGAAGGTGCTCGATTTGTTCTGAATGTCGAGCACCAGACCCGGTAGAAGACATGAAGTCCGTTCCCAATATTACGGGGCAAGACAAGTGCTCAGCCATGAACAATTGCATTTTCCAAGTGAATTTAGAAATACGAATTTTGGCAATGATGAAACCTAAAATGTCTAATGGAGAGGAATTAGCCTGAACGCATTGTACCGAAGACGAACCATATTCAGGAAATTTACAAACAGTCTTTAATTTGGAATACCATTCAGCCGAAATAATAGAGCACACGCTCCCAGAATCTAATAGAGCAGTGACTGGTTCACTATTTAATTCAATTTTAAGAAATGGTACAAGTGCGGGGGTCTCCGCCGCAATTCTGAGGCACTCTTTAGGGCCTTCAAATGATAGATTAGAAGAACTTTTACCCGTACCGGAGCTTTCGGAGGGTATAACCGGGGCTGAGCCTTGAAAAGATGAGCACACAGACTCAGCCGGAGACACTAGTCACTTCCTATCACGGGTTCGTGGAGGTTGGACCAGAAGTTGAGCAGGAGGGGGTGCTATTGGCATTAGGGCAATTCTTGGCGATGTGAGTAAACGAGCCGCATTTGAAACATCCCTGTGATGACCCTGCTCCATTCTTTGTCCCGCTCGATTTTATCACTGGGCACTTGTTACGTAGATGTTCCGTAGACCCACAAGCATAGCACTTGCGGGTGGTGAATGTTCGGCGAGGTGGAGGCAGAAAACTACTAGAAGATGGAGGGGGATCCTTAGCGACTCGTAAGGTGTCGGCATACCTAAATCCTTCGGCTGAGACCGCCATAGCCTCTAATTCTGAAAAGCTTTGAGGGCGCGACGCGAAACACAAATACGACGGGGAAATACCTTCAACAGTCGTCTGCACAATTTGATCTTCAGGGAAATGAGCGAATACCCTGGTGTAAAAATATCTTGGATGAAGTCTGCAAGATTTTCATCCAGTCGCTGTAGCCCCACTTGTTCCGAGGTTATCCGTGGAGCAGAAAGGGGTTAAAAAAGGTGCCGGGGTGAATGGGTCCAATTACAATACCAAAATTAATTTAAAACTTAACTGAAGGTTATATTTCTTCAAAAAATAATAACTCAACAACTTTTCACATAACCACATGTCAGGTACAAAAGCAATCTTGAAACAAGACTAGGAAGATTCAAAATAGTGAATTTTACAGATTATGGGCTTGAAGCCCCTAGTTTTACAATTCCCGCGATACCGGATCCAGTTTAGAAAACAATGAATTATTTAGTCAGGGGCAGAAATCCCCTAATTCCACAGCACTTACTTCCAGAGGCACTCGTTAATCTTACAAAAACTTTGAAAAAGAGCAAACAGGCTCTCGGTTTCTTACTGGCCACTCAAGGCAACATTACATCAAAATTTACAATCTCTGGTCTCTCAATCCACCATTTACAAATTGAACTTACTTTTACAGGGGTATTTAATACGCAACCTACTGGGCCTTCATGGAAAAAGAACAGGTTAGATAACTGGCCCAAACACAAAATGAATAGAGGCGCACACTGCGCTCCAGGATAATGAAAACTTAAGAAACTACAGGGCTCTAGGCCGATGAAACAGGAGTTATTCCCAAACTACTGAGGTGGCTCGCATAGAAATTACTTTAACACATTACAGGAGAACACAGTTACAAAAAGGTAGTCACCTCAAACCATGGTGATGGGGAACTCGAGAGGGTAACTCACTCTCTATCCCCGATTTACAGTTAAAGATTTATGAAGTTTATACATTAGCCGAAAGAAAATTTACATCTTAGAAAAGTATGTTACATGGTTAAAGATTCGGATCTTCCCCCGCAGAATAATTTGCGGATACAGCAAGAAAGGTGGAATTATGTGGCCATTACCTTATAGATGTTCTGCTGACCGAAGTAAGAGGCGGCCCCGCCTTCTGCCTTAACACACACACTTAGAAGACGACGATCAATTGACCAGGAAACATGAAAAACCGCAGTTTAAATACCCTCAGGGAAGGTTCGAGATCATTCAAGACTATTTCAGAGGCGGGCTGAGTGGCTCAGACGGTTAAGGCGCTGGCCTTCTAACCCCAACTTGGCAGGTTCGATCCTGGCTCAGTCCGGTGGTATTTGAAGGTGCTCAAATACGACAGCCTCGTGTCGGTAGATTTACTGGCACGTAAAAGAACTCCTTCGGGACTAAATTCCGGTACCTCGACGTCTCCGAAGACCGTAAAACTAGTTAGTGGGATGTAAAGCAAATAACATTAATTAGACTATTCAGGACACACCCTCTTAAATTTTATTGGCAGATTGAAAGTGAACAAGAAATGCGGGACTGGTTGAAAATTAATTACAAAAATTCCTGATTGGCTAGATTCAAAACAGGTGGAAAGAAAAGGAAGTATTGCCAATCCAAAAATAAATGAACATAGATCAGTTACGGAAAACCTAGGAATATGAAACTTCTTTAAGTTATAAGTTCTTTCACCTTGCACCAGGGTGCATGATCATAGTTTTTAGTAGTGTCATCTGTAGAAAAATGCCCGAACTTCTTGATATATAGCAAACAAAACAAGGAGAAATTCACTCAGTTTAGGAAACTTCACAATGACACAATTCCTCAATATTTAAGTAGTGACATCTTCTGATTGAAGTTCCAAGTTCGTGTAGTATCAGTTTCCCTTTTTGACCGATATATGAGTTCATTAAGGCGCTTATTTTGAATGCGTGGCGTTGAGGTGTACCTCCCGGTACAATTATTATTATTATTATTATTATTATTATTATTATTATTATTATTATTATTATTATTATTATTATTGGCCTTTTCCTAGTTACTAAGCTCTGCACTATGTGTGTAGCAAAGTTTTACAGCTGGATACCTTTCTGACGCATACCCCATGTGGAGGGATGTATTCACTAAAGGTCTGCATTCCCCGTTCACGGCAACTGTAAAGCATCATTTTTGATGGTTCTGATAACAGGTATCCATGGTTCACTGAGGTTGTAGGCGGTGTCGTGGTTGAAATTATCTGGGTGTTTATGTATTTCAACCGCCTTCCTGATGATTCTGGAGCGTTCATTTTTTATACGGGCAAGAACATCCACTCCTTGGAGCATGACATCGTGACCAGATGTTAAGGCATGATCAGTAACAGCTGATTTATCAGGCTGGTCGAGTCTGATACACCTGTTATATTCTTTAATGCGGGTACATATTGTTCTCGAAGTCTGCACAATCAGATTCGAGCAAAATGATAAATCAGCTGTTGCTGATCATTCCTTAACATCTGGTCATGTGAAATGTCGCCCCAGAATCATGACGGAGACGGTTGAAATACGTAAATACCCAGATAATTTCAACCGCGACACATTCTTCAACCTCAGTAAACCATGGCTACCTATTATCTGAACCATCAGATAATGATGCTTTACTGTTGTCATTCGTTGTCCCTAGCATGGGGCTAAAATGGCGTCCCTATTACATCTCAGGGTAGCATTTTAAGTTCTTTGTTCCTTTCTCTTAGCAACCTTTGGTGAGTCACGTTTCTATTTTCTGTTTTCTCCTGGTGAAAGAATGCATGGTTCCGTTTGAAACGCGTTGAGAGTGTTTATGTAGTTCCTTACATGGCATAAACCCAATATGTACATCATGAATAGAAATATACTACTTTCCTATAGATCCCATGGTTTGTAAAATGTTGCCTAATCCTGTACTGTACTGAGGAAGTAATTGTTATCCAGAAATGGTCCCAGTCGAGTGCAGTAGAATAGCACTTACGCTATCAATCACTCGAAGCTATGCGTGTCCATTACAGCAGTGTATCGAACAATGAATTGGTGTAAATATACATAATTGGAATGGTGCATTCGATCAGTAAGCCGTGAATTACCCGTATTGGGTGTAATAAA
This sequence comes from Anabrus simplex, assembly GCF_040414725.1. NCBI lineage: Eukaryota > Metazoa > Arthropoda > Insecta > Orthoptera > Tettigoniidae > Anabrus > Anabrus simplex. Next base: position 654,622,743 of record NC_090265.1, on the reverse strand, counting down.
TGCGTTGCGACCAGAAATCAGTGATGGTAATTAACAAGTTGTTGATATAATGTCGTGAATGCGCCCTCAGGGGACAAAGAAACAAATGGATAAAAGCTTTATTGCATTACTGTTCAAACCTTATTCATGACAGAGCATAATATGACCAAGACTAGGAATAATCGAAGGAGAATTGCCTAATTGTGTCAGCTATAACTCAGGACTCATAAGTAAGATTAATGGAATAAACGGGCCTCGTATCGAGAAGGGACGTCGGTTTGGGATGGGATGGGATGGGAAAAGTTATTACTAAAAATGTATTTTCATAGGTTTGGTAACAGCAAAAACATTAGTTTTCCACAAATACTGTTAGAGATGGTTGTGTTGTTTGGGCCATGTCCATAGACTGGAGTAATGCAGCTCTCCATGCCACCCTAGCCTGTGCCAATATTTTAATTTCTACGTAGCTATCACATCCTACATCTACTCTAATCTGTTTGTCATATTCATACCTTGGGCTACCCCTAACATTTTTACCATCTACATTTCCCTCAAAAACTAACACAACAAGACCTGGGTGTCTTAAAATGTGTCGTATCTCTTCTTCTGGACAATTTTCGCCAAATCGTTCTCCTCTCACCAATTCGATTCAGTATCTCTTTATTTGTGATTAGATCTACCCATGTCACCTTCAACATTGCTCTGTAACACCACATTTAAAAAGCTTCTATTTTCTTTCTTTCTGAGCACATTATCATCCATGTTCCACTTCCACGCTCCAGACGAAATTCTTCAGAAAGTCTTTATAATTCCCATATCAATGTTCTAATTGAGCAAATTTCTTTTCTTTTTTTTTTTTTTGCTGGGGGCTTTACGTCGCACCGACACAGATAGGTCTTATGGCGACGATGGGATAGGAAAGGCCTAGGAGTTGGAAGGAAGCGGCCGTGGCCTTAATTAAGGTACAGCCCCAGCATTTGCCTGGTGTGAAAATGGGAAACCACGGGAAATTTCTTTTCTTAAGTAACGCCTTCCTTGCTTGTGCTAGTCAGCATTTTATGTCCTCCTACCTTCTGTCATTATTTTTTTTGCAAGTGGCTTTACAGATAGGTCTTATGACAACGATGGGACAGGAAAGGGCTGGAAGTGGGAAGGAAGCGGCCGTGGCCTTATTTAAGGTACAGTCCCAGCATTTGTCTGGTGTAAAAATGGTAAACCACGGAAAACCATCTTCAGGGCTGCCAACAGTGGGGCTCGAACCCGCTATCTTCCGAATACTAGACACTGGCCGCACTTAAGCGACTGCAGCTATCGAGTTCGGTCTGTCATTATTAGTTATTATTCTATCCGAGTAACAATATTCACCTCCTTCCTTCAAAGATTTCATTCCCTTCATTTCCTAACCTAACATTTCCACCATCATCAGACTTCATTCGACTGCAGTCCATTACCTTTATTTTGGATTTATGTTCATCTTCCACTCCTTCAAGACTGAGTCCATACTATTCAGCAATTTCTCCAGACCGTCTGCAGACTCAGACAAAATAACAATATCATCGGCATATCTCCGAGTTTTGATTTCCTCTCTTTGGATTGTGGTCCCTTTTCCAAATTCCTCTTTATAGTAGCTTATATGGCACATAAAGTGGCGAATTTCGATTGGTGGATATTCTCAACTACATCACTAATTTAGGCATACAGCAACGTTGTCTTGAGTTTTCGTAGAACAAAATCACATTTAGCAATCACCATTTCTTTTCTCACTGATATTTATGTTCCAATTCTACCCACAATATTTCTTTCCCCATACGCTTCTTCAGAAATGTCAAAAATGTTCCTTTGGAAGGAAAGTCATGAAATATTTATGATACTGAATTAAAATAGTCTCTCTTGAGAAATTCATGCATTCTCTTCGCTTTGTTTGTCTGAAATGTGTCATGCTGCTACACGGCCAGCTATTCAGTTCAAAAGTTTGTGCGAGATCTGTAGAAATATTACCATATTGCTGCTTAAACCATTTACCACATTACAAACTTGCAGACAAAATATTACATATTGAGTAAGATAAGAATTAAGTTTATGCCAATAGTACACGTTAATTATATGAATCTTGTCCGCCCCTGTGGTGTAGTGGTTATTTTGATTAGCTGCCATCCCCGGAGGCCCGGGTTGGATTCCCAGCTCTGCTACGAAATATGAAAAGTGGTGCGAGGTCTGGAACGGGATCCACTCAGCTTCGGGAGGTCAAGTGAATAGAGAGGGGTTCAATTCCCCACTCAACCATCCTCGTCTTCCTTCGCAGTTTAATCTCCCGATCAAATTTTTCACGCTCCATTCTTTCCCAGTGTGACTCTTCAAAAGAGTCAAAAATATTTTCTAGAAGTAAACCAACAATAAAATCTTACATTAATAATTTTATCCTGAGATCAGAGAGCCTCCATAGATTAGGTGGTAGTGCTCCGGCCTCTCACCGCTGCGTTCCGTGTTTCAAATCCCGGTCACTCCATGTGAGATTTGTGCTGGACAAAGCGGAGGCGGGACTGAGGGTCCGTCGCTGTGCCCGATGGAAAACCAACCCTGAAGGTTAAACGGATGAAATAATAAGCAAGAAATATATGAATTTTATTAATTACTTGGTGGTACGGTACAAGTTCGCTCCACATGTTTAACCGCTAGATATGGATACCTGAATGATGGGGATGAGCAGATTCCATTCTAACAGATGACCGGTAACAAAATAATTTTCCTACAGTATTCTCATTTGCATCTCCAAAAAATCCCTGGATAGGGGTTTTCTTACAGAAAAGGTCCAGCCTTAGGTTTAGCATGCCTACGTCTTACCCAAATGTCCCGATCTGTACAGAGATTCGATTTTTATGAATATTATATTTTTAATTTACTTTTAAAACTTAGTTAAGCCTCCTGAGAGAATTGAGGAGCTCTCTGACACGAGAGAAAGCGGACTCGATCACGAAAGCCAAGCAATATCGTTGAGAATGTTGCCACGTTGACCACGTGGCACTCCGGCTGAGCAGTAGTCGCTTTGGCAAGCCAAGGCCCAAAAGATCTCAATGTGCCACGTTTTCCTTCTAGCTCTGTCTCTCCAATATACTGTATATTGCGGTTAATTAGCACAGACTGTTAGATAATTCACAATAACACTAAATACAAGAGTTTATTGACCTTGATGATCCAATCTCCTCACGCTAACCAACATCATACAGTTAAAAATATTATCCTGCGACCAGTGAGCCTCCGTAGATCAGGCGACAGCACCGGTAGGTTCCGTGGTTCAAATCTCGGTCACTCCATGTGAGATTTGTGCTGGAAAAAGTGGAGGCGGAACGGGGTTTTCTCCGGGTACTAACCTTTTCCCTCTCATTTTTCATTCCAGCAACACTCTCCAATACAGTTTCATTCGATCTGTGAGTCATTAATCATTGCCACAGAGGAATGTGACAGGCTTCAGCAGCCGGTACAGATCCTATCCTCGCCGTTAGACGGGGCTTCATTTATCCCATTCCTGACCATCCGAATGAATAAAAACAGGCTGTAGATTTTCATCCTGAGATCAGTCAATTTTTCAAACAAATAACCAATCTGATGGAAAATTATTCATTACTCTCATTTTAAAATCCCATAATCTATTATGCGAAGAGAAAGGACTTAATTCCAAGTACTGTATTATTATCATATTATTATTATTATTATTATTATTATTATTATTATTATTATTATTATTATTATTACATTAATATTAGAGACCGTTATGCCTTTCAGCGTTCAGTCTGCAAACCTCTGCAAATGTACTTAACTTCGCCACAATCCTCTATTTGCAACTAGTGCTGTGGCCTCATTTAGGTCTACACCTATTATCTTTAAATCGCTTGAAACTGAGTCTAACCATCGTCGTCTTGGTCTCCCTCTGCTTCTCTTACCCTCCATAACAGAGTCCATTATACTCCTAGGTAACCTATCGTCCTCCATTCGCCTCACATGATGCACCAGCGAAGCCAGTGTATGCGTACAGCTTCATCCATTGAGTTAAATCCTAACATAGCCCTCACCTCCTCATTCCGAGTACCCTCCTGCCATTGTTCCCACCTGGTTGTACCAGCAATCATTCTCACTACTTTCATGTGCGTTACTTCTAACATATGAACAAGATATCCTGAGCCCACCCAGCTTTCGCTCTCGTAAAGCAAGGTTGATCTGAAAACAGACCGATGTAGAGATCGTTTTGTCCGGGAGCTGACTTTTTCTTACAGAACACTGTTGATCGCAACTGCGAGATCACTGCATTAGCTTTACTACACCTTGATTCAATCTCACTATATCACCATCCTGGGAGAAAACACAACCTAAATACTTAAAATTATCTACCTGTTCCAGCTTTGTATCACCAATCTGACATTCAATTCTGTTTAATTTCTTACCTACTCACATCAATTTAGTCTTGGAAAGACTAATTGTTATACCATTCCCATTGCACCTATTTTCAAGTTCCAAGATATTAGACTGCTGGCTTTCGGCACAGTTTGACATTAAGACCAAGTCGTCAGCATAGGCCAGACTGCTTAGTACACTTCCACCTAACTTAATCCCTCCCTGCCTTTCAGCAGGTGACCCATGTAAATTACGAACAGCAAAGTTGAAAGATTACAGGCTTGTCTAACCCCTGTAAGTACCCTGAGCCAAGAACTCATTCTACAATCAATTCTCACTGCAGCCCAATTGTCAACATAAATTAAATGGCGTATGGCTTTTAGTGCCGGGAAATCCAAGGATGGGATCGGCTTGCCAGGTGCAGGTCTTTTGATTTGACTCCCGTAGGCGACCTGCGCGTCATGATGAGGATGAAATGATGGTGAAGACAATACATACACCCAGCTCCCGTGCCATAGAAATAACCATTGTTTGTTAAAATTCCCAACCCTTCCGGGAATCGAACCCGAGACCCCTGTAACCAAAGGCCAGCACGCTAACCATTTACCCATGGAGCCGGACGTCAACATAAATGTCATTGATTGATTTTAATAATCTGCCCTGTATTCCATAGTCCCCCAGTATGGCGAACATCTTTTCCCACGGTACCCTGTCATATGCTTTCTCTAGATCTACGAAACATAAACACAACTGTCTGTTCCTCTCGTAGCATTTCTCAATTACCTGGCACATACTGAAAATCTGTTCCTGACAGCTCCTCTGTGGTCTGAAACCAGACAGGTTTTCATTCAACTTCCTGTCAACCACTGATCGCACCCTCCCTTCCAAGATGCCAATGAATACTTTGCCTGGTATACTAATCAACGAGATACCTCAATGGTTGCTGAAATCCTTCCTGTTCTCTTGCTTATAGATAGGTGCAATTACTGCTTTTGTCCAAACTGAAGGTACTTTACCAACACTCCATGCTAATCTTACTACTCTATGAAGCCCTTTCATCCCTACCTTCCCACTATACTTCACCATTTCGGTCTAATTTCATCTATTCCTGCTGCTTTATGACAAGGGAGTTTATTTTCCATCCTTTCCACTTCCACAAGCGTAATTTCACCAACACCATTTCCTCCTCCGCATAAGCTTGGTTGTTCGGGACGCCACCAGGAAGAATTCCTCTTACGTTGAGAAGATGTTCAAAATATTTCCTCCGCCTCTTTAGTGATTCCCTGGGATCTATTATGAGTTCACCTGAATTATCCATCACACTGTTCATTACATTTTTCCCTACCTTCCTAAGATTATATATTACTGTCCAAAAAGGTTTCCTGCTACTTGACCTAGAAATTCCAGGTTATTACCAAAATCTTCACACGATTTCCTTTTGGATTCAACAACTATTTGTTTCGCTCTATTTCTTTCATCTACATATAATTCCCTGTCTACATCGGCCCTTGTTTACAGCCATTTCTGATAAGCCTTTTTACGTTTTCATGCTGCTCTCACTTCATCATTCCACCAAGATGTTCGCTTTGTCCCAACTTTACACACAGTTGTTCTTATGCATTCCCTTGCTGTTTCTATTACAGCATCGCTGCATGCCACGCATTCTCTTTCTTTATCCTGAACCTGCTTACTGTCCACTGTTCGAAACTTCTCACTAATCATATCCATGTAGTGTACTTCTGTCTAATTTCCTCGTTTTGGATATTTTCTACCCTTATTCGTTTGCAGACAGATTTCACTTTCTATACCCTAGGTCTAGAGATACTTAGTCCACTCCAGATCAGATAGTGGTCTGTACCATGGAAAAATCCCCGTAAAATGCGTACATTCCTAACAGACTTTCTGAATTCGAAGTCGGTTAAGATATAGGCTATTATGGGTCTGGCACCCCTAGCCTCCCATGTGTAGTGGTAAATAGCCTTATACTCGAAGAATGTATTCGTAACTGCTAAACCCATACTAGCACAGAAGTTCAGCAAATGCTGGCCATTCCCATTTGGTTCCATATCTTCCCCACATTTACCAATCACCTTTTCGTATCCTTCAGTTCTATTTCCAACTCTCGCATTGAAATCACCCATTAGCACTATCCTATCCTTGCTGTTGGCCCCAACTACGACGTCACTCAATGCTTCATGAAACTTGTCAACTTCATCCTCATCTGCACCCTCACATGGTGAATACACTGAGACAATTCTCATCCTAATTCCTCCAACTGCCATATCCATCCACATAATTCGCTCATTTACGTGCCTAACAGAAACGATGACGCGTGCAATAGTATTCCTGATAAAGAACCCTAACCCACACTCTGCCCTTCCCTTTTTAAAACCCGTCTAGTCCACTATATAATATCTTCATCGTTATCTTCCCTTACGAATATCACTTACTCCTAGCCCCATTAATATTGATAGATCCCTATCAATTCCATTTCGTTCGCCAAGTCGCTACCAAGGAGTCCCTCGCCTGTCAAATGGGAGTGGGACTCTGTTACTCTCATAGGTCCGACGCTTACTTAAAATGTTCTGAGCTCGGTAAATTCATGAAGTAGGACGCTACCCTACTTACACGTTGTCCAAGTGATGATCTCTTCTCTAACGTGTTAGGGACCACTGGTGGATTATATAAGCCTAGCCGTCTGAACACAAGGAGGGTCATGACTCAGGATATGTCCGAGATGCCCATTTCATAGCAACTGGTGTCCCGACTCTCAGGACCACTTACTAGGTCACTCAGCCGTTGCCCATAGTTCACGAACTAGGTCGTGACTGCAGTAAACCACACAATGAGGAGGACGTCTGAACTTATTTAGCTGATGATTTAGCCTTCTTCTCTTCCCAAAATCTCTTCATTCTCTCACTGGAATTCTTCTTACGTTCTTCTGTCCAGGTATTATTAGTTCTAGCTTTTGGCTCCGCGAAACAATGGTTATTAATCAGTGTTCTGAAATCAGATCGGTTCTTCACAGTTTCATGGTTGGTGTTTATTTCCAGAAGATCTTATTCTGTTTCATTTAGCCAGTTTTTCTTGAGTTTCAGTGTGAGGGCAAGATTTAGAATTATTTTGGTCTGTCTCTAATTGTTAATTCTGAGAATATGACCATATAATTTCAACCTCCTTTTCCTGATGGTGTCTAAGATTTATTCAGTATGGAAATGAATTTCGCCGAAAATTTTCAGTATAACTTTTCTTTCTTTCTTTTCTAAATCTTTTATGAGTGATCTACCGCCAATGATAAAAGTTTTCGATGCGTATAATGCTTCAGGTTTTATTACTGTATTATAATGTCTTAGTTTTGTTTTCCGAGATATGTTATATGTGTTCCAAGTGATTAGATATGTTTTCTGTAATTTAGTAATCATCTCCTTATTTGCTTCACGATTTAATCCAAAAGGTTGGATGATTTTCCCAAAGTATTTGAATTTATTTACTTGGGAAATTTGTCCATATTTATCCATCATACCTTGCCCATCTAGAAACCCAGAGCCTCGTTCCATGTACTGTGTTTTTCCATATAATATTTGAAGTCCTGTTTTGGCTGCAATTTCATGTATGTCTTCGAGGGAGTGGATTGATTCTTCCCTATTATTAAAAAGAATGGCTACGTCGTCAGCAAAAGCTAGACACCGCACGTGAAATCTGTTTTTCAGTTGTCTACCAAGAGTTATTCCTTTAACTTCTTTTTCTCAGGTTCTGATTACTTTTTTCTAAAACAAGATTGAACAAGAGAGGTGACAGTCCTTCTTCTCCTTGTCGAACCCCTGTGTTGACATCAAAAGGCTAGATATTTCTCTTAAGAATTTAGCTTTTGAAGTAGTGTCAGTTAATGTTTGTCTGATCATTTCCCTTGTTTTTCTATCTACTTTAAATTCTTCGAGTACTTTGAAAAGTGTCTGTCGGTCTATGGAGTCATATGCTTTTCTAAATTGTACAAAGGTGACCACTGTTTGTCTAGTTTTGCGCATATGTAGTTTTGATACTGAATATTTGTTACGTGCATGATCTGCCCTTTCTGAAATCTGCCTGGTATTCTCCAATGAGGTGGTCTGTTTATTATTACTAATTCGATCTTGGCCAGCTGTGGAACACGTGAAGTAACTTCATCGTCTCCTTGATTCCCTGTCTTTCCATTTCTTCATTCTTTTACTAGCCTATGTCCCCGCTTCCTTTCCTCCATCCACACAGATTTCCTTTGCTTCTACTCTTCCTCTTAGAGCCCCACGAACTCCTTAATCCTCTACCTTTTCTCTCATTTCCTGTTATACCCAGCTGTGCCATATCCTGTTTAATTTCGATGAACCATCGGATTTGTGTTTTGGGATGAAATATTCACTTCATTAGCCTCTCTGGATTCATCCGGATCTCATGGCGGTAAACGTTAATCGTTCACCGAGCAAGTGAATGCTCAGTTTGGGCCACGTAGCTGTCAGCTTACATTCCGAAGATAGTAGGTTTGAATCCCACTGTCGGCAGCCCTGAAGATAGTTTTCCGTGCTTTACCATTTGCACACCAGGAAAATGCTGGGGTTGTACCTTAATGAAGGTCACGGTCGCTTCTTTCCCACTCCTAGCTCTTGCCTACCCCATCGTCGCCGTAAGAGCTATCTGTGTCGGTGAGACGTAAAGCAACTTGTAAAAAGATGTTTATCTTCCTTTTTGCCATACTGCCTGAAAGCTTTTCATTTTTCAAATAATATGCTTTATTGTTCCTCTATTCATTTTAATCTTCCTTTGGTCCGAGAATTTTTCTTGGTTCTTTTCTAATTCAGTTTCGCATATTTTTTGTTGGCACCCATTCCGCTGCAGACAGACACTCCGGCTTTATTACGGTGTTGTAATGATGACGTTTCACTTTAATCGGCATTCACTTTTGTTGCAAATATCTTTGGTTAATTGATAAGCTAGTTCCATTTTTTAAGTTCTTGTTTTGTTTGCCCCTTTATCAAGACGGCTAGGCTGAATTATTTATCCGCGGTACTTTAATTTATTTTCTTCATTTTTCCATATTTCATGTTAAGGTACTTGGGAGCATATTTAATGTTTGCCATAAATTCGGTCTTGTCAAAAGAAATTTGTACCCTTCCTTTCTGTGCTGTCTCTTTCAAAACGTTGATGTGTTCCATTGCAGTTTCGGTATTGACTGATGGAATAGCTAATTAGCTATTATTATTATTATTATTATTATTATTATTATTATTATTATTATCATTCGTTATGGCCAGCTATAGACCACGTTTACACCATCAGTCTGCTTTTCTCTCCCTCAGACTCATGACCTTTTTTCTTTTGACTGACGCCAGAAGTCCTTACGCATCTGACTTCTCGCTCTTCGGCCAAGACTTTTCATGACTTGGGAAGTTGCTTCTCGTTTGTATCCTCGCCAATTCCGAAACTTTTCTTCCTAAAGATAATATGTCCCCCACGACACTCTGATAGTACACATATCACACCCTCTCAATGTATTCAGAAGTAAGAAATATTGTCATTATTCGCATTATTATCACTACCGTATTATTATTTCATTTGTATATTTATTCTTAATGTTTTCAGCTAAAAGGTCCGCATATGTGATATGAGTAATTTGTTTTTACAAGCGAATGGGAAAACAGTTCTATTTACAACTCGGAAAGTTGTGTGAGTCACACGGGCAGCCCAGATTTCGATGACGCGGCCTGATTGTTATTGTATTGGAACCCGGAAGAGGTTCGGGGCGTGGTATCGGTGTGGCAAGAGGATCTTATACTCATGATTGGATTGCCAGGATCAGTCTCGACGTATCTTGAGAGAGTAGGGGGAAGCTCAGATCTGTTTAGGCATGTGAGAAAACGGTGGAGAGACTTTACTGAAAACCTTGGTAGTAAAAGGAGATATAACGTGTGGAACGTGGTTGACCTACAAACTGTGGAGTGCTTAGGCACTTGGTATTGTATCACTTGTGGCGACTTGGTGTCTTATATGTTGGTAAATCTATGGGGTACTGTGTCTCACACTTTCCATAATTCGTGTCCTGGAACAGCAAGCGTGTGTTGCTCCTGTAAATGTATCCAAGTGTTAGTCTTTGTATACATTTTATATGTTAAAATGCTTTGATTAATATCTCTAAGAATATTATTGTCTTGTGTGCCGTTAGGTAATGGAAATTAATAATGAAAATATTTTATTTCTAATCATCTTTGCAATTCTGTATAAAAACTTTAATACCGGTCGAGTTGGCCGTGCGGTTAGGGTCGCGCAGTTGTAAGCTTGCATCCGGGAGTTAGTGGGTTCGAACCCCATGGTCGGCAGTCTTGAAGATGGTTTTCCGTGGTTTCCTATTTTCACACCAAGCAAACGCTGTGACTGTACATTAATTAAGGCCTCGGCCGCTTTCTTTCCACTCTTAGGCTTTTCCTATCACATCGTCGCCATAAGACCTACTTGTGTCGGTGCGAAGTAAAGCCAATAGTAATATATGTATAAACGTCAATAATAAGCTCTATTTTCAAAAAAAGTGTTTTTAAAACTTCGAGAGAATTAGGCGAATATAAACCGTGACATTGAAAAATTAATAACCCAGACAGATGAAAGCCAAATAAGCTGTTGACGAAAGGGAAATGAAAGGCAAGAATTATCTCATTAACAGTGTAAGCTATAATGTTCTGTGTTGTGCAGGTTTCCTGGGAGTGAACTAATCGTTTCAAGCTGGAGCTGTCATGTGACAGAGGTTGCCTGTCTCACAGGCTAGTAATTAAGGGCTGCTGGATTAAGCTATGTATTATGCAATAAGCACGGGACCTAAGTCTATCATCGTACTTGACTGCAGAACAGAATGGTAAAAATTACCTTACACGAGCACCTCTGGCCCCTTCTTCCTTAAGGGAAGAATTAGACAGTAAAGTATGAAGATAAAGTGCTTTTCGTGTAAAGCTATCGTTTCTTTCTATGGTAAAATAAGCTGCGTCTGTGGATCAGTGGTAGAGTGTCGGCCTCCGGATCCCAAGATAGCGGGTTCAAACCCGGCAGAGGTAGTCGGATTTTTGAAGGGCGGAAAAAAGTCCATTCGACACTCTGTAGTACGATGTCGGCATGTAAAAGATCTCTGGTGACACATTTGGTGTTTACCCGACAAAATTAATTAAATCTCAGCCATACACGCCCAAGAGATTTTCGGTTTACTCAGTCTGCCGTCTAGTAGGCTTAGAGCGAAACGAAGCGTCGAAATTGACGAGCAGACAGCCAGAAAGCGTCATATTGAAATGTCTGCACACGGTAGCTGAGGCCATAAGATTATTATTATTATTATTATTATTATTATTATTATTATTATTTTACGGTAAAATATCCGTTGTGTCCTAAAAAGTATATTTCAGATTTATTTCAATAATTTCAAAACTCTAAAATCCAGGAAAAATGTAATAACTGAGTTAAAAACGGAAGACCCAAAACGTACTCAAAGAGATTTCAAGGTCAGATTGTGAGCCGCCATCAAAGCGCGGGTTGGGGGGTGAAATTACAGGCTCCCTGCTGCGGACGACGTGAAGTAACTTCATGATTTTTTTTCCTCTCCTTGACCGACTGTCTTTCCAGTATTTTTTCATTCTTTCACTATGTTGCCTCCTATTTTCCTCAGTGCAGACATATTTTCTTTGCTTCTTCTGGAACCCTCAAACTCAATCCTTTTCCTGAAAAGTACTTTGTTCAATATTTCGTTTCTTGTGATATCTGTCTCAGCCAAATCGTATTTATCATCATCATATCCTGTGCCATTCGGGAGCTCACGGTCAAACATCCAGCAGTAAGGATTTCTTTCCACAACTGAAAGGCTGGTCAAAGTGTGATGTTCGCCATATCATTATTTTTTCTCCTCTGCTAGCCGAAGGTTGTGGAAAGCTTTGATAAACAAACCTCTGGTCATTAAGAATTAAGAAGTGCCGGGCTGAGTGGTTCAGACGGTTAAGGCGCTGGCCTTCTAACCCCAACTTGGCAGGTTCGATCCTGGCTCAGTCCTGTGGTATTTGAAGGTGCTCAAATACGACAGCCCCGTGTCGGTAGATTTACTGGCACGTAAAAGAACTCCTGCGGGACTAAATTCCGGCACCTCGGCGTCTCAGAAGACCTTAAAAAGTAGTTAGTGGGACGTAAAGCAAATAACATTATTATTTATTAAGAATTAAGAAGTGTCTTAACTTGCCTTGTATGATAACAATGGTGCGGCACCATATTCTCTATGCGGTCCGCCTTTAATGTTTTAAGAGTTGGCAGCAATATTACCCGATTTTGAAGTGGGTATGCCAAGTAGCTCCGCAGGGAAGAACTTTCGCATGACTAGCCTTCCACAAGGCCGTTTGCAATACTACCTTTCACTAATAACTTATCTCTTCACCGCGCGCCAACATTTTTGTTCTTTGTCTACCCACTGGTACTGGTAGCTTCATTTACATTTACATGGGTGACACTGGCACTTGAGGGACAGTAGCTGGCAGAGGACTAGCCACTCTACCTCAGCTTATCCCTGTACTCTCGTACCGGACTATGTTCCAGCAGTAGTACTCGCTTGTCGATCATTCGTCAAACAGAGAGATCACCATGGGCTGTGAGGTAGGGTTGGAGCCTCACGGCACCACAACGCAAGAACACGTAACACAGCACTACTCAGTCCAGAAAGGCAAACCTGGTCAATTATATTCTTTGAGCGGGCCACCACAGTAAGAGAGAGCAATGAATTGAAAGTACTACCTACACCGAGCGAATTGGTCGTGCGGTTAGAGGCGCGCAACTGTGACCTTGCATTCGGGAGATAGTAGGTTCGAACCCCACTGTCGGCAGCCCTGAAGATGGTTTCGCGTGGTTTCCCATTTTCTCACCAGGCAAATTCTTAGGCCGTATCTTAATTAAGGCCAGGACCGCTTCCTTCCCACTCCTAGTCCTTTCCTATCCCATCGTCGCCATAAATGAACGTGTAAAAAATAAACTATTTACAACTTCGTTTCTCAGAGAGAGGCGAAGTAGGCATTAAAATATCGAGTGACTTGCTTACAAGGTGGGGATAAATGTTTTAAGAGGAAGAAAAATATTAGACAACCACCAACACTAATCAGAGAGAAAAAATGCGAGGGATCCGACACTTCGAAAAATGAAGGTATCGGGCAAGAAAGACAAGGGCCATGAAGGGCCTGAAAATGGAAGACTCCCTAGGCCTCGTAAATGTAATATCGCCGGAGTCGGAAACGAACAAGAGTTAAGGCTTGTTCAATAATTGTTCTAAGGCACAGAATTCCTCTCTTTCTTCTAAACCCGAATTTTTCCTCTGAGAAATTTTCTTCTCTTCTTTTCTCCATGTGTTGGGAAACAATTCTTGTAATAATAATATGAACCTTTCAGAAAAGCAAAATGACACAGACAATCCAACCTGGTATGAAGTACTCCTATTGGATGTTATTCACGCGAAAGTAGACAAGTTTAACTGCCTTGTAATCACTCTGCACGATTGACACACCCCTAAACAACAGATAAAAGTTTCTCGACCATGTTGTCCTTGGCTAAATAATGAAGTTAACATGATGGCCCACCGCGATGAACTTTGTCGACGCTTTAAACGAACTCGTGACCAAAATTACATTGAAAATTATCAGTTCCTCAGAAATCGAATTAAACAGCTCGCTAGAAACCCTAAATTTACTAACTTGCGAAACATGACTGCATATATGAATGCTAGCAGGGCTTGGAACATGCTTCGTTCCTTAGGCATAGGAAAAGCCCAGCAAATACCCCATGCACCGAACATACCAATCGATATGTTAGATGAATGTTTTAATGAAGAAAGAACACCCACTAATGTACTAAATTCCCCTAACTCGGTATCCATTTCCTGACCAACATCATTTTACATTCCACTACTTTACTGCTAATAAAGTTAAAAAGTGGATATAAACGAGGCTGCTATGTCGATTGCGCACATAAAATTGGTATTTAAACAACATTTTATTTACTGTGAGAAACTAAACAACGTTTTCCTTCGACTCTGGCTGTCGTATGACATTTTTATTTGTGCTCGCTATACCTATACATTCCAGAAAATGCCAATACAAGACGAAACACCAAAAGAGAAAGACGCCTAACGTCTCTTACTCTAGTTGTAACACCCGGTAAGTCGATGCTGAACATCGTAAACGACAGAAACCAAAGTTTTAGAACTCCAAGTTCACCATCAGCATCAGTAAATATTGCTATTAATTAACCTGGTTCGTATATTTATTAATGGCTCTGATTGTAATGTACGCAATGACTTATAAATGCACGATTGTGATGTTTCCTTCTTCACCCCAACTTGATGGCTATATACTGCCGTACTTCCAGGAGATTAATTAAAATATAATATCGGGCCCAATCATGGCGAGTTTGTTTCTCAGTACCTGTTTGGCAGTTCAAAATGAATCACAACATGAGGTAATATTTTATACAATGATTTATTTACGAATAAATACGTACAATCACTCAGAGTCCATAAAAATATCAGTCAATAACTGTTCTGCATCTTCTTGGTACTTGCCTAATGACAGAGAGCTCGACACAGTAGAGACAGATGATTGTGAGTTGAAACTGAAAAGTGTGCGCCTATGCGAGGAATAAGATGTTCAAATGTTCAAATTAATTCACTGTTCCTTCTGCCATAGCACAAACTAGATCAACAATTTATTACACCTTAGATGCTGCCCAACGAGTATCTGGACTTTGCTATACTGGTTCTGTACAGAACTTGATCACAAGACCAGATGATCAGTTGTCAGAACTATATTACAGACAAATATAGTTTTTGAAAAAACGTCGGGGGGCTCCACCCCGCCCCAATCCGAAAGCGTGGCGATCAACCAGATCTACATCGCCCCCGCACTTATCACAAATATCAAGTCGCAGTGCTCATAAACTGAGCCAAAGGACTTGATATTTTCTTAGATAAAGAAAGATGATCACTTGAAGTGCAGCAGAAAGTTAAGTAACGTTATTTAAGTAATGGCAAAAGGTGTGTAACATATTATCTGCTTGGTGTTGAGGCGGAAGGAGAAGTGAAAAGAATTTCGTCACCCTGTCAGGTATAAACACGTTACTGTACAAATTTATACTGGCACACTATTGAAACTGTCAACGAGAATGAACAGGTCTGTAGGTGATAGTGTAAGTCAAATTCGTGGACTACGAGGTTAATTGGATTCAGTAAATCCGAACAATTGAAGCAACTGGAGCTGTCGTTTCCTGAGGTAGACTGCGTTACCACAAACTCAAGCAATATCCTGAGAGAATAAGGCAACGTGCTGGATCGTGTTTCAGTTCAGGTCCTGTAATATTTACTCAAACCCAAAACATTAATGATACATTAGTCCCCACCAATAGACCAGACTAAAAACCATATAAGGTTCAATTGTAGACTGATCCTCAAAGAAAAGGAAATAAAATTCATGGCTGGGAACTGACAGAGTATGACACAAATCAGAGCAATTCACTCACAGATGATAGGAAGTACGAGACATATACTGCGAATCAAAGTATTGATGGAATCGAATCTTAAGTAATAATTTCGTTGATTGAATGATTGATTAATTTCGAGGATAACAAATACAAAGGGAAGGATTTCGACGGTTGATGTGAACACGCAGAGGACGCTTAGAACTGAAGACTTGGTAATATCAGGAAGAGTGGGTAATAAGTAATGCAAACACCGTGTTCCATTTGCCCATAACCTAGAATGAACAAGCACTATCGGCTGTGAGGTCGGACTGTGCTATTTCTTACTTACCTATATTAACCCTCTTCGTCTTCTCTCTTCTTTCTTCACCATTGGGCCGAGGAAGGGGAGGATGAAATAGCGCGTATGTCATCCAACCGAGGGGGCTATGGGAGCGTAGCCACCACTGGCAGACATACTTTTGGTACTTTGACATCTTTCGGAAAAGGATACCTGTAAAATCGTTGTACCGAGATACGCGTTACGACGTAATAATCTAAGTGACCGACACTACCTCTTCCCTTGTTCAAATTTATCCCCTCGTCGACGGAATTTTCAGTACACACAAACTTTTTCGTAATTTCCTTTTCCGAAAGTGCAGTGAGTCCAAGCTATTTCTTAAGTACTGTACCTGTTTCAGTTGAGTTCTTGACAATCTCTTCACCATTGGGCGGAGGAAGAGGGGCATGAAATAGCTCGTCTCCACATCAACGTAGTAAACGTTTATTATACATTTGAAAGTTATATTTAAAAATAGTTCTTATGGAAATAAGTAAGTTATAGAGTATGTAAAATGAGAGCGAGCTATTTGTTATAATTACCTCTAAAGAGGTAATGGAAAATTTAAAGTAAATGAGGGATAGTAAAATAAAAATGAGGAATTTCAAAATTAGGAAAGTTGAGCAGAAATACGGAGAGACAAACAACAAATTTCCAGTTACCGAAGTTCAAATTTAGAAGATCAATGTTCGAAATTGAAAAGGCATTTGTCAGTGTGGCAAAATCGATGATATTGAAAACAAAATGCGACAGATTGGTGGAACGAGAATGCGAGTGTATCAATGAAAAGAATGGAGAAAACATGACAGGAAGTGAACAGATATGAAAAACGAAGAAAGCAAAAGGAAGTATCCTGATGGTCATCATCTTCTTTACGTTTTTCCACTTATGGGTTTTACTTTCTTCCAGTGTGTCCTCCACTTCATTGGATCCATAGCGTGCCGCGCTCACCGTGTTTGAGCTCGGCGACCGTTCACGTTCAGTGGGACGACAATCTTTGCACGTCAGATTTACTGCTGCTGAGTGCATGCCCATACCATCGCAGGCGTGATCCGCAACTTTCCTCTATGATTGGGGCAATTTTGAATGTTTTCCGCACATCATCGTTCCTGGTGGCGTCTAGTCAAGTCAATCCATTTGATGACAGCAGCATTTTCATTTCTTGAAAATAAAAGGAAATGTAAGAAATTGGTGAGGAAAGGAAAGTTGGAAAAGATTTATGCATAGGATGGAAACGAATAAAGATGGCAATAAAATAATTATGCAGAAAGTACAAGGAAAGAGAGTGTTTATAGCAAGGTGATGAAAAAGGAATGTGGAGAGTCGACATAGAATCATGAGGGATTAAAGGGAAGATGGTAGGAGTATTTTATAAGCTGGTAAACATGAGAAAGTTTGCACAGGTGAAGGTGGTAATACAGTGGGGTGACTCAACAATACAAGATGATATAGCAATAATAAGGATGGAGATATGAGTCGGATAAGTGATAATGGGGAAGGATCGAGTAATGGATGAAATAAGTGTGGAAATACGAGACCCGTTGTATAAAAATGAGTGTACAAGGCTGTCAAAATAGGAATCATAATTGCTAGAACACATAAGAAAAAAAATGGTTTGGGGAAGTAAGGAAGATGGAAGAGTAGAGATGACAAAACAGATTACGGAGATGATGTTCAGACCTAGAACAAGACGAATCGATTCAATAAAGAGGAGTGCAAGAAGAATAAACAACCTGGACTGAGAAAAAGTATGGGAGAGGAATGGTGGACGAAAGGAGGGAGGCGAAGAAGTGCCTTAACTGCCCAGCGAGGCAGGAGCGGGACATGGGGAAAAGCGGAGGGTCGGGTATTCTTGCGATCTTCACCATTCGGTGGAGGAACGGGAGGAGAATACCGTAGCTCATGTGTTAGCCAGCCCTAGAGGCTATAGGAGCGTAGCCACCTCTGGCGACATACACTTTGAAATGTGTATGAATTGAGCTATCTGATACGTACCTCTACTTGTAGATTCTTGAATCTCTCTTCACCATTGGGCGGAGGAAGTGGAGGGAGAAATAGCGGCGTCCCAAGCCAACATAGGTGCTATGTGGTCGTAGCAACCTTCGGGACCCCGTAAAAAGTTCATCGTTCGGTACGGCAATACATGGAGTGTTTGCATTACTGTGAAGTAGAAAAGTAGGTGTTTTGATATCAGCGATAGGGGTTGACCGGATAATGGTTGGAATATTGCTTTTAGATGAAGTACAATTCTAATTATAGAAAACAGCCGATGAAATCCGAACCTTTGATGAATCAAATTATCTGTAAAGCGAAGGGAAATGTCATGATGTGTGTGGATATAAACGACTCCCTACGTCTCGTCAGAGTACTACCGTTGCTAATCAAGAGTGGGTCGGATAGGAAAGAGCAGACTGGCGGGAGGGGGCTTTAAAATGTAAGTGGAAGCAATGTGAGACTCAGCTGAGGATCTGTGATAGCCGAGCAATGTTCCAAGTCGGCAAGCCCTATCGTTACATTACCAGTTCACACAAAGACAAGTGGAGAGCGACTTTGGTTAATAATTACTACGAGGGCAACAACGTTACCAACTCACGTAAGTTGACGCAGCAGGTTCTCTAGCTTCTTCGTGTTACTGGGCTTGATTCTGGACATCACGGGCCGAAGTGCTAGATGTTAGGCCCCTCAAGCAACAAACATCTTATTTCTGGACAAGATCTTACACGTGGAAATGTTGACAACACAGGCAATAGGACCACACGACAATCTTAACATCTGTATCTGCTACCTGAACTGCGCTACAAAGAAACTTAAGGTGTGTCTTATTGACAATATTCGAACGCTTTAGTAAACGTGTGCCTTCTGCTGCTCAACTATGTATGCTTTCGGTTGCTTAGAAACCAAACAACAATACCATTGTTGCCCAACAATTAGGTATTGAAACCCAGTGAATTCGATTGCAGGTATTGATCATGTGAAAGATGACTAGCATTGGAAATTTATGCATATTTCTCTCTTCAATAAATCATCACTTGTAGACTCTGGATTCTTATGCTTTAATAGGTTAGGGTGAAAACTAATTTGGTGAGAAGGAAATATCGCCCAGCCCAATCTTCCGTTATGTAGCGAGATTTACATATATTCTAGGGGTTCTATTTGGGTGTACCCCTGCTGTTTATGCGAATCTTATAGCATAAACGTCGTGCAGTTAGAGTAGCCTATACTGTACTTGTTACTTGCTTCGCAATCTGACCTTTTACTGCCCAAAAATGATGCTCTAGTCATGGGCTCCGGGTTGAGTCAAGAGAAACCTTTGCTAACTATTAGTATATATACACCGAGTGAGTTTTCCGTGCGATTAGGAGCCCTTAGCCGCGAGCTTTCTTTCGGGAGATCTTAGTTTCGAATCTTATCGGCATCAGGCCTGGAAATGGTTTCTGCGGCGCCCCATTTTCTCACCAGGCAGATGCTGGGGTTGTACTATAACGCGTTCCTCGCAAGTCGGGTCACCGCGTGCCCCGGAGCATGTTTCTCTTATCCGTCGGTGTGAACTTCAGAAAGTTCCCGAGTGAGTAAGTAAGTAAGTCCTAGTTATAAAGTTCTGATAACAAATAATGGCAACGCAATGTTCCTATTGAAGTAAAGGATTGAGGCATACTGCTAGTTTCATTCGGCCCACCGTTGACTCGAAGGATTTTTCTTATTTTTCGTATGTTCCACTCATATCGCTTCGGGTCACCCTGTGATCGGATTGTTGTGTTACCTATATTTTAACAAGGGAACTGCTTGCGCGGTTCTGGTGAATAATGACTACACTGTCACTTCCGTCAGATTGCAGGTTGTTGTTTAATACGAATATCACCACCATTCTGACATTTCGTTTAACCTGCTCCTTCCTGCATTGCTCTCAGATAAGCGAATGTATGTTGCCACATTTTTATCTAATGGAGTACTTATTGACACGTTTGGGCGGCCCCAAGCTTAGCGAGTTGCCATCTGCTCGTCTGGCGTTCAACTCGCGCATCTACCGGCTGCGCTGCACCGGCCAACCCGCTGGCCCCACTTTCAGTGAATGACCCTGTATTAATAGCATGTTAATAAAGTCCTGTAGACTATATCTACTGCTTATATCCAGGTTCTCTTCGGAGCGTGAAGTGATCCTTAGCTGAACCTGGCAAGGCTTCCGCTCATTCCTGCCATATTCCTCACTTTCCTATACGAACTCCCTTATTTAACTCATGGCCCTTCTGATGCCTACTGTGTTAGTAATGCGAATAGTTTCCTTTTATTCCTTTTATATCAAAGAAAATCCATCTCTGTGCAGGCATTTCAAGGAGCAGGAGATGAAGGCTTCCACTATCGATGATCTTGGCACCTTGCCCTAAGGCATTTCCTTGCTACTCATGTTTTGGTACAGGCTGAGTGAAGAAGAAATCTCTCTTCCAAATGTTCGACTTCCTAACGAACCCACATCCTTCCACGTGAACTGGTCACACCACCTCGGTTAGGTATACATACATCATAGGAGTAGAGTACCGGTATTTGATAGAAGGATTTCAAAGATTACTATTTGTGATGCTCTAATTGAAACAAAGATTTTGCGTAACCACATGCTTCACCTTGGAACAGGTTGGATGAAGACAGCACGTTGTTTTTACAATATAAACACTCTTGGGTATTCTCGTTTTAAACATCATTCGAGTGATTGGGACATAAATGACATGCATTTACATTGACATTGCGTTATTTTCACTATACTAGACGCAATAAGTATATCCACCCAAATACATCGAGGTCTGTTGCAGATATTGAAATTAATGGCGCCCTATTTTGAGGGGTACTATTGTGTTTCTTGCTCGACTAAACATATCTTGAGTAGAATGTCAGTTTTGTCCCTGTTCGACCCTCTGGCTGAATGGTCAGCGTTGAGTCCTTGGATTCAGAGGGTCCTGGGTTCGATTCTCGGCCCGGTTGGGAATTTTAATCGCTTGTGATTAATTATTCTGGCTTGGGGACTGGGTGTTTGTGTTTGCCCAACATTTTCCTCTTCATATTCAGACAATACAACAAACTACCAACCACCACAGAACCACGCAATACTGATTACATTCCTCCACATAGAGTTGGCGTCAGGAAGGGCATCCGGCCACAAAACATGGCCAAATCCACATGTACGACACAGTTTGCCCCTGCGAACCTACATACGTGGGAAAAGCAGCAGTATAAGGAGAAGAACTGCCAGTTTCCCCCCTCTCCCAAGGAATATTACACTGCCTAACAAAAAACTGAAGCATCCAGAAGGGGAGGAAGAATTGAAATGAAACTCATGTGTTGAGAAGGTGTGTGATGTTATTTAAGTGTGAAAAGTCGAGTCAAATTTATAAAGAACTTGGCAGTACCAGCCCAATTATCATTATGACATTACATCCTCGCTGGCCCTCATTCACGCACTAATTCGGTTGGGAAGGGTGTCATAGAGCCGTTGAAGCAAGCTGGCCAACAAATGTTGTAGCTGGTACTTGATATCCTGGATACTAGCACTAGGACGTAGTTGACGTCCGAGCTGGTCCCACACCTGTTCTATGAGGGACAGATCTAGGAATTTTGCTGACCACGGGAAAGCCTCAACAGCACGCAGACAGTTCATAGAGACATGTGCCGTGTTGAAAAATTGCACCACGATACTGTCACATGAGAAGTAACACATGACGACGCACGATGTCCGTGACGTTTTATTGTGCCACCCGATGGCTCTCCACACCTTGACACCAGGAGAACACCACTGTGCCTCTCCTAAGCATTTAAAGAATGGGACCTCTCCCCAGGTCGCCGCCATACTCGTAGACGATAGTCATCCGGGGTAGAGCAGAACCGCGATTCATCGCTGAATACAATGCGACGCTATTTATCAGCAATCCATGGTTCTCGATCACGGAATCACTCCAGACGCAGGCGTTTGTGTTGTGGTGTTACCGGCAACCTGTGCATGGGACGGTAATTCTGTAGTCCGGCTGCTGCTAATCTCCGAACAATTGTGCGAGATAACACAGAAAGTTGCATGGAATCCATTATTTATTTTCCGATGGCAGGCGCAGTTGTAAAAGGGTCACCATGTGCTTGTTGTATCATACGGCGATCCCCCCTTGTGATGGTCAGACCTGGTCAACCGGAACTCTGAAGACGAGTATGCCTGCCCTCACGTTTCCATGCAGGCCAGCATGGGGCCACTGTCACATCGAAATGCCGCACAAATCTGGATATTGCACGATTGTACCGGGAAGCCGCCCAAATGGAGACCCACAACAAGGCCCCTTTCAAACTCTGTCAGGCGCGGATAACTCTCTCTCAAACGAGTATGGAGCATGCCCGTGGCCTTCACAGTGATCACTCAGCATTTGACGCTGTTCACACCACTTATATACCTGGTAACAAGACTAACAACACTAATTCACTCTGGTGACCGTTTTACCTGTCACAGGGAATTGCAACTCTAATCATTTACATACCCGCTGATGGTGTGTACGAGGTTACATTGACATCCGACTATTTCTTCTGGGGGCTTCAGTTTTTTGTTCGTCAGTGTATATGTTTCATTTGCAACAAGCTCTTGAAAGAAATAATTTTGTTGTGAAGTAATGTGTTTTATAAAATCTTATTGTTTCCAAATTTTAACAAATAAACTACCACATTTTAGAATGTAATAAATATCCTTCCTTAACTCCGTTTCAAGCGAGTTTTATCTATGAGATTAATCACAGACCTATTTACTAGCAATCCATATAAATAAAATCGTAACCACCGTGTGTCTGTGCATTGCCTATTTTTCCGAAATCCCCGTACAGTTATCCGTTTCAGGTGTAATAATGATCATCTGCATATTCTTTAGTTTTGGTGCCTGTATCTCTGTTTGTCTGTTTGTCTGAGTTCTTATAACTTGAAAACTACTGGATATATTCCTACCAAACTCGATATTTAGAATCCACCTGTCCTTGGGTAGGTTTTAGGGTCAATATTATTTGTGAACACCTTATATTTTATTACAGCAGCTCCGAACAAAGGATTATGGTTTATATGCAAAAAAATCTGTACATACTAACATCATGAATGAACAAAAATCATATAGTAATACGTTCCTCAAAAACAAAATATATTATATTCCATAAACAAACACAAGCTTTCAATATATGTAACGTAGTAAAAATTGACAACGAGCTCAATGAAAGAGTAAAGCAATTTTCATAATTAGGCCTGGCTCTGGACAATAACTTAAGTTGGAATGAGCATATCTCAAGTGTAAAGAAACAGTTATTAGTGTAATTGGAGTACTAAAATAATTGAAGAACTATGGAATAAACAAC
Organism: Anabrus simplex; assembly: GCF_040414725.1. Classification (NCBI taxonomy): domain Eukaryota; kingdom Metazoa; phylum Arthropoda; class Insecta; order Orthoptera; family Tettigoniidae; genus Anabrus; species Anabrus simplex. The sequence continues at coordinate 654,599,205 of NC_090265.1, read as the reverse complement.
CAACACTTAATACACATATATATCTCCCTCATACATTCACGCCTTATGTACAAGAAACTAATATGGGGAAACTGTACACAGGAAGCTGTAAAAGAACTAGAAATACTCCAAAGGGAGTTTTAAAAATTATATATGAATATGATTTTCTGGAAAATCTGTGGAAGTTTTCCAGGAAACAAACATATTAACAGTACAATGTCACAGGTTAAATACTCTAAAGCTTTATTTACGATCTGGTATAAAAATAATATGATCTCTGTTAATACAGAACTACGATACAGCAAAGATATTCAAACCCATAACACAAGATCAACAAAACAGTTTTACAAAGATTCCACTAACACTACAAAATATTGTATTAAAAGCATTTCTCTTCAGCAAGCACAGCCTTTAACAATCTACCTCCAAATTTCAAACGAACCAATAAGTTGTACAGATTCAAAAAAGAAGTACGCAGGTACTTCCTTGAATAGTATGTTGGAGAATAAATCGATAACCACTGTGTACTAAATTTTTAAACCTAAATGTATTTTATTTGGAATATCTTCTTTTTTCCATAAAGAATAATGATATCATGATATAAATCAATATTTGTAAAATATTCCTTGGTATAGATGTCTTATCTGTTAATTGGAACTGAAACTGCCAAGCTGTGATTGTCACTCCTTGAGCCACTAGCTCACTGGGATATTCTATAACCAATTAATTAATTAATTAATTAATTAATTACATTTACCGGGTGTTTCGAAACCGAAACTATGATTTTGCACTCCCACAAAATATGCACATACAAAATTAATGGAAAACTACAATCCTTAATGGAAATCAATTTCTAAAATTTTCTCATGTGCATCATTTAGATAGGAAGATTAATAAGGGAGATATAATTAACGAGCGGTTTTTGAGCACGAGTCCGAACGGAGTTAACTCAAAAGCGGGTCCGTGTAAAGCGTATTTCTTATAACTTGAAAACTACTGAAGATATTTCAACCAAACTTTATATATAGCATCCACCTGACCACAGGTAGGTTTTAAGTTCCATAACATTTCAAATCCCCGGAATGGACCGGGGGTTTATAGGGAACCAAAACAGTGATTTTACTCTCCCACAATATAAGTTATACAACACTAACCTGACTGGAAATCGACCAACCATGACAGAAATCAATTTCTAAAACGTTTTTCTCGTGCGCATTTTTTCGATGGGAAGATTACTAAGTGAGATACCATGAACGGTCGGTTTTACAGGCTAATTCCAGCGTATATGGCCCAAAAGGTGTTGTAGGTGGAGCAGACTCCTTATCTATCTATATAAATAAAATCGTAGCGACCGTGTGTCTGTACATTGACTATATTGGTGAAATTTTCATACAGCTATCCGTTCAAGGGGTAATAATGACCACTTGCATATTGTTTAGCTTTCTTTCCTGACAGTCCTACTTTTTACCCTCTCTCAAAATTAAGATTGCAGCACAATCTGTCAGACGAGCTAGAAGATTTAAATTTGGCAAATTATACGTTTTAGCCTGTAACCAACAGAAAAATTACAAGATCTTTAATTTTTTCACTTTTTATCCGCAAAGAATGTTGAAATATGGAGGCAATTTTAATGACGGTGAAAACCTTCTTTTTTAGGTATTTCGTGGCCGAACGGTAAGTCCTATCACAAAAGGGATGGCACAATCTTCGTTCAATCTGACCCATGGGTAAATAAGATACGAGAAAATATCATAGGACGAGCCATTTAGACTGCTAAATACGGCGTCTTATGGTACAGTCCGTTTGTCTAAATGACGTACCGTTTATCAGCAGTTAATCTGTAAATGAAGGTCCACAATAATGTAAACCTGCATATACTTTCGTATGTCGATCTGTATATATTCATTGATGTCGATTTATAGCGATGAAGAAAGGATGTGTCTGCAATTGTAATCAGAATTCCCTGCATCAAATTTGACTGCCAGTGGGAATGGATTCCTTCTCCAACTCACGTGTACGTGGCATTAGTAAGGAGGGCCTACCATAGTAATGAATAATTCCCTCCCTGATTTGACTTGCAGAAGGCAAGGGAGCATGCAATTTTGTTCAAAAAACTCCCCTTCCCGGTTGTGTTTGGCTGTAGGCAAGGGTGTCTGCCATAACAAACAAATATACCCACCCAAAATGTGACTGGCATTAGACATAGTGGCCGGATATTTTAATGGAAACTCACCAGCTCGGTGTGACCGGCAGTAAGCTGGCTGGCTGGCAGTAGAAAAAGGGGCCTCTCATTATAATGATAACGGCACAATTAAATTTTGACTGTCTGGAAGTAGGAAAGGGGGCCTGCCACTGTAACGGAAACTTCTCAAATCGAATGTGGCCACGTAGTAGGCAATGGGGCCTAGCGTTATAATGTAAACTTCCCAACTCGATTTTGAATGGCAGAATGCAAGTGAGCCTGTCGGTATCATCACAACTTTACAGTTTAAACAACGTAATGGGACCTGCCCATGCTGTTTCTCGGATAACGTTAACGATAACGTTAAGGGTCATGCAATTTTAAAAAAATCACTCCATGTACAGTAATTTACTTCGATTTCCGTATACAATATAGAATACCGTAGCGAAGCACAGGTACATTTACTACTTATATATATATTAGTACCTCTATGTCATATCAGAAATTTTAATTCCCCAGCCTATGTCTAGCTATCCATTCAGAACACCATAATTGTGGGTGGAGACCAGATATTGTCCGGAGTGCATTGTCTCCTGTGTGCAGCAAGCAAACAATACATTTGGAGAACATGATATACCTGAATGGAAGGGAAGTGGGGGTAACTGCAGGTGTGGATATCAACACATCAGAGTTCGTGCCTCGGCTCAGGCATATTAATGAACAAGATCTTTGAAAGATTCTGTAAATATGAAGTGGTTATCATTCTAGTCTAAACATTCGTAAAACAAAATTCATAGCAAGCAGAAAATCACGAACGCTTTTATCACACTGGATTAAAACACATTAAAAATATGAAACATGTTAGTGTCAAGAATACCGGTTGGTAAAATAATGGGATGCGGATGAAGAAATCAAAACAAGAAGCGACACTGCAAGAATGTGACTTTCTGAAGTCAAAATCTCTTGTGTTCCACCGCGACTTCTGGTGTGAAGCTCAATGGCGTATAGTGAGGTGCTTGTGTAACCAGCGACACTAAAAACGTCGCCAATGAGCTAACCGCAGGCCTTTGAAATGTGAATGTTTCGCTGAAGCTTGAGGATCCGATGAGTAGACCATGTCATTAACGAGGAGATACTCCGTCCTGCCGGGAAATCACACATACATACATAATTATAGACCGTTATGCCTTTCAGCGTTCAGTCTGCAAGTCTCATTGAATTTACTAAATGTCGCCACAATCCTCTATTTGCAACTAGTTGTATGGCCTCATTTAGTTCTATAGGTACCTCTTATCTTTATATCGTTAGAAACTGAGTCTAACCATCCTCGTCTTGGTCTCCCTCTACTTCTCTTACCTTCAATGACAGAGTCCATTATTCTCCTAAGCAACCTATTCTCCTCCATTGGCCTCACTTGACCCCACCACCGAAGCCGGTTTATGCGTACAGCTTCATCCATAGAGTTTATTCCTAACTTAGCCTTTATCTCCTCATTCCGATTACCCTCCTGCCATTGTTCCCACCTGTTTTACTAGCAATCGTTCTCGCTATTTTCATGTATGTTACTTCTAACTTATGAATATCCTGACTCCACCCAGCGTTCGCTCCCGTAAAGCAAAGTTGGCGGTGTTGCTAAATCTGATTATCTTGAGAGCACCATGGAAGAAGAAAACTTTCGCTAGTGAAGGGATGTGAACACAGACCTCCGAGGTTACAGGATGACAGAACATTAGGATTTTTGATAAGGATGTAAAGGAGAGGGCAGATAATGAAAGCTTGGGGGGAGTGTGGTAAGGATGTAAAAGAGAGGGCAAAAGAAAGCTTGAGGGGAGTGTGGTAAGGATATAAAGGAGAGGGCAGATAATGAAAGCTTGAGGGGAGTGTGGTAAGGATGTAAAGGAGAGGGCAGAATGAAAGCTTGAGGGAAGTGTGGTAAGGATGTAAAGAAGATGGCAGAATGAAAGCTTGAGGGGAGTGTGGTAAGGATGTAAAGGAGAGGGCAGAATGAAAGCTTGAGGGGAGTTCTTGAAGGTAGAAAAGGTCATAATATGACTATAAAGTTAGACTTCAAGAGGACATATTTGGGAAAATATTCATTTATAGGAGCCGGGCTAAGTGGCACGGATGATTGAGGAGCTGGCCTTCTAACCCAAATTTGACAGGTTCGATGCTGGCTCAGTCCGGTGGTATTTGAAGACGCTCAAATACGTCAGCCTCGAGTCGATAATTCACAGGCACGTAAAAGAACTCCTTCTGGACTAAATTCCAGCACCTCGGCGTCTCCAAAATCTGAAAAGTAGTTAGTGGCACTTAAAACTTATTATTATTATTATTATTATTATTATTATTATTATTATTATTATTATTATTATTATTATTATTATTATTATTATTATTATTATTATTATTAAAAATATTGCCTGCTCTCTTCGCATCACTATCAATCTACCTCATGTGGTATTTACTGGTTTGTTTCAACGTTCATATTTTTCTTCTCATTAAAATTATAACCGATGAAGTCAGCAAGACATTACGGTTTTAGGAGGCCAATTTCACTCAGGACCTCAGAAGCTGACTGTCTGTGGCGTTCCGGTAATCACTTCCTTACAATAGCGATCTCCTCAGCAAACTTTTATACTGTGATTCAGCTGCTTTCCGCACTATTCGGATGTCTAACCGTTTTTAACTATCTTATATACAGTATTTGTAATTTTGTATTATTTACCTTTTTATGACTGAATATGTACAATTTGCATAATATGTATATTATGTCGACCTATAGAGCCTATGTATATTATCTGTATAATTAAGTACATTCCACACATAATATGACTAGCAATCCATCAGATTTGTGCGATGTGCTTCATAATGTATTTGCATATATCAAAAATTAGTAAATAAATAAAACAAATGTATTATTAATATTACTGTTATAATTATTATCCGCCTGTGCGGTGTATGGTTAGTGTGATTAACTGCCACCCCTGGAGGAACGGTTCGATTCCCGGCTCTGCCACGAAATTTGAAATGTGGTACGAGGAATAGAATGGGGTCCACTCAGCCTTGGGAGGTCAACTGAGTAGAAGTGGTTCGATTCCCACCACATCCATCCTCGAAATGGTTTTTCGTGGTTTCCCATTTCTCCTCCAGGCAAATGCCGGGATGGTACCGGTACCTAACTTAAGGCCACAGACGCTACATTTCCTCTTCCCTGCCTATCCCTTCCAATATTCCCTTCCCCCACAAGGCCCCTGCTCAGCATAACAGGTGAGGCTGCATTGAAGAGGTACTGTTCCTCCTCCCCAGTTGTATCCACGACCCAAACTCCAGGACACTTCCCTTGAGGCGGTAGAGATGTGAGCCCTCACTGAGTCTGAGGGATAAAACCAACCCTGGAGCGTAAAAGTATTAAGAAAGAGTATTATTATTATTATTATTATTATTATTATTATTATTATTATTATTATTATTATTATTATTATTCAGGATTTTCTGTTATGTGTTTATAATGTTTTAAATAATGTGTTTCTATGCTAATACTTTGCCAGCTAATACATACTAATTTCTAATGCATAATTATTGTTACAGCCTTAATACCAGCGTGTCCCAGCTACCTGGTCACCTTCTGCCTCAAGAACCTCGTGGTGCGAGCAGCGTGTGTCTGTACTGTTCATACTCAGGAGTGCAAGTGTTCTGGTGAAGTACTTTGCTAAGATGAAAGCATAAGAGTGTGTGATGAGTAAAATAAATATATATTACAAACTTTGTCAACTTCTCTTCAAAGTGCCAAACGAACAATCAAATAAACACATATAAATATATATACGTTAAGGATAATGGACCTTTTGAAAATACACGGACACTAAAGAATCTTAATGGTGCACTTGCCTAGAAAACTCCGCACTGGCTCTCAGAGTGTCTCCAGGCCTTCGAACTGAAACAATTTATAATAGGCCTAGTGTTAATAAATATGGTTCCATTATTGTGAATTTGTGTATAAAGATATAAAAATTCCTTCTCATGAAACATTAAAACAAAAAATAAAATCAAAGCATAAGTCAAAGATCTGTGGAGTTATTTCTAAATTGAAAAAAAGAAAAGAAATGAAAGGAGTACTGAAAATGAATGCAATAGGAAATTCGAGTGGTCATTTCTCCTTCGATACTGTCATCGTCATTATCATCAAATTGATTTTTGTCAAACTATTTGCATCACGAAAACATGTGCTTTGCATTTGTATACTTTTTCTTGACAAAGTATTATCTTCCATTTTATGTTAAAAACAAAGTTTGTGTCTGTACATCTAGATTAAAAGATATATACTTTGGTTTATTAATGGCTCTCTCTCTCTCTCTCTCTTCATTATATTTTAATTTTTATAGATTTCCAACGTTCCTGGTTCATGAAGATCTTACATGTCACTCCAAATACCAGAAATTGCAAATGATCTTCTTTCATTCATAGGTGAGCAGTTTTATATACTCTAATCAATGATTACATCGACTAGGTCATTGCCCCATAACACAGATTTACGGCCCGTTCTGTTGACACAATCATAACAGGCTGTTAAATTGTTCTTAAGGATTACTGTAGTCATTTTGAGTGAGAAATGTCAATTGTTTATGTTTGTTCCGTATTTTTGCTTCTTAGAGCCCAATTTATGAAAATAAATAGTATTTTGTCAGAAAGTAATGTTGAACTACATGAAATATCCTTTTAAGGTTCCCTTGCATTTCCTGCTTCTTACTTGAAATAAGTCTTCAAATACTGTCTGTTGAGTTTATCTTCTGTCAGTCTTCTTCGTTCTCGATGGCATTTTCCATTTTTGTATTTCGTTCCTATTCCCACATAAGGGGGTACATTGAACCAAGTCCGATAAGTATGTTATGAAAACAATAATTTCTAATTCCCAATATATTTTAAAGCTCCAGGGTACAAAATACGGAATAATAATAATAATAATAATAATAATAATAATAATAATAATAATAATAATAATACTGGGCTGAGTAGATCCGGTCTCTTTCTGATCCCAGCTTGGCACGATCGATGCTGGTTCAAGGTGCTCAAATACGTCAGCCCCGTGTCGGTAGGTTTATTGCCACGGAGAAGAACTCCTGCGGGACACACTTCCGGCACCTCGGCGTCTCCGAAAACCATAAAAATGTGTTTAGTGGGATGTAAATAATAATAATAATAATAATAATAATAATAATAATAATAGAAGCCTCCATGGCTCAGGCGGCAGCGCGCCGGCCCCTCACCACTGGGTTCCGTGGTTTAACCCCGGTCACTCCAGGTGACGTTTGTACTGGACAAAGCGGAGGCGGGATAGGTTTTCTCCGGGCACTCCGATTTTCCCTATCATCTTTCACTCCAGCAACACTCCCTAATATCATTTCATCTGTCAGTCATTAATCATTACCCCCAGAGGAGTGCGACAAGCTTCGGCAGCCGGCACAATTTCTATCTTCGCAGCTAGATTGGGATTCAATTCATTTCATTCCTGAGGTCGAATGACATGCTGCGGATTTTCATTCTGAATAATAAAAATAATAATAATAATAATAATAATAATAATAATAATAATAATAAATGAAATGAAATGGCGTATGGCTTTTAGTGCCGGGTGTGTCCGAGGACATGTTCGGTTCGCCAGGTACAGGTCTTTTGATTTGACTCCCGTGGGCGACCTGCGCGTATGATGAGGATGAAGTGGTGATGAAGACGACACATACACCCAGCCCCCGTGCCAGCGAAATTAACGAATGATGGTTAAAATTCCCGACCCTGCCGGGAATCGAACCCGGAACCCCTGTGACTAAAGGCCAGCACCCTAACCATTTAGCATAATACTAAGAAGAAGAATGACGGCGATCGTATGGCTTCACCTACCACACGTAAGGATTTTTATTTTACACTATTTAGGCTGACGAAGTATTAATTTTGACCTTTTGCATAAAAAGTGGAACTCTATTGGACGACCTATTGGTGAGTTTGTAATCACCAGAAATATTTTCCATGCCAATAATCATACGGTATGGAGTGGCGAGTGAACTTTTTCGCTCTTCAAAAGTCTGACAATCGGGTTCTGGGTATCCAGAGGCCGTCTCTCTGCCACTGATCTACGTACATCTGAAGCTATGCAAAGTACAGACAAGCAAAGCCAACCAAAGGAAATGAATCGAGAAATCAAACTACGAGCCAGCTATTCCAAACCTAAATGCCATTTTCATGAAGTAATAGGAATAACGGATAGTGCACTGAATGTCATACCACGTCCTTTTGCTGGCAATAAAGGATATCCGTGAAACCGTAAAGATCGGTTTCCGAGGTTCTGTAAGACTTCTGCGAGCCCATCTATCCATGCGTATTTCAAAAACAGATAACTTTTTAAATTATTTATATAAATATATACATTCCACATTTAAATAGCTTAATTGTCACATGTTTACCCTGTTGTTCATGATATCCTGTTAATACAGAAGGTCAACTTCTTCTCATTTCCTTTCGCCAGTTTTTGAATGAAATACACAGGAACTAATTAATTCATTTCCTTGTAATGTCAAAGTTTCAACTCTATCTTTTATTTCAAGAAACGAGGTAAATATATAATTCATAATACTGTAGGAATTTAGCAGTTTCCTTACTTTGTGTCATAAGATTTTTTCAGTTTGCTTTACGTCGCACCGACACAGATAGGTCTTTCAGCGACGATGGGCTAGGAGTGAGAAGGAAGTTGCCGAGGCGTTAATTAAGGTACAGCCCCAGCATTTGCCTGGTGTGAAAATGGGAAAACGAAGGTAACGATATTCAGGCGTGCCGACAGTGGGGTTCGAACCCACTATCTCCCGAATGCAAGCTCACAGCTGCGCGACCCTAACCGCATGGCCAGCTCGCTCGGTAGGATATCCATTCTGTCAATGGAATTTCAGGTAAGTTGTGAAGTGATGTCCTAAGAATGCGTAAACTGTCAAATCCAGGAACTGCAATCAATTTGAGATCGCCCAGGCGTGCCTTGGATTGACCTGTCTTCAAAAATCCAACAAGAACGACTTGCCTACTTTGTGTGGGTCGTGTGTTCTGGAGATGATACGTTCGAGCCCCACCGCCATGCGTCGGGGGCCTTGAAAGTGGTTTTCCGTTCATTTTCGCACCAGAAAAATACTGATACTCTAATTAAAGCCAGGCTTGTAACCTCACCAACCCTAGCATTTTTCTACCTCACCTTCCTTAGAAACCTGCAAGTGTTAAGGGCGGCGTCAAATGCATTACAAAGAAGAAATCAAACTTTGGCCGGTACAGAATTGCTGTCACTTGCTGACAGGATGGTGAAGCAGGAAAGACAAGACAGTGTATTTAAACGACTGATGCACACAGGATTTTTTATATATGAGCATGGACTTCATCATTATTCATTTCCGTTGTTATAAGAATACTGCCATGATGGTATCTTTCGTTCAGAGTGCCTATAAAAGGATATTTGCAGGTTACTTGTTTTTAATAGAATGCGGGAGAGAAATGCCCAAGTCTTCCGTTTCACTAATTCCACAACTTTCAAAGTTAGTCTATAAATGACCTGAAATTTATACACATCATTAGAGAGGACAAGAAGTCAACTTAGCACTGTCAGAATATTGAGTTGTTCTGCATGGTGACGTAAAGTATAGTACATGTTCTCCACTCAAACGCCAAACCAGTGTGACAACAGACGCCAGTGTAGTGCAGTGCTAACACCAGCTCGTAGACGCAGTCAAGGGCATCCAGACCTACCGTCAAATCAAGGTAACTGTGGAATATTGTATCAGACATTCTCTTTACAATATAATTAGAATTTTTAACGAGATGTTTACAGAATGCGAGGTAATAAATAAGGCTAGTATTCCCATTTTAACAGTATATATTTAAATTCATTTCGAGTACTGAAATAGAGCTTGATATCCTCAAAAAATATCTTTTTAACGTTTCACATTTTCGAGTGTAACTGAACTTTTCTGGTATATTCAAAGTAACGGAAAAGTTTTATTTAATTCCGATTTCACAAGCATGATTAAAAGTAGTTTAATGGCGCTAATGTACTGGCTCAAAAACTGTTTCTATTATAGATTTAAAATTTAAATCTATATGCTATTCATAACCAAATTTGGCAAAATACAAATTGTACAGAGAAGCTACAAATAAACTTGCAAGATGATGGGAAGTTCAAGTAGGCAAAATTAGGACATTGTTGTACGTATGAACTGAAGAACCTTTAAGTCGTGGGACTTACGATTGGGGGCTACACGCGCCATTTCTTCTTTCCTCACAGCATAGACAGAATCCGCCGGAATAATGAGGAATCATCTGAATTCACCCTCATATTAACGCACTCAGGCGCCGCAAATCATAAATCGTTCTTGTGTCTAGGCTGAGTTGCTCAGGCGGATGAGGCACTGGCCTTCTGGCAGGTTCGATCCTGACTCAGTCCGGTGGTATTTGAAGGTGCTCGAATACGTCAGCCTCGTGTCGGTAAATTTACTGGCTTGTAATAGAATTCCTGCGGGACTAAATTCCTGCACCTCGGCGTCTCCGACAACCTTAAAAGTGGTTAGTGGGACGTAAAGCCAATAACATTATTATTGAGTCTGTGGTCTCAACTAAGGTACATTCCCGGCCTTTGCCTGGTGTGAAAATGGAAAACCACCTACAGAAAACAATTTCATGGCTGCCGACAGTGGGATTCGAACGCACCATCTCCCGAATGCAAGCTCACAGCTATGCAAATCTCGGTGTTATTAATGTGTAAAGTTTTTGATACTTTAGGGAATACTTTAAGCCTATTCGATATAATAAAAGTAAATAATTACATGATTTAATCCATCACAGTAATCCTTTCAAATTAGGCAGTTCATTGCTAAAATCTCTCTGTGGGTGGGGATGCATGCGAAGAATACACCCATGGTATCCCCTGCCTGTCGTAAGAGGCGACTAAAAGGGGCGACCAAGGGATTATCGAATTAGAACCATGCAACTATTTGTTAATTAGTACCACCACGCGGGGAACACCATGTGTCGCCTGTACTTGCGCGTAGTGCCACTATGTTAGGTACACAATCGGTTTGTGATTAGTAGCGACACTGCGTGAATCAGAGTGGATTTTACAGTACCTGTGATTAGTACCGCCGGCCCCGTGGTGTAGGGGTAGCGTGCCTGCCTCTTACCTGGGTTCGATTCCCGCCAGGTCAGGGATTTTTACCTCGACCTGAGGCCTGGTTCGAGGTCCACTCAGCCTACGTGATTAGAACTGAGGAGCTATCTGACGGTGAGATAGCGGCCCCGGTCTAGAAAGCCAAGAATAACGGCCGAGAGGATACATCCTGCTGACCACACGACACCTCGTTATCTGAAGGCCCTCAGGCTGAGCAGTGGTCGCTAGGTAGGCAAGGCCCTTCAAGGGCTGTAGTGCCATGGGGTTTGGGGGTGATTAGTACGACTATATGAGCACGATCTAAAAGCGATGTTCAATCGACCATGTTGAAACACTACCGAGAACACTGTTTAACCTCAGATATATATATATAATCATCGCACTAATTCAGATAAGTTTCCGGCAACTATAAAATAGGAAAAGGCAAGTGGTGGTGATGGTGGTGATTATTGTTTAAAGAGGACTGGGGAAGAATAGCCGTGGCCATAATAACAGCCCTAGTATTTTCCTGGTGAAAAAATAGGGAAACTACGGAAAACAATCTTCAGGGCTGCCGATGATGCGTTTGATCTCCATATATATGGCCTGTACAACACATTCGGTTACACATTACTATTGTTTCATCTTCCCTTCGTCGAAGTTACTTACGACTCACTATAACAACTCTATAATCGAAGCTACACTTCTCCGTACGTTGGCGTGTCGCTTTAGTGTCGACAATATTAGGAGATTAAATTTCCAACAAAAGCGATATTCTTATCTCTGGGCAAGTCATGCTGATGCTTAGCCATATTTGAGTAATGTATAGGAAGACAAACAGCTGACTGACGTTAGGCGCGCACACCAACGAATTTCATTGGTTGCGACAAGCAAAGAGTTGCATGAAAGACACTTGTATCTCCATTTTTCAAACCAATATTGTTACTTTAAACGATGTCTAGTTAAACACCGACTGAACATTGGTTATGCAATGGAAGATCATGCTCAATTTAGACGTTATTTAGGTAGACGTTGTCCAAGGCTTAAAACTAATCATCGTTTCTCTAATCGACCCCATAGGTTTACGTTGTGTGTAAATGGCGCCGCAATGTGAGAAACACCATAGGTCTGTGTTAACTGTGAGTACTACCATAATGTGTGGAATACCGTGAGTCTACGCTACTTTTGATTAGTACCGCAACATGATGAATACCATGGTTCTAATTTCCTAGCGATAAGTACCATTTTGAGGGAACGTTGACCTGGATTTTTGACCCCTTTAGACTACAAGCATCATCGATTCAGCATTGTGTTTTAGAAGCAGTCCCTTGGTCAGTAATACTATTATTCAGTACTAGTTTCTGGGAATGTGGGGCATTGTGGGTCGGATCTACTGATTGTTTTAAATTCATATCCATTCATTCTTCGTCATCACGTTTTGAATTCTCGTCAGTGGATGATTTTGGACTTTTAAATCGTCATTAAATTTCGTCTCATTTCGTACCATTAGGGGCCGATGACCTAGAGGATAGGCCCCTTTAAACAACAATCCTCATCATCTCACTGCTAAAAACTTTTAAGTACAAGTGTTACGGAATGGTGCAGGTGGGATAAGTTTACCACGAATTAAACGAAGGTGCACTTGAAAGAGCCTGCCAGGTTGTAGTTAATGACAACTTTTGATTTGCGCGCAAAAAGTATTGATTTTCAATCTGCCTTAAATAAGAAGCAACATATTGCAATCAGTTTCGACCTGGTCTTAAATGATTTGGTCCTATACATCCTTATTTATTAATTGAAACCAAAATAGTATTCCGGACCCTTGTGGTCTTTTGAAATTTCTGGAAGCATAATAAAATACACAATCATATTTTGAACTAACTGGGGTATTTACAGTCAGCCGTAAAAGAGCAACATTGCACGTACAGAGAACATAACTCGGTTGTTCATTTCCTGACGAACTGAGCAGATTCTCGTCAAACTTCATACACTACGTCCCATGCTATGGTTTTTTGTCTTATTGTTTAACGTACTTTTGCCTCATACACGCCTTGCTATTAAATTTGCCTTATTCTATTATGTTAGAAAAGTGACTTCACCTAGCAGAACCTGGGACAGTTGAGGAGTGTCTGTTCAAAAGCGCTATTTCCATCTTAAGAAAGTTGTGTAAAAAGGGCAAGAAACGAAAGGCACATGGAACGTACCCGTGATCGGGTTTGGCACAAAATTTAAGGAGTTACATCTTTCTGGTCTGGATTGCTCATGACTAAAGCCCGGATTTTCATGCGGTCATAGTTAGATTGCAAACTAATTTGGTTAGTAGGAAATGCCGGCCACCCGCTGTTCCATAATATAGAAAGAGTAACATAAATTATAGGGGTTCTGATGGGCCGTACCTCTACTGTTTATGCAAACCCCATAGCGTAATCGTTGTGAAGGTAGACTATACGTGCTTCTCGCTTCAGTAAGTTTGCATTCTAACCTATCTATATAAATAAAATTGTAGGGGGTCCGCTGTCTGTAATTTCTTTTGTTTTGCCAATTTTTCAGATATTTATCCGTTTTAGGTCAACTCAAGACCGAATCGGTGGTTTTTACGTTTCGTGTCTGTTTGTTTGTCTGTTTGTCTGTTTGTCTGTCTGTTTGTTTGTCTGTTCCACCATCACGTCGAAACGGCTGGATAGATCTCAACCAAACTTCATATTTAGAGTATACTCAACCCGGGCAAGGTTTCGATATGCATATCATTTTAAAATCTTTGAATACACGGGGGGTTTATAGGAAAACCAGAATGGTTTCTCCACCATCAAGTCGAAACGGCTGGATAGATCACAACCAAACTTCATATTTAGAGTACACTCATCCCGCGGAAGGATTCGATATGCATATCATTTTAAAATGTTTGAATAGACGGGGGGTTTATAGGAAAACCTGAGTGGTTTTTCCACCATCACTTCGAAACGGCTGGATAGATCTCAACTAAACTTCATATTTAGAGTATACTCCTCCCGGGGAAGGTTTCTGTGTGCATATTATTTTAAAATATTTGAATAGACGGGGTTTTACAGGAAAAACAGAATGGTTTTCCTCCATTTTCTCTTATACTATTGATTTTCTGTAAACTTAGTTTACCGTACGTGAAACGTCTCTTCATTATAAACAACTTTCGTTATGTTCATAATTTACCTTACTCTTCACATGACGGAGAAATTTACAATTTTCCGCTGGTATCATGCTCTGCATTGAGTGACCGACAGAACGACAACGAACCTACAGGTTACCATGGCAACGTCTCTGACTGCATGCCAGCAGGGAAGTAACGTATTGCCATTTTCCTCATCATGCTTTTAAATTCGTGGTTGTTCCTCGGGTAGAAGGCAAGAGAGGCGTCAATCGGCCTATCTGCGGGATATTGGCGGAATATCGTTGGATGTTATAACCGCCCTCGAATAGATTAGGTAATAACACCATTAGTCATCTTCTTATTATTTGTTTATCTAGGAATCACTGGATCTAAATTTCTCCTCTGTTACCGCTTTATTATATCCATAACACACACTAGCATAATTTATTGAGGGGATTTGATTTTCCAATACGTTAACTTGGCATTTACATATTTGTCGTTATCCGGCTGTCCTCAGTTATAATCCATTTTCTATTACTTTCAACTTTCTTAACTGTATTATTTTCTTCCTTAATTACGCCGTATGTACGCGAATGCTACAAACTACTGGATGTATTTCCACCAAGACTCATATTTAGAATACACCTGTCCTTGATAGGTTTTAGGGAAAATATTGTTTCAAAATCCCTGAACTGACTGGGGGTTTATACGAAACCGAAACAGTAATTTTGCACTTCCACAAAATATACACAACCAACGTTAATTTAAATCTACCTGTCTTGGTAGAAATTAATTTATAAACTTTTTTTCTCATGTGCATCATTTCGATACCAGGATTAATAAGGGAGATATCATTAACGGACCGTTTTTCTGTACAAGTCCCATCGGACTTAACTCAAGAGCGGGTGCGTGTAAAGCGTATTCCTTACAACTTGAAAACTACTGAAGACATTCGAACCAAAATTTATATTTAGCATCCACCTGTCCAAAGGTAGGTTTTAAACGTAAATAACATTTCATGTTCCGGAATGGACTGGCGGTTTATAGGGAACCGAAATGGTGATTTTACTCTTCCACAATATATACAGAACAAGACCAACCTAACTGGAAATCGACCAAACGTGATGGAATTCCACCTCTAAACCTTTTTCTTCATGTGCATTTTTCATAAATGGTCACTTTTGCAGGTTAAGTCCAGCGGACATAGCCCAAAAGGTTGCGGCATAATCTGCCAGAAGAAAAAGAAGATAATTGAAATTTGACAAAATTATACCTTTTCGCCTGTAACGAACGGAATACATCCCAGATCATTACATTTTTCACTTTTTATCCCCGAAGAATATCGAAATATGCAGGCAATTTTAATGATGGTGCAGACCTTCGGAAATTCCTATCACATAACGGATTGCACAATCTCCGTTCAATTTGGAATGATCTACAACCTTGGTCTTTTGACTTTTGCCGTATCTGTATCCCATTTACGTTTGATTTTTCTCTATTAATCGATGTTAAGTCAATTTGGAATTTTCACATGCATAATTCATACTTTCAGTTACATATATGAAATACAGAATCATCATACTCTTCACGAAAATCGGCGCACCCAGTAGGCATATGTGAGCCAAATGCTATGTATGTAGCTGTCACATAATTATCCGAAAGGTAATGTAATGTGAGATAATCTTACCAAACCTTTACCCTGTTCCACGTTTCTAACTCAATCTGACCCGACCAGCCATTTAGGCCACTAAATCCGGCGTGTCTTATGGTATAATCCTTTGTCGATATGACGTACGTTTAGTAGCAGTTAATCTGTAAATGAAGGTCTTCAATATTGTAAACACGCATATACTTTCGTATGTCGATCTATATATATTCACTGATGTCGATTTTTAGCGATCGAGAAAGGGTGGGTCTGATATTGTAATCAGTACTCCCCACACCGACTTTGACTGGCAGTAGGAAAGGGTTCCTTCTCCAACTCCTGTGTAAGGAAGGCCTACAATTGTAATGAATAGTTCCCTTCTCGATTTGACTTGCAGAAGACAAGTGAGCATGCAGTTTTGTTTATAACTCCCCTACCCGATTGTGTTTGGCAGTAGGCAAGGGTGCCCGCCATTATAAAGAAATGTCCTCATCTAAAATGTGACTTTCATTAGGCATAGTGGCCAGCTATTTTGATGGAAACTCACCAACTTGGTGTGACTGGCAGTAAGGTAGCTGGAAGTAGGAAAATGGACCTGGCATTATAATGATAACTGCACAACTCAACTTCGAGTGATAGTAGGGTAATTGCCTGCCATTATAATAAAAACTCCGCAACTGTAATCTGTCTGGAAGTAGGAAATGGGGCTGCCATTTTAACGATACTCCCCAAATCGATTCTGTCCGCGTAGTAGGCAATGGGGCCTGCAATTATAATGTAAACTTCCCAACTCGATTGTGAATGGCAGTAGACAAGTGAGCCTGCCGTTATATCACAAATACATAACAAACTTTTTACATTGGAAACAACGTACGGGGACCTCCCCATGCTCTTTCTCGGATAACGCTAAGAGACATGCAATTTTAAAACAATCTTATTTACTGCATGTACACTATTTACGTCGATATTCAAATACAATGTAGAATACCGTAGCGAAGCACGGGTACATTCGCTAGTCTATATAAATAAAATTGTAGGGGGTCCGCTGTCTGTAATTTCTTTTGTTTTGCCAATTTTTCAGATATTTATCCGTTTTAGGTCAACTCAAGACCGAATCGGTGGTTTTTACGTTTCGTGTCTGTTTGTTTGTCTGTTTGTCTGTTTGTTTGTCTGTTTGTCTGTCTGTTTGTTTGTCTGTTCCACCATCACGTCGAAACGGCTGGATAGATCTCAACCAAACTTCATATTTAGAGTAAACTCATCCCGGGGATGGTTTCGATATGCATATCATTTTAAAATCTTTCAATACTCGGGGGGTTTATAGGAAAACCAGAATGGTTCTTCCACCATCACGTTGAAACGGCTGGATAGATCTCAACTAAACTTCATATCTAGAGTATACTCATCTCGGGGAAGGTTTCGATATGCATATTATATTAAAATCTTTGAATAGACCGGGGGTTTATAGGAAAACCAGAATGGTTTCTCCACCATCAAGTCGAAACGGCTGGATAGATCACAACCAAACTTCATATTTAGAGTATACTCATCCCGGGGAAGGTTTCGATATGCATATCATTTTAAAATCTTTCAATAGACGGGGGTTTATAGGAAAACCTGAATGGTTTTTCCACCATCACGTTGAAACGGCTGGATAGATCTCAACTAAACTTCATATCTAGAGTATACTCATCTCGGGGAAGGTTTCTATATGCATATTATTTTACAATCGTCGAAAAGACGGGTGGTTTATAGGAAAACCAGAATGGGTTTCCTCCATTTTCTCTTATACTATTGATTTTCTGTAAACTTCGTTTACCGTACGTGAAACGTCTCTTCATTATAAACAACTTTCGTTATGTTCATAATTTACCTTACTCTTCACATGACGGAGAAATTTACAATTTTCCGCTGGTATCATGCTCTGCATTAAGTGACCGACAGACCGACAACGAACCTACGGGTTACCATGGCAACGTCTCTGACTGCATGCCAGCAGGGAAGTAACGTATTGCCATTTTCCTCATCATGCTTTTAAATTCGTGGTTGTTCCTTGGGTAGAAGGCAAGAGAGGCGTCAATCGGCCTATCTGCGGGATATTGGCGGAATATCGTTGGATATTATAACCGCCCTCGAATAGATTAAGTAATAACACCATTAGTCATCTTCTTATTATTTGTTTACCTAAGAATCACTGACCTAAATTTCTCCTCTGTTACCGCTTTATTATATCCATTACTCACACTAGCATAATTTATTGAGGGGCATTTGATTTTCCAATACATTCACTTGGCATTTACATATTTGTCGTTATCCGGCTGTCCGCAGTTATAATCCATTTTCTATTACTTTCAACTTTCTTAACTGTATTATTTCTTCCTTAATTACGCCGTATGTACGCGAGTGCTACAAACTACTGGATGTATTTCCACCAAGACTCATATTTAGAATACACCTGTCCTTGATAGGTTTTGGGCAAATATTGTTTCTAAATCCCTGAACTGACTGGGGGTTTATACGAAACCGAAACAGTGATTTTGCACTTCCACAAAATATACACAACCAAACTTAATGGAAATCTACCTACCTTGGTAGATAATAATTTCTAAACCTTTTTTCTCATGTGCATCATTTCGATACGAGGATTAATAAGGGAGATATCATTAACGGACCGTTTTTCTGTACAAGTCCCGTCGGACTTAACTCCCGAGCGGGTGCGTGTAAAGCGTACTCCTTACAATTTGAAAACTACTGAAGACATTCGAACCAAAATTTATATTTAGCATCCACCTGTCCAAAGGTAGGTTTTAAACGTAAATAACATTTCATGTTCCGGAATGGACTGGCGGTTTATAGGGAACCGAAATGGTGATTTTACTCTTCCACAACATATACAGAACAAGACCAACCTGACTGGAAATCGACCAAACGTGATGGAATTCCACCTCTAAACCTTTTTTTCATGTGCATTCTTTCGTCAGGAGGATTACTAAGGGAGATATCATGAATGGTCACTTTTGCAGGTTAAGTCCAGCGGACATAGCCCAAAAGGTGTTTTACATGGAGCAGATTCCTTATCTATATAAATCAAATCGTAACGACTGTGTGCCTCTACACTGACTATTTTGGCGAAATTTTCGTACAGCTTTCCGTTTAAGGGGTAATAATGACCATCTCCATAATTTTTGGTTTAGTTTCCTGAAAGTACTAATTTTTACCCGCCTCGCCCAAAATCCAAATTGCGCCATAATCTGCCAGAAGAAAAAGAAGATAATTGAAATTTGACAAAATTATACGTTTAAGCCTGTAACTAACAGAAAACTTCCTAGATCATTAAATTTTTCACTTTGAATCCCCGAAGAATATCGAAATACGCAGGCAATTTTAATGATGGTGCAGACCTTCGGAAATTCCTATCCTATAACGGATTGCACAATCTCCGTTCAATTTGGAATGATCTACAACCGTGGTCTTATGACTTTTTGCCGTATCTGTATCCCTTTTACGTTTGATTTTTCTCTTTAATCGATGTTAAGTCAATTTGGAATTTTCACATGCATAATTCATACTTTCAATTACTTATATGAAATACAGAATCATTAAACTCTTCACGAAAATTGGCCCACCCAGTAGCCATATGTGAGCCAAATGCTATGTATGTATCCGAAAAGTAATGTAATGTGAGATAATCTTACAAAACCTTTACCCTGTTCCACGTTTCTAATTCAATCTGACCCAAGAATAGATGACATATCATAGGACCAGCCATTTAGGCCACTAAATCCGGCGTGTCTTATGGTATAATCCTTTGTCGATATGACGTACGTTTAGTAGCAGTTAATCTGTAAATGAAGGTCTTCAATATTGTAAATACGCATATACTTTCGTATGTCGATCTATATATATTCACTGATGTCGATTTTTAGCGATCGAGAAAGGGTGGGTCTGCTATTGTAATAAGTACTCCCCACACCGACTTTGACTGGCAGTAGGAAAGGGTTCCTTCTCCAACTCCTGTGTAACTGTCATTAGTAAGGAAAGCCTACACTTATAATGAATAGTTCCCTTCTCGATTTGACTTGCAGAAGGCAAGTGAGTATGCAGTTTTGTTTAAAACTCCCCTACCCGATTGTGTTTGGCAGTAGGCAAGGGTGCCTATCATTATAAAGAAATGTCCTCATCTAAAATGTGACTGGCATTAGGCATAGTGGCCTGCTATTTTGATGGAAACTCACCAACTTGGTGTGACTGGCAGTAAGCTGGCTGGCAGTAGGAAAATGGGCCTGGCATTATAATGATAACTGCACAACTCAATTTCGAGTGATAGTAGGGTAATTGCCTGCCATTATAATAAAAACTCCTCAACTGAAATCTGTCTGGAAGTAGGAAGGGGGCTGCCATATTAACGAAAACTCCCCAAATCGATTTTGTCCGCGTAGTAGGCAATGGGGCCTGCAATTATTACGTAATCATCCCAACTCGATTGTGAATGGCAGTAGGCAAGTGAGTCTGCCGCTATATCACAAATCCGTAACAAACACTTTACATTGGAAACAACGTACGGGGAACTCCCCATGCTCTTTCTCGGATAACGCTAAGAGACATGCAATTTTAAAACAATCTTATTTACTGCATGTACACTATTTACTTCGATAACCGAATACAATGTAGAATACCGTAGCGAAGCACGGGTACATTCGCTAGTTAGTGCATAAAATTCCGGGCTCTACTCATGACTCACGACAACCGATAATATTCTACTACTGTAATGCATGTGGACGAAATACTGATTTACTTTTTGGAAGTGGAAATAGTATCTTTAGAACAAACACTCCTCATTTAGCACCGAATGTTGTTACCTGCACTCGTTTTAAAAGCGTAGAGAACCGGGTGATTTGGCCGTGCGGTTAGGGTCCCACAGCTGTGAGCTTGCATCCGGGAGATAGTGGGTTCGAATCCCACTGTGGGCAGCCCTGAAGATGGCTTTCCGTGGTTTCCAATTTTCACACGAGACAAATGCTGGGGCTGTACCTTAATTAAGGCCACGGCCGCTTCATACTCACGCCTAGCCCTTTCCTGCCCCATCGTCGCCATAAGACCTACCTGTGTCGGTGCGACGTAAAGCAAATTATAAAAAATAAAGTATAGAAACAGATAGTTCTCTGTGTTTTAACTAGTCAATATTTATAATGTCCGGAATTGTACAAAGGAGCTCAGAGAAAGGAACCGAAGATACTTCCTGTTCGTGAAATATTAATTTGTTTCCTCTCTGTAATACTCCGTCCGATTTAACTTGAACAATGCGGCCATAGGTCCAGGCTCGTTTACCTCGGCAAGGGTGCAGTTTCGAGATAGTGTCCATTAGATACGTAGCATTCGACAGTCTCTCATTTTCAACTCCAGTCGAGTACTATAATTTTACATCCTTCTGAAAGGTTTCTCTTCTATTCTCTGCACAAACTCACAATCGCTCCCTTCCCCATTTTGGTGATAGACCGATTCCTTCTGTCCCCAGTCCTTCACTGAATGGAAGTGTTTACAACCTCCTATACACTTCTCCTTCCTTTAGCGGCACTATGGTTTTTCCAGACACTTCAAATTCACAAAATGTTAGTCAAATGTTTAACTTGCTTAAACTTTAAGAAAAATGTCCTCATTTAAACCTTGTTGG
Organism: Anabrus simplex; assembly: GCF_040414725.1. Taxonomy (NCBI): domain Eukaryota; kingdom Metazoa; phylum Arthropoda; class Insecta; order Orthoptera; family Tettigoniidae; genus Anabrus; species Anabrus simplex. The sequence goes on along the minus strand of NC_090265.1, from coordinate 654,577,438 downwards.
ATGGTATATCGACAAAATAATTTTAAAATGTATGATATTAGTTTGATACTTTAAAAGCCTCTCATTTTATATTAAATATTCGCATATGATTAAATTTGTTTTATTTTGGTGTGGATTTCTTTGTAATCTGTTAAACTTTACACAAACACAACAAGTTTTTCGGTAAGAATGAGAGTTTAACGGGGCTAGGATTGGGAATATAGTATCTCAGGCATCTTATTGTAAAAGTTATATCAGTCTATGATGATAATGCATCGAGGCTACTATTTTAGTTTTTAAAGTTCGCTTTACGTCACACCGAAACAGATAGGTGTTACGGTGACGATGGGAAAGGAAAGGGCTAGGACTGGGAAGAAATCGACAGTGACCTTGATTAAGGTACATTTGCCTGGTGTGAAAAATGGGAAAACACAGAAAACCATTTTCAGAACTGCCGACAGTGGGGTTCGAACGGGCTGTCTTCGGGATGCAAGCTGATAGCTACGTGACCTTAACTATGCATCCACTTGCTCGTTGATATTATTATTATTTTTTATCGTTATTATTATTATTATTATTATTATTATTATTATTATTATTATTATTATTGTCCGCCACTGTGGTGTAGTGGTTAGTGGGATTAAACTGCCATTCCCGGAGGCTCAGGTTCGATTCCCCGCTCTGATACGAAATTTGAAAGTGCTACGGGGGCTGGAACGGAGTTCATTCAGCTTCGGGAGGTCAACTGAGTAGAGGGGATTCGATCCGATTCCCACCTCAGCCATTCCTGAAGTGATCTTGCGTGGTTTCCCACTTCTCCTCCGGGCAAATATTGGGATGGTACCTAACTTAAGGCCATGGCCGATTCCTTCCTCTTCCTTGTCTATCCCTTCCAATCTTCCCATCCCCCACACCAGGCCTCTGTTCAGCATAGAATTGGGACCGCCTGGGCGAGGTACTGGTCCTCCTTCCCAGTCATATCCCCGACCCAAAGTCTCAATCTCCAGAACATTGCCCTTGAGGCGATGTAGCTTGGATTTCTCCCTGAGTCTGAGGGAAAAACCAACCCTGGAGTGTAAACTGATTATGAAAGTAAGACTATTTTTTTATTAGAAAGACGGGTAACTCCATCCTTTAAGTACGTACAAAAGCATTTCTTCGGATGTGTTCACAAACTGTTGCCAACTGGGGACTGAGTTACACCTAAGAACATCGCTTCTCACCTTATACTCTACAAAAGGTACTAATCAATTTTTCTGTAAGCGTGGCACTCAAGTACATATTGTACGTTCTTCAATGGATTACAGAATGATCGGGCATATTCTCTATTTTCATTATAAAACATAAATGAACACCTCACCAACGTGAACTAAATCAAACTTGATTTACGAGTACCGGTCTCTTTACTCAATCTCTTTTTTTTTTCTCTATTTCCATTTTCAACACGCTTATTTCGCAGTTCCGCTCAATGTTTATTCCATTTATTTATTCAGCTTTGCACTCCATGTGACTGACAATCGGGAAAAGAGCAGCTCTCAAACGGAATGAAACGTTCGCATGTCAGGAACAAACTCCAGCTCTGTTTACAATGAAGCCTCAGTTTTTATGTTCAATTTCCATGCCCTGTAGATAGCACGCCACGCGGACACTTTCGTGTTAAATGCGAGTACATTTCCAGTCTTCTTCTTGGCATCTCCTAAATTGTAATTTATACGTAATAATTTGTAATATTTAAGACCATTTCTTTTCAGTTTCAACTCACTTAACTTTTAACTGTTAGAAACTAATTTTGAGTCCTTAAACTTATAAACTACCTGAAATAAGAAAAACATATGGTAACCGTATTTGAGGTATACTTGAAAAAGGGACAACTTAATTAAAATAACATGACATGTTTCATTCCTTCAAGAGCATCATATTCTATCAAATCACACTCAGATATTCTGGAAGATACTCTCATTTTACTCGACTAATTCCTTCGACATTCAATTGACAAATGCGCAACGATGGTCCAATTGTACGAACCTGAGGGTCCTGAAAAGGACCACACATCTCCTTCTTGATCGCTCTTTGACCGAGAGGTCGTTTCCGACAGTCCGGTCTCATACTGGGACATATGCATAAAAATGTAGAATATTCTACAAGCACAAACAATAAGTAAAAGCATGTGCTTTCATCAAATACTGGCAAGTAAAAGCATTTGCTTAAATTGATATGAATAACCTTTTGCTTGTGCTGACTAGAAAGTGTTGCAAGTTTTCCCAGCAAATGCTGAGATCTTAGAATATTTTAACTAGCATTCTCTAGTCGCGCAAAGCACGCTGGTTGCTAATAAGAGGTTAAGTTAGTATAAAAACGTGTTGACCACCGTAATCATAGGAGTTTTGCATTCGGTGTTACTGGTGATTACCGGTCGTTTCCACTTCCTACAGTGCATATTCAGTGTTCAACGATGTCGGAGGTATCAGAAACAGATGTAGAAATTGACGTAAATTATCACTTCATTTCAATGATTAAACAGTTACCAGCGTTATTAAGTAAATCGCAAACTCCTTCGACAGAAACAGCCAACTTACAATCTGTTGAACAGGTACGTGAAAGTTGTGCGAAGACTCTTGGGTGGCAATTTACAGCAGATCAGGTGAAAAAAACCTGAATACCGAAGTGAAAGAGAATGGTGACCGTAACACTACATCAAATAAGAAGATACAGTTGAATAAATGGGAAGAGGAACTTCTAAATTTAATGGAAGGACAACAATATCCAACATTCACTCGTATACCAGGTATGTTTATTAATTATTTTTTCAAACAACTTGTTTTACGTCGCACCGACACAGGTAGGTCTTATTGCGACGATGGGATAGGAAAGGCTTAGGAGTGGGAAGGAAGTGGCCGTAGCCTTAATTAAGGTACAACCCCGGCATTGGCCTGGTGTAAAATGGGAAACCACAGAAAACCATCTTCAGGGTTGCCGACAGTGGGGTTCGAACCCGTTATCTGCCGGATGCAACTTCACAGAAGCGCGGCCCTAACCGCACGGCCAACTCGTCCGGTATTAAACTTTACTAGACTCATTGATGAAATACCATTTCACTCCGCAAGCTGTGTAGTAATTACAAAAAGAATCATTAGGCCTAACGTATTTCTTTCTTTTATGACTCATTCATGTCGAGTTCATTTCATTAATCTGTAGATCAGGTTCAGTAATTCCATTTCATCAACATTTCAGGAGGATGTGCTGTAGGAGGAAGTAAGAAACACGCAACTGATATCAATGATGACAGCATACCGCTACAGAGTACGACATCACCACCAAGAAAATACAAGAAAATAAAGTTAGCTGCAGAGAGTGAGGAGTCGGAAAGACTTTCAATCATAGAACTTCAGAGACTGGTGTTATTGGAACAGCTTATGTTAGCTCGCATGCAACAGCAGGGAGTAGAAAAACGGAAATTAGCTTCAAACTTAAACGTAACTGAACAAACCCACGTACAGTTTAAATGATGTGTGGAACATAAAATCAGAGAGATAAGTGTTTGTACTTGTATTCAACTGAGGCGAAATGATACAGTAGCGTATAAGATGAAGTGAATCACAAATAAATGTATAACGATGTAAGAGTACGGCTACGGGCAAATGAGCTCTCCCTTAGTGGGTTTGATGAAGCCTTTGTGTAGGAAATGCCACATAAATTCATCATAGTTTAGGGCACTCTCATTCCCTTAGGGCGGGAAACTTCCCCTAAAGGTGGATGAACCATGTTTGGTCAACGGCATAGAAAGTCCTCAGCGGCGGATCACGCGTAAGGACATTAAGTCCCTCCTCGGCTGGAATGAGAGACGAAGGCTGCGGTGAATAGGACCCTTCAATCGTCTTGTATCTCCTTGCCATTGAAAACAGTTTCTCAGTCATCAAATACAGTGCGATTGTTGAAGTGCAGCAACACCCTCACTCTAAAAGAACCTCACGCATAGCAGTCTTCCAACAACAAATTGACTCTTCCAAAAGTCCTGCGGTGATCAGGAAGTTGCGACGGAGGCAGGATTGTGATATCTGGAAGCCTATAATGATAAGTTGGCACATAGGCGGTAGCTGTGTGATCGGTTGTCTTGCTTAGGATTGTGGCTGTAGAGCCATTAGGTTGCTGCATCTACGACTGAGCAGTCCTATTTAGGATCCACCCTGCTCACCTCACATGGGGAAGGGGCTAGAAAAGGTGCCGTAAACATAGTCAGCCATTTCCAGTTCCGATTGGATAGCCGCGTCCAATGGTATCACCTCAATGCGTTCGAAAAAGAAATAAATTATATTTTGCTACATGGAACGTAAGAACACTTAATTATGACCCTTCAAATGAGAGACGCGAAAGGAGAACAACCCTTGTGGGTAGAGACTTAAGAAGATATAATATCGATATAGCAGCACTCTCCTTTGCATCCTTTGCCGGGCTGGGTGGCTCAGAAGGTTGAAGCGCTGGCCTTCTGACCCCAACTTGGTAGATTCGACCCTGGTTCAGTCCGTTGGTATTATAGTGTCTTCAAATACGCCAGCCTCGTGTTGGTAGATTTATCGGCATATAAAAGAACTCCTGCGGGACAAAATTCCGGAACCTCGGCGTGTCCGAAAACCATCAAAATAAGTAGTTTTTTTGCTAGGGGCTTTACGTCGCACCGACACAGAAAGGTCTTATGGCGACGATGGGATAGGAAAGGCCTAGGAGTTGGAAGGAAGCGGCCGTGGCCTTAATTAAGGTACAGCCCCAGCATTTGCCTGGTGTGAAAATGGGAAACCACGGAAAACCATCTTCAGGGCTGCCGATAGTGGGATTTGAACCTACTATCTCACGGATGCAAGCTCACAGCCGCGAGCCTCTACGCGCACGGCCAACTCGCCCGGTAAATAAGTAGTTAGGGGGACGTAAAAACAATAATATTATTTATTACTTTGCGTCCTTACTACAACCCTACTACTACCCTCATAACAATGTGCGAAGACCTGTACCCTTCATTTACACTCCCGTTTATGTGCTTATAATGAGGTGCATACTGCTATTGTTGTTTAAAAGTACAACTAATAGAATTAAAAACGGGAATTAAGCTGTCGAAAGAATTACAGAATGTACTTAACTGGGCCTAAGCTTAGGTACTAAACGAAACTGGGATGCACATTGAGTGGGCAAAAATCATGGGAAGACACTCGATATGATGTTAACTACGAGTTGCTCCCCCGCGAGCCCTCAAAACGGCAGCAATATTGCGAAGCATCGACTCTTCAAGGTGTTGAAGCATTCTGAAAGGATCTGGACCGAAGCATCAAGCACTGCAACCTACAATTTGTCTTGTGTAGTTGGCGCTGGGTTCATGGAGCGTACACCATCACCAACAACATCCCATCAATGCTCGATTGGATTAAGATCGGGGGATTTGGAGGGCCAATCAATGGTCGTAACTTCACTAGAGTGCTTCTCCAACCACCTGCGTGCCGCCACAGAGCGGTGACAAGGCGCATTGTCCTGCTGATACATGGCATCTCCATCAGGGCACTCTCGGGCCAGAAAGGGACAGAGATGATCTGAAAGAATGTCCACATAACGTGCACCTGTCAGCGCTCTGTGCAGCCGGACAATGGGGCCTAATTGCGACCACGAGAACGCCGCCCCGACCAAAACTGTGCCACCTCCCGCCTGAAGACAGCCTTGTTGACACGCAGGTTTCATAGCTTCATGGGGCATACTACACTGTTCCATGGTCCATTGCCGATGTTCGCGGGCCCATGCACGTCGTTGAGCTCTGTGGCGAGGTGTCATCAAAGGGACACGAGTTGGTCGTAGGGTGGTGAAGCCTATGCGGTGCAGTTGCCTCCTTACAATCCTGGCAGAAACGGGTTCTTGACTCCCAACATTCAACTGCGCGGTGATCTGACTCACAGTAACCCGTCGAGCGCCCAGTATGGTTCTGCAGAGGCGACATGATGTCCGTTCGTTAAACACCTGTGGTCCTCCCGTGCGGCGGTTTACGCAGGTGGTATCATTGTCTCTGCGATATTGAGGATCCACCCTCGACAGTGTTGACTTCGGAAACCGGAATTCGCGTGCAATCTCCTCAATGCTATGACCCACGCGCCGTGCGCCGATGATCATCCCACGTTCAAAGTCATTAACTCGCGCCATGTTTGCCATCTTCACGACATTGGTGTCTGTGACAGACTGCTCAGCTACGCCGCAGTTAGCCGGAACGCTCAGGGGTCATACACGGCACATTTTCTAATGGAACACCCCTTCCTGTGACCTTTGGCCACTCAGAGTACATATTTCAAGTGTAAAACGTCGAGTAGTGGGCGTGATAGACGTTGTCAAACGGCTAAGTGGTATTTCAATGAACAGTCAGCAACTAAAGAGTATTTATATTTCCCTAATTATTTTCATTCTCATCTTATGTATATGAATACTGTGTGTAGTAAATGCAATATTAAACTTGTTAAAGATCTAGGAGTGCTCCAGAAATGGGCAATTACAATTATGCACAACTTCAATTTTACAAAGCCATCCACTGATGTATTTAATGCAACAAATATTATGCCTGCCAGAACGCGAATTGGGTATTCGCAAGCTTTGTTCATGTATAAATGTCAGACTAATATTATATGTAGGGGATATCAGAAGAAAACGATCCCCCGGGGCAAAAAGATCATCGTAAAATCCGCTGGATTGGTTGGTGCTATCGTTTGGAAAATTCGAGGGCTAAGTCTTCAGTAGAGGTCCCATTTGTGTTGTGAGTTAGATTCGTTCAGCTTTATTTTTGAAAACATTATACATGAAAACGTTGTTTCAAGTCATCTGGATCTAAGGTAAGTGATTGTTTTGCATTTTTATTTGTCTCCCACAGTGTATAACCGAATTTATTCACGAGTATGAAAGTGTCTTAAGCATAAAATGCTGATGCTTGCTGGCGCTTCATCTCGTTCACATTGTTCTGGCATTTCGTCGTTGCATTTTGTTTTCTGTGACAGGAACAAATGGGGCAAAACGATCAGTAAAAGGGATCATTATATTGCAAGAGGATCATAATGCCCCATTATTATTATTATTATTATTATTATTATTATTATTATTATTATTATTATTATTATTATTATTATTATTATTATTATTATTATTATTATTATTAGAGTTCGGGAACAGGGCGTGATGGCACAGCGCTTAAGCTCCTTCGCCTCTCAACAAGACAGACCGGGTTCGATTAATGACTTATGGATTTAGGATTTTCGAAGTGACATGTCACGTCAGATGATTCAGCATCACGATCTAGAACTTCTGCTGAGGTACCTGACCTTCCGGATCACGATTTTACCCAACCCGGATCGAGTGGAACGTCTAGACCTACGCCTACATCTGGTGAAACATCATTGGGTTCAGCATCACCGGCAGATATTAGGTTCATTCCTAAAATCAAGGGAACTCTATGACAGAAAGGAAAAAGGTATTGCTGCAGTTTTGACAGTAGCTCCTATAAATGTTCCTTAATGGATGAAAACTGAAAGAGGGATGAGCAGGCGAAAAAGCAGCTTGAGAAGAAACAACGAAGTGGGAACAAAGGTGATGAATCAGTTACGAAAGAAATGGCAAGACAACGAAGCAGTCATCTGGGAATTAGAGTTCCAACAAAGATAAAATCTAGAACGTATTTTTTGCTATTGTACCTATTTACGATCTGTGCGCGCCGAAGGTTGGATAATGTGTCAAATGTGAAAACAATGCGCTCATGAACTATGCGCAGGAGTGGATGATGATGATTTCATTTGTGATACGCCTACTTGTGGGCATACGCGAAAAGGATTCACACTAATCCATAAGAAATTAAATGTGTAAAATGATCCTTCTGTTTTTATTATTTCATGTGTTCTGTAAAACAATATTTTAACACTTTCTTTTTGCAATCTGTGATGAATAAATAAATGGGTAAACTAATTTCTGAATTATTTAATTTCGTATACAGGGTCTCCCATATAAACTAAGATCGTCGAAGAGGCGATTTTACTATTCGATCCGTAAGCTGCAGTATGGGTGACGCGCACGTAGTTCTTGACCTTGCACGCAGCCTGCACGTGTTCGACCTCGCGAGCATGAGTTGCCAGTCAATCTCAGCTGTTAACATGGTGAGAGAGTTATTGTTACAACACTGTATTTTCGTTTGTAAGAGCCCTGGATTCGTCTTAATGGTCGTATGAACAGACATAACTCTCGCTGTTGGTGTGCTGTGAATGGAAGACGAATATTTGTTTGTCCAACCCTTGTCCTGTTTCGCTACGGGGTCGAGTATGAGGTAAGACGGATCTGTCGTGGCGGTTTTTTATGCAAGACGAATGGCCTATTTTTTTCGAGAGGGCAGTAAATGTAGAAAGTTACCAAGATAACGTTTTGATGCCGTTCTCCCATCAGTTAACGGAAGTTGAAAAATGGCGTGGGTGGTTTCAAAAAGATTCAGTCCCTGCTCATACAGCAGAAGATTCCCTTCTTACAATCTCGGAAGACCGGGCGAGTTGGCCGTGCGCGTAGAGGCGCGCGGTTGTGAGCTTGAATCCGGGAGATCGTGGGTTCGAGCCCCACTCCCGGGAGCCCTGAAGATGGTTTTCCGTGGTTTCCCATTTTCACACCAGGCAAATGCTGGGGCTGTACCTTAATTAAGACAAGGGCCGCTTCCTTCCAACTCCTAGGCCTTTCTTATCCCATCGTCGCCATAAGACCTATCTGTGTCGGTGCGACGTAAAGCAACTAACAAAAAAAGAAGAAAACAATCTCGGAAGAACTTGCAGACAGATTGATCAGTGCTGGTCTATTTTCCCCTCGTTCTCCAAATCTAACAGTGTGTGATTTTTACTTGTGGGGTAAGCTGAAAGAAGAAGTGTATCGAACAAATCCTCACACGTTGGAGGAACTGAAAGAAAACAATACGAATGAAATCAGAAGCATTACAATGGCAGAACTCACTCGGTTGAGCCAGAATGTGGTTAGCAGATACAATGGCTGCATAACCCAGGAAGGACGACACTTGCAGCATCTTTTATAAAGTAAATTTTCGACGACACTTGAAGGGTCTTTTATAAGGTAAGATTTCATATAAGATTGTATAAACGCTTAAAGCAGGGCGGCGCGCGCGATGTAAGTTCGGCTGATACAGCTGCTGTAGCGCCGAGTTCAAACACCGTGCGTTCCATCTTAGTTTATAAGAGAGATCCTGTACGGTGATGTTTATGTTGATAAATGTACCTTAGAGGGATCACTTTTCCCTGGTTACTCTTGTCTACACAGAACTACGTTCCAGAAAAGGTACACATTCATGTAACATAAGGTCAAATAATCAGTTGTACGAGGGTTGCGGCATATGTCAAAGCAACTATTTCATTTCCTAAGTCCGATTCGTTGGCTGAATGGTTAGAGTGCTGGCCTTCGGTTTAGAGGGTCCCGGGATCCATTCCCGGCCGGTTCGGGATTTTAACTTTCATTGGTTAAATGCAATGGCCCGGAAACTGGGTGTGTGTACTGTCTCCAACATCCCTGCAACTCACACACCTCACATAACACTATCCTCCACCACAATAACACGCAGTTACCTACACACGGCAGATGCCGCCTACCTTCATCGGGGGGTCTGCCTTACAAGGGCTGCACTTGCCTATAAATAGCCACACGAAATTAATTACACTGATGAAAATGGAAATTGCAACACCCAGAAGGAGTGGTGCTACATTGCTGCAATTGAACATGCACCACGAGCTGCAATACATTAATGAATTCCTCGGGGCATGGAATCAATAAGGCCCTAGATCGCTTCCTGAGGAATTTCGGCCCATGTTTGGTGCACTGCACGGGTCAGTTGTTCCAGAGTTGTGAGTGGCTAAGGACGGTTGGCCAGTTGTCGACCCATCATGTCCCACACATGATCAATAGGGCTGAGGTCCGGGGATCTGTCGGGCCATTCTAAGGTTGTGATGTCGTAGAGAGCTTCTCTGGAGATGCGTGCAGTGTGAACCCGGGCATTTTCCTGCTGAAACATCCCATTAGCAATGTTCGCCATCATAGGGACAACCACTGGATTGAGTACCCTATCAACGTACTGTCGAGCAGTCATAGTGCCCTCAACATGCACTAATTGTGATTTCACATTAAAGCCAATAGCTCCCCAGACCATAATGCTTGGTGTTGGCCCTGTGTGCCTCTCGAAAATAAGATCTGGGCGGCCCCTCTCCCCGGTACGTCGGCGCACACTATTCCAGCGATCACAGCGCGATTCATCACTAAGGACGACCCTATGTCATTCGTCGACCCACGCCGATCTTTCTCGACACCAGGCTCGCCTTACACGTCGCTGTTATGGGGTCAATGAAACACCTTCTGCAGGGACACGGGCTCGTAAGCCAGCTGAACGCAGACGATTACCAACTGTTTGTTGTGTAACGTGGGGTGCCACAGCTGCTCGAATTTGCGCTGCTGTTGCATGGGGTTCCATCCGGGCCACCCGAATAATGCGGCGATCCTCTCTCACAGTTGTCTGTCGCGGTGGGCCTATGCCAGGTCTACGAGTGTGGGTACCTTCATTTGACCACTGCTGCCATACACGTTGTACCGTAGATTCCTGTCGGCCAACACGTGCAGCGACAGTCCTCAGTGATAATCAGCCTCACACAGCCCAATTATCCGAGCCCTCCCAAACGGCGACAGTTATTGATAGCGTGCTCTTCTCTGTCGTCGAGTCATGTTTGACGGGGAACACTTCACTGCACAGACTGCAAGTCAACTACGCTACACCAGAGTCCGTATACTGGAGTTGATTCCTCCGCGACCAATCACGTGGGGAGACCTGTAGCAACAATCGAATGGGTCTGAAACTTTGATCGTTTACATACCTACATTGCATCGTTCCATATCTTGAAGATCAACACAAACGACCAATGCCTTCATAGTGTTGCAATTTCCATTTTCTTAATTGTATTTCCTTACATTTTCACAGTGATACCATACAATGGGCGTATGCACTGGAAACCTTGACACTCATAATACATCAACGCAGCACGAGATGGCGCTGTATTACACAGGTACTACGCAGAGGGCGATGGGACTGCAGTAGTGAGTCACGCTTCGTGCAGAATGGACGTGATGAGGCAAGGGAAGTACTTGAACACCCGTCATACTCACCGGACATGTCTCCTTGTTATTTTGACCTCATCCCCAAAGTGAAAGTTCCATTGCGTGGGAGATGGTTTTGGAACATGGGAGGACATTACCAACGCTATGAATCATGAGAGTGAAAAATTCACACATGGTGAGGTGACTGGTGTCCGACGTCTCCCACATCATTGGCAACGAGTTGTGGACAATCTAGGGGACTACGCTTTGAGGGTTTACTGTAAAGGTTACTGTGCTCTCTGAGAATAAACATAATATAGCACAAGGATTTCCTGGCTACCAGTTTCGTCGCTTTATATCCTACACCTGGTAAACCTAGTCGGTAAATTTCATACATTTCCCTGCACCTTACCCTCCCCACTCCCATCCCTATATTTTCATAACTCCGGTAGATGCTGCTTCCGTGCCAATAAAATAATTACTTTTACGGAGTTATCCGTGGTAGTTAGAGGTGAAAGAAGGTGCGGGCTGGAATAGGTCTCAACTACAAAATTAAAGTTAATTTAAAACTTTAACAAAGGTTATATTTTCTTTTCAAAATCAACAAATAACAAGAACAGAGTAACAGGTACCAAGTAGCAGGAAAACAAGTTAAGAAATTACAATTCGTTACAAGATTTGAGCTTCGAGCCCCAAGATTATTTTCTGAGCTCTCAGCTCACCACCACAATTGCTAAAGGGCAAAAAACCCCTAAGTACGAGGAGCACTTGCTCCTAATTACAATGTTAATAAAAAGAGAAGACCCGCTCTCAATTTTACAACCCTATCAAAGGCTACAACAAACTTCATTTCTATCTATCCTTAAGGCACACACGGAAACAGGGGTAATTATTACCCAATCTACTGGGCCTTCGCAGGAAGGAAAAGAAAACGGGTTAAGTAAATGGCCCAAAATACAAAATGAATGGAGGCGATAACTTGCACTCCTACACCAAGTTTTTGTCTAGAACCTGTGTGGCTCTAGGCCGATCATACAGGGGCTAATCCCAAGCTAGGGAGGTGACACGTATGAGAAAACTTTACTACATTAAAGAAGAGAAGAACGGTTATGAAAACGTAGTCACCTCCTTTTCAAAAATGAAGGGGAGTTCGAGAGGGTGAAGCACTCTCTATCCCCGCTTTACAGATTTGTAATTTATAAATAGACAGAAAAGAATTTACATTTTAAAAAGGTAGGTTACGTACGAAAGGTTTCGAACCCTCCCCGAGAGTTAAACTGCTGAGCTAGCAAGAAATGAAGATGTTAACAGGCCATTACCTTGTAGATGAACTGCTTCTTGAAGAAAGAGGCGCTTCCCGCCCCCTGCTACATATTCACACACTAAGAGAGATGTTACTGAAGTGGCGCCGAGACAAAAAATCAGCAGTTTATATACCCTCGTGGAACATTCGAGACCTTTCAGGAATGAGTAGACACACCCTTTCACTTTTATTGGATCACAGCAAAAACTTATACACAAGATGAGGAAGAAGCACCTTATTGGTGGAAAATTAATTACATAAATTCCCGATTGGTTGCATTCAAAACGGGCGGAAAGAAAGGATTTATATTGCCAACCCACAAACCACAGAACAAAATTTAGTAAAAATAAAACTTAGGACTACTAAATTTCTTCAAGAAAGTTCATTCCTTTACATCAGAGTGCGTTATCAACGTTTTGGTAGAGACATCTGTTAGAGAATGTCCAAACTTCTTGATACGGAGCAAACAAACACAAATCAAAATAGACACAGTTCAGAACACTTCAAAATTACCAAATTTACAGTATTTGACATCTTCCGAGAAACCATTGAGTCAATACAGTTTGTTAAAGTTCAGGCTTTCTCCTGTAGAGAAGTTTCAACTGGTGCAATATTTGAATTAGCGGCGTGGAGGTGTACCGCCCGGTACAATTACAATGACTTATACCCCAACCCTCGCATTTGGACTACTCTAACTCAACTAACCATTGCACTAATAGTTTTACATACTCAGCATACAGAACTAAAAATAGCTTATCCTCTTGAATAAGAAAACTTAGTACTTATAGGCATAAAAATACTTACATGAGGAGTATTTGAAACATATAATAACAAAGCTTAGTATAAATATTCACTCCTATGATAGGCCGTGGAGTTGTGTGAAACAGTAAACAGTAATTTAGAAATTTAGAAATTTAGTTTCCTCATTTTTTAATTGTAAACACATTTAGCCGGGAAATGAGCATGCGCGACAGATCTATGGTGTAGCAATCTTATACCACCCCACAAGTCCCGCCTGGTGTCAGTAGCGTAGCAGCAGTGGCTCGATATGGCGACTCGTATTCTTTCTCCCGTCACCTGCCATCTGTGATAAAGTTTCTACAGAAATTGCGATGGGCTATTCAAAACAAGAGGCGAGGAATGTTCAATGCAGGTGTTGTGCTGATCCATGGCAATTCTACCCCACATATGGCCCGGCGCTCAGGAACTGTACTGCAGGAGTTCGGCTGGGAGGTGTTTGATCATCCGACGTACAGTCTTGTTCTTGCTCCTAAAGATTTTCATCTTTTCTTGCACCTCAAGAAATTCCTGTCCTCCTGTAAGCATTTTTTACACGGACGAAGAACTGAAGACAAATGTCACATGCTGCTTCCATTCCTAGACAGCAGAGTTCTACGACACCAGCATACTAAAGTTGATTCCACAATATGACAAGTGTCTCAATTCTGGTGGTGATTATGTCAAAAAATAGCTCCAATATCGCTGTTTTTCATGTACTGTAACTATGTTGTTCTTTTCTTAAATAGGGAGACGTAATTTCTAGACGGCCCTCTTAGATTATGTGCATTACTATTTGCCTTAAACTTATACATGTTGAAAATATTGTCTATTTGTGTGTGGTTAATATTATTGCAGTATTTGTCACCTAGTACTGTAAAGCTGAAGCTGACTTTGTGAAAGGCAGCCCTTCCTTCAGTATCTAGCTCAATGGGACCCTCTGAAAAATAAATAAATAAATAAATAAATAAATACGACGATGCGGCTTGGTTGTTATTGATGGACGCGTACAAGAGGTGTGCGTCATATTGTGGACGGTCGAAGATCAGATGGTTATTGTTTTGTATGGATTGTCCATCCCATGTGCAATTCGGCGAACTCACAACATTGATTCGGTACAGATAGTGCTGTAACACCTTCCCACAGTGGACCAGCTCACAAATAGTTAATCATAATTGGTTGGTAGTAATCACGTGAAACCCGTGGAATTGACAAAGCCATTGTTATGCTGTGCTAATGCGTGTACTGGGTTAATTATTTAAAGCAGGGGTGGGCAAACATTTGCACGCAGCTGACAGTGTGTGCGTGAACATTGTTGCACCCATGCAAAGGCTCAGGAGGTCACTCAACGTGAAGACATACAGAGCCTCTCTTATAAGCTCAGACCGAACGCACGGTGTTTGTATTCTGCGCTAGCGCAGCTGCCTCAGCCGAGCTTATGTCGCGCGCGGCCGCCCTGCTTTGAGCGTGTATACAGTTTTATATGTAATCTTACCGTATAAGAGATGCTGGAAGCGTCGTCCTTCCTGGGTTAGACAGCCATTATATGTGGTAACCACATTCTAGCTGACGCAAGTGAGTTGATTTTATCCAATAAATACCCGATGTGTCACCAGAGATATTTTATATATCGATATCCTACGAATTCATATTTCTTAGATCCTCAAAATTCCGAAGACCTCTGTCGGATTTGACTCCTCGATCTTTAGATCCGGAGTTAGTTCACCTACATGGTCTCGAGAGAATGAAAATCCACAGACTCTTTCCTCATTCAACCGGGTCAGAAATGGAATGAATGAAGCCCCATCTAGCGGCGAGGATAAGAACTGTGCTGGCTGACGAAGCCTGTCACACTCCTTTTGGGCAATTATTAATGACAATAATGACTGGCAGATGAAATAAAATTATATTGGAGAGTGCTGCTGGAATGAAAGATGACATGGGAAAACCGGAGTACCGGGAGAAAATCTTGTTCAGCCTTCTCTTGTCCAGCACAAATCTCACATGGAGTGACCGGGATTTGAACCACGGAATCCAGTGTTGAGATGCCGGCGCGCTGCCGTGTGAGCCACGGATGTTCTTCTCGAGAGAATGAAGATCAAATATATGATATTTGATTAATCAAGAAGATAAAGAGAAAACCTATGGCATAGCAGCCCTGATGAGTCTTGACCTACCAAGCGACCGCTGCTCAGCCAGAAGGCCTGCAGATTACGAGGCGACGCGTGGTCAGTGCGACGTATTCTCTCGGTCGTTATTCTTGGCTTTCTAGACGGAGGCCGCTTTCTCAGATAACTCCTCAGATGTAATTATCTAGGTTGAGTGGACCTTGAAACAGTCTTTCAGACCCAGGCAAATTTAAATCCGTGACCCGGCCGAGAAAGGCACGTTATCACTAGACAGCGGGGCGGCGATTATCAAGATCTAACTTTCAGAATTCCGATGATAACTTGTACGCTGTAAGAAAATCGCGCTTGCTGTGTGTCTCCACCAGTCCACAGTTTACGAGCTAGTTTTAATTGAGGGGTGAATGCACCGCCCTTGACCTTCAAAGCACTGCAGACAATGAAATGAAAGGGAGGAGAGTAGTCATTAGAGACGCGCTGGGGACTGTATTTATATGCATGTGCACTTTATAGTACATGCGCCACTCTTGCAGCCAGCTGGGTTGCATTCCATGTTAACACCCGTATAGTACCTTTTAACTCGCATATTGGTATACATTTTTTCGTGATTTTCGGTAAGTTATATATCAGTTAGGGTATAATGATCAATTATTTGGGACCGAGCTCGATAGCTGCAGTCGCTAAAGTGCGGCCAGTATCCAGTATTCGGGAGATAGTAGGTTCGAACCCCACTGTCGGCAGCCCTGAAAATGGTGGGGCTGTACCTTAATTAAGGCCACGGCCGCTTCCTTCCCACTCCTAACCCTTTCCTGTCCCATCGTCGCCGTAAGACCTATCTGTGTCGGTGCGACGTAAAACAACTAGCAATTATTTGATGAACACGCCGAGGAAAGCAGGTAATCCGCCTAGAGTTAACAGGAGAAGGAATATGCAGGACTTAACCCCCTGTCATTGCTTGGACTATTGCCACGTTCATACTGTCGTTATCTGATCCCGTAGTAATTAAGAAGATGGGGGTCCCTCAGGGAAGTATTATTGGACCTTTATATTTTCTTACATATAAATGATATGAGTAAAGATGTGGAATTACAGACAAGGATATTTGCCGATGACATTATACTGTAAAGAGTAGTAAACGAATTGCAGGATTGCGAGCGACTTCAGGGAGACATAAAGAATGTAGCGAAATGGACAGCAGACAATGGTATGAATGTAAATGGGATCAAAAAAACAAGTTGTAAATTTCACCAAGAGGAAAAGTCCCCTCAGTTTTAATTATTGTGATGATGGGGTGATTAATTCCTAATGGGAAACACTGTGAATACCTAGTTGTTAATGTAAGGAATTATCTTCATTGGAGTAATTATATTAACGAGGTAGTTAAGAAAGCTTACAGATCTCTTGACATGGTTATGAGAGTATTTAGGGGTTGTAGTAAGGAAGTACATGAGATGGCGTATAAGTCTCTGGTAAGACCTCAGTTAGAGTACGGCTTGATGTATGAGACTCTCGCCAGGATTACCTGACACGAGAACCGGAAAAAAATCAAAGGAAAACAGCACGATTTGTTCCGGGTGATTTCCGACAAAGCAGTAGTGTTACCAAACTGTAGCAAACTTTGGGCTGGGAAGACTTGGGAGTAAGGAGACGAGATGCTCGACTATGTGGTATGTTACGAGCTATCATTGGTGAGATGGTATGGAATGACATAAGTAGAAGAATAATTAGAACTCCTTTTAAAAGTAGGAGTGGTCATAATATGAAGGCAAATTTGGAGTCAAGAGGACAGATTGGGGCAAATATTCATTTATAGGAAGAGGAGTAAGGAATTGGAATAAATTATCAAGGGAAATGTTCGATAAATGTTATAAAGGTCAATGAAAATATTTAAGAAAGAGCTCGGTAAACAATTATAAATAAATGTAAATATGAGGCAAGCAACAGATAGATAATCTGCCACCTAGGCAGCCGCCCTAAATACAGATCATTGGTGACAGATGATTGAAATGTCAAAGTCAGTAATTGTACATTTCTGAATGTAACTGATAAATATACCATACTACTTTAGGACTGTAAGATACTATGAGATAAGAAACCTTCTTTATATACATTTATTTATTTATTTATTTATTTATTTATTTATTTATTTATTTATTTATTTATTTATCATATGACTTTTAGTGTCTGGACTGACTGAGGACATGTTCGGCTCGCCTGGTGCAGATCTTCCTATTGGACACCCATGAGGGACCTACGCGTCTGGATGTGGGAGGTTGATGACGATAATGATGTGGTAGGGAGAGGGCGAAACCCGGTGTCGACACGTAGCCTACTCCAATCAAATAACACACAAAGGTGTCTGCTCAGAGCTCAAAGTCCCCATCCGACGAACGAATCACCATCAACGCCGTCATATGCCTTCACTCCTTATGACCGGACGAGTTGGTCGTGCGCGTAGAGGCGCGCGGCTGTGAGCTTGCATCCGGGAGATCGTGGGTTCGAGCCCCACGGTCGGCAACCCTGAAGATGGTTTTCCGTGGTTTCCCATTTTCACACCAGGCAAATGCTGGGGCTGTACCTAATTAAGGCCACGGCCGCTTCCTTCCCACTCCTAGCCCTTTCCTGTCCCATCGTCGCCATAAGACCTATCTGTGTCGGTGCGACGTAAAGCAACTAGCAAAAAAAAGCACTCCTTATGAACACTGCGGAGAGGTTTGTAATTTAATCCAGGATTTTGGCAGGCAATCTAGTGATTGAAGATTGTATACCACCACCTCTCCTACCCTGCCGACCAACATTCTGATGGTGAATTATTTTTTCGACCATTGAAACTCGAACCGGCTAACAACGCTGTCGGACCATTATAGACCTGACGTCTTAAAGATCACCAGGCAGGCTACAGTAAAATAGTTAAAATGCACGAACTATTTAATAATCTAGTAGGTGTAGGATTACATAGTAAATTTTACGGCAAGTAAATCTCCATTATTGTCAATGGCATTGAAATACTGTTCGTTTTGGTAATCCTTAGTGACTTTCAAAAGTAATCATTGATGTTGATGCTATTTGCTTTACGTCCCAGTAACTACTTTTACGGTTTTCAGAGACGCCCAGGTGCCGGAATTTTGTCCCGCAGTTCTTTTACGTGCTAGTAAATCTACCGACAAGAAGCTGACATATTAGAGCACCTGCCAATACCACCAGACTGAGCCAGGATCGAACCTGCCAAGTTGGGCTCAGAAGGCCAGCGCCTCAACCGTCTGAGCTATTCAGCCCTGCAAGTAATCATTCAAGATGGCAGCAATGACGGGTCTTACCTAGGGCTTCTCTTTTTGGAACCAATTTTACACGATTCCAACATCTTTTCATGTGTGTAGATCTATGAAGTAAAATACTCCCATTTATGGAGAAACTGTTTGAGCTGGACCAGACATAATACAATAAAACTTGGGTGAATGATATATTTAATGTTGATAGTCCGAGCTCTAAGAACTTCCGTGACTCAGGCGGCAGCCTTCCGGCTTCTCACCGCTGGATTTCATGGTTCAAATCCTGATCACTCGATATGAGATTTGTGCTAGACAAAGCGGAGGCGGGACAGGTTTTTATTTGGGTACTCCGGTTTTCCCTGTCATCTTTCATTCCAGCAACTTTCTCCAATATCATTTCCATTCATCTGTCAGTCATTAATCATCACCTCAGAGTCCGACTCGTCGGCTGAACGGTCAAGGTACTGGCCTTCGGTTCAGAGGGCCCCGGGTTCGATTCCCGGCCGGGCCGGGGATTTTAACCTTACTTGGTTAATTCCAATGGCACGGGGGCTGGGTGTAAGTGTTGCCTTCATCATCATTTCATCCTCATCACGACGCGCAGGTTGCCTACGTGCGTCAAATAGAAAGACCTGCACTTGGTGAGCCGAACTCGTCCTGGGATATCTCGGCACCAAAAGCCATACAACATTTCATCGCCTCAGAGGAGTGGGACAGGCTTCGGCAGCCGGCACAATTCCTATCTTCGCCGTTAGATGGGATCTTCATTCCATTCCTGCCTGACCTCGTCAACTGACTGGAAACCGGCAGTGGATTTTCAATTTTGATAACATATCTTTTTTTTTTTCTTGCTACTTGTTCAACTTCGCACTGACACATCGAAGGTTTTCGGCGGCGGGGGGAGGGGGCAAGGGCTAGGATTGGGAAGATAGCGACCGTACTGATTATTTGACCTTATATTACATGAATGTGTACCTTTTCTGGAACGTAGTTCTGTATAGACAGGAGTAACCAGGGAAAAATGATCCCTCCAAGGTAAATTTGTCAACATAAATATCACGGTACAGGATCTCTCTCATAAACTAAGATGGAACGCACGGTGTTTGAACTCTGAGCTGCAGCAGCTGCCTCAGCCAAACTTATGTCGTGCGCAGCCACCCTGCTTTAAGCGTGTATACAATCTTATATGAAATCTTACCTTATAAAAGATGATGAAAGTGTCGTCATTCCTGGGTTATACAGGCATTGTATCTGTAACCACATTCTGGCTCACCCGAGTGAGTTCTGCCACTGTAATGGTTCTGATTTCATTCGAAATATTTTTTTTCAGTATCTCCAACTTGTAATTTGTTCGATATACTTTTCCTTTCAGCTTACCCCACAAGTAAAAATCACACACTGTTAGACTGTTAGATCTGGAGAACGAGGGGAAAATAGACCAGCCCTGATCAATCTGCCTGCAAGCTCTTCCGAGATTTTTTTTTTTTTTTTTTTTTGCTAGTTGCTTTACGTCTTATGGAGACGATGGGATAGGAAAGGCCTGGGAGTTGGAAGGAAGCGGCTGTGGCCTTAATTAAGGTACAGCCCCATCATTTGCCTGGTGTAAAAACGGAAAACCACGGAAAACCATCTTCAGGACTGCCGACAGTGGGGCTCGAACCCACGATCTCCCAGATGCAAGCTCACAACCAAGCGCCTCTACGCTCACGGCCAACTCGCCCGGTCTTCCGAGATTGTAAGAAGGGAATCTTCTGCTGTATGAGCAGGGACTGAATCTTTTAGAAACCACCCACGCCATTTTTCAACTTCCGTTAACTGATGGGAGAACGGCATCAAAACGTTATCTTGGTAACTCTCTGCATTTACTGCCCCCTCGACAAAAATAGGCCATTCGTCTTGCATAAAAAACCGCCACGACAGATCCATCTCACCTCAAATACGACCCCGTAGAGAAACAGAACAAGGATTAGACAAACAAACAAACAAACAAACAAACATTCGTTTTGCATTCACAGCACACCAACAGCAAGAGTTATGTCTGTTCCTACGACAATTAAGACTAAACCAGGGCTTTTACAGACGAAAGTACAGTGTTGTAACAATAACTCTCTCACCATGTTAACAGCTGAGATTGATTGGCAACTCTTGTTCGCGAGGTCCAACACGTGCAGGCTGCTTGCAAGGTCAAGAACTACGTGCGCGTCACCCATACTGCAGCTTACGGATCGAATAGTAAAAACGCCTCTTCGACGATCTTAGTTTATTTGGGAGACCCTGTATACGAAATTAAATAATTCAGGAATTAGTTTACCCATTTATTTATTCATCACAGATTGCAAAAAGAAAGTGTTAAAATATTGTTTTCCAGAACACATGAAATATATAAACAGAAGGATCACTTTACACATTTAATTTCATATGGATTAGTGGGAATCTTTTTCGCGTATGCCCACAGGGAGGCGTATCACAAATGAAATCATCATCATCATCCACTCCTGCGCATAGTTCATGAGCGCATTGTTTTCACATTTCACACATTATCCAACCTTCGGCGCGCACAGATCGTAAAAAAGTACAATAGCAATAAATACGTTCTAGATTTTATCTTTATTGGAACTCTAATTCCCAAATGACTGCTTCGTCGTCTTGCCATTTCTCTTCGTAACTGATTCATCACCTTTGTTCCCACTTCGTTGTTTCCTCTCAAGCTGCTTTTCGCCTGCTCATCCCTCTTTCAGTGTTCATCCATTAAGGAACTTTTATAGGAGCTACTGTCAAAACTGCAGCAATACCTTTTTCCTTTCTGTTATAGAGTTCCCTTGATTTTAGGAATGAACCTAATATCTGCCAGTGATGCTGGACCCAATAATGTTTCACCAGATGTAGGCGTAGGTCTAGACGTTCCACTCGATCCGGGTTGGGTAAAATCGTGATCCGAAAGGTCAGGTACCTCAGCAGAAGTTCTAGATCGTGATGCTGAATCATCTGACGTGACATGTCACCTCGAAAATCCTAAATCCATAAGTCATTAATCGAACCCGGTCTGTCTTGTTGAGAGGCGAAGCAGCTTAAGCGCTGTGCCATCACGCCCTGTTCCCGAACTCTAATAATAATAATAATAATAATAATAATAATAATAATAATAATAATAATGGGGCATTATGATCCTCTTGCAATATAATGATCCCTTTTACTGATCGTTTTGTCCCATTTGTTCTTATCACAGAAAACACAATGCAACGACGAAATGCCAGAATAATGTGAACGAAATGAAGCGTCAGCAAGCATCAGCATTTAATGCTTAAGACACTTTCATACTCGTGAATAAATTCGGTTATACACTGTGGGGGACAAATAAAAATGCAAAACAATCACTTACCTTAGATCCAGATGACTTGAAACAACGTTTTCATGTATAAAGTTTTCAAAAATAAAGCTGAACGAATCTAACTCACAACACAAATGGGACCTCAACTGAGGACTTAGCCCTCGAATTCTCCACACGATAGCATCAACCAATCCAGCGGATGTTGACGATGACCTTTTTGCCCCGGGGGATCGTTTTCTTCTGATATCCCCTACATATAATATTAGTCTGACATGTATACATTAACAAAGCTTGCGAATACTCAATTCGCATCCTGGCAGGCATAATATTTGTTGCATTAAATACATCAGTGGATGGCTTTGTAAAATTGAAGTTGTGCATAATTGTAATTGCCCATTTCTGGAGCACTCCTAGATCTTTAACAAGTTTAATATTGCATTTACTACACACAGTATTCATATACATAAGATGAGAATGAAAATAATTAGGGAAATATAAATACTCTTTAGTTGCTGACTGTTCATTTCAGTACCACTTAGCCTTTTGAGAACGTCTATCACGCCCACTACTCGACGTTTTACACTTGAAATATATACTCTGAGTGGCCAAAGGTCACAGGAAGGGGTGTTCCATTAGAAAATGTGCCGTGTATGACCCCTGAGCGTTCCGGCTAGCTGCGGCGTAGCTGAGCAGTCTGTCACAGACACCAGTGTCGTGAAGATGGCAACATGGCGCGAGTTAAGTGACTTTGAACGTGGGATGATCATCGGCGCACGGCGCCTGGGTCATAGCATTGAGGAGATTGCACGCGAATTCGGGTTTCCGAAGTCAACACTCTCGAGGGTGGATCCTCAATATCGCAGAGACAATGATACCACCCGCGTAAACCGCCGCACGGGAGGACCACAGGTGTTTAACGAACGGACATCACGTCGCCTCTGCAGAACCATACTGGGCGCTCGACGGGCTACTGTGAGTCAGATCACCGCGCAGTTGAATGTTGGGAGTCAAGAACCCGTTTCTGCCAGGATTGTAAGGAGGCAACTGCACTGCAGAGGCTTCACCACCCTACGACCAACTCGTGTCCCTTTGATGACACCTCGCCAGAAGGCTCAACGACGTGCATGGGCCTGCGAACATCGGCAATGGACCATGGAACAGTGGCGGCGTGTAGTATGGTGTGGCGTATGCCCCATTGTCCGGCTGCAGAGAGCGCTGACAGATGCACGTTATGTGGACATTCATTCAGATCATCTCTGTCCCTTTCTGGCCCTAGAGTGCCCTGATGGAGATGCCATGTATCAGCAGGACAATGCGCCTTGTCACCGCTCTGTGGCGGCACGCAGGTGGTTGAAGGAGCACTCTAGTGAAGTTACGACCATTGATTGGCCCTCCAAATCCCCCGATCTTAATCCAATCGAGCATTTATGGGATGTTGTTGGTGATGGTGTACGCTCCATGAACCCAGCGCCAAATACACAAGACAAATTGTAGGTTGCAGTGCTTGATGCTTCGGTCCAGATCCTTCCGGAATGCTTCAACACCTTGAAGTGTCGATGCTTCGCAATATTTCTGCCGTATTCAGGGATCGCGGAGGAGCAACTCGTTATTAACATCATATTCAGTGTCTTCCTATGACTTTTGCGCACTCAGTGTGAATCCCAGTTTCGGTTAGTACCTAAGCTTAGGCCCAGTTAAGTACATTCTGTAATTCTTTCGACAGCTTCATTTCCTGTATTAATTCTATTAGTTATACTTTTATACAACAATAGCAGTATGTACCTAGCACGTAAAGGGGATTGTAAATGAAGGGTACAGGTCTTCGCACATGGTTATGAGGGTAGTAGTAGGGTTGTAGTAAGGACGCAAAGTAATAAATAATATTATTGATTTTACGTCCCCCTAACTACTTATTTTGATGGTTTTCGGACACGCCGAGGTTCCGGAATTTTGTCCCGTAGGAGTTCTTTTATATACCGATAAATCTACCAACACGAGGCTGGCGTATTTGAACACCTTATAATACCAACGGACTGAACCAGGGTCGAATCTACCAAGTTGGGGTCAGAATGCCAGCGCTTCAACCTTCTGAGCCACCCAGCCCGGCAAAGGATGCAAAGGAGAAGGCATATAAGTATCTAGCAAAACCCCAACTCGTCGGCCCCACGGTGAAGGTGTAGCGCCCCTGCCTCTTACCCGGAGGCCCCGGGTTCGACTCCCGGCGAGGTCAGGGATTTTTACCTGGATCTGAGGGCTGGTTCAAGGTCCACTCAGCCTAAGTGATTACAATCTGACGGTGAGATAGCAGACACGGTCTAGGAAGCCAAGCATAACGGCCGAGAGAATTCGTTGTACTGACCACACGACACCTCATAATCTGCCTTCGGGTTGAGTAGCGGTCGCGTCGTAGGCCATGGCCCTTCGAGACTGTTACTCCATGGGGTTTGTTTCTTAAGACCCCAAGTAGAGTATGCTTCCAGTGTATGGGACCATCACCAGGTTTACCTGATTCGAGAATTTAAACATCCAAAGGAAAACAGCTCGATTTGTTCTGGGTGATTTCCGACAAAATAGTAGCGCTACGAAAATGTTGCAAAATTTGAGCCGGGGAGACTTGGGAAAAAGGAAACGAGCTGCTCGCCTAAGTAGTATGTTCCGAGCGTCAGTGGAGAGATGGCGTGGAATTACATTAGCAGACAGATAAGTTTGAGTGGTGTTTTTAAAAGTAGAAAAGAGCATAATATGAAGATAAATTTGCAATGCAAGAGGACAAATTGGAGCAAATATTCGTTTATAAGAAGTTGAGTTAGGGATTGGAATAATTTACCAAGGGAGATGTTCAGCAAATTTCCTAATTCTTTGCTATTATTTAAGAAAAGACTAGGTAAGCAACAGATAGGGAATCTGCCACCTGGGCGAATAGACTGACGAAAAGCAGCAGATCAGGTGTCATTAATTAATTTGATTTATTATTATTATTATTATTATTATTATTATTATTATTATTATTATTATTATTATTATTATTATTATTATTATTATTCTACCGGGTGGTACACCTCCACGCCGCTAATTCAAACTTTGCGCCAGTTAAAACTCCTCTACTGGAGGAAGCCTGAACTTTAACTGCCATATTAATTCAACGATTTCTCAGAAGATGTCCCTACTTGTAAATTTTGAAGTTTCTGAACTGGGTCGTTTTCGATGAATTTTTTTTTTGCCTGTAGTAAGAAGTGTGGACATTCTCTTCTAGATGGCACTACTGAAGGACTACAATTATGCACCCTAGTGTGAAGTGAAAGAACTGTGTTTTTGGAGAAATTTTGGGTTCATAAGTTTGTTCCTTGTTAAATTTCTTTCAGTCGTTGTTTAAGTTGGCAATATTAACCCTTTCTTTCCGCCAGTTTTGAATTTGACCAATAAGGAATTTCTGTAATTAATTTTCCACCAATAAGGTGTTTCTTCTTCGTTTAGTGTAGTAGTTTTTGCCATTATCCAATAAAAGGCTTGTGGGCGGGTGTTCTCATTCCTGAAACGCCTCGAACTTTCGACGAGGGTATATAAACTGCTGATTTTCGGGTTTCCGGGCCACTTCAGTAACATCTATCTTTGTGTAAATTATGTAGCAGGGGGCGGGAAGCGCCTCTTTCTTCGGGCAGCAGTTCAACCACCAGGTAATGGCCTTTTAATAACTTCTTTTCTTGCTAGCTCAGCAGTTTAACTCTCGGGGCAGGTCCGAAGCCTTTGACCATGTAACTTTCCTCTAAAATGTAAAGACACTTGGTATCAATTCTATCTTTTTAAACTACAATTTGGGATAGAGAGTGCATAACCCTCTCGAGCTCCCACTCATATTGCTTTGAGGTGAACTTATTTTCACAACCGTTTCTTCCCTTCTAATGTAATGTAAATCGTTTTCTTATATAAGTCACCTCTTTAGTATGGGATTAGCCCTTGCATTAGCGGCCTAGTGCCAAGTAGGTTTTAATAAAGTATATTAGGAGTGCAGTTTCGCCTCCTCTCAAGTTGGTACTTTGGAGGCCACGTAATTGTCCTGTTTCTTCACTGAATAGGCCTCAGTAGGTTGGGTATTTTTACCCCTGTGTTATTTGTGTTTGGAGGTCAACTTGAAAGTGGAGTTTGGTGTGGCCTTTGATAGGCTTGAACTTATGAGCGGGTTGCTCTTTCTTAAAATTTGTTTCTGCGTGCCTCGAGGAGGCTTTACTGTGTAATTGGGAGCAAGAGCTCCTGGGCATGATTGGGGTCTTCTGCCCCTTTGTTGAATCTTGTATATCGTAAGGTTGGGCTTATAGCTCAAGAATTGTGTGTCTGGCTCTTGGAGCCCAAATCCTGTAACACTGTAATTGTACTCTCTCTAATTCTTGCTAGGCTACTGAGCACCTGTTATAATTGTTATTTATTTTGAAAAGAAAATCTAACCTTGTTAAATTTTATCTTAATTTTAATTTCGTATTTTGAGACCTGTTCGCCCCAGCACCTCCTTTCACCTCTGCACATCTGCAATACTCCGTAACAAGTGGTAGCAGAGCGTGGTTGAATGGGTCTCAATTTAGCCCCTTTTGACGGCTAAACATTGCTTTGCTTTCGAACTCTAACAATTTTCTCAGTTGCTGGAATTTTTTTGATTTTATCTTTTTTTTCAAAATTGTTTCGTCATCATGTCCAGCCCTCGCGAGGTCCTTCATCCTTTTTATTTGCGGAAAGAAGAATTAATTTATGAACTATCGCTCAGAAACGTTCAATCTGGAGGCACGGTTGCAGTCGACTCCAATAAGCTAAAAGATTCCCTTGATTTGCCTATTACCATCCCGACTTTGGGAGAGAAAGAGATTGACGACGCTCTCTCCACGATCAATGATAATACTACTGAGCTAGCATCTGTAGTTAGGTTTTTTTAAGAAAATGATCCATCGCCTAATCAACTCAAAAGAGTACAGGCTAGGTTGTACCACTTTTATAATACGGTGTGTGATCTATTGTCTCTGAAGTTAAATGACCTTCAGGGTAAGGAAGCTAGTGCCCTTGCTGAAAACTTGTCCAAAATGTCTAGTAAGGTTAGTCACTTGTTATCTGGATCTGCGACTTCCAAAATCGACCAGCCTATGGTCGTAAATGTAGTAAATGTGGAGGATTCCTCTAAAGAGGAAGGAAGGGATACTGAGGCGACCACACAACGAACATCTGCCCCATCAGAATCGGTGTCAGATGGTCGCAAGTCCATTCCACCCTTCGTGTTAAATAATGCTCCTTCTGAATCTGCTTCTCCGCCACTTAGGCCCCTTCCTACCACGTCTCCTGGTTTCAGCAGTTTACCCCATCCATTAGCTATGTTGCTTAGAGGTATTTCTAAGTTTTCGGTTAACTCTACAAGTGCCGTAATTTCATTTTTAAGGTTTTTAGTTGAGTTTCAGGATCATGCCCTCGTTTTTTCTCGTTCTGCTTGTCAGATTTTGCAAATCATCTATCCCTATGCAACTGGTGTTCTCTCAGACAAAATAGTAAGAGCCATTGCCGAACAATCATCTATTGAAGACTTCCACGCCCACTTACTAGCTAACTTCATTCCGGCTAGGGCATGGTCCTCACTTATTCAGAAGTACTATTATCGTGTACAGCGGTTGGATGAAAACTTGGCAGATTTCATCCAAGATATTAAGTTCTATACCAGGGTGTTTGCTCTTCATTTTCCCGAAGACCAAATTGTTCAGGCTATTGGAGAAGGTATTTCACCACCTTACAGATCATACTTGTGTTTTGCGTCACGTCCGCAAACCTTCGCCGAGCTTGAGGCTATGGCCGTCTCAGCGGAAAAAGTTAGATACGCCGATACCTTGCGTGTCGCGAAAGAACCTCCTCCATCCTCTAGTAGTTTTCGGCCTCCACCTCGCCGACCCACCACACTCCGTAAATGTTACGCCTGTGGGTCGCCTGACCATCTTCGGAACAAGTGCCCATCAATCAAGTCTAGTGGGACAAGGAATGGATCAGGGTCATCTCGAGGCTGTTTTAAATGTGGCGCTTTCTCACATATCGCCAAGTATTGCCCAAATTTGAATAGCACCCCCTCCTGCTCAACGGCTGGTACAACTTCCACCAATGCCGATAATAATAAGTGACTAGTGGCTTCGGCTGAGCCGACTACTTCATCTTCCCGAGGCTCAGCCCCTTGTAAACATGTTGAAATTTCAGGGAAAACTCAGTCTTCAAATGTATCCTTTGAATGCCCCAGAGAGTGTCTTAGGATTGCGGCGGATACCCCCGCACCTGTTCCATTTCTTAAGATTGAATTAAATAATGAACCTGTAACAGCTCTGTTAGACTCTGGCAGTGTTTGTTCTATTATTTCGGCTGAATGGTATTCGAAATTGAAATCTATTTGTAAACTTCCTGACTATTGCTCATCTTCTGTTCAATATGTTTCGGATAATTCTTCTCCATTAGAAATTTTAGGCTCCTTATATGTCAAAATTCGTATTTTTAAATTTACTTGGAAACTTAAATTGTTTGTGGCCAAGCACTTGTCTTGCCCCATTAAATTGGGAACTGACTTCATTTCTCACACCGGTCTAGTGCTCGACCTTCAGAGTAAGTCGTGCACATTCAAATTTGCTTCCAGTTGTAAAATCCCCTTGTTAAAGTGTAATTCTGTATCATTTCATCTATCTCGCCTACCCAGGATGAGATGTTGTTAGACCTTAGACATCTACCTGAGGAGCAGGCTGATAGTATTCGTAAGTTGTGTCAGTCGTTTCCAGAGGTGTTCTCTGATACTCTTGGTATTACTGACCTGATCGAATACAAAATTGAGGTCACGGATTCGATTCCTGTCCCTTTTCCCCCTTATAGGCGATCTCCACCTAAAATGAAGGCTCTGAAAGAAATCATTGATCAAATGTTAAAGGATGGTATTATCCGGCCCTCTAAGTCGGCGTATTCTTCACCTATTTTTCTAGTCCCGAAACCCCAAGGTGGCTTCAGGCCTGTCATTGATTACAGGGCTCTCAATCGGAAGGTGGTGTTACAATCTGTGCCCCTTCCTGACCTTCATTCTTGTTTTTCATGGTTTCGTAAAGCTAAGTTCTTCACAATCTTGGATTTGAATCAGGCCTATAATCAAATTCCCCTGGCTGAAGAGTCTAAACATCTTACAGCGTTTGCCACGGATAGGAATCTGTATGAATACAACCGCGTGCCTTTCGGGCTCCCCACCGGAGCAGCTGTGCTTACGAGGCTACTAGATAGGGTCTTCTCCGACATCAAATTTGAGTACTTGTACCACTATCTTGATGATGTCGTCGTATTTTCGGAGACTTTCGAAGAACATCTAGATCATCTGCGAGAAGTTCTCAATCGCCTTCGTAAGGCTGGGTTAACTGTGAAGTTGTCCAAGGTTGCCTTCGCTAAGCCCTCCATGTCATTCCTAGGGCATATTGTGTCGCCTGATGGTGTTGCAGTCGACCATTCTAGAACACAGGCCATCCGTGATTTTAAACCTCCCAAGGACATCAAAGGTATCGCCAGGTTCATTGGTATGGTGAATTTCTTCGGGAAGTTTATTCCTAACTTCGCTAATAGAGCGGCGCCCTTGAACCTTCTTCGTAGGAAAGACATAAAATTCGAGTGGGGACCTTCGCATCAAGCCGCTTTTGAAGACCTGAAATTAGCTCTCTGTAATGCCCCTGTCCTTGCTATGCCCGATTTCTCCAAAAAAATTATCGTCAAAACCGACGCGTCGTCGTCGGCGGTAGCTGCAGTCCTTCTTCAAGAGATTGAACTAGGGAGGCGACCCATCGCCTATGCATCTAGGACTCTATCGGCTCAAGAAGCGAAGTATTCCATCTATGAGCTTGAAGGTTTGGCAGTCTTATTACCTTAGAAAAGTTCCGTCTCTGTCTGG
Source organism: Anabrus simplex (assembly GCF_040414725.1). NCBI lineage: Eukaryota > Metazoa > Arthropoda > Insecta > Orthoptera > Tettigoniidae > Anabrus > Anabrus simplex. The sequence goes on along the minus strand of NC_090265.1, from coordinate 654,547,614 downwards.
AACATGTCAAATTCGACCTGGAGACGGATAACCAAGCCTTAAGCTGGGTCTTAGGTAGGCCGCGTCGTACTGGTCGTACAGCCCGTTGGGCTATCCGAATTTCGGCATTCCAATTTGACGTTAGGCATATCAGAGGTACTGATAATGTTGTCGCAGACGGACTCAGCCGCATGTTTTCCAACGACGTTGAGACCCATGAAACGGTCGATAGTTCATCACCTCCCGAGTCCATGCTATCTGAGGTTAATGTCATCTTAACAGATGCTCCCATGCTCTTTAGGGACCTTCAGAAATATCAACGTGAAGATCCAACGCTGGCTCCGATAATGGAAACCCTTTCTTCTGGAGAACATGTTGTCCCTTATGTACTGAGGAATGGTGTTTTATGTTGCCCTTCGAGGCATGATAAGATGATGAAAGTTGTCGTTCCAGCTGTTCTTGTACCTATGATCTTCAAGTACAGTACTATCATGAGACCCCATTAGGGGGGCACTTAGGCATCTTTAAAACCCGTGAAAAGATTCGTGAAATGTTTATTTGGAAAGGTATGGACGGTGAAATCCGTGAACTAGTAAAGGCTTGTAAATCTTGTTTGCTTAGTAAACCAACCATGTCCACCAAGGTAGGCCTTTTGTCTTCTCATCAAGCGTCGCGCCCAGTGGAACGCCCGTATATTGATTATGTAGGACCCTTCCCCCAGTCAAAGGGAAATGCCAACAAATTCATCTTTGTATGTGTAGATGGTTTTACAAGATTTTCCTGGTTATTTCCGACTAAGCTGGCTACCGCTCAGTCCACCATTACTTGTTTAAATTCAATCTTTGCTTCTTTTGGTCCGTGTCAATATATTGTGTCTGACAATGCCAAGGCTTTCACATCTAATCTATTTCGTAAATTCTGTTTTGATCTGTCCATATCTCATGTGACTACTTCTGCTTATTATCCCCAACCATCTCTTGCCGAAAGAGTCAATCGTAATCTCAGGTCGGCCCTTATTGCCTATCATCACGACGATCTTTCTAGGTGGGACACGTCCTTGCATTGGTTATCTTTTGCTTTGAATTCGGCGGTTCATGAATCCCATAAATTTACTCCAGCTTCTTTGATGTTCAAGTTTGTTCCCAACTCGCCCCTCTCTAACCTCTGGTCTCTGAGTGATATTCTACCTGAGACAATAGATCCAGATAATATTAAAGATCTTTGGAAGAAGGCTAAAGCCAATCTTGAAGTGTCTCATGAAAAGGTTAGGGAAAGATATGATCGTGGACGGAGACCCAGCAATTTGAAGGTAGGTGACCAGGTGATGATCAAAAATTTTGTTCCCTTGGGCAAGCTTGCCACCAGATTTCATGGGCCGTGTATTATTCTCGATTTCCTTACACCCGTTAACTTATTGCTAAGTAATCCAGCCACCGAGAGGATATTTAGGGTTCACTTGTCACAGGTGAAACCAGTATAATTTCTGTACTAACTTGCCCTGTATAATCTTGAAAGAAATATGAAGGTTAATTTTTTTTAGGGGTTTCACTTTTAAGGCCTTCTGCCCTTTCAATAATGTTCTTTGTATTTAAGTATTTATTGTGAAACCTTCCCCGAACAATTAAACTGCCATCCTGTCCTTGCCATGGCCATTACCATGCTCCCGTCTCCCCTCTCATAGTGCGGGCGAGCGGTATCTCAGGGTACGTGAGGGGTCCGAGCGGCCTCCTCTGGACTCAAGCAGCGGCGGCTGGTCTGGCCGTCAAAGTCATCGGCAACTGATGTATTTAATCAGCTACATGGACATTTCACATCAACTATTACTACATTTTTTGGATTTTACTGCAATATTTGGTGGACTTAGAAAATTTTTCTTCCCCTTCAAGAATTAAAAGTTTCCTTCTGAATTCAACCTCTACAACTTTACATCTAAACTAACTACAAAGTATTTTGAAACTGGATCCAATCATTTAAGAAAATTTGGTTGTAAAGACTTCTGCAATTAACTTCTATATCAACATCATAACTTGGACCTTATTTTAAAACAAAAGTTTATGTTCCTCTGTGTTACCCCTTGGAGGGACTTTTGGGGGGGGGGGAGATCTGTACCGGGTGGTACACCTCCACGCCGCTAATTCAAACTTTGTGCCAGTTAAAACTCCTCTACTGGAGGAAGCCTGAATTTTAACTGCAATATTAATTCAACGATTTCTCAGAAGAAATTGTAAATTTTGAAGTTTCTGAACTGGGTTGTTTTCGATGTATTTTTGTTTTGCCTGTAGTAAGAAGTGTGGAAATTCTCTTCTAGATGGAACTACTTAAGGACTACAATTATGCACCCTAGTGTGAAGTGAAAGAACTGTGTTTTTCTAGAAATTTTGGGTTCATAAGTTTGTTCTTTGTTAAATTTCTTTCAGTCATTGTTTAAGTTGGCAATATTAACCCTTTCTTTCCGCCAGTTTTGAATTTGACCAATAAGGAATTTCTGTAATTAATTTTCCACCAATAAGGTGTTTCTTCTTCGTTTAGTGTAGTAGTTTTTGCCATTATCCAATAAAAGGCTTGTGGGCGGGTGTTCTCATTCCTGAAACGCCTCGAACTTTCCACGAGGGTATATATACTGCTGATTTTCGGGTTTCCGGGCCACTTCAGTAACATCTATCTTTGTGTAAATTATGTAGCAGGGGGCGGGAAGCGCCTCTTTCTTCGGGCAGCAGTTCAACCACCAGGTAATGGCCTTTTAATAACTTCTTTTCTTGCTAGCTCAGCAGTTTAACTCTCGGGGCAGGTCCGAAGCCTTTGACCATGTACCTTTCCTCTAAAATGTAAAGACACTTGGTATCAATTCTTTTTAAACTACAATTTAGGATAGAGAGTGCTTAACCCTCTCGAGCTCCCACTCATATTGCTTTGAGGTGAACTTATTTTCACAACCGTTTCTTCCCTTCTAATGTAATGTAAATCGTTTTCTTATATAAGTCACCTCTTTAGTATGGGATTAGCCCTTGCATTAGCGGCCTAGTGCCAAGTAGGTTTTAATAAAGTATATTAGGAGTGCAGTTTCGCCTCCTCTCAAGTTGGTACTTTGGAGGCCACGTAATTGTCCTGTTTCTTCACTGAATAGGCCTCAGTAGGTTGGGTATTTTTACCCCTGTGTTATTTGTGTTTGGAGGTCAACTTGAAAGTGGAGTTTGGTGTGGCCTTTGATAGGCTTGAACTTATGAGCGGGTTGCTCTTTCTTAAAATTTGTTTCTGCGTGCCTCGAGGAGGCTTTACTGTGCAATTGGGAGCAAGAGCTCCTGGGCATGATTGGGGTCTTCTGCCCCTTTGTTGAATCTTGTATATCGTAAGGTTGGGCTTGTAGCTCAAGAATTGTGTGTCTGGCTCTTGGAGCCCAAATCCTGTAACACTGTAATTGTACTCTCTCGAATTCTTGCTAGGCTACTGAGCACCTGTTATAATTGTTATTTATTTTGAAAAGAAAATCTAACCTTGTTAAATTTTATCTTAATTTTAATTTCGTATTTTGAGACCTGTTCTCCCCACCACCTTCTTTCACCTCTGCACATCCACAATACTCCGTAACAATTATTATTATTATTATTATTATTATTATTATTATTATTATTATTATTATTATTATTATTATTATTAATATTATTATTATTATTATTATTATTAAAGTTACCGTGTTTTGGTGGATCAGCAGAGGTGAAAGAAGGTGCGGGCTGGAATGGGTCTAACTAAAAGTCCGAAAGATGAATTTAAATAAAGGTTATATTTTCAACTGATAACAAGATTTAGCAATTTTCACTAGGTGAAATAACAAAGATAAATCAGGTACAATGCAACTTTACAAACGAAAGCACAAGTTAAGGGGTTTTTACAATTCTGGGCTACGAGCCCCCAAGTTTTACAATTTCTGAGCTCTCAGCTCACAACCACAAATTACCAAAGGGCAGAAAACCCCTAATTACATGGAGCATTTGCTCCCACCTCGTAATGTCAAGTCTCCTAGAGGCACCTTTCAAAATACCAGAAAGAGATGACCGATCTCAATCTTTCAAGCCTATCAAAAGGCCATAAACGGACTTTACTACAAACTGCCCTCAAGGCACACTTACGAAGAAACAGGGGTATTTTACCGGGCCTTAGTGGACAAATACTAGGTTAATAAAAACGTCCCAAAACGGATGGAGGCGTGAATTAGCACTCCTAAATACACATTTTAAAACCTAAGTGGCGCTAGGCCGATACGCAGGGGCTATCCTCACACTATATAGGTGACTTGTATCAGAAAATTTTAACACATTAGGAAAGATTAGAAAATCAGTTACGAAAACATAGTCACCTCAAGTCGAAATGAAGGGGAGCTCGAGAGGGTAAAGCACTCTCTATCCCCGATTTACATTTAAAATAATAAAAAAATGTTTACATAAGCCGGCACTAAGTTACATTTTAAACAGGTAGGATACTTGAAAAGGTTTCGAACCTTCCCCGGGGGTTAAACTGCTGACCAAGAAAGAAATAAAGATGTTAAGAGGCCATTACCTTTGCTGAAGAGCTGCTGCTCGAAGGAAGAGGCGCAACCCGCCCCCTGCTATACTTCCATACACTAAGCTAGATGTTGTTGAAGTGGCGAAGAGCCGAGAAAATCAGCAGTTTTTAAACCCTCGTGGAAGATTCGAGACCTTTCATGAATAATAAAGACACACCCGCTCCACTTTATTGGGTAGCTAAGAGTTACACATGGAAATTCGAAGAAGAAACCTCTGATAGGTGGAAAATTAATTACATAAATTACTGATTGGCTAAGTTCAAAACAGGCGGAAAGAAAGCTTAATATTGCCAACCCACAAATGAAAGAACAAAATTTAGTAAGGACCAAAACTTATAACTACAAAATTTCTTCAACAAAAGTTCCCTCACTTCGCACCAGGTGCATAATCATAGTTTTTTGGGTAGAGACATCCGTTAGCGAATGTCCACACTTCTTGATCCCTAGAAAACAAAAACACGTTGAAATCCACACAGTATAGACAACTTTGTAATCCCAAAATTTATAGTAGAGACCTCTTCTGAGAAAACTCATGAATTAATACAGTTCTAAAAGTTCACAGTTTCTCCGGTAGAGGAGGATTTATTGGCGGAAGATTTAACTTTGCAGCGTAGAGGTGTACCGCCCGGTACAGAATTAATTCAGTTTTAAAGTTCAGAGTTTCAGTTGTAGAGGAGTAATTTAAGGCGGAAAATTCAAATGTGCGGCGTAAAGGTGTACCAACCGTACAATTATTATTATTATTATTATTATTATTATTATTATTATTATTATTATTATTATTATTATTATTATTATTATTATTATTATTATTATTATTATTATTATTATTATTATTATTATTATTATTATTATTATTATTATCAAATACATCGCAATTGGGAATATCCCGGTGGCAATGGTCACTTGCAGTAGTGTGATAATAAAGTAAATATTAAACGTAATAACCCAACAACAAAAACAACAACACAACTACAACAACAAGAGTACAACAAGTTATTCCATGGAAAGAAAATATTACTACTTTTTTTTTTTTGCTACTTACTTTACGTCACACCGACACAGATAGGTCTTATGGTGACGATGGGACAGGGGAGGGCTGGGAGTGGGAAGGAAGCGCCCGTGGCCTTTATTAAGGTACAGCCCCAGCATTTGCCTGGTGTGAAAATGGGAAACCACGGAAAACCATCTTCAGGGCTGCCGGCAGTGGGGTTCGAACCTACTATCTCCCGAATACTGGATCCTTGCCGCACTTAAGCGACTGCAGCTATCGAGCTCGGTGAAAATATTACAATAAATACAACTAGTTTAATTCAAAATCCAGCATCATCATATACAAATTCACACACAATTTAAGTATTTCCAGTGTTTAACACTACTGCTTACAATTATATGGGTTGAGCTTACTACTAGTTTAACATTCTAAATCCAGCATCATAGTATATAAATTCATACACTACTATAGGACGAGTTTACTACTAGCTTAATATTAAAACACCGGCATATACAAATTCACACATATCTTAAGTATTTCAAAATTTTACAGTATGATTCCAATAGATAGAGCGGTTCAATCACTAACAATTATCTTAGATATGTAAATATAGCACGTTCATATACAAATTCACACATATCTTAAATGACTTAAATTTCTTAATAATAGAATTCCCGCCCCTGTGGTGTAGTGGTTAGCGTGATTAGCTGCCACCCCCGGAGGCCCGGGTTCGATTCCCGGCTCTGCCACGAAAATCTGAAAAGTGGTACGAGGGCTGGAACGGGGTCCACTCAGCCTCGGGAGGTCAACTGAGTAGAGGTGGGTTCGATTCCCACCTCAGCCATCCTCGAAGTGGTTTTCCGTGGTTTCCCACTTCTCCTCCAGGCGAATGCCGGGATGGTACCCAACTTAAGGCCACGACCGCTTCCTTCCCTCTTCCTTGTCTATCTCTTCCAATCTTCCTATCCCTCCACAAGGCCCCTGTTCAGCATAGCAGGTGAGGCCGCCTGGGCGAGGTACTGGTCATTCTCCCCAGTTGTATCCCCCGACCAAGTGTCTGAAGCTCCAGGACACTGCCCTTGAGGCGGTAGAGGTGGGATCCCTCGCTGAGTCCGAGGGAAAAGCCGAACCTGGAGGGTAAACAGATGATGATGATGATGATGAATAATACAATTTACAGTGAGTTGAGCGCTGCATTAAAATATGACTTAGAAATTTACACACAATAAGTCTGGGTGGTGTTTTTAAAAGCAGGAAAGATCACAATATGAAGATAAATTTGCAATTCAACTCAAATACGTCAGCCTCGTGTCGGTAGATTTACTGGCACGTTAAAGAACTCTGCGGGACAACATTATGGCACATCGCAATTGGGAAATATCCCGGTGGCAATGGTCAGCTATTCCATTGAAAGAAAATATTACAATAAATACTACTAATACGTGACGTGCCGAGGTGCGTGCGTTAAATGCGGTCCATGAACTACGGCAAAACTGCGTCCAAACAGGACCAATGTGCTGTTATTCTGTTCTTGGCACCAGAAGGACAAACAACGGAGGACATCCATTGGAGAATAAATGTGTATGGGGTATCATGTCTGACGAATGATAATAATAATAATAATAATAATAATAATAATAATAATAATAATAATAATAAACTTGGTCAGTCAAAGTAAAACCAATCTTAAGTTCAGTCCGGGCCAGCCAGGTGGGAAATTACATTCTCAATGTTGACTCCTAAACCGCGGTAGTGGCATGACAAGATCGATAATTTGAACCTCATAATGTTTATCCCCAAGAGGAGGCAAGCAGAGAAAAAGTGTTCCATGTTATTGTGAAGTAGCACCTTGCTCTCTTGACTGGAGTGTGCTTGGTGCTTGCTACTTGCCGTGTTAATACAGCTTACCGCAGCGAGAGGGCAGGCACTCGAGAGGGTCTCAAATCGGCGGAACAAAGAGAACTCGCTCTCACCTCCAAACGCCCTTAATTTGAGCAAGTCTAATTTAATTAATTTCTATACCAAGCGCTCTTCTGATTTGCCTCCCACTTAGCCTACATTCACTTCGTAAGTGACTTTTTCACTTTGACAATGATGGAGCAAACAAGTGGAAGTTTACTTCACACAGGAATTTAAAAAAATATATGTTTCAGCCTATGTTGAGATGAATTAATACCTTCCGGTTTAATAATAATATAAGGCTTGATCAAAAAGTTTTCGTTGTTTGAGGGCGTCGCTGTGGCGTCATGCAACGTTGCGCGACTCACATGCGGGCATATAAGCACGGACAAGTAGGCAAAGGTATTAGTGTGGTAGTCGTGTCGTGCCGAGGTGCGTGCGTTAAATGTGGTCTGTGAACTACGGCGAAGTTATTACCAAATGCGTCCAAACAGGACCAACGTGCTATTATTCTGTTCTTGGTACCAGAAGAACAAACACCGGTGGGCATCCATTGGAGAATGAAGACTGTTTATAGGGCAGCATGGCTGTCGAAAACCACCGTTGTGGAATGGTGCGGGTCGCGTTTCGACACAAGACGCCGGTCGATCTGGAAGGCCAGAGACAAGTGGGAGACATTCGAGCACCCGCCCTGTATACCTGTTCTCTCCCCATGCGATTATCACGCCTTTGGTCCACTCAAAACGGCCTTGAATTGTCGACGCCTCCTGTCGGACGAGGATGTGCAGGAGGCTGTTGCGGACACGGCAGCAGGACACGGTGTTTTGCCACACGGGAATCTTCAACCTGGTGCGTCGATGGAATTTGTGCCTCAATGCTCACGGCTATTTTGCTTGATTAGCATCCCGATTCAGGACTGTATGGCCATCGAACGAAAACTTTTTGGTCGCCCCTTATTAAAAATAATAACCAGAAACTAGTTCACAAACTTCAACAACCAATCACATTAGGCAGAGGAAAAGTAGCAATAGATTGCTTAGCATTTGCAGACGACCTAGCACTGTTAACCCAAGGCATTTCAACAGCCCAAAATCAGTCTTCATTCTTCAATGGATGCCCACCGGTGTTTGTTCTTCTGGTACCAAGAACAGAGTAATAGCACGTTGGTCCTGTTTGGGCGCATTTGGTAATAACTTCGCCGTAGTTCACAGAACACATTTAACATACGCACCTCGGCACGACACGACTGCCACACTAATACCTTTGACTACTTGTCCGTGCTTATATGCCCGCATCTGAGTCGCGCTACCTTGCATGACCCCGCAGCGACGCCCTCAAAAAACTCCTGAAAAAAAGACTGCGGAAGAAGTCGGCCTTCAGATATCTTTTGAAAAGACAGAAGAGGCCTATGACGTTAGATGTTAGGCCACTTTAAACAAGTATCATCATCGTAAAAAGACATACTACATGACCTGCAACAATCAAGCACCAAAACTCATGGAGACAAACTATGGCAAAATTAAACGAGTATCACAATTTAGGTATCTTGGTGAAACAATTCAGGAGAATGGACTCAAAACAAAAGCCGATGAAATTAGATGCCAGGAGATGGAAACTACATATCAACTAACCCAAAATATCTGCAATAAAATATGCAACTCCGAGAACACAAAACTAAGACATAACAGTACAGTCATTAAACCAGAATGTCTTTATGGATCAGAAACGCTAACTTTGAAGAGGAAAGCAGACATTGAAAACAATGAGAAAAAAGGAACGCAAAATTATCGGAAAAGTTCTGGGCCCAAAACCCGCCGAGGGACAATACTGACTCAGAGGCATCCAGGAAATCAAACAGTGCACAAATATTCACAGTGACATTAGATAAGACATAAGTGCTATAAGATTCAATGATCCCAGACAGACAAAATAAATAGTCAAATTGTATGAAAACCGGAGTAAACCCAAAGCAGAAACAATGAAATGGATTGACAAAATTAAAACTGATTTCAAACAGGCAGGAATTAAACTAGCAAATGTTCAGAAACGGGTAATCTTAGGATCCAAAATTCGCAAATAGCAAGTTGACCAAAGAAGAAGACCGGAACAACTAATAAGAAGAAGGAGAAGAATAACGATGATAATAATGCTATTCGTTGTACGTCCCACTAACTACTTTTTACAATTTTTGGAGACGCCGAGATGCAGGAATTTTGTCTCTCAGGAATTTATTTACGTATCAGTAAATCTATCGACTTGGGCCTGACGTATCTGAGCAACTACAAATACAACCGGACTGAGCCAGATTCGAACTTGCCAAACTGGGCTCAGAAAGGCAGCCACTCGCCGTCTAAGCCACTCAGCCCAGCTTTCATTTTGAAGTAGAACACTGAAATGGATCTGAAATTCAGCATGCAATGTGTCATTATTGGTTTACTTTTTTCTGCGCACATCAAAATAAGTTTTGTCTGAACGGAAAAGAATGAAAAAGGTTCATGGAAGAATGAATAATGAAAATCCACAGTCTGTTTCAAGTGAATCGACCGGGTCAGGAATGGAATGAATGGAACTCTCATTAAGCGGCGAGGATTGGAACTCTGCCGGCTGCCGAAGCCTGTCGCGCTCCTAGGACAATGATTCATGACTGGCAGATGAAATGAAGGAGAGTTTTGTTGGAATGAAAGACGACAGGGAAAACCGGAGTGCCTGTCCCGCCTTTGCTGTGTCCAGCATAAATCTCACAAGGAGTGACCGGGATTTGAAACACAGAACCCAGCAGTGAGAGGCCGGCGCGCTGCCGCGCCACGGAGGCTTTTCGTGGAAGAACACTAGGGAAAATGGAAATTGCAACACTATGAAGGGGTGTGCCTACAACGCCCTTAGCGTGCATGGTGGACGGGTGTGATGCAGTGATGTGATGATCCATCGTGACAGGATAGCCTCACTCTTATATACACTGTTCTCAGTGCAATACTACGCTGCAGGAACACGCGGTCATAAGCCAGCTGCACGCAGACGATTACCAATTGCTTGTTGCGTAATTTATGGTGCCACAGTAGCTCCAATTTCCGAATGAAGTGGCGAACCTTCCGCACTGTTGTCTATCTGGTTGGTTCTGTTCTAGTCCCTTGAGCACTACTGCCATGCACGTTGTTCTGTACATGCAGTTCGATTATTACGTCCAACTTACAGTCGGCGCAGGTAACTCAATCTCAATTTCCTGCTAGTACTCATTCGTGAGACATGCTTCATAAACGAACAATTCACGTCACTGTACCTCACAGATTACACGTCAACTAAGCTCTACTGGGCTTCGAATACAGGAGGTGTTCTGTACGTGACTAGGGATATATGAACAATCTGATTATCCTGAAACTGGTCATCGTCCATGCATCATTCCATATCCCCCATATCAACACTAGTCGAATGGCCCATTCCTCCGTTGTGCTGCGATTTCCATTTTTCCTAGTGTTCCCAGTGTATGATACATTTGTATCAACGCCGCTTCAGCAAAACAAAAATTAAAGTATTTTTCTACAATAAACATCACTGGTTTCTGAGGCGGCGATTTTCACATCAGTTTTGACAATGTTAATATTGGGTAGCATATCCCTTTTCTTGAATCTATGTTGGAATAACCACCACGAGGTTATCAAACCATTCTTGCTCCAATCTGTATTATTATTATTATTATTATTATTATTATTATTATTATTATTATTATTATTATTATTATTATTATTATTATTATCATTACGGAGTTATCAGTGGAATGCAGAGGTGAAAGAAGGTGCGGGCTGGAATGGGTCTAACTACAAGTCCGAAAGATGAATTAAAATTTCAATAAAGGTTATATTTTCAATAGACAACAAGATTTAACAAATTTTCACTAGGTGAAATAACAATGAAAAATCAGGTACAATTATAACTTTACAAACGAAATCACAAGTTACGGGATCTTTACAAATTCTGGGCTTCAAGCCCCAAGTTTATAATTCCTGAGCCCTCAGCTCACAACCACAAATTACCAAAGGGCAGAAAACCCCTCATTACATGGAGCACTTGCTCCCACCTAGTAATGTCAAGCCTCTTACAGGCACCTTTCAAAACACCATAAAGAGCTGACTCGCTCTCAATCTTTCAAGCCTATTAAAGGCAATACAATGTTTTACAATCACTTGCCATCGAGGCGCAACTTACAAGAATTAAACAGGGGTATCTCGTACCCAGCCTACAGGGCCTTAAAAGAAAAATAATAGGTTAATTAAATGCCCCAAAATACCAAGTTGAATAGAGGCGTTGCTTTCACTCCTACATGAAACTTTATAAAACCTAAGGGACACTAGGCCGATGATACAGGTGCTATTCCCAAACTAGGGAAGTGACTCGTATAAGAAAATGTTAATACATTAAGAGTAGAAAATCGGTTATGAAAACGTAGTCACCTAAACTCAAAATGAAGGGGAGCTCGAGAGGGTAAAGCACTCTCTATCCCCGATTTACAGTTAAAGTAATAAGAAACCTTTACATAAGCCGGCACTAAGGTACATTTTTAGAAAGGTATGTTACATTGAAAAGGTTTCGGACCTTCCCCGAGGGCTAAACTGCTGAGCTAGCAAGAAATAAAGATGTTAAAAGGCCATTACCTTGTAGAAAAGCTGCTGGCGGATGAAAGAGGCGCTTCCCGCCTCCTTCTATACTTCCATACACTAAGCTAAATGTTGTACGAGTGGCCGAGAGCCAGGAAAATCAGCAGTTTTATATTCTCGGGGAAGATTCGAGACCTTTCATGAATGATTAAGACACACCCACAGTCGTTTATTGGGTAGCTTACAGTTACACATCAACATTGGGGAAGAAAGACGCCATTGGCTGAAAATTAATGACCGAAATTTACGATTGGCTAATTTCAAAACTGGCGGAAAGAAAGATTAATATTACCAACCCACAAATGAAAGAACAACATTTAGTAAAGAACAAACTTATGAATACAAAATATCTTCAAGAAAAGTTCCTTCACTTCGCACCAGGGTGCATGATCATAGTTTTTGGTAGAGACATCTGTGAGAGAATGTCCACACTTCTTGACAATTAGTAAACAAAAACAATTCGAAATTAACACAGTGACATCTTCTGATAAACGGTTGAATTAATTCAGTTTCAAAGTTCAGAGTTTCAGCTGTAGAGGAGTACTTTAAGGCGGAAAATTCAAATGTGTGGCTTATAGGTGTACCAACCGGTATTATTATTATTATTATTATTATTATTATTATTATTATTATTATTATTATTATTATTATTATTATTATTATTATTATCTCCGTAGTGTAACAGCGTTATTAGCTGCATTCCTCGGAGGTCCGGGACCGATTATCGGTACTGCAGACACGTAAGTTACAGCCATTAAGATGAAATCTTTTCCGAAATGCTAGTGAAACTGTTATACAATTGGTTGCAGAATTTAGTCCCTGTATTATTCACACGTCTGTCACAGTACCTGAGATTTGTTGTATTACATGATTTGCTCCAAACATGATGTCTGGTTTCGGACCATCGGGCGCCGTTACCTTTATAATTTCTGGGAAAACACTAAGAACAAAAATAAAATAAACGTTTAGAGTATATAAATCTTACAATGCTTTGTTCTTAAAGGCGTTAATAACTCATTACAATATCTATTTTTCTTAACGCATATGAGAAAAGCAAATCACTGAACCCACTGTCATGACAACTCGCACACAACGCTTAAACTTTATGTGCTGCAGACGTAATTAGTCTATGATATTATTACCCGTACATTTATTTAGCCAAACGCAGAGGTGGATATGTTCCAGCCATCCTCCTACTTACGCTCCCTTCGTTCGGACATTTATGGCACTCGTCGGTAAACAGCATCCCATGGTAATTCTAGAGGATCCATTCAGGGGATGTCTTGTCCATCTGTAACAAGCTGCATCGTGTCATCGTGTAAGGGCTTGACTTTACCACGGCCGCCAGGAAACTAGAATGGCATAATGCAAACATTTACTAACAGTTCGAATGTACACACAACACTTTGTAGCCATTCTGAACCCTAAATCGAGTTACCTATCCTTCCGCTCGGACTTCCTACAAGCCAACAGCTGTAGATCGCCTGAGCGAGCTAACTCGTCAATAAAACCCGTTGTTCTGTACCGATTCCATGTTCGAACCACGCCACTTTGACTCACTAGCACACACCATTCCACGTGGGCAACCACTGTGCAGACCCCGCGTTCTCAACGCTGAGAGCGAGCCCCAAAGGAGAGATACGAGTGAATGCCATTTTTTTTACGTCACACCGACACGGATAGGTCTTATGGCGACGATGGGACAGGAAAGGCTTAGGAGTTGGACGGAAGGGGCCGGTTTGAAAATGGGAAATCACGAAAAACCATCTTCAGGGCTGCCGACAGTGGGATTCGAACCCACTATCTCCCGGATGCAAGCTCACAGCCGCGCGCCTCTAAACGCACGGCCAACTCGCCCCATACGAGTGAATGGGGAAGAGGCGGAGAGGAGTGAAGTGTATGGGTGGCGTATTTTATGAGACATAGAAACTATTAATGGATCAGCCTTTACGAAACTAACACAACAAAATAAATTGTTTTTTTCTTCTTCTAGCACGACACTTGACATTTCTTTGATATCACCAACTTCTTGTTGTCAGAGAAAATGCTTTGATCAGAATGAATGCGAACCCTGCTTCCAACGCAACATCAGACAAAAATGGCTTAGTTCTTCTCTTATTGACTTTCGTGACTGAGAATGTGTGTCCGCCGAGTTCTGTAGAGCCTGACATAGGAACTAACTTGCTTGCCAGTACGTGGATACGCGGGAACTCTCTTTATTCCAAGTTCTTTTAAAATGCAAGGAGGCCGCCAAATAGCTATATTTCAAATTTGAATTCTTGTCAGTTCTCTTCCTCCGTGGCTCAAGCGGCAGCTTGCCGGCCTCTCACCGCTGGATACCGTGGTTCATATCCCGGTGTATCCATGTGAGATTTGTGCTTGACAAAGCGGAGGCGGGACAGGTTTTTCTCCGGATACTCCGGTTTTCCCCGTCATGTTTCATTCCAGCAACTGTCTCCATTAACATTATTCATTTCATCTATCAGTCATTTATCATTGCCCCAGAGGAGTGCGACAAGCTTCGGCAGCCGGCACATTTCCTATCCTTGCCGCTAGATGCGGGCTTCATTCATTCCATTCCTGACCCGGTCGGATGACTGGAAACAGGCTTTGGATTTTCATCAGTACTCTTTGAAATTTGACCAGAGCCTGCTCAGAAAGTACAGAAAAGGCCGTCATAAAAAATGTTCAATCCAGGTGACATTTCCTACATATTTCGAAACCATTGTAAAAATTATATTGATACTTCCACGGCCCGTAATTGTAGACATGATAATAAGCTTTTAAGATTTTACCATGTCAAGAAAAAAGGTGAAATACTTTACGTTTCGCAGAGAATTTTGCTCCGCGTATTCAGAAGAAAATCTCGACTGTTTATGAGAAAGACTTATCTGATAACGAAGTTTTGAATTTAGGAATGCTTTACCGTTGGTCTATAGTAAATGGTACTTCCGTTCGTCACTATATGGCTCACTGTGCACTAGCTATCTGAGTGGGAGGTGATGATACCATCTTAGCTCCAATTAAGATGTTTCTTGTTCCATCGTACTTGTGTTCATCAGCGTGTTCGACATTCTACAGGGCCGTTATGAACATTGCGCCAGATAACTGTTGTCAATATCTTGCATATCTTTATGTCCAGAGCATGCTTATAATTTCAGTAGCTCCCTCTGTGCGTTCAAACAGGGCAGACGTTTTTGAAATTAGGAAAAAAATTCCATTCGACACTCCATGTAGAACGAAGTCGGCTGTAAAGGATCTGTGGTGACAGAGGTGATGCTCAACCGACAAAATTAATTAAAATTCAGCCATCGACGCCGAGGATAGATTCAGTTTACTTTGCTATCTAGTAAGCCTAGAGTAAAACGGAACGTCGAAATTCACTATGAATCTGTCAGATGGCGTCGAATTAAAATGCTTGCATACGGTAGACGACACCATACGATTCATAATTATTACCGTTATTTTGCCGAATACTGCATTTGCTTACTACTCAATCAATCAATCAATCAATCAATCAATCAATCAATCAATCAATCAATCAATCAATCAATCAATCAATCAGTCAATCAATCAATCACTACTGATCTGCATTTAGGGAAGTCGTCCAGGTGGCAGATTCCCTATTGGTTGTTTTCATAGCCTTTTCTTAAATGATTGCAAGGAAATTGGAAATTTATTGAACACCTCCCTCGGTAAGTTATTCCAATCGCTAACTCCCCTTCCTATAAACGAATATTTGCCCCAATTCTACCCCAATTTGCGAAGTGTATGGGCGGAGTATTTTATGAGACATAGAAACTATTAATGGGTTTCAAAAATCAGCCTTTACGAAAATAACACAACAAAATAAATTGTTTCTTCTTTTAGCACGACACTTGACATTTCTTTGATTTCGCCAACTTACTGTTGTCAGAGAAAATGGTTTGATTAGAATGAATGCGAATCCTGCTTCCAATGCAACATCAGACAAACATGACTTAGTTCTTATCGCCGGGCTGAGTGGCTCAGACGGTTGAGGCGCTGGCCTTCTGACCCTAACTTGGCAGGTTCGATCCTGGCTCAGTCCGGTGGTATTTGAAGGTGCTCAAATACGTCAGCCTCGTGTCCGTAGATTTACTAGCACGTAAAAGAACTCCTGAGGAACTAAATTCCGGCACCTCGGCGTCTCCGAAAATCGTAAAAGAGTAGTTAGCGGAACGTAAAGCAAATAGCATTATTATTACTTCTCTTTTTTGCGGCTCGTGACTGAGAATGTGTGTCCGCAGAGTTATGCAGAGCCAGTGCGACTTCTTCTTCGTCCTCTTTTACCTTCTTCGCATGTATCCCGCGATGGTGCACACTCTCCTCGTTGGGTTGCTGATCGCCAGTTCCTTCCGTCAAGGGCATTTGCAGACTAATGACAATGTGTTGTTGTTTTTTTTTTTTTTGGTGTTTGCTTTACGTCGCACCGACACAGATACGTCTTACGGAGACGACGGGATAGGAAAGGCCTAGGAATTGGAAGGAAGCGGCCGTGGTCTTAATTAAGGTACAGCCCCAGCATTTGCCTGGTGTGAAAATGGGGAAATCACGGAAAACCATCTTCAGGGCTGCCGACAGTGGGGCTCGAACCCACTATCTGCCGATTACTGGATAATGGCTGCACTTAAGCGACTGCATCTATCGAGCTCGGTGTTATTATTTTTACGTCCCTCTAACTACTGTTTGACGGTTTTCGGAGACGACGAGATACCGTAATTTTGTCAGGCAGGAGGTATTTTACGTGCCAGTAAATCTACCGACACAAGGCTGACATATTTGAGCACTTTCAAATACCACCGAACTGAACCACGATCGAACCTGCCACGTTCGAGTCAGAAGGCCAGCACCTGAACCGTCTGCGCCACTCATCCCGGCATTTTTGGACTTGAGGCCTGTCACTTTTGCATGTCCTCCCCGATTTTGTCCAGACACTGTTTCTTCCGGTGGCTACAGGATCGATTTCCTCATGGATCATATCGAAGAGCTGCCTTTGAAATCGAGTTTTCGTCGCTTCTAGTGATATGTCCATATCATCAAAGGCCGCCGCGTTTCGAGTAAATTGTCCTTAATTACTACCACTCCCGTCTGTTCTCTTACATTTAACACCCAAAGACCAACGCAAAATTTTTCTCGTGGCTGGCCATCATTCTGAACCATAAATAGCCATTGGCCGCAATATTGGATTGTAAATTTTCCCCTTCAGATGGTTAGGTAATTTCCTGTTGCACAGATCTTTAGTGACTTGACGTCATTTTAACGATGCCGCATTAACTCTTACTCGAGGCCCATCATTTTCTCACCATCCGAAGTTTTTAGTGAACCGAGGTATTTAAATTACGTACTTTTGCAAAGTAATGACCTCCTGTGTTGATGGTACCATCGGCCAGTGCGTCGCATTGCAAATACTTACTGCTTACTGCTATAACCAAACTGCCAGAAAATCAATTTTCAATTTTCTGTAACTATGTACATTGAGTCCTCAGCCCGAAGGTTGTTTGAATTCCCAACAGCTCTACATTTTTTTTTTTTTTTTGCTAGTTGCTTTACGTCGCACCGACACAGATAGGTCTTTTGGCGACGATGGAATAGGAAAGGACTAGCAGTGGTAAGGAAGCGGCCGTGGCCTTAATTAAGGTCAAGCTCCTGCTTGTTGACTTCCATTTTGTGATGCTCTCACTCAAACGCTTAACTTGGGGGCATGCTTAGATCCACACTGTTGTTTACATACACTCTCTAGTGGCATCATACGCAAGTACATACACTACGTTTCCAAATTCATATCTTAGATTTTCCGTGTTTTCTCCTGTTCGCACCATTTGCCTGGTGTGAAAATGGGAAACCACGCAAAACCATTTTCAGAGCTGCCGACAGTGGGATTCGAACCTACTATCTCCCGAATACTGGATACTGGCCGCACGTAAGCGATTGCAGCTATCGAGCTCGGTAACAGCTCTACTATCAGCTGTCATAAATAGCCTAAGCGTTTCAGAAAATACATACTAGGAAATGGACGAGATTTTAGTTTCCCCTTCCTTTCCTCAATGAGTGATTTTGTAAGTACAATGAAAACCATGCACTAATCTACGTGAGACACTTCTACGCCATCCACAACAGAGACTGGTTGTATAAGGAATGGCATTACTAATGACAAATATCCAAATAAGTGAAAATTAATTCTTATTTCAGGGATTAATTATAACTGTAAGTTTTCCCTTTTTAACGTGTGGTGTTGGTGACGTTTTGTCTTGAAAATGTTATAAGATTGTGAGCAACTGCAAAAAAAACCTCGACAATGTAGTGAGGCAATCGTTTGATGGTAAACTCAGGTTGCGATTTTCATTACTAGAAAAAGTCCTCTCAGTTTTAATTACTGCTGTGATGTCCGACTCGTTGGCTGAACGGTCAGCGTACTGGCCTTCGGTTCAGAGGGTCCCGGGTTCGATTCCCGGCCGGGTCGGGGATTTTAACCTTAATTGGTTAATTCCAATGGCACGAGGGCTGGGTGTATGTGTTGTCTTCATCATCATTTCATCCTCATCACGACGCGTAGGTCGCCTAAGGGAGTCAAATAGAAAGACCTGCACCTGGCGAGCCGAACCCTTCCTGAGATATTCCGGCACTAAAAGTCATACGACATTTCATTTACTCATTTACTGCTGTGATGGGGTGCAAGTTCCTTATATACCCAGGTGTTAATACGAGGGTCGAGTCGTAAGTCATGGCAACTATTTTTTTTACTCGCGAACAGGAGACAACATGAAAAATCTAAGATATGCATTTGGAAATATAGGGCATGTAGGCAACTTATGGATAGTGCCTGAAGACAATTCTTACTTCAGGAGATTCTCGTAGGAAAGTGACAGAACACAGGCCATTAGTAAACATTGTTTTATTATGGTATAGACAGCAAATACACAAGACTACGTACAAAGGACAGGACAATTCCGCTAGAGCCCAGTGCCTGTCCTCATGTAAACACTGATCGATCACCATTATCCGTACATGGACACTGGATGGCCTGGGCGAGGCATATCGGCAGTTGATACTCTACCCCGTTTGAACGTCTCCACCCACCTCGCCACTGTTCTATAAGGTATGGCATGCACACCTAATGCTTCCCGCAGCTCTGCATGACATTGGCGTGCATTTCTGCCGCGGAGAACTGCCATCTTAATAAACGATCGTTGCACCTTCTTGTTGACGTCCATTTTGCGACGCTCTCACTCAAACGCTTAACTTGGGTGGATGCTTAGACCCACACTGTTGTTTACATACACTCTCTAGTGGCATCATACGCAAGTACATACCGAACGTTTCCAAATGCATTCGTTTTTCCGTGTTTTCTCCTGTTCGCGATAAAAAAAAAAGTAGTTGCCATGACTTATGGCTCGACCTACGTATAAGGAAAGATCTTCATTGGGGTAATCACATAAATGGGATTGTAAATAAAGGGTACAGATCTCTGCACATGGTTATGAGGGTTGTAGTAAGGATATAAAGGAGAGGGCATATAAGTCTCTGGTAAGACCCTAACTAGTGTATGGAACTCTCGCTAGGATTACTTGATTCGAGAACTGGAAAAACTCCAAAGAAAAGCAGCTCGATTTGTGCTGGGTGATTTCCGACAAAATATTAGTGTTACTGAAAACGTTGCAAGGTTTGAGCTGGGAAGACATGGGAGAAAGGAGACGAGCTGCTCATCTAAGTGGTATGTTCCGAGCTGTCAGTGGAGAGATGGCGAATAGACGAATAAGTTTGAGTAGTTGAGTAGGACATGTACAATAAGTTTCCAAATTCTTTGCAATTATTTAAGGGGGTCATGACTAAAATATTGCGATTTTTGACCGAAAAATCGTATTTTCAATTTTAACTTTATCCGACAATTCTTCCTCTTTCGAATCCTGTTACCATTTTTTTTCTAACGTCATTTTAAAAGATCTAAATGGCGCATTTAAGAGATAGCGGTTCGACGTATGTAGAGCAAGTCCACTCCCATTTCTGTCACGCTGTCAGACAAAATTAGCTTCAAAGTTCTTTTGGACTACCATTTCAATAATCCCGCTGGAATATATTTACCTTGTAATAGACCTAAGCTGTGCGTAAGAGGAGAAATACATCTGAGGGAGTAATTTACATCCCTGAACAGTTCTACCTTATGTCATGCATAAAATGCTCCACGCGACAGAGTTCTTATCGGATTCATTTGAAATTTTCAGAGAATATTTGAAAATATACAGGAATTAAGGAGTAGTTCTGCATTTTATTATCAGTTTAATATTACATTCACATTTTTATTCCTGAAAGAGCACGAAATTAGATTTTTGTCTATTGAGTGAATAATGAAAAAGTGGAAAATATATTTGAAATAGTTTATGTGTACCTGACTGCAAAACCCGGAACTGCTCTTAAATATATGAGTATGTTGAACAAGTCTGACAAATTACAGCTACAAAAATTGAAAACTGTGCCGCAAGGAGCATTTCCCATGCAATATATACAAATAAATATTATTTGTCCATAACTTTGTAACCAATTAACTAATCATTTCCAAATTTTGTATGGAGCTATCTATATACTAAGTTTACTCAAAGAAAGCTTTGTCCAGTCTGTCCGTTCGTTCTACTCGAGCGATTTATTTCATTTCTGTTTTATTCTCTCCAAAATTACCTGCCGGTGAATCACCAGGTGCCGTCCCCATGGCGTAGGGGTAGCGTGCTCACCTCTTACCCGGATGCCCCAGGTTCGATTCCCGGCCAGGTCAGGGATTTTTACCTGGACCTGAGGGCTGGTTCGAGGTCCACTCAGCCTAGTGATTAGAATTGAGGAGCTATCTGACGGTGAGATAGCGGCCCCGGTCTAGAAGGCCGAGAGGATTCGTCGTGCTGACCGCACGGCAACTCATAATCTGCAGGCATTCGGGATGAGTAGCGGTCGCTTGGTAGGTCAAGGCCCTTCAAGGGCTGTAGTGTCATGGGGGGGGGGGGTGGAATCACCAGTCACTGACAGGTCTCAAAGTTCAGTTAACTTTGAGTAATCATAAAATCAAATCACTAAATGATCACTCCAATAAAAGTAGGCGAACGCTTACCCTAGTCCGGAATACATTCTGTACTTAGCAGATTGCATACACCTCAGGAGCAATATCTGTACGTAAAGATATCGGCGAAGCTAAACGATTATAAATGACGGGGACTATGAGGAACCCTGCAATTACAACCAAACTTGGTACACATATGACTTCATACTACCTGGAGAGAAATACTTTGGGAGTAAGATACACCTAGCACCCGTAGGGAAGGAGTGGAGAGGAAGTTACATGTAAAAATAATCGAGATCGACGTATATGAGTGTTTCCATTTCCTCACATTCAACACATGGTGCAAAGTAGGCGCAAAAGATCGTCTTAGGTCGATGCCCCGAATGAAAAATATAAACCTACAACCTGTTTTCCAGTTATTGACCGGGTCAGGGATGGAATGAATGAAGCCTCCATCTTGCGGCGAGGATAGGAATTGTGCCGGCTGCCGAGGCCTGTTGCACTCCTTTGGGGCAATGATAAATGACTGGCAGATGAAATGAAATGATAATGGAGAGTGTTGCTGGAATGAAAGATGACAGGGAAAACCGGAGTGGCCGGAGAAAAACCTGTGCCGCCTCCGCCTTATCCAGCAGAAATTTCACATGGAGTGACCGGAATTTGAACCACGGAACCCAGCGGTGAGAGGCCGACGCGCATCCACCTGAGCCATGGAGGCACGCCCCGAATAAATAGCAAAAAAATATATATGAGTGTTGAACGAAAAGTTTTCGTGCTTCCTGAGATGAACAGTGACACTCCGCATTACATTTAATTCCAAGTTTAGCCACTATCAGCTTGGGAGTCAGAAGGGGTGAAAAATTAAATGTCCAAAATGACCAAGATTATGTATATGTTCCAGCATGCCTCCGTGGCTCAGGCGGCAGCGCGCCGGCCTCTCACCACTGGTCTCCGTGGTTCAAATCTCAGCTAATCCATGTGAGATTTGTGCTGGACAAAGCGGAGTTGGGACAGGTTTTTCTCCGGTTCCTCCGGTTTTCCCTATCATCTTTCATTCCAGCAGCACTCTCCAGTATCATTCCATTTCACCGAGCTCGATAGCTGTAGTCGCTTAAGTGCGGCCAGTATCCAGTATTCGGGAGATAGTGGGTTCGAACCGCACTGTCGGCAGTCCTGAAGATGGTTTTCTGTGGTTTCCCATTTTCACACCAGGAAAATGCTGGGGCTGTACCTTAATTAAGGCCACTGCGACTTACTTCCCAGTGCTAGCCCTTTTCTGTCGCCATAAGACCTGTCTCTGTCAGTGCGACGTAAAGCCAATAGCATTTAATTTCATCTTCGACTGCCGGCACAATTCCTATCCGCAAGATGCGGGCTTCATTCATTCCATTCCTGACCTGGTCGAATGACTGGGAACGGGCTGTGGATTTTCATATGTTCCAGCATAGCTTTCAACCAAACTTGGTACACATATGACTTAAAATGTGGGGAAAAAATACTGTGAGGGTAAGACACCCTTATCACCTTATGGTTGGAGGTTAGGATGGAGTGACATGAAAATATCTTCAAAAACGACCTATATTAGTATGGAATCCATACTATTCGGGGTCGCTGAAATGAATTGTAAATCTGGATGGCGTTTAAGTCTATATTCAGCCTGAATAGACATGAGGATCGGAAGAGGTGAAAAAGAAAATGTCCAAAATGACCTAGATTAGTGTTTAATATCCAGTTTTCGATTTCTCTAGGCTGACTGGTGACAGTCCTAATGACAATTGGAATAGTGCACATCATATCTATAGCGTGACGCGTAAATACATCCAGTTATCACGTATTTTATTATTTATTTGAAAGGATCAGCTACTTCCCAGACAATATGGGCTGCAGAAAGATTGAAGTTCGACGCGAAACAAAATACTCTCAAACTAAAACTTTAAATTTAACATACAACAATAACTTTAAAGCTACAAAGTAGTTGATAAGGTATCAACAACGTCACAATAAAGAAATCTACAAAAATTCACTTGATACATTAACAACCCCCTGTGGATGGGAGACGCAGACGAAGAATGCACCCACGGCATTCCCTGCCTGTTGTAAGAGGCACCTAAAAGGGGCGACCAAGGGATGATCGAATTAGAACCATGAGACTACTTGTCATTAGTACCATCACGCAGGGAACACCATGGGTCGCATTTACTTGCGCGCAGTACCACTATGTTAGGTACGCAATAGGTTTGTGATTAGTAGTGACAGTGTGTGAATCAGGATGAGGGTATTACAGTACCTGTGATTCGTATCCCTATACGAGCGACACCATGGTTCTGCCTTGCCTACGCTTAGTTCCCACTATGTGAGAAATACCACGGGATAGTACGAGTTCCTGTGATTAGTCCACTTAGTGTGAGGAACGCCATAGGTTTGCGTTGCCAGCAAATAGCGCCGCAATATGCGAAACACCATAGGTCTGTGTTACATGTGCGCATTACACTACCTTGAATAGTACCATAATGTGTGGAATATCGCGAGTCTCCGCTACTTTTGATTTAGTACCGCCAAATGACAAATAGCATGGTTCTACTTTCCTAGCGATAAGTACCATTATGAGGGGCCGATGACCTGCATTCTGGACCCGTTTCGACTACAAGCGTAATCGATTCAGTATTGTGCTTTAGAAACAGTCCCTTGGTCAGTCTAGTCTCTGCGAATGTGGTGCATTGCGGGTTGGATACACTGTTTTCAATTCATAACCATCCATTCACTCTTCGCCCTCACGCTTTCGAATTCTGGGCAGTGGAGGATTATCAATTTTAAAATTGTCATAATATTTCGTCTCATTTCATACCATTAGGGGCCGATGACCTAGATGTTAGGCCCCTCTAAACAACAAACATCATCATCATCATCATCATCATCATCATCATCGATACCTACATGAACAGATAATATAAATCCTATAAGTAAACATTAAACAAAAGCACCCGGGTAGCACAAGGAGCAAAGTCATATCAAAACACGTTATTTCACATACATACATACATTACATACATTATCATTATAGACTGTTATGCCTTTCAGCGTTCAGTCTGCAAGCCACTGAGAATTTACTAAACGTCGCCACAATCCTCGATTTGCAACTAGTGTTGTGGCCTCATTTAGTTCTATACCTCTTATCTTTAAATCGTTAGAAACAGAGTCTAACCATCGTCGTCTTGGTCTCCCTCTACTTCTCTTACCCTCCATAACAGAGTCCATTATTCTCCTAGGTAACCTATCCTCCTCCATTCGCCTCACATGACCCCACCACCGAAGCCGGTTTATGCGTACAGCTTCATCCATCGAGTTCATTCCTAAATTAGCCTTTATCTCCTCATTCCGAGTTCCCTCCTGCCATTGTTCTCACATATTTATAAAAATTATTGTAGAGCAGCACGGGTCTTCTAGTGTCTTATTAATATACCCTTGTGTTTTAAATTTGGTTTTGATAAGTGGTAAATTATAGAAGTATAAAATTCCAGTCATGATTCCCCTTAAGAAAAGACAAGGTAAACAAGAGATAGGTAATCTGCCACCTGGGCGACTGCCCTAAATGCACATCAGTGGTAACTGATTGATTGTTCTGAGACGCATGGGCTGATGTCACCCTATACAAAGTCAATCATTGTACGACACGCCGGAGCAAACAGAATCTCCTACCTACATCGAGTGACACAACTTCACATCATTCATTTATGGTCTCACTATTGCGCTGATATGCTTGGAAGGTTTTTACCGAGCAACTTGGTGACATTCAGATTAGCGTTGGTGTGTCGCATAGCCTGGAGCTGGTCTCAAGTTAGACAAGGCTGCGGTGCACTGTAGTGTCGAGAGCCAGTGATTGGTGGAAGTAGATAAGCCGCAAGTTTACACACGGGACCGGGAACACAAATCTGATCGAATCGAGCTTTTTTTTTATACTGGCGAGGGATTAAAACACATTGCTGGGGCTCTCCCTTCCCACCCGCCTTCCTTCTCTCCTAACTAATACCATCGGCAAACAAATGTAAATTGTCCCCGAACGGGTTTTTAAACTGCACGCACTCGAGATGGAATTCTGTGCCGTCCCTGTGTTTACTCTCTGAAACTGTCGCAGCTTAGGTCGAATCTCTCTGTCTACAGGAGGAAACGTATCCATATTCATAAATAGCCTTCGATTTAAATATATCATTTCCCTCCATCATCGATAAGGTGCTTTATTCCTTGAATATAACGATGGGAGTTCACCTCGACTATAGAAGTTTTTTTTTTTTTTTTTTTTTTGCTAGTTGCTTTACGTTGCACCGACACAGATAGGTCTTATGGCGACGATGGGACAGGAAAGGGCTAGGAGTGAGAAGGAAGTGGCCGTGGCCTTAATTAAGGTACAGCCCCAGCATTTGCCTGGTGTGAAAATGAGAAACCACGGAAAACCATCTTCAGGGCTGTCGACAGTGGGGTTCGAACCTACTATCTCCCGAATACTGGATACTGGCCGCACTTAAGCGACTGCAGCTATCGAGCTCGGTGACTATGGAAGAGAGGATGCCTATTTTTCTAACACACAGAGAGCTTCAAGAGTTGTTACAACCATTTACACTGAGTGGCCAAGAATCATGGGAAGGGGTCTAATTAGAAAATGTGCCGTGTATGACCCCTGAGCCTTGCGGCTAGTCCGGCTGCAGGGAGTTCTAACATGTGCACCTTATATGGACATTCTTTCAGACCATCTGCATCTCTTTCTGGCCATAGGCCACCCTGATAGAGATGCAATGTTTCAAAAGGTGTCACCGCTCTGCCGACACCAGTGTCGTGAAGATGGCAACACGTCGCGAGTTAACCGACTTTGAACGTGGGATGATCATCGGCGCACGGCGTATGGGTCATATCATTGTGGAAATAACACGTGAATTCGGGTTTCCGAGGTCATTATTGTCGAGGGTAGATCTTCAGTATCGCTGAGAGAATGTTAAAACTCGCGGAAACCGCCACACGTGATGACTTACGAACGTGCTTAACGAACGGCATTCACGGCCAACAATATGGCAGCTAATCGAGCACACTATATTACCATGCCATGCCACTAGTTAGATCTACGTCCAACTAGATGGTCACGGATGTAGCACACAACTTTATGGCCATAGATATTTGCAAGATACGTATTATGAGAAAAATTATGTTGCTTTCGGTGACTTTACCAGTGTAAGGAGCTTTGCTGAGACATAGACGAACCATCAGTCAAAGGCAGTAGAAAACTCGTTTAAAAACACAGTACCAAATGTACTTACTGTATACAGAAGGCGGAATTCTGGTACACTGTATTAACATGAAGAAGGTGACGAAGACTTTTTTTTACAAATTGTTTTACGTCGCACCGATACTGATAGGTCTTGCGGTTACGATATGATAGGAAAAGGCTAGGAGTCGGAAGGAAGCGACCGTGGCCTTACTGTAATTAAGGTACAGCCCCAGCATTTGCCTGGTGTGAAAATGAGAAACTACGGACAAACATACTCAGGGCTGCCGACAGTGGAGTTCGAACCTACTAACCCCCGAATACTGGATACTGGCCGAACGTAAGCGACTGCAGCTACCGAGCTCGGTGATGACAAATAATAGTATAGATGATGACGAACACTGGTTACCACCGTGTTGGCTTCTTCTCTACGCTAAATTGATGACGTAATTCCAGATAAACCCCCAGCCCAGAAACATGTCCACCTTAAAGTCTGTTATCATTTTCAGTACCGCAATGTAATTAAGGGGCCCATAATTGAACCTGCAATACTATTTAGTGTGTCCGAATCTGCCCAGATAACGGTAATAACTTCGTTTTCTGAGATGGAACTTACTAGAAATTATTATTTAAAAATTCAAGATTGTTCTTTTTTTCACAGTCCCATAACTACTTGCCCAGACAATGGAATGTCTTCAAACGTGTTTCGTTCGCCAGCCGTGAGCTGCCCAATTAGAACGAGTAACTAAGCAGGCTGCCAAAGCACGCGCTATGTATGAATCCTGAACCTGTCGACTTACAGATAATTCAGATAGCTATACTCTGAAGTGCACGAAAATACACTACAACACACTGCATTGTTTAAATACCATTATTTAATGCCGTCTAGGTAACAAAGGTATAGCAGATATGAGACATTATTTGAGGGACATCATTGTCCTGACGTGACGTTTAACCACCATCACCGATATCGAAAATCTGATGCGTGACGTGTAATCTTCCCCCTTATTATGTACATTGTATCGTATCGTAGTCTGTTTAGCCTCCAGGGTTGGCTTCTCCCTCGGACTCAGCCAGGGACCCCACCTCTACCGCCTCAAGGGCAGTGTCCTTGAGCTTGAGACTTTCGGTCGGTGGATACAACTAGGGAGGTGGACCAGTACCTCGCCGAGGCGGCCTCACCTGTTATGCTGAACAGGGGCCTTGAAAGGGGATGGGAAGACTGGAAGGGATAGACAAGGAAGAGGGAAGGAAGCGGCCGTGGCCTTACGTTAGGTACCATCCCGGCATTTGCCTGGAGGAGAAGTGGAAAACCATGAAAAACCACTTCCGGGATGGCTGAGAAGGGAATCGAACCCTCCTCTACTCAGTTGACCTCCCGAGGCTGAGTGGACCCCGTTCCAGCCCTCGTACCACTTTTCAAAAATTTCGTGGCTGAGGCGGGAATCGAACCCGGACCTCCGGGGGTGGCAGCTAATCATACTAACCACTACACCACAGATTATGTACATTCAGCGCATCTTTGTTTGTTCATGTTATTGCCATATCAATAGGTTTACCAGCATGTTACTGAACCTCTTCGAAGAGCAAAATTCCGCCATTCCAGCGTCACCTAAATTAATAGGCCTAACCCTTGAATAGTCTTAAAGTGTAATGTATTGAAATTACTTATTTGTTTGTGTCGTCTTTAATCAACAGCGCGGTGTAAAAGTACAGTGCCTGCCTCTTACTTGGTGGCCCTCAGGTTCGATTCCACCCCAATACAGGAATTGTAATTCTGGACTGAAGACTGGAACGGATCCGATTGCGAAAGCCAAGTAAGTCGGCTGAGAATGTCCCCACGTGACATTCCAATATCTGCCGGCCATCTGGCAGGGTAAGAGTAGTTTGGGCAGATCAAGGGCCTCAATAACCTATGATGTGCCAAGGATTTGTTTGTATTTCTCCTTCTTCCATCTTTGTGTTGAAATACATTCACGTAAAAAAGATATTATTATTAATAATATTATTTTACGCCCCATTAACTACGTTTATGGTTACGGAGACGCAGAGGTCTTAAATGTAGTCCAACAGGTGTTCTTTCACGTACTAGTAAATCTACCGACACCACGAACCTACTACGCTGGCGTAGGAGGGGGAGAGGTGATACTCCCACGTGGCGCGTCCCAGGTGCCGAATAGGGGGGTCCTAACCGGCTTGCCGGCGGATTTGAGGGAAATAAAATACCTCTCGCGGACCAAACACACTACCCCCTGCGGATGGGGGACGCACATGTAGAATACACCCGCAGTATCCCCTGCCTGTCGTAAGAGACGACAAAAAGGGGCGACCTAGGCGCGGACATGGATTGCGGTTTGGTATATGTGTCGGACCTCCTGTGGATGGGAGAGGCTGAATACATCCATTCATACATACATACATACATCTGAATACTGCCTGTCGTAGAAGGCGACTAAAAGGGTCATGTGGCCATGGTCCTCTCTTTACTTTTTATTGTTTTCCCGAGGGTCAGTTGTACACCATTTCAAAATTTTGATGTGCGTGCTGCTCGGCGATGGAGCTCGTACGTGTGCGACTACGCTCGAAAGCCCGTGCCAGCAACCACCCAGGAAGCGGCGGGTGGGAGTGTCATGTACCCGGGCAGTAGTATCCGCCTGACTACTCAGGTCCCCGCACAGCCGAATGCCAGAAGGACATATTCATATTAATTATTTTTATTTATTTTTACTTATATTTAGTGCTCTGTACACGCTATGAGGTACATGCTATGGCGGGTGACTGGAGGAAGGGAGTCCTCGTGCTCTTGCCTCAGTCCTCCCGTATTAGACATCGTCCAACATTGGACCCCGGGCAATACCGGCAATGACCAGGTGGGTATTGCCTTGGCTGCTTGGTTCGGCTACAGAGACCCCAGATCGGAGTGGGTGGCATTCGGGGAGGATGATTTCGGGCATGGCGTCGAAACCACTTCCGCCTGCCACCTCGGGTAGTTTGCTACCCAAGTGTTTAACTTTTTATTCCCTAAGAGGTGCAACCCCTTGGGAACAAGCGCAGCGAATTAGTCTGGGTTCCAGTTTCCCTCGGTTCCTGGTTGCTACCAGAACCGATGGGCACGATTTCAAGCTGGTGAAAACGATTCTCTTCAGTCAACACATTGAAGTTGTATACGGCGAACTTGAGGACCTTAAGAAAATGCGCAATGGCGGTTTGCTTCTAAAGAGGAGCACTGCGCTCCAAGCAGATCGGTTGCTTAAGCGCGACCACTTTGGCGACATCCCCGTCAAAGTGGAAGAGCACAAAACTTTGAATCTGGTCCGTGGAGTTATTTTCCACCGCAATCTTATTCTAAACACTGACGATGCATTGATGGAAGACATGAAGCACCGTGGCGTGACACACGTCCGGCGCATTACGCGCAAAGTCAACGGTGAAGACGTTGCCACGGGTGCGTTCATAGTCTCCTTCAAATTGTTAGTGTTGCCAGAGAAAGTCAAGATAACAACCTATCGTTGCGGTGTGAGGCCGTACATTCCGCCTCCTATGCGGTGCTATCAATGCCAGAGATTCGTATCTCGTTGTTCGAATCAGTCTGTGTGTGGTACATTTGGGAAAGTAACTCACGGCGCGGACGAGTGCACACCTCCGTACAAGTGCACTAACTGCTCTGGTCTTAATTCTCCTCGGGATCGGAATTGTCCGACCTATCTGAGCGAGAAGAAGGTCCAGGAGATCAAGGCCCTGGATGGTCTTTCCTACCAGGAAGCGCGCCGTAAGTTTAATTCTCTGAATGCACCGGCCAAGACACTATACTTTAGCTTCATAGCACAGTCTCTGCCAGGTTCGTAATTTTCCATTGCAACACCTTCCCAGAAGACTGCTGCGCCCAAGGCGGCAGTTGCTCCTGTGAGCAATGCCGTAAATAGAACGAGCTCGAAGGCGGGTCTGTCCTGGCCTTCGACCACTAATATACCTGTGCCGGCTAAGAAACCTACGCCGGCACGGAAGGGGAAGAATACAACGTCTCCTTCCCCCTCGAGGTCGGCGAAAGCCGCGCCTAAGCCGGCGGAGGCGGCATATTCGACCAGGACTGGGAAATCACCTCCGAGCCCGTCTAAACAAGAATGGACGGCGGGGAAGAAGAGCGCCCTTAACAGGCGTTCTTCTACATCTCCTACAAATGGAGCCTCACGCCTTCCACCTGGAGGACCTGATTCTGCGCCAACGGGCCTTCCTTCTGGAAGACCTGCGCGCTCCCCTCGTAGGAAGAAACCCCGCCCCCAGACTACGTTAAAGAAGTTCAAGGTATGCATCACCTCGTCTAGTGACGGGGAGATGCACATGGAGCATGAATCTCCATCTTCGGATGGGGATGTGAGTGTAGGTTAGGTTAGGTAGCAGTACGCTGCTCCTAACCTAAACCTCAGAAGTCCACACAAACAATATGGCACTGTCAGAATTGAATTGTAACGGTTATGATCATCTTGCTGAGCTGCGCCAGCTCATTAGCGAGTATTCGGCGAGTATAGTCTGCATTCAGGAAACAAATTTCCGACCAGGTCATCATACGGTATTGAGAAATTATCTACTATACTCGACAGAACAATATTATGCTCATCGGGCTTCCGGTCTCGTTGGAATATTTGTCCGTTCTGATACCTACAGCGACGAGGTTCCAATAAGAACCCCACTGGAGGCTGTAGCTGTTCGCGTTCCGCTTCCTGTCATAACAACAGTGTGTAATGTTTATTTTCCACCAGGCCAGCCTCTTAACATCAATGATGTCACTGATCTTCTAGATCATCTTCCACCTCCCTCTTGTTGTGGGATTTTAACACCCATCACCCATCTGGGGCTCTGTGACGCCTTGCCCCGGGGAAGAGAGCTGGAAACATTAGTAACAGAGCTGGATTTATGCGTTTTGAACACAGGGGAACCAACACACTTCAGTGTACGTTACGGCACATATTCTCGCATAGACGTAAGTCTATGCAGCCGAACGGTGGTTCCGCTGTGTCGGTGGAACACACACGACGATCTTTGAGACAGTGACCATTTTCCCATCATCCTTACTTTGATTAAACAAAAATCCGTCGAGGCTCCTCCTCGATGGTTTTTTAAACATGCTGATTGGCCAAAGTACACATCACTAGCTGTCTTTAACGACGATATCAGGCGGACCGTCGGCGAGGAAATAACTTACAACACCCAGATTATTCTTGCTGCTGCTGAGGAGTCTGTTCCGTTCTTCTCGGGGACTCCTCGTCGAAAACTCGTTTCTTGGTGGAACGAAGAAATAGCAGCAGCTATCAAAGAACGCCGTCGCGCTCACAAACGTTACCGTAGACAGCCTACTGCGGCCAACTTGGTAACATTTAAGAAACTCCGCGCTAAGGCGCGAGTTCTTATTCGCCAAAGTAAGAAGGCTTCATTGGAGAGATATGTGTCATCTATGACGTCACATACTCCATCATCTTACGTGTGGACTAAGCTTCGACGGATACCCAAAATCCAAGGATCATCTGTACTGGGAATTTTCATTGCAGGCAGTATCGCCACTGACCCTCTAACGATTGCTAACCATCCTGATTTCCTCGATCTGAAGCGTGAGGCAGAAGGTCATCACCTTAGTTTTGCCACCCAAGCTCCAGAGGACTACAACGTGCCCTTTACGGAGTGGGAACTCCGCAGCGCCTTAGCTCTTTGCAAGGGCACGTCTCCTGGACCGAACAACATCCATAACCAGATGTTGAAACACCTTAGTGATGATAGTCTACTATATCTCCTTCGTGTGTTCAACCGAATCCGCATAGAGGGTGATTTTCCGTCTCAGTGGCTAGAGGGCATAGTCATTCCTGTCCTCAAGCCTGACAAAGATCCTAAGTATGCAGGAAGTTACAGACCGATTTGTCTTACAAACTGCCTGTGTAAGCTATTTTAGAGGATGGTAAATCGCTGACTCGTGTGGTGTCTGGAGAAACAAGGACTTTTGTCCGAGTACCAATGTGGTGATCGAGCTGCTTAATCCACCACTGACCACTTGGTACGCCAGGAGAACTCTATCCAGGATGCGTTTCTTTGCAAACAGCACTTGGTAGCTGTTTTCTTTTACTTAGAGAAGGACTACGACACCACATGGCGATATGGTATTCTTTCAGTCCTGCATCAATGGAGATTCCGAGGTAACTTGTTGGTATTTATTGCAAATTTTTTGTTCCTCCGTCTATTCCGTGTCCGAGTAGGGAGGACATATTCGCAATACCACGTTCAAGAAAATGGAGTCTCACAGGGATCGGTCCTTAGTTTCACTCTGTTCGCGATTGCCATAAACGGTATTGCTGCTGCTGCTGGTCCAGCAGTAATACCGTTGCTATATGTGGACGATTTTGCTCTGCACTATAGCTCGTGCAGTATGGCAGTCGCAGAGCGACAATTACAGCAAGCTATTAGGAGGGTGGAGCAGTGGACCTTAGAACATGGCATTCGGTTTTCTGCCGCAAAGACCTCTGTTGTCCACTTTTGTCGTGAACGTACTCTTCACCCGCATCCTGAGCTTTATTTAGGAAATGTCGTTCTTCCAGTTGTTGACACTTACCGATTTCTTGGGTTCCTTTTTGACAGTAAATTATCGTGGGAGCCACACGTGCGGGAGCTAAAAGTGCAATACACCAAGAGGCTTAATCTCTTGAAGTTTCTTAGCAGCACTACTTGGGGAGCTGACTGTGCGGTGCTCCTACGATTTTACAGGGCACACATTTTATCTAGGTTAGACTACGGCAGTGCAGCATATGCTCAGCAAGACCAAGTGTTCTTGCAAAGCTGAACAGCATCCACCACGGCGGGGTTAGGTTGGCGGCGGGAGCTTTTCGTACAAGCCCAATCGCCAGCCTGCTCGCTGAGTCTGGTGTGCCGCCTTTACACCTAAGGCGCCAGCAGCTCCTACTTTTGTATGCTGAAAATTTGCGACAGATCCCACTTCATCCAAGCTATCCTTGCGTGTTCAACAATGGCAACCGTTTGTTGTACGCTGCTTGTCCTCGAGCAACGCGGCCGGTTGGAATACGCTTGGATAGCAGTTACAGATTGTTTGACGACCTGAAATAATCCTGGATATGTACACTGGCCCGAAGGAAAACACGGACCCTTCGATTTATCGGAGGCTCTTCCTGTCCGTTGTTGGCCGCTATTCATGTTCATTCGTCGTCTACAGTGATGGTTCAAGGACAGATCCGAAGGTGGGCTGTGCGTTCGTTGTCGACAAAGATAGGTTTCTTTTTGCTCTCCCGGAAACCTGTAGTTTGTACACAGCAGAGCTCTATGCTACCTGTGAAGCTCTGCGGTACGCACTGTACAATGAGCGCCGACACTTTCTTGTGTGTACTGACTCCTTGAGTTCGCTCCATTCTATTGATACCTGTTTCCCTCGGCACCCTCTGGTGCAGCGGATCAGAGACCTGCTTGCCGGGTGTTCGGATACCGGAACCAGAATCACGTTTCTGCGGCTCCCAAGCCACACGGGCATAGAGGGAAATGAGTTAGCAGATCAGGCTGCCAAGGAGGCAGTTACACTGCCCCCGTTTCCTTTCAAGGTTCCAGCAAGTGATATTCGCTCTCAGATTAGACATCTGGTTATGTCCCATTGGGAGATGGAGTGGCAGGCCATTCCACTTCCAAATAAGCTGAGAGCGATAAAAGGAACGGAGGACTTCCCTTCGGGCTTCGCAGAGAGAAGCCGTGGTATTATTTCGTCTTCGGATCGGCCATGGTATCGTGACTCACTCGCATCTTTTGAAAGGAGAACCTCCTCCGGTGTGTACCTGCGGCGACCATCTTACCGTGGTACACAACCTTACGGAGTGTATGGACCTGGTCGATCTTCGCCGTAGTCTTAACCTCCCGGCCACCATCTCCCTTATCTTGCGAGATGACGAGCAGTCAGCAGACCTCGTCATCCGCTTTATGACGGATAGTGGTCTGTTTTATCGTGTTTAATGATATCCTTTGTCCTCGTGTATTTGTGTCAATTGCACTTTTATCCCATTGGCTTCATTTTAGTTTGTGTTGCGTAATTTAATGTGTTATTTTAACGTCTAATGTCAATTATGTATATATATATTTGCACTAACAGGCAATGCTTTATCCCTGTATTTTCTCTTATTTTACTAGAAAATAAGGCATTGCGAATTAGATCCACTGCTGTTTTCATCTCAGACTCATTTTCTCATCACCAGTTTTTAACTTATGTCCGTGGATACATTTTAAAATTTTAAATATCATGTATCATGTCGTCAATCTCGTTCCATTAGGGGTAGATGAGCTTCGATGTTAGGCCCCTTAAAACAACAAGCATCATCATCATCATCATCATCATCATCAAATTTATCCACACGAGACTGACGTATTTGTTTACCTTCAAATGCCACCGGACTGAGCCAGGATCGAACCTGCCTAGTTGGGGTCAGAAGGCCAGCACCTCAACCGTCTGAGCCACTCAGCCTGGAAAAAAGAGATTATCACCTTTATCTTGATTTCAAGTTGTTTATTATTATAGCCCCGTGAAGATCCTACGTTTTCGATTTCGTGAAGTCTAATAATGAAGGTGCCATACAATCTCTGTAAATCACTAATGAGAGAACACCGAGTTACTTCATCGAGCCACTTTGTGCTTGACGTTTCGTACGGTTCATTAACTCTGGGCAAGTCAATAGAAAGCCAGACTACATAACTTATTCAATTGTCTGTTAGGTTTCTGTGGTTGCTCTTAAACATTTAGCCCCATACGAACAACAGAACATGTGGCCGAGGTTTGTGAACGTGAAACTTTGTTGCAAATTATCCTCGGTAACTCTTGTGGACCTGCTTCCATGAACAGGTTGTAACTGGAACATTATCCTGCTAGTAAGACATATGCCGCAGATGAGACTCCTTGTTAATCTGCTAAACACATCACTAATTGTCTCATATTCATCAGTACAAGGCTGGTTAGAGGAGTATTGAGGTTCGATCGTGCAATAAACAATGAAGTGTTATAAATCAACTCTTACAAATTAAGATATTTTGAAGAGATGGTTCCAAAGAGTGGAAACTCTTCGGGTGCGTAATGACGGAATAGTAGGTAGCCACAGTTCGAAACCCAGTCAATACACACGAGGGGTATTCAAAAAGTAACCGAACTTTTGCTATAACATCTTTATCGTTTATTGTACGACATTTTAAGCACTGTCCTCCTCACAGTAGTCCATTCTACTGGAAATATTCCGTTCCCATCGTTTCTTCCAATTTTGGAAAACCTCCTGGAACGCATTTTCTGGGATGGCAAGCAGGTGTCTTGTCGCATTGTCCTGAATCTCCTCTATGGTTTGGAAACGACGTGCTTTTAACGTGGTTTTAAGTTTAGGAAATAGGAAAATGTCTGCTGTGGGCAAGTCCGGAGAATTCGGTGGATAGGGCACAATGCGAATGTGATGTTTCGTTAATTGCGGACAAGGAGCGACGCGTGAGCTGGCGCATTGTCATGATACAAACCGGCAGAGTGAAACGTGGCAAATGGCAGTTTATTGTGTCTAAACCTGCCACTACGTGCGCTCGGTAGCCGCAGCGCGATCCCTCTGTCAGTTGGCGCGTTATTTCAATAATTCGCTTTCTTTTTGAACACACCTCGTATATCTTACCCCCTGTTTCCTGATGGTAGGGTCGAATAAAATTAAAGGCAGTGATGGGAAGAGTACAAGAAAAAAGTAATTAGGCTGAATTACAGTTACCTGGTTACTTGACTCAATTACATTTCGACTGCAATTTTTCAAAAAGTGATCAGTAAAATTACAATTACATTACAGAACGATAGCCTTAAGGAAATCACATTTTTTTTTTCACATCAAACTGGGTTAATAGAAAAGTTTTCAGAAAACATAATACTTCATATCGTGTGCCTTTTTAGCGTAGGGGTATTATTTTTTTGCTAGGGGCTTTACGTCACACCGACACAGATAGGTCTTATGGCGACGATGGGATAGGAAAGGCTTAGGAGTTGGAAGGAAGCGGCCGTGGCCTTAGTTAAGGTACAGCCCCAGCATTTGCCTGGTGTGAAAATGGGAAACCACGGAAAACCATTTTCAGGGCTGCCGATAGTGGGATTCGAACCTACTCTCTCCCGGATACAAGCTCACAGCCGCGCGCCTCTACGCGCACGGCCAACTCGCCCGGTCGTAGGGGTATTAAGTGGCCATTGTCACAAGGTGAAAATAAACATGATACCGTTCCATTTTTATGCAGCAAAGTATTTGATCCGGCTGAAATATAATTTAAAATCGTGGAATTATCTCGGTTTTCGAATTTAAATATTGTCGGAGGTTCAAGCAGTTATCAGTAAATTAATGAGTAGGTTATCATATCTTATACTTGAATGATAGCTGTAAATAAACTGTAGCAAATTATCCTCATAGAAGGAGGATACTTTGCTCCAGGGAAACAACTCTGTGGTTTCATACAGAAACTGTTCGAATGAAGCAATGTAGGAACACTGTTAGCAAAAGATTGCGCCTTTACTTGATCATAAAACATTTTATATAAAGCATAATAATAATGGATCATATCTGTCGTAGAAACATTTCTGTTTTTTTTTTGAAAGCACAATAATAATGGACCTTATCTATCTTAGAAAAACATCAGGCAACTAAAGCACTAGATTACTTTGGTAAATCAAAAGGCCAACATCCAACACACGTCATTTAACTCGGGAATGTTGCAAAATCCTCTCCTAGGCATCAATTTAGGAGGACTTATGCTTCCAAGAACATCATTCCATGGGTAGAATATTTTGTCCTCTTTCCCCGGCCATTTCCATGACTTAACTGATTTTTCCTTTGCACTTATTGAGACTCCTTCATCGTTAAATTCAAAAATTTTACCAGGAAAAAGTTCACCTCACTATATAAACACTACATGCTAATTGACCGTCCGAACAATGTCTCTGAAAGAATAAAGTTCACGAGGTGTCTTTTTTCCTGTTGTAATTGCGTCTACATCCCTGTCTAATTCATTCAAATTCTCCTTCTTCGTCCTCTAAAAGATTGTGAATATCACCTTCACCTGAAGATTCTCTCACAAACATTACGTTAACATTGTCGTCAACTGTACTGGTACTATCACTGCCACTGTCATTGTCAAATTTCCTACGACGTTTACCAGTTTTCACTCTTGGGTTTCGTCGATTGATGGCAGAAGTACAGGTCCCCGATGTGGGAGGGATATGTTCAGCTTCTATGAATGTGCTGGGGCCGACGCTTGTGCCTGGTTCAATGTGCAACTTCTTTCTTCTTCTCTTAACGAATCTATTGCCTTCGACTCATCCGTTTTAGACGATAAAGCTTCTAGAAATGAAGCTTCGACAATGCCATTTTTATCTTTCGTGTTTGGAGTTCGAGACAGAATTTCGTCATCATTTAAAGGGTTAAATGCCACGTTTTCTGAAGCCTGACTGCAAATTGGTTTTCGCATTAGGAGTTACCTCGTCCATCAGTCTCTTTAGAAGTCGAGGAAACTGTTGTTTCTCAAGGACAGTGTTTTAAGCCCATCTGCACTTTGTTTCCAATCAAACAGAATTTTTCGCCATGCTGCTTTCAAGGGGTGAAAGAAGACTACGTCGAAGAGTTGATTCAGGTTCGTACTGTTCGGCGATAAGCACACCAAAGCTATGTTGTTCCTCTGACATGCCTCTAATACATTCATTGCTAGATGGGACGAAAGATTGTCGCAGATGATTACTTTCGTACCCTCGAGCTTTTAAGTCTTGGTAAGAAGAGCTTTTCAGACCACTCACTGAATGTCTGTAAACCAAACCCACTAGTGCTGTTAGTGTATCGACATCCTATAGGACCATTTTCTGTCCACAAGTCCCACATGCAGCCGGATCGATAAAAGACATAAGGTGGAAGGAGTTCTCCTGCAGCACTTCCACAAAACATTAGCGACATACTTGACTTAGAGGAGTTGCATATTCTTTCAGAGTACTTAACTCCACGCTTAACAATTACTTTCTTCTAACCGGGGTTGTCAGTGAGGTTCGATTCATCAAAGTTCCAAATATTTTCAGGGGGGACATCTTTCACTACTTAAAGTAAATTTGCGATGTACTTCCGTAGAGTTTCTCCTTTTACTGCAACCCTCCTGCACTTAATATTATTGACAAATCTACAGCTCAGTTCAGGATGACGTCGGAGAAATCAAGAAACCCATTCGTTTCCAGGAAGATTATCAACAAATGTAATAACCCGTCTTCCATTTCGGTTCAAATATGTTCTTATAATGCGCCGTAAATCGAAAGAATCCAATGGAAACCCGAAAGCTCTGCAAACAAACTAAGCTTCTTCCTCTTCGCTGAATATTGAGGCTGACCAGGCTTGTTCTTATGTTTGTTTCCGAGATTATTAATTATTGTTCTTCTTGGGATGCCAAATTTCAGTTCAGATTTTCTTTGTGACAGCTTTCCACTTCTAACAGCTGCTAAACATTTTTGCAGAACTTCCTCGGAATAATCCGCATACTTTCTTGCACCCACACTTCTTGTGTACTTCCTCGGCATACCTTAAACAACAAAACAACAGAGACATAAAATATAACTGCTGTGAAAATCTCTAGGGGATACTTTGCTCCATTCTTGTTGTGGTGCAAAGTATCTCCATTACAGCATGAATATGTACCTCAAACAAACATAATTTACTTGTAAATGAAAAGTCTATGAAAATAATGCATTTCATTTCTGAAAAGGCCATTATTCAGTGAAAATAATTCAAACATACTTACAGTACTTCTGTATTCCAGAAGACAGCTTCGCTGTACATAGATATTTTCCACAAAACCACGCCACTATTTCGCACCGGAAGTGAGTTACAAGTAATAGCAGGAAGTCAAAGAGAAACTATATAGGGACTTGTTGGCATACTAACAGCATTAAAAAATCATTGGCACTCTGTGGTTATTGCATCAGACACCTCATGTAACTAAAAGATTTCCCAAACGTGGTGCAAAGTATTCCCCCGTAAGAGCAGAGTCATCCCATTTTACGGTACCTTGAAACTTGCAAAATAAAGTATCCCATTCTTCTTGCTCTATACGCGTAAGCATTTTGAAAGATATGACGGGAGGGAGGAGCATTGCACG
The DNA here is from genome assembly GCF_040414725.1 of Anabrus simplex. Classification (NCBI taxonomy): domain Eukaryota; kingdom Metazoa; phylum Arthropoda; class Insecta; order Orthoptera; family Tettigoniidae; genus Anabrus; species Anabrus simplex. The sequence goes on along the minus strand of NC_090265.1, from coordinate 654,508,068 downwards.
TGTCACTACACGTTGTACCTGCATTCCTTTCTCCATCTCCTCGCTTCTGGATCACTTGTGTTTTCTGTTACAGATAAAATGGCACCCATTTTATTACTCCAATTTATTTCAGGATCAACCAATAAATGCGCACACACATACGCACATAATTCTAATCAACCATGAATGGCCACACTTACTAATTGCTGTCTATCTATAAGTGCCTCTCCTTTCAGCACAGCAGACAGCCCGGTCCGTTAGTATTACTTGGGGACGGCCATAATCCTTACTTTTTCTCCAAGTCCAGTCACCTCATGCAGCAGCTGCGTGTAGATTGTTGAATTTGAACACACTGCTACTGGCTTCACAACACACGACGAATATTCCTTGGTTCGACTCCGACAATTCCCACAGTCACATGTAACAAACAACTAAACAGCAACAGCTCGACAGTATTCAACAGGAGGACGATACTCACAACAGCGAACATTAACACAGCTCCAATTACACTCACGGTAGCTTATTCAATCGCTGACTCACGGCGGTCCTCAGTCCACAGAAGTACACACACACACACTACTCTTAAGGTAGTACACACTCTTCCGTCCCGTACGCCGCCTCCAATGCAGCTACTCACTAGACACTCCGACACCACAACCATAGCTCCTCGTTCAGACCCTCCACGATTTCATTGACTGTAGTACATGAGTGTATACCGTATTTCCCACACCGTAAACGGACCTCCCTCTAAAAACGTTCACAACGTAGGTTTTTGTGGCTTTAATCATTTATTTCTTTATGTTAAAATAATTGGTTCTTAGGATTCTCATCGCTAAGCCTAGTCGTAGTACACCGTTACACTTACTGAAAAGATACCCTACAGGGGCACTTGAAGGCATACCTGTGTTAAATTTTAATAACAGCTTAGGATAATTTCGTTGTCTTTGGGAGGCTGCCACATTGCCCCCGTTACCTTACAAGGTCTCAACCAGTGACATGCGTTCCGGGTGGTAAGCTGGTACGTTCTGTTCCTATGTGTTTCCCATTATTAATGTACTATATAGAGTTGTAGAAATGATTTCTTTTTTCTTGCTAGGGGCTTTACGTCGCACCGACACAGATAGGTCTTATGGCGACGATGGGATAGGAAAGGCCTAGGAGTTGGAAGGAAGCGGCCGTGGCCTTAATTAAGGTACAGCCCCAGCATTTGCCTGGTGTGAAAATGGGAAACCACGGAAAACCATTTTCAGGGCTGCCGATAGTGGGATTCGAACCTACCATCTCCCGGATGCAAGCTCACAGCCGCGCGCCTCTACGCGCACGGCCAACTCGCCCGGTGAAATGATTTCTAATATGGAAATAAAACATTTTCGGACCCATGTACTTTTAACATTTTCTTTTTCCACTTGTGAGGAATATGTCCTGAAAGTTTAGCCGTACTTCATTGTCACATCTTGTATATCTTGTATATATGATATTCCATATTTCTTTCACTCCCTCGCTTTTTATGTTCTCTGTTTATCCATTTAACAAGGGTCTTAAGTTCAACTTCATTTTATATTTGGCATAGTATACTACTACAGTACAGTCAATAAGTCGCGAAAAGGCAATTTAAAAGACTATGTGATCCTTGAACGGTTAGAGCCAGACCACGAATATATCGACTGTAGTGCACAGGTGTACAGTGTGTTGCCTGCACTATAGGCGCCAGTTTTCTCTGTGTTTTCCATCCCTTCTTATGAATGAATGAATGAATGAATGAATGAATGAATGTTCTCAGCCTGCAGCTACGGAACTTCAGCAGCTGAGAAGCGAACACTCCGTTTATTGAATCTTCAAAACAGTTTAAAAATTAATTACATTAAGAAGTTCGTGTTATTTGTCCAAACCTTGGTCCGTTTCTCTACGGGGTCGGGTATGACGTGAGACGAATATGTAGTGGCGTGTTTTTATTACCGGATGCCCTTCCTGACGTCAAGCTCATCAAAGGAGTTGAGATGACATGAGTGACGTGATATATGATAGCAGGAAGGTAGAGAGTGAGACCCGGTACCGGCACATATCCTACTCCTGTCGAATAGCATCAAAGGATCTGCCCAAGGCTTAACGTCTCCATCCGACGGACGAATCACCATCAACATCCCTCGCTCTATATGAACATTTTCGGGGAGGTTTGGAACTTAATTCCGGATTGTGGTACGCAATCGAGTGATTAGAAATTCTATACCACTACCTCCCCTACCCCGCCGACCAACATTTTTTAGACCAACGGGACTCGAACAGGCTAACCACGGTGTCAAACCGTTTAAACTTCGACGCCTTAACGATCATGGCCGCCAGGTGGGCTAATTTTATTAAGAAGTAATAGTAATAATAATAAATACTCTAATTATCACAGTTATCCGTTTCTTTCTTATTCTATTTATGGCAGCATTACGGCCAAACCTTAGCCATCTGGCCTTTATCTGCCCTGCATGCATTTCATGATCTTCCACTTTTCTTTTGTACTTATTTCTAATTGCTAATAATAACTTGTGAGATTACCAGACTTAGTCCACTCTTTGTTTATCATTCTGATAATTTTATACCCATTCTCTACCTGACATAATATATATATTTCATTACTATTGATAATAATGGCGGATGGCCTCCGGAGAAGCCTGGTGCAGGTCTTTTTCTAGTAGACGGCCTATTAGGCGACGTGCAAGTCTGTGAAGATGAGGGCCCTACCTAGGATGGTTTCTAATGTTGAATACGCCACACACACCCAGCCCCATAGGCCATTGGAATTAACCAATTAAGGTTAAAATCCCCGACCCGGCCGGGAATCGAACCCGCGACCCTCTGAACCGAAGGCCAGTACGCTGACCATTCAGCTAACGAGTCGGACATTACCATTGATGAATTTCCTTCTAACTGCTAAAGATCTCAGCGAGTGAAATTATTTCCTACTTTCTCCATGGAGTAGGCTTCTCACTGAATCCTTTTCCCCGATCCATCCCTTAATTTTATAAATTCCCATCATCTACCAAATAAGACCTCGTTTTCCTCTTCTGTGTACATTTATAATGCTTACGTTCATACCCCGATTTAAATGTTGAATTCTGAGAGGGTCGCTCTGCTTTTAGAATCTGGCACCAACCATATCCTTAAGTCGAAAACAAGACACTAAGAATGGTGACCAGAAACCCTGGACGAACTTCGTATTCCACTTATTATATCTCAGATTTTAAAAAAACTGTAAAGATGACCAATTCTTGAATCGTCCTCAGCCATTCAACCGACCCTGGTATTCTATTCATAAAACAGGTCGCAAGTACACAAATATTAAAACAGTTTTTCATTAATGGACCTCAAAATTAAACCCTGAAAGAGGCCGTTTGTTGAGAAGGGAGGTTTTGCCTCCATCCCCCCACTTCTCCTGAATATATTCCGAGATCAAAATTTTTAAAACTTAATTAAGCGATGAGGAGGCGTTCATCTCTGACGAGAGGCAAAATGCCGCCCCTCGGCCGGATCATTTCTTCCCCCGCCAGTGCGGTAAACAGAGATTATTCCGACTCATCGGGTATTCACGTAATGAGTACAAGGATGCAGTTCTCAACCTGGAACTCTCATTTACTTGCCCTCAACACCAAAATATATGTATACAGTGTGGTAGGAAACAACATACTAATAAGTACGAGGGCTGATCTTTTCCTGTAGCTTCCGTGATAGTTTCCTATCTGTAACATAAATATTTGAAAAGAGCGGATTGTTATGTATAATGTCCGTAGGCGGAAGCACTCTCGTATCGTTAGGCTGGTAGTAATGCTCTATTTTGTAGACACTGCGTGCATTTCGCATGCCAGACAACGAATTCAAATGCGCTTTACGAGGTGTGTTGCTAAATCTACACGTGGCTTGGTCGGGATTGAGAGCTATGCCGAGAAATGATCATCAAACACTAACACTCCGGGGGTTTCTGTCAATTTCATCGTAGCCCGCTTGCTTGTTCAAATCCCTCCCCTGGAGAAGTTTTATTTCTTCTTTTGGCACCCTCAAGCTTGTCTTAAGCCACTTTCAGATTTAACAATACCGCATCCAAAACCGGTCTGAAGTCGCCCGCGAAGTGATCTGATTGGCTTACCTACTTCAGCAGCTGATGAAATGACAACGACGCCAAGATATCTAATTATTGTTGTTTTCAAATGTTTGTCAGTTCTAGGGGACCCGTGCGAGAATTCTCGCATGTTCATTAAATATGTGGTGGAGTATCCCCCTGGTGAACTGCTGGTGAACTAAGGAATACACAAATCGGTACAATCGCACCACTTAAAATTTTTTTATTTTTTTAACATTTATTGTATCCACTTGAACGGAAGCAAATGCAAGTGCATTATAATACTTACAAATGTTCCGGAAGTAATTTTTGGTTTTACTATCATTCTTTTATTAACTGATAATGACAGCATATTATAATGACATAAAACAGGCGTCCCAGCGGTCAAAATATGAAGTGGACAGCAATGATGGCGCGTAATTTCCTACAGCAACAGTATTTGCAAATCGCACACTTCGTACAATATTTAAACTCATTTTTTAAAGAAATTACCAATATTTATGAAATGAGAGTGCAATTCCTCACTGCTAATGTATATTCTCTTTCTTTTGAATGACCATTTTGTCACCATCGGTTACTTGTGAGCGTCGCAAAAGGGATCTATACTACTCAAACAATATGATGATCAACCCTCTAAAGCTCATATATCCGGTTCACGTTGTTTCCGACCACTCTGTGTGTGTGTATATATATATATCGGCCGTTCTTTGATTCCTCCATTCTTATTGATGCCCACGTCTCCCGCCCTTAGTTACGGCTCTTTACACAATTTGAAACAGGCCACTTACATTTACTCTTTGATGGACTCGAGATTTGCCTCAAGAAATAATGTAAGAATAGATGTCTTATCTCCCGGATGTAAATAAGGCATATTTAGCACACTCTAGTGACAGCTACAGAAACATATTACATCTTTGTATGACGTTGTCAGCTGAGTTTCACTTTCAGAATGAGAATCTTTCTTTGCTTGTACCTCTTCTGTTTCGTTCTCAAGTGCTGCTTTTGTCTTGTCATGTCACTTCCACTGAACAAAATGGAAATCTAATGCACGAGATGAAACTTTATAATATGTTCCAGAAATGTCAGACATGTACAGTATACTGTATAAGGTACAATTTAGAGATATGGGCATAGCTCTTTCTGCTCAAGATGCGGAAATTCTTTTCTGTGAATATCTCATTCTTCTCCAGCACCAAATTAAAATTCTCTTAAATTAACGTCCAAAGTGATATAAGGATGTAAGAAGGAAGCTTTATACCTACGTACCTAATTTCATTACCTTTCCCATATACACTGAGGTTCATGACAACTGGCCTTTCCCAGCCAATACGACTGCTTCCAGGCAATTTGCCTACATATATTGGAATCTCACGTGCTGTGGAAGAGGACATCCTCAGTCGTATTGCCTGCATTTTCATAACCGGGTATTTCAACCAGAATTCATCTTTATTCACGAGCAGGTGCATCAATATTCGAGATAACTTCCCTTTCTTAGCAGTAAACTACTCAATCTCACATTTTTATTAACAAGAATATAAACAAAATCGCAATGACCGTGTGTCTGTATATTGAATATTTTGGTGAAATTTCTATACAGTTATCCGTTTCAGGTGTAATACTGACCATCTGCAATTTTTTTAGCTTCGGTGTCTGTTTGTCTGTTTGTCTGTTTGTCTGTTTGTCTGAGTTCTTATAACTTGAAAACTACTGGATATATTTCTACCAAACTTGATATTTAGAATCACCTGTCCTTGGGTAGGTTTTAGGGCCAATATTATTTCTCAATACCTAAATTTACTGGGGGTTTCACGAAACAGAACCCATTTTTTTGCACTCCCACAAAATATGCACATCCACAATTAATGGAAATCTACCATCACGAATGGAAACCAATATCTATTTTTTTCTCGTGTGCATAATTTCGGTAGAAGGATTAATAAGGGAGATATCATTAACAGACCGTTTTCCAGTACAACTCCCAACGGACATAACTTAAAAGCGGCTGCGTGTGAAGCGTATTTCTTATAACTATGAAACTACTACAGATATTTCAACCAAAGTTCATATTTAACATCCACCTGTCCAAAGGTAGGTTTTAACGTCCATACTATTTCAAATTCCCGGAATGGACTAGGAATTTATAGGGAACCGAAACAGTGATTTTACTCTCCCACAATATATTTCTCACAAATTGCCTGTTTCCAACGGTACACAAGACCAACCCGACTGGAAATCGGCCAACCTTGATGCAAATCCATTTCTAAAACGTTGTTCTCATGTGCATTTTTTCCACAGGAGGATTAATGAGGGATATATCATAAACGGTCGGTTTTGCAGGCTAGGTCCAGCGAACATAGCCCGAAAGGTGTTGTATGTGGAACAGATTCCTTGTCCATCTATATAAATAAAATCATAACGACTGTGTGTCTGTTCATTGACTATTTTGGCGAAATTGTTGTACAGTTATCCATTTAAAGGATAATTATGACCAGCTGCAAATGTTTAGCTTTAGTTTCCTGAAAGTCCTATTTTTACCCCCTCCGCTAAAATCAAGATTGCGGCACAATCTGCCAGACGAGCTAGAAAATAGATTTTTCAAAATATACGTTTTAGCCTTTAACCGACTGAAAATTTCCAAGATCTTTAAATTTTTCACTTTTATCCCCGAAGAATATCGAAATATGGAGGCAATTTAATAACGGTGCAGACATTAGTTTCGAGGTGTTTTGTGGCCAAACGGTAAGTCTTAATATAAAACGGATGGCACAATCTCCGTTCAACTTGGAGTGATCTATGACTTTGGTCCTATGACGTTTTGTCGTATCTCTATCCCTTATACGTTAGATTTGTCTCTATGTCTCAATGTAAGTAAATTTTGAAGTTTTTACATGCGTAATTCATACTTTGAATCACTTATAGGAAAGATAGACTCATCAAATTCTACACCAACATTGGCCCACTCAGTAGCCATATGTGAGCCAAATCCTATGTTTGTAGCTGTCACATAATTATCCGGAAAGCAATGCACTGTGAGATAATCTTACGCAAATTGCACCCTATTCAACGTTTCTAACTCAATCTTACCCATGAATAGATGAGATACAAGAAAATATCATAGGACCAGCTATTTAGACTGCTTTATACGGCGTCTTAAGGTACAATCCATTTGTCGATATGACGTACCGCTTAGGAGCAGGTAATCTGTAAATGAAGGTCTGCAATATTGTATACATGGATATACTTTCGTATGTCGATCTATATATATTCATTGATGTCGATTTGTATCGATGGAGAAAGGATGTGTCTGCTATTGTAATCAGTATTCCCCACATCGTCTTTGACTGGCAGTAGGAATGGGGTCCTCTTCCAACTCCTGTGTAAGTGTCATTTGAAAGGAGGGTCTACCATTGAAATGAACAATTCCCTCCTCAATTTGACTTGCAGAAGGCAAGGGAGCATCCAATTTTTCTCAAAACTCCCCTGCCCGATCGTGTTTGACTGTAGGCAAGGGTGCTCGCCATTATAAACAAATGTACCCATCTAAAATATGACTAGCATTAGGCATAGTGGCCTGCTATTTTAATGGTAACTCACCAACTCGGTGTGGCTGGCAGTAGGAAAATGATCCTGTCATAATGATAACAGCACAACTCAATTTTGACTGGCAGTAGGGAAGTTGCCTGCCATTATTATTAAATCTCCTCAACTGTAATCTGTCTGGGACCTGCTATTGTAACGAAAACTCTCCAAATCGATTGTGTCCGCGCAATGGGCAAGGGGGCCTACCATTATAATGTAAACTTCCCAACTCGATTGTGAATGACAGTAGGCAAGTGAGCCTACTGTTATAATCACAACTTCGCAAAATCCTATTCACTGCATGTACAGTAATTTACTTCGATATCCGCATACAATGTAGAATACCGTAGCAAAGCACGGGTACATTTGCTAGTATGCAGTAAGTCTGGAGTAGCGTGTAACAGAATACTCGCATATAGGAGCTGCGTATACTGAGGACTACCAAGGCTGTCGGTGAAACCCAAACCTCAAGTAAGGACGATGGAAAGTTAAAGCACATTATACTGTAAGCATCTGATACATTGTTCCATTTTCGAAAGTTGAAAGCAATGAGAAAAACGTCGCACACATTTCTGAGAGCAAGGCATCGGTGATTGACCTCGCAGCCCAGGCGCTGTGTCCCTCTCCCTTCGACTCACCTAGCGCGGCTTCCTCATGTATGTACGATAGGTGCAGGTACCAGGGGGATATGTGTGCTAGGCTTCGCTCCGTCAGATCGCCACTGCTAACGAACAAACATGCGTTAGTCATCGTATGCACTTCCTCACCTCATATTTGTGAATTATATGAATAACAGGGAGCTGGTATTTCACTCCAGTTTACCAATACCTCCTTGCAGGAAGACACTGCAGAGCTGTTGTTATAGGAATAATATACTTTTCTTATAGGTAGATCTGCTAAAATGAAGTGATCTCTTTGGTTGGTTAGAATCGAACCCGTGATCATGGGTTGGACACCACCACTGATCTTCTGAGTAAGCTAATAAACCAGTGAACGATGTGTACCACCGCTAGTAATTCTGTGAAATTCACATAATAATAATAATTGTACTGGGCGGTACACCTCCACGCCGCGAATTCAAAATTTGCGCCAGTTGAAACCTCTCTACAGGAGAAACCCTGAACTTTAACAAACTGTATTAACTCAACGGTTTCTCGGAAGATGTCACTACTGTAAATTTGGTAATCTTGAAGTATTCTGAACTGTGTCTATTTTGATTTGTGTTTGTTTGCTCCGTATGAAGAAGTTTGAACATTCTCTAACAGATGTCGCTACCCAAACTATGGTAACACACTCTGGTGCAATGGAATGAACTTTTTTATTGTATTCCTAAGTTTCATTTTTACTAAATTTTGTTCTGTGGTTTGTGGGTTGGCAATATAATCCTTTCCTTCCGCCAGTTTAGAAATTAGCCAATCATAAATTTCTGTAATTAATTTTCCACCAATAAGGTGTTTCTTCATCGTCTTGTGTATTAGTTTTTGCTCGTAGCCAATAAAAGTTTGTGGGCGGGTTGTTATCATTCAGGAAAGGTCTCGAATGTTCCACGAGGGTATATAAACTGCTGATTTTCTTGTCTTGGTGCCACTTCAGTAACATCTCTCTTAGTGCGTGATTATGTAGCAGGGGGCGGGAAGCGCCTCTTTCTTCGGGCAGCAGTTCATCAACAAGGTAATGACCTGTTAACATCTTCATTTCTTGCTAGCTCAGCAGTTTTAACCCGCGGGGGAAGGTTCGAATCCTTTTTTATGTAAACCTTACTATATTCATGTAAATTAACCGCAATTTGGGATAGAGAGTGCTCAACCCTCTCGAGCTCCCACTCATGTTGTTTTGAGGTGACTACGTTTTCATACCCGATTTCCTTCTCTTCTTAGTGTAATAAATTATTCTTCTACGAGTCACCTCCCTAGTATGGGATTAGCCCCTGTATAACTGGCCGAGTGCCACCTAGGTTTTAAGAAGTTTCATGTAGGAGAGCAAGCTACGCCTCCAGTCAATTCGGTTTTTTGGGCCATTTAATTAACCCGGAGTTTGTTTTCTTCATGTGAAGACCCTCTAGGTTGGGTACAAGATACCCCTGTTTCACTGTATGTGTGCCTTAAGGGTAGTTAGGAATGAAGTTTATTGTAGCCTTTGATAGGCTTGTAAAATTGAGAGCGTTTCTGCTCTTATCCTCTTAACATTGTACTTAGGGGTCTTCTGCCCTTTAGCTATTGTGGTGGTGAGCTGAGAGCTCAGAAATTAGTCTTGGGGCTCGAAGCCCAAATCTTGTAACAATTGTAATTTCTTAACTTGTTTTCCTGCTACTTAGTACCTGTTACTCTGTTGTTGTTATCTGTTGATTTTGAAAAGAAAATATAACCTTTGTTAAAGTTTTAAATTAACTTTACTTTGGTAGTTGAGACCTATTCCAGCCCGCACCTTCTTTCACCTCTAACTACCACGGATAACTCCCTAACAATAATGATGATAATAATAATAATAATAATAATAATAATAATAATAATAATAATAATGCAAGGCATCTGTGTAGGCTTGGTGGTGACCTAATAACGACGAAATGAATGGCGAAGACGTCATAAACAAACAGTCCCATAGCCAGGGGAATTAACACTACGAGGGGTCTTATTCTGAGAATGGAACTGGGCCATCGGACGAAAGGCAACCATTCTATCCATTTAGCCCCAAAGCCGGACTTTAATTTGCTAAATCTTAGTCTACCATCTCCACTGAACATGTGTTGAGCAGTAGAGGCCAGCTCAATAGTTTGAGAAGGAGCCTTCACAGCACAGCAGGCTTCTCCGTTGCCTATTGACTGCAGCTCAAAACATTTAAGGCTTGACGTTCACCAAACCAACCATCCACAAGGATTAACCTAAGTCTATCGGTAGCCCGCGTCTTGATCCCAATATACGCCACTAGCATATAGAGTGGAAGAATTCTACCAACACTGACCTCATATTTTGATATAAAACACCCAACGTAATCGGTACATTCTTACAGAGTTACTTCATGTCAATATGTAAGGCATGTACGATGTCTCTCGTAATACAGGGGGGATTGACCTTTGTTAATGAACATCACAGAAGATGCTGGAAATGGCCCCATCTGTAGAAATTAAAAACTGACGCTCCATAAGTCCTGACTCCACTTTACTCAGAAACCACTGACAGATCTGAAGACGCTTTCACGCATGCACAACAGTAAATGTGTAAGGATACAGATGCAGGGATTTTCGACACGACGATCTCTTTATTCCCACTTGCACTGATAAACGGCGTTGACATTGTTCCAGGCTTTACTTCACGGTTTTCTGGTGTTCGAACTCTTCTCAGATTCTTGCGGTTTTCATTCGCTAAGAACCCATTTCACGCCATTTTTCCACTAAGTTTTATATTACGGATTTTGCTGGCGGTTTTGCCAAAACACTTCCAGCTTTAAACTCTTGCGCAAACAGTTCCGCATAAGGACAATGACCATGCGCTGTTTTATCGTGAGCACCATTTTGCGTTGCATTGAACTGGTCACTAAACAGGTCTGCTCCCCTCACTCACTCACACGTAATGGCACAGTGACGTACTGTGGAAATGTGGGAGATGCGCACACGCAGACATGTGAGAGTAACCGACTGGTGCATCGAAACCACGGTTTCCATCATTTCCTATGATGGACAGTTCTCCTTTTCATTAACAAGCGTAAACTGTGCGTCAGTCTGGGCCAGTTTTAATTTTTGTTTTCCGTCTCACCGACACAGACAGGTCTTTTGGTGACAATGAGCTAGGAGTAGGAAGCAAGCGACCATCGCCTTAATTACGGTACAGTCCGAGAATTTGCCTTTGTAAATGGGAGACCGAGGAAAACCACTTTCAGGTCTGCTGACACCATCATCAGAATACGAGCTCACAACTACGTGACCCAAACGGCATAGCCAACAAGCTCCGTGCGTAAATTTGTCTATGGAACTTTTTTATTTTTTATTTTAATTTATTGGACTCAGGTACCACACCAAACAGCCAGCTAGAAATATATCAGAATACAAAATATATACAGTAAATATACACTGAGAAAGACACAGAGAAATCTTCCATAATATTGTACTGGGATACGTTCTGAGTTCTTACAGAATGCTCACATACACAGATACAAAAGAAAAAATTGAAACACTGCAACTTTAGTATGTTTAGTTATTTTTACGATGTTGTATCACGTCAAAATTTTTAGTCTTAAATCGGTGTCTTTTAAGAAAATGGCGATTTTATTATACACCTCTGGTTGTTGGGATGATAAAATGCACTGTGTGTTGATTGGTAGTTGGAAGGTCAATGAAAGTAAAGTCGTTACGATGTTTTTCCGCTGTACATTATAAAGATGGCACGAGAAGAAGATGTGGTTAAGGTCAGCGATTACTTACCGGTCACAGGAGCAGTAAGGCGAGTTTAGGACTCGTATCTGATAGACATGATTTGCAAAACTGCCGTGATTGAACCATATGCGAATAAGAGAAGTGACGTATCGGCGACAAGTATTCCATTTGGAGAACCAGTGTGAGCGAGGAGGGTATGGTTGTACTTCAGCGTATTGTTTTTCCCATTACCTTATTGTAACATACCATTCGTCCGGAAGCGCAGCCTGATATTTGTCTCGACTAGACACTGGTGAACCTAGTCGTTCACCCAAATGCATTGCTGCTCTAGTGAGCCGGTCAACATATTCGTTGTGTAAGATACCTTTATGACTATGTATCCTAAGAAAGTGCACATCAATATTGAGACGTATAACTTGTCGAAGTCTCTGAATGATCTGTAATTGACGAACCGCTGGTTTGTATGTAGCAGGTGACTTTAGAGCCTTCAAGACACTGAGAGAGTCAGTAATTACAAGAACTGCTGAAGGTATAACTCTTAAACTGTATGCTAGAGCTTCGTAAATAGCGACAGCTTCTGCTGTAAAAAAGGTCCAGCCATTTGGTAAAGTAAATAAACGAGATTCTTCAGTTGCCGGACAGTAAAACGCGCATCTCACTGCACGCTGTGAGGGTATTTTTGAGCCAACAGTGAAGATCTGAAGAAAATTGGGCCACTGGCTTTGAGTATATTCTACAAAGTAAGACTGAACTCTGGTCAGAGGAAGTAAGTCTGTTGTAAGAAGATGTATTGGAATATACAACAATAAGTACGGAATGTCAAATTCAGGGCAAGACTTGTGGGGAACTGACGATGGAAGTATGGGGATAGAAAGTGAAGACTGTTCAGAAGGCATATACTTTTCATCCATTTTCGGTTTCCGCGCTTTCCCATAACAGTTTCTAAATCAGCCAGACTGGCGCAGATTGGTGGGTCATTGTTGTACATCCTGGCTAATACAAATGTCTGTTAAATACTGTCGACGTACAGCGAGAGGAGGTTCGGCACACTCTAGTAACAGCGCGTTTGTTGGGGTCGAAGCCATTGCTCCAATGCAGGTTCTGACACAGTTGTATTCTATTATGTCCTGCTTGCACAGAGCGATTTGGCTTCCGTTATGATAAGACATACTCTCATAATACATTTTGAAGCGGATCAAACTGTGATACAGGAAGAGAATACAGGGATCAGCCCCTCACCATGTTCGGGTAAGAGCCCCAAGAATATTCAGAGTTCCTCTGGAACATTCTTCCAACTGATAAACTTCATCTTGAGTTTCGTACTGACACTGATATAAACAACTGGATTCCTTAACAGAACATAAACTTTCGGATCCAATACATCATTAGTTTATATTTAAACAGTCATTATACCAGGCGGCTCGCGAACACCTTACACTATATTTACAATTGACCCGCATGCACTAGTGTTGCGTGGGATGCCTAGTCACTTGTTTTCGAAAGAGCGCTACAAGTGCTGTTTTATAGCTGTTGTGAAACAAATAGCAGTTATTTTACGCACACGTTCCATAACAGCGTGCATTTGTAAATAGGCCAAAGGTGCAGAAAGGAAAATTGAATAACTTATTAATTTACAGACGAGTAGATATTTCACTCCACAAAAGAGTTGTGTGAAAAACTAATCCTTTTCGGCGAAATGCGTGTTTAGAATGCAGACGTCTGTTTGGAGATTCGGCTGCATTCCCACCAGATTCTCCACAGATTAAAATGATGTCTGTGTATTCGTCGTTGCTGAACACACTAGCCATTGCCGATATGCAGACAGCAAATGTAGTGCTGCTGTACCATACACCAGCCTAGTACTATGCGGTCGGAAATGAGGTTTACTAATGCAAGGGGTTGCATTAGACGGGTAGCGCTGAGGAACATGCTACGAGCGACCGTCCGGTTATCTCTTCATATTCTGATGTAACCTGCCTGCTGACAGTAGTGCCCCTGTGAAAATCAGTTAGTAGATATCCCATTCATCATTTGTGCATGCAGGACATTTATGAGTAAGACGTACGGCGCTCGCGAGCCGCCTGGTATATAATATAACATGTTTCGGCTGATATTTAGCCATCTGCGGCTAGAAATATACAATTGCTCTTGAAATGTTTACGAAATTTTAGCCATTAAATCGGCACGTTATAGTAATGAATACATATTAAAATATTACAAGAATTAAAAATACGTACGAATAGTAATTAAAAGTCTTTAAAATAGTATCTCATGATTAGATGAATGTTTTAGAATGATAACACCTGTTTATGGATTGATTTAGATAGAAGAATTCACATTTCTGGACCAGTTCACATGATAACTACAAAAACAGGGGCTGTATGCTAAGATTGTTCACATAACCTATTTAAGAAGACCTACCAACTTTCATCGTCAACAACAACAAAACTTCATATCCTTCCTTATTGATAGAAAAGTTTTCAGATCTGATATCCACATAAAAGGTAGAAATCCCATATTTCGTCCACATAGCATATTTGGACTTGTGCAAATTCAGGAAATTTATGGACAAGGCTAGAAATTGGTATACACTGTATATTACTGAACATATTCTCCACTTAAGGGCAAGTTACAATGAAACTGTTATAACGTAAGGTAGTCAATATTTGACATAAACACTACAAAAACTAAAGTAGTCTATCAGAAATGTGTTCTTAATTTCATCCCCCATCAAATTTATGAAAAGTACAATTAATTTTAATATATTTTTCCTTTCTAACCTTACCGAACACTTTCCCTATAATTAATTACTTGACAGCCATTTATGAAAAAAAATCTTGGTATTGTTTTTAACATAGTCTTCCAGCGTTGCTCGTAGGTTGTTAAACGCTTTACTTGCACGTTTATAACCCATTATCTTATCCCTCACTGCCTTAATAGCATTTTTATAGCCTTCTTATCACACTTCTTGGGTTTTCCCATTTGAAAATAATAATAAATATCATAAATAACAAATAAAATAAAAGGATACGAAATTACGAACATTCCGTGATTTATTATAATGGCCGCTACAGTAACTCAAACCAAACCACCTCACTGTAGCGATTACACACCAGTAACTACAACACACGACTGAAAGGCAGTCCAGTATTCCATACACATATCATTGCTCACTCTAAACAGGCTTTCAATTTGAATACTGCACCAACTCAGATCAGCATGAAAACTGCATCCACCTTGTATACGGAAACTAAACATGGTGCACACAACCAACTCTCATAACAAGACAACGCGATGAGGCTACGCGTGTGCGCGCGGCTAAACGTTAGGTACCAACCGTGCAAACTGGAAATCCGTAGGGGGATGAAATTAGGTGCGGGGACGGAATTTGGTCCCTCCTACCTGAAAATAATTCACCATTTCAGGACCATTTCACCTGATAGCTGCAACAACAGGGGCTGGAAGCCAGGATGTTCATATAACCTATTTAAGAAGACCCACTAAATTTCATCATCACCAACAACAACAACAATAAAAACTTCACAGCCTTCCCTCTTGACTGTAAGGTTCTCAAATCTAACATCAACATAAATGAACACTCTACAATGTGATATCTTCCAGCACCCATTAAACTTCAAAACAATGTTTATCCATATCAATCCATCAACATGTAGTTTCATTCTCAAATATTCATCTAATAATGATATAATATTTTTACGACATTTAATTAATTACATTTATCACATATTTTTGTGATTTTTTAATATGCATACATTACTATAACGTGCCAGTTACAGCTCTGTTAAGAGAGGGCAAGGAGTTAGTCTTGTTCCACCCCTCGCCAGAACAACCTCATTTTAAAATAGAATTTATGCATGGTCTGCTCGTCTATGGAATCTTCTACCATCTGAAGTAAAACTGCTTCCTCTTCCTCACTTCCTCCATGCAGCAAATAAAATGTAAATGTAAACAGAAACCCATACGTGATATATATAACATGTGTAGATTAGAATTTCAAGAATGGTGTGTGCAAGTACAGTTGAACGTGGGCGAATGTGTATGAGTGCGGGTGTGAGAGAGGGTATGAATAAGAGTGTATACAGGGGTAAGAGTGAGGGTATAAATGACCGGGTCTTCTTACTCTAATATTTTTAGCATAAATCAAGACAATTATTATTCTAAGAGTACGGCGTTTAGAGTGTGAATATGTAAATCTAAATTTGTCTTCTTCTTTTTCTTCTTAAGCCGTCGTCTCCAAACGGAGGTAGAGAACCACACGGCCAGCTCCGATCTTGACGTTGCAGCCATGCCATATGGATTTATTGGAATATCTCTCAGGATCTTTAATGCAATGGTTTCCCGTTGCCTTCTGCATCCTATTGCCGTTGACCAAACTGGTTTCTCCGCCTTTGGGAACAATTTCTTGTCCCTAGGACAATAGAGTGCTCTTACCCATACCCGCTCATCCACTCTCAAAGAGACTGTTGGCACTTGGTATAGGGGATCTCCTTATACCGGGAGATAATCGGTCACTCCATTCGTTAGCCGCCTGCATATAAAATATTATTTTTATATGCAGTCGTTGCCCCATCTCTACCGCGGGGAGGTGAATGTCAGGATTTCACCGTCATTGAAAAAGGACCAAATGGCATTTCCTAGTTTCTCTGGTTCTTTGGAGAGGTAAATTTGTCTACACATGCGTAAATATTCAGTAGAATTTACAGTATGTAAACATACATGTGGGGATGGAGGCACTTCCGTGTATGTGGGGTTTGCCTTTTTTTTCATTAACCAGCCCTAGATTGTAGATGAACAATTTACGGAAAATAAATAATAATAATAATAATAATAATAATAATAATAATACCCGTGTGGGGATTTACCGGTTACCTCCATCGGGCGCGTCCCATTGGAATTGGGGAAGCTCGCTGGCTCTGCCGCCAGCAGAGTCAAGAGGGTAGAAGGGAATACCACCGTGAAAAACAAACTGGTACCTTGCCAGGGTTACGGCGAAGACTGGTAAATGACCAGAAGCCAGAAAACATCTTGAGGCAACCTCTAGGGCTAACAACCCTAGTTGTAAAAGGATGGGTACCCGTCCAAAGCAAAGTCAAGTCAAAAAGCATGATGGCACAACATTTCAACAAACGTACCCCAGGGGGTAAATCTTCGGATAAATCCCTCGTCGTGAACGCCACGGCGCACGAGTCTCGTTCGGATTCTGGGAGAGACCCGACATCATGCAAGAGACGAGTCGGAGCGTCTCGGTGTACCCCGAAGGGTCCAAAACTCAGGCCAAAATCTAAAACCTTTCTAGCAACTTTCAACACAAATTCACTAACACAAACTGGCAAGCTGAAAACCCTCACCAAATCCCTTCACGAAAATCAAATATCCATAATAGCCCTACAGGAAAAAAGGTACCCAGATGAAGAGATTTTTGAATCCGAAGGCTACCGATTTTTCAAGAGCAAAGCGCAAAGAGGAATCCTCAATGGATCTGTGATGCTTGGAACCGCGTTTGCTGTTAGAACCAAGATCCTTAAATCGGTTGCAAATTTCGAACCTGTGAATGACAGATTATCTATACTCACAATTAAATGCGCGAACAAAACCTACGACCTAGTTAACGCACATGCTCCTACAAACGATAAGAACAAGTCTGATCCAGACGAAGTTGATCATTTCTGGGACCTACTGGATGCAAAATTAAACAAAATCCCCAAACACCATATCAAGCTTCTTTTGGGTGACTTCAATGCCCAGCAAGGTCGTGAACAGAAGTACAAGTAAGTTATAGGAAATTACCCTGCTCACAAAAGAACCAATCCTAACGGCAAAAGACTGGTGTCCATTTGCGAAAATCACAACCTGCAGGTGATGTCGACACACTTTCGCCATCTATCCAGAAAGCAAATGACTTGGCGTTCTCCCGTCCAAGCTCTCGGAGAGTTCCAAATTGATCATGTTGCAATCTCCAGGAGAAACAGCCCTGAGATTATGAATGTCAAGGTAAAGAAAGGCATCAATGTGGCCTCAGATCATTATATGTCTCTTATCAAATTCAAACCAATTCCCGCAAACACAAGGAAGACAACCAAACAGATCACACGCTTCGACAATGATAAACTTCGGCAAAGGGTCGAGGTGTTCCAGGAGAAGGCTAGACCAAATTACTATGACTTTAACAACGCCAAAAGTCTCCTTGTTGAGGTCGCCAAAGACGTTGCAGAAATCAAGAGAAGCAAAAAGCGTGCCTGGTGGAATGGTACCTGCGAATCAGTCCTCCGAGAAAGACTCAATGCGTGGAAAGAGTACTACTCTACGAAATCAGAAAATGATTGGGAAACCTACAAAACCCAACGTGCCCAAGCAGCTAGGGTGTGCAGAACTGAGAAACGTAAATACGAAAAATCTCTCATTGAAAAGATAAAACAAAACTTTAGGAAGAATGAAAGCAGAGAGTACTACAGAGCCTTCAAACACAAACTCACTGGCTATAAACCACCATCTCTATGCTTTGAGTGAAAGGACGGCACACTGGCGACGTCAAATGAAGAAAATTGCAGCATTCTGGCAGATTACTTCAAGAATTTACTTAATTGCTCTAAACCGCAAAGCGCCATTGAGACCAAGGAACCCTTACTCAGGTACTCAGATTCCAGATCACCCGACAGAGATGAAATCAAGCGCCACATTGCCCGTCTCAAAAATAACAAAGCACCGGGGCAAGACTCAGTAGTATCAGAACTATGGAAATATGCCCCAGAGGAATCACTTGATATCTTGCAAAAGCAAATAGAAGAAATTTGGAACAAGGAGACCCTACCCAAAGATTGGAAAATAGCTTTGATCCATCCACTACACAAAAAAGGCAGCATGAAGAACATCAACAGCTACAGAGGAATATCTTTGCTACCCGTGACTTACAAAATTCTATCACTTGCCATCCTGGAGCGTTTGGAAGCGCAAGTCGAACATCAAATAGGTGAATACCAAGGAGGGTTCAGAAAAGGTCGCTCAACAGCTGAACAGATCCCAAATCTCAAAACGATCATCAGATATTGTACACTAAGGTCCAAGCAGTATGTGTCTGTCTTTGTGGACTTTAAGAAAGCGTACGAATCCATTGACCGGAAAGTCCTGCTAAACATCTTTAATGAATTTGGAGTTGATTTGAAACTGCTGGCATTAATTAGAGCCACCCTGACTGATACAAAATCCAAGGTGAAGTTCCACGGATGTCTCTCGCATTCCTTTGACATCAAAACAGGAGTCCGACAAGGTGATGGGCTATCCCCGATACTCTTCAACTGTGTTCTTGAAAAGATCATCAGAACCTGGCGGGTGATATTACAGGAAACCAACTACTGTCCATTGAGAATAGGAACCAAATCCAAAGGGATCGCAACAGACTGCTTAGCATTTGCCGATGATATTGCTGTTCTCTCAAACGACATAGAAACCGCTAGAGCTCAAGTTGAAATTTTAAAGGAAATTGCCGAACAAACTGGTTTGCATATATCGTTTGAGAAAACAGAAGTAATGACTAACATCAAAGAGGCTCCACCAAAACTCCATACAAAATACGGGGACATCACCCGAGTAGACAAATTCAAATACCTGGGTGAGATCATCATGAAAAATGGACTGGACAAAGAAGCACTTCAGGAGCGAGTACGCAAACTGGAAATAGCCGACCAAACATCCCGCACAATCTACAACAAAAAATGCCTTTCCCAAAACACCAAGATACGTCACTATGAAACAGTTCTGAAGCCAGTAGTTCTATATGCAGCCGAAACCCTGTCTCTAAATGCCAACAAAGGACTCCTTGAAGAACTGAAGAAAAGAGAACGCAAAATTGTGAGAGGAATCTTGGGATCAAAGTATAGAAATGGAATCCATCAAAAGAGATCCAACAAGGAATTCTACAGCAAAAT
This sequence comes from Anabrus simplex, assembly GCF_040414725.1. Lineage (NCBI taxonomy): Eukaryota > Metazoa > Arthropoda > Insecta > Orthoptera > Tettigoniidae > Anabrus > Anabrus simplex. The sequence continues at coordinate 654,488,099 of NC_090265.1, read as the reverse complement.
AGAGAAAATTACCGACACAATCAGAAAAAGACGGGCACGATTTTACGGTCATTTGAAAAGAATGGACGAAAGAAAGTTAACTAAAGAAATCTTTCACTTTTTTGATTCAAACCCCAAAACCACAATTCCCTGGTTTAGAAATACCAAAGAAGACCTGAAAATGCTACATATCTCAACTGAAGACGCCCTTAACAGAGATCTCTTTTGCAAGAAAATATTGACAAACGGGCTAAACCGAGACGAGCAACCGAAGAGAAGACACGGTGCCCCTTGGACAGAGGAGCGTAAGCAGGCCCACTCACAAAGAATGATGGAAATTTGGGCTCTAAAGAAGGCCAAGTTCAGTGTCAAATGCAACAAGACTTAACGTGGTCCTTCATGGCCCCAGCTAATTGTATATAATAATAATAATAATAATAATAATAATGAAATAGTAAAAGAATTCAAATACCTCAGAGAATGGATTAGTTGGAATGCTGTAAATGCAAAGCAATGGGATCCTGGAAAAATAAACGTGAACTGGCCTTCCAACTAACAAAAGATACATACAACAAGAAATCCATTTCATGGGGGTCCAAAATTAAACATTATAAAACAGTGATTAAACTGGAAGTGCTATACGCAGCAGAAACACTGAACATGAATTTTAAAGGCCAGATGAAGAAACTCGAGCTAAAAGAAAGGAAAATATTAAGAAAGATCATAGGACCAAAATTTCCGTATGATAATACAGTATCAAGAATGAAACACACTACAGGAAAATTGAAAAATTATCAGATACTATACGAAAAAGAAGGATAAAATTTTACGGTCATCTTCTCAGAATGAACTCTAATAGATTAACCAAACAAATCTTTGGCGTCTTGCGTAACCGCAAAGCAAACACCAACTGGTTTAAATAAACTGAAAAAGACCTAGTTGAATTAAAAATTACAGAAAATTCACTATTCGATCGAACAGCTAAAGTAGTAACTAAAGACGAAAATATAAGGTTCGAAGACAAACCTATTATCTCGGAAGACGAGAGGAAACGAAGATCAGAAATAATGAAGAGATATTCGGTGCTAAGAAAAGAACTACACACAGAGAAATTATTGATTCAACGTATCCCGAAGAGGGTGAAAGGAAGGAAGAAATAATAATAATAATAACAATAATAATAGTAATAATAATAATAATAATAATAATAATAATAATAACGTACTGAATAGGCGGATCTTGAAGTTTATGTTCTATTAACGAATAAAGTTTTGGAACATTATGTAATATTTTAATTTCCTTTTCTTTTTTGGTATCTTTCAAATATCCTTTGCTCAAATCTCGACTCTAAATACTCTCCCCAGAGCTGAAATGTATCAGGAAATTTGCTCCTTACTTAATAGGACGGGCTGTGAGCGCCTTGTTATTTTTGTTAGTTGTAATGAAACGTCCCGTGGGAGATACGAGGCTTCCAAATTAAAAGCACGCTGTTGTTATATTGTCAGAGTTCCGTTATTTACGAGGTCGTCACACAATGGAACTTAACTGATGGTCTTTCTTTGGCTCATTGTTCAAAGTGTGCGTAACTCAAGCAAACAACAATGTCAAGAGATTGGTTCCATCCTCTTCAAGCGGGACGCCCTCGTCTCTCCACAAGAGGAGATTCAAGCCAGATGAATAACCACACAGTAATGAAAAAAATAATCATATTAATCCAACATTAGGAGACTCAAAGGAAAGTGGGCCACAAACACATTTCGAAAACCTAACAAGAATTTCTAACACTAAGACCAAAGCATGAAAATTCAGAAACATTTCTTTAAAGCTTTTTCCACATATTTTGGACCAACGATGTGGCCGATGAGGTTAACATTCGATGCTCTCACCTGCTTGACACGGGTTCGATTCCTGAATCTGTGTATTCATTCGGAGATATATCTAACACGGAGAATATGGCCACTTCCTTCCTAGTCATCGAGTCCTAGTCCCAGTTAATCACATACACATAAAATCCGCTTACAATTGAATTGAATTGAATTGAATTGAATTGAATTGAATTGAATTGAATTGAATTGAATTGAATTGAATTGAATTGAATTGAATTGAATTGAATTGAATTGAATTGAATTGAATTGAATTGAATTGAATTGAATTGAATTGAATTGAATTGAATTGAATTGAATTGAAGTTATTGGTTAGAATTTGCCACTGAGGCTAATGAGGATCTTTATGTAGCATCTACATTGAAAACAATACACAGAACAATTATTACAGAAATCCGGGCTTAGTGGCTCAGACGACTGAGACGCTGGCCTTCTGCCACCAAATGGCTCAGTCCGATGGTATTTGAAGGTGCTCAAATACTTCAGCCTTGTGTTGGTAGATTTACTGGCACGCTAAATAACTCCTGCAGGACAAAACTTCTGGCACCTCGGCGTCTACGAAAAACGTCAAAGAATTAGTGAGACGTAAAGGAATGACATTAATTAATTATTACAGAAAAGAGAGGGGCAGAAAATTAAACTAAAACTGAAGTTTGAAAACTAAGGAACATGTACTTAAACATTATAAAGTACATAAAAATAATATTCAGTGGTTAACCTTAAGTATTATAAACAATGAAGTTGGTTAATTTGGTTGTAGTGAGGTGGTGGTGGTGATTTTTGTTTTAATACAACTAGGCTACCATCATGTATTAATATTTGTTAGAGAGAAGAAATATGAAGGCGTGAGACACTTCGAAAAATAAAGGTATCAGCCGAAGGAAGCCAAGATCCACGAATGGCGTGAAAATGAAGGACTACCTAGGCCTCGACAAACAATACTGTCATGGTCGGAGAAGAGGAAGAGTTGACCAAGGGAGGTCGGATAGGATAGATGATAGTGAGGAGCTGGCACAAGTGGAAGCAATGTCAGGACTCAGCTAAGGGCCCCCGTGGACGCCAACCCACGCTCCCAAGTTAAGAGCACCTGGGCCCCTTCTAGTCGCCTGTTACGACAGACAGGGGATACCCCAAAGTTGGTGGAACTATGCTGATGATTAACGAGGAGTTAGTCTTCTTCTTCTTCTGCTGCTGCTGCTGCTGATGCTTCTTCTTCTTCTTCTTCTTCTCCTTCGTCTTCTACCACTTTCCCCATTTATGTAGGGTCGCGGGTGCGAAATGTGTTGCACATGTGTATTTGGCCCTGGTCGGATGCCCTTCCTGACGCCTACCGTATATGGAGCGATGTAATCACTATTGCGTGTGTTTGTGGTGGTTGGTAGCGTGGTGTTCTTCCTGAATATGAAGAGTAAAGTGTTGCAACAAACACAAACACACAGTCCCCAAACCAGAAAAGTTAATCAGACGCGATTAAATCTCTGGCCCAGCCGTGAATCGAAGCCGGGACCCTATGAACCGAAAGCCTCAACCCTCACCGTTCAGCCAAGGATTCGGACAAGGAGTTAGGGTAATTCTCTGAAATGCTGCCAAAAATAAGGACTCTATTTACGGGGGGGGGGGAGTAAAATTAATAAGATTGAAATAAAATAAAATAAAATAAAATAAAATAATAACAACAATGGCTTATGTAAAGAGAGATTATTTTGGCGAACAAACAGAACAAATGAATTCTTCATTAATGTATTGGTATTGTTTTTACGTCCCACTAACTACCTTTGACGGTTTTCGGAGACGCCGAGGTGCCGGAATTGTATCCCTCAGGAGTTCTTTTACATGCCAGTAAATCTACCGACAAGGGGCTGACATATTTGAGCACCTTCAAATACCACCGGACTGAGCGAGGATCGAACCTGCCAAGTTGGGGTCAAGGCCAGCGCCTCAACCGTCTAAGCCACTCAGCCCGGCAGTTTGATGAGAAAATGAGCCTGTAGTTAGAAGAGAGACTTAGAATCCAGCTCTTTAGCTGAATTGTCAGCCTTCGTTTAGAGGGTCCCAGGTTCTATTCCCAGGTGGGTCGGGAATTTAATGGCGTGTGATTAATTCTTTAGGCTTAGCGATTGGGTGTTTCTTCCAACTCTCTCCTCTTCAACACAGCACAAAACCAATCACCACAGAAACACACTATAGTTATTACATCCCTCCACATAGGACTGGCGTTAGGAAGGGCATCTGGCCGTAAAACAGGATGAAACCCGCATGTGCTACAGTTCTATCTGCGACCCGCACGGATGTAGAAAAAGTTGTAGTACTAGTAGTAGTGGTAGAGTGTGACCCAGAAATGGACGAGTCTGGACAGACTCAAACGCGACTCGTTTCTGGTCGTTGAGATCAGACAGCGTGTATACTTCGGTAGACTCATTCGTTGACTTCACCGGTATACACTACGAAGCCATAAGCTCACCACATGAATTCGCTTCCTCAGATAAATTCTGTACTTGTTCGAACCTACAAACCCCTAGAGTTACAGTTTTCACCTCTTGTTGTTTCATGATATAATTATGGTCCATTTATAAAGAATTTATAAAGAATAATAAAATTTAACAATTTGATCTGCCCCATAAGAATGTTGGCTTACGTCTGTGAGTGAGTATGGTAGAATAACACTCACAGGATTCCCTGTCTATCGTAAGAGGCGACTAAAAGAGGCTCCAGGGGTTTTTAATTTGGTAGCGTGGGTTACCGACAACGGGGCCCTTATCTGACTCCTGACATTGCGTCCACTCACTTGTGCCAGGCTCCTTTCATCTATTCTGTCTAACCTCCCTTGGTCAACTCTTTTCTTTCCCAACCATCACGGTATTAGGTTTGCGAATCCTAGGAAGCTTTTCATTTTCATGGCCTTCGTGGCTCTTGAATTTCTTTGGGCGATAACTTCATTTTTCGAAGCGTTGGATCCCTTCCATTTTTCCCCCTGATTAATGCTAATAAAGGATGTTTGACTAGTTGTACTTCCTCTTAAAACAATAATCACTACCACCACCAGAATGCTTTCTTGGCACAAGTCCAGCGCTTCTACTCCCTGAGTCATTCAGCCCAACTGGATGTTTAGATATTTGTCGTATGTATTGCTTCGTTTAAGTATTGCTTCGTCATCGAAAGTTGCTTCATTCAGTCCATGGCTGCATCCTTTCCACCCTCTTCATTGCCTAATAGTGCAACAAGATGATTATTATTATTATTATTATTATTATTATTATTATTATTATTATTATTATTATTATTATTATTATTATTATTATTATTATATCGTAGACTGAATCACCGGGTTGAGTGTCTCAGAAGGTTGAGGCGCCGCTGGTCTTGACACCAACTTGGCAACTCAGTCCGGTGGTATTTGAAGGAGAAAAAATATACATCAGCCTCGTGTCGGTAGATTTATTAGCACGTGAAAGAATCCTTCTTCTTCTTCTTCTTCTTCTTCTTCTTCTTCTCTCCCTTTGTGTCGTTTGGCGTCGGGGCATTTCAGCCATTTACTGAAGTTTCTTCTGTCGTGCGCCATTCTTTGAACCTCACACAGGGTCTTCCCTCGCTTCCTGCTCAGTCCCAAGATGTACTCCTCCCATTCAATCCATGGTCTCCCTCGTGTTCTTCTCCCTCGCCACACATGCTTCGCTTTCCTTTCATCTTCCATTCTTTCTAGGTGACCAGTCCAGCCCAATCCTCTCCTCTCAATGACATCCATTAATGGTTCCTACTGAGCTCATCTCTCACTGTGGTGTTTCTAATATGGTCTCTTCGAGTTTTCCCGACACTGTCCAACTCTCTGCACCATACAGGAGGGTTGGCAGGTACACGGCATGATATACCCGCATTTTTGTGTTTCTAATAATTTCTTTCTTCCCTATGATTGTGTTGTTTATACCATAGTAAACTTGATTAGCTTTTCTAATCCTGTTGTTTATTTCTGCCTCTAATTTTCCATCCTCTCTGAAAATGGTGCCCAGATACTCAATTTGTTCTACTTGCTCAATATCCTAATATTGTTCCACTTGATCTGAAGCTGTACTTTTTCTCCTCTGGTGAACTGCATGACCTTGGTTTTGCCCGCCTTCACTTCCATCCCACGATCCTGGAAGGCATAAATAAGCCCATTCAGTAAGAGCTTGTTGGAGATCCTTCTCTTTCCCAGCCAAAATCAGAATGTTGTCACCATAGACCAGGGATTGGACATATATTTGTCTCATGTTCTACTTGCCAAACTTAATTCTTTTACACTGCTTAATGACTTGGTTCATGAAGATCACAAAGAGAAGAAGGCTCAAGCTGTCACCCTGCTTTACTCCCTTCGCCATTTCAAATTCCTTACAGCATTCACCAGCTATTCTCACCACTCCTCGGACTCTATTGTACATGCTCCTAATGCGGCATAAGAGAGTCTTGGTTACCTTTTCGTCTTCAAGTGATGCCCAAAGAAATCCTGCGGGACTAAATTCTGGCAAGTCAGTGTCTCCGAAAATCGAAAAGTATTTATTCGGACGCAAAAATAATAACATTATTATCAGCAGATGGAATCTGTTACCTTGACCGTACTATTTGTTTAGTTCACTGCATTGTAGTTTTACAGGGGGGCGAGACAGCCGAGAGACATAGCCACTACCTCCTCATAAAGGCGGCCGCGGTCCAGGTTCTTGCCTATGCTTGTGGGATTTTTTAAAATGAATGTTCACGTCCCTGCAGGGGGGGGGGTGATTGGGGACATAAATGATCCCCAAAAATTTTGAAGTTTAGAACTGATTATAGGTAGCTCATTGTTTTGCTATAATTTAAACTGCGTATTTGCCAACAATGTGTTGATGCTTCCATTTTAAAAAGTTCTAAAAACAATCATCCTGAACTAATGGACTTAATTTCAACTTTTGGCATTTTGTGACAGTAAATTTTCCCAACAATACATCCAGTGCTGAAACTGTTTGCTGTCTTACTAGTAACCACTGACACACCAGAATGCTCTTTTTCATCCCTGAAATATTTAAAATGTCATTAGCAGAATATAACTGCACAGGAAAGATAGATTGTGTTAGCTCTTTTGTATATACACAAATAATTACATGAGACCGAAGAAAATATAATCCATGAACTGGCCAAAACCCAAGAGACGTCTGCTATTGTAACCATCAACATGAATATAAATATTTTAATTAAATAATTATGTTATTTTGAGAATTATAATTTAGTGTTTCTAATTTCACAATAGGCACCCAACATTATTTTATAGAAGTCCTCAAATTTTAATATACCGGGCGAGTTAGCCTTGCGGTTAGGGACGCGCAGCTGTGAGCTTGCATCCGGGAGATAGTGGGATGGAACACCACTGTTGGCAGGCTTTTTTCCGTGGTTTCCCATTTTCACAACAGGCAAATGCTGGGGCCTTACCTTAATTGAGGCCACGGCCGCTTGCTTCCCACTCCTAGGCTCTTCCTATCCCATCGTCGCCATAAGACCTCTATATGTCACTGCGACGTAAAGCCAATTGTAAAAGAATAAAAATTAATATCCTCGAAAATAATTTCTGCGTACACCCCTGCGTCCCTGTGGTTATGATTCGAAGTAAAACATGAGGTCCCATGGGTATGATCAGGATTTCACCAATTACGTAAAACTACAACCTTCGTTCCTTTTTGACACAAATAGAGTGTATGCAATACAGCACGTACAGTTCAAAAACAAGATGACAGATAAAACAGAAACTAGCAGAATAAAAGGACGCGCTACTCAGGGATGCTGTGAACTGTGGGCTATTTCTATGTTTTGAATGTGGCTCACTGCCTGGTCTGGCAGGATTACAAGAGTAGTGATAACACCTTCAATCACAGCAGCACGGGACCTGACTCTCAGAATTGGTGTGGCGGCGCTTATGTTTACAGGGAATGTTGTTTTGCTGTGTCAAACAGTTCCCATAAAGCCATGATAATAGAGCGAGTTCAGTAAGAGGGCTGGCGCGGAGTCTTACTGCGCATGCATGCGGCATAGGTTGTCGAATATTAATTATAAAGGCATTACGGCAGAGCTTAGCAGGGCCTACGGCGTAGGGCGTGCTTCTGTTTGCTTGGGATCACGCCCTGATCTCTCGTCATTACACCAGCATACAAACACCGGCGTGCCGGAGCGACATTTACTCACCGCACCTTGCTATCATACTCGTATTTCCTCTTAGCTCCATGTCAAATCGGATAGAACACTGATATCATCACTCAGGCCTTCACTTCGATGGATCATAAATAACTGAAGGATATGACTACAGGCTCCCAGCGTAACTTTTAGCTTGCGTTGAGGAGGTGCCGGGTTCGAGGAACACTGTCAAGAAGATAGTTTCCCATGGTTTCCTATTTTCACTCAAGGTAATTGTAAGGACTATATCTAAATTAAGGTCAAGGTCGAGCTGACGCCCCCTCTTGCCACGATCAACGAAAGCCTTAACAGATGAAAAGAAAATAGTTTTCAGATGATCATGATGATTGCCTGTTTGCAGTCAGTAGACTGGATGAGGAATAGAATGAATGAAGTCCTTATCTAGCGGCGAGGACAGGAACTGTGTCGGCTGCCAAAGCCTGTCGCAATCCTCTGGGGGAGTGATTAATGACTAGCAGATCAAATAAAATTATATTGGAGAGTGTTGCTAGAATGAAATATGGCAGGGAAAACCGGAGTAGCCGCAGAAAAACCTGCTCCACCTCCGATTTGTCCAGCACAAATCTCATATAGAGTGGCCGGGGTTTGAACCACGGACCCAACAGTGGGAGGCCGGCGCGCTGCCGCTTGAGTCACGGAGGTTCGATGATGATGATGATGTGATGATGATATCGAACGAATGGTCGCGTGGTACGGGTCACGTAGCTGTCAGCTTGCATTCCGGTGATAGTGGGTTCGAACCTCACTGTCGGTAGCCGTTCCTTCCTTCCTTCCTTCCTTCCTTCCTTCCTTCCTTCTCCTAGCTCTCTCCTATCCTCTCGTGCCATGGGACCTATCCGTATCGATGCGACGAAAAGCAGATTTTAAAATAATAAGAATAAGAATACCGAGGGAGTGGTTGCGTGGTTCGGGTCAACGTAGCTGTCAGCTTGCATTCGGGAGATAGTGGGTTCGAACCTCACTGTCGTCGGCAGCCCTGCCTTCTTTCCTTTCTTCTCCTTCTCCTATCCTCTCATCGCCATGAGACCCATCTCTATCGATGCAACGTAAAGCAGATTTTAAAGTAATAATAATAATAATAATAATAATAATAATAATAATAATAATAATAATAATAATAATAATAATACCGAGCGAGTGGTCACGTGATTCGGGTCACGTAGCTGTCAGCTTGCATTCGGGAGATAGTGGGTTCGAACCTCACTGTCGTCGGCAGCCCTGCCTTCTTTCCTTTCTTCTCCTTCTCCTATCCTCTCATCGCCATGAGACCCATCTCTATCGATGCAACGTAAAGCAGATTTTAAAGTAATAATAATAATAATAATAATAATAATAATAATAATAATAATAATAATAATAATACCGAGCGAGTGGTCACGTGATTCGGGTCACGTAGCTGTTAGCTTGCATTCGAGAGATAGTGGGTTCGAACCTCACTGTCGGCAGCCCTTCCTTCCTTCCTTCCTTCCTTCCTTCCTTCCTTCCTTCCTTCCTTCCTTCCTTCCTTCCTCTTTCCTATCCTCTCGTCGCCATGAGGCCTATCTATATCGATGCGATGTAAAGCAAATAATAAGGTGGACTTCGGTATGGCGGAGAGGGCAGAAGGGGCAACCCTGTACTCAGGGGATTAAAACGAGTACAATATAAATCCAGAAGAAGGTCAACAGCTTCAACGGCGGATGAGGAATATAATTCCCAACGGCGAAGAAGGTGGAAGAACTATCTTTGAAACACACGCAGCGTCTGTTCTCCAGGTTAGGGGCGGCTGCAAAAGGCGTCTGTTCTCCGGGTTAGGGGCGGCCTAAAATAAACTCTGGGGCTTACAACTTCAGTTTTAACACTGAGGTATGGCTGTACCCATCCTCTCAATTATTTTCAACTTAAGGCATGATGGAAACACTTTCGGTAAAGATTACTCCAGGGGGCAGCCGGAAACGGAAATCCCCCATCGCCATGAGCGATGCAATCAGGCCGTCGGATCCTGGAGAACCTGAAACATCATGTGGGGAAGAGTCGGAGCTTCCCAGAACCTCGTCACAGAAGGTACGACCCAAGCAAACATACCTGCTTGGAACGTTGAATATCAATACCCTCCTAAAAACGGGAAAACTGAAGCAGCTAATCAAAGTTATGGAAGAACGGAACATTTGCATAATGGCGTTACAAGAAACCAGATACCTTGATGAAAACCCAATGGATTCAGAAAGTTACAGAATCTACAAAGGAAAACCTGCTATAAAGAACAACTCCAACGTAACGATTCTTGGAACACCCTTTGTAGTCAAAAATAACATAACTGAATCCGTAATTGATTTCGCTTCACTATCAGAGAGGATCTCACTCTTCTCATTCAAGTCGGGAAATAAGGTGTATACGATTATCAATGCGCACGCACCAATAAATGAAGATAATAAGAAAACCCAGAAAAGGTGGAAGATTTCTGGGAAATGCTCGAAGATGCAACTTCAAAAATCCCTCCACATCACACAAAGATCTTGCTTGGTGACTTCAGGGTGGGCAGGGAAAAAAAGTACAGAAAAATTGTAGGAGACTACCCGGCACATAAACGAACAAATAGGAATGGTGAAAGACTCATTGCCTTCTGTAGACAATTCAGCCTCAAATTAATGTCCACATACTTCAAAGCACTCCCAAGGAAGAAGAAAACATGGGTTTCCCCTAATGCAATGCTGGGGGAATTTCAGATAGACCCTGTGGCAATAACAGCCAGAAATCGAAAAGAAATTCTTAATGTAAAAGTAAGAAAAAGTGCCAACATTGATTCAGACCATTACCTCTCGGATATCAAAACAAGATTCCTACCGAACAGAATCAAGCCAAAAGCTAACAAGAAACCCAGAATCAATACAGAAATACTAAAGCAGAACAAAGAAAAGTACATCAGGAATCTGTCAAACCTGGACATGAATAACTGGGAAGAAATGAAAGTATCCTTGATCAAAGCATCTGAAGGTTTAGAGAACCCTCCACGAAAACGTAAGCACAAGTGGTGGACTGAAAAATGTGATGAAGCACTTGAAAAAAGATTAAAATCCTGGAAGAGGTGAAATTCCAAAAAGACAGAGTAAAAGTGGGAAGAGTTCAGGAATCAAAGGAAGGAATCAGCCAAAATCATACGAGGTGAAAAGAGAAAATATGACAGAGATAGGGTGGAAAAGGCAGAATAAGAATTTAGAAAGAGCAACACCAGAAATTTTTACAGAATATTCAAAGAGGAATTACAAGGTTATCAACCACCAAGTCTCTGCTTCCAGCGAACAGACGGCAGAATTGCTACCAATAACAAAGAAAACTGCCAACTCCTAGCAGACTATTTCAAAGAGCTGCTAAACTGTGAAGAACCTCTGGACAGACTAGAGACCCAGCAACCAATCCATGAGAACCCAGATTCTAAACCTCCAAATCTAGACGAAATCAAACAGGTAATCAAAGAGCTTAAGGATAACAAAGCGCTAGGTGAAGATGGCGTAGTGGCAGAAATGTGGAAGATTGGAGGAGAAATCACAGCGGAAGAAATTCATCGCTGTATAGAAGATATATGGAAAACTGGGAAGATCCCTGCAGACTGGGAATGTGCACTTATACATCCGCTTCACAAGAAAGGTAATCGAACAGAACCGAACAACTACAGAGGGATCTCTTTACTGTCAATTGCTTATAAGATATTCTCTAAAGTTCTACTAAACAGAGTTCAGGAACAGACTGACCACCTCATTGGAGAATACCAAGCTGGTTTCCGAAAAGGAAGGTCGTGAGCAGAACAAATTTTCAACCTCAAAAGTATACTGCGAACAAGAGCAATAAGGAGTCAGAACACCGTAGTCATCTTTATCGATTTCACAAAAGCATATGACTCAATGGACAGACAAACCTTATTTAAAGTCCTAGAGGAGTTTGGAATTGACAAGAAAACTAGAGAACTCATTAAACAAACCCTGACGGATGCCATCTCGAAAGTCAAGTTCCTCGGAGATATATCTGATCCGTTCGAAATCAAGACAGGGGTCAGACAAGGAGATGGACTGTCCCCGATCCTCTTCAACCTAGTTTTGGAGAAAATAATGAAAACTTGGGAAGAAGCTCTGAAATCGGAAGGGATAAGAGGAATACACCTTGGAAGAGAAGGCCAGAACTTGGAAATTAAATGTCTAGCTTTTGCCGATGACCTCGCCGTCTTAGCTAAAAATCGAGAAGACGCTATAAAGATGATAGAGAAACTGCACGAAATCGCCGGAAAAGCAGGTCTTAAAGTTTCTTACGGAAAGACGGAGTATATGGAGTATAGGCACCGAAATGAGAAGTACGTGGAGATAAAGTATGGGAAGATTAAAAGGGCAGAGAAGTTCAGATACCTGGGAGAATGGATCCAACCCAATGGGCTAGACAAAGAGGCTATCAAAGGAAGAATCAGAAAATTAGAATTGGCCTACAAACTAATCCAGAGTATGTGCAACAAACGGGCAATATCCTACATGGCCAAAATTCGACACTATCATTCAGTAATCAAACCAGAAGGATTGTATGCCTCAGAGTGTCTTATTTTGAATAAAAAAAGGGGAGATACAAGAATTGGAAAAGAAAGAAAGTAAGATCCTAAGGAATATTCTGGGACCCCAGAAAACTACTGATAGAACCTGGAAAAAAAGGAAAAACAAGGATCTTTATAAACATACGGAAAAGATCTCAGGCACAATGAGGAAGCGAAGGTTGAACTTCTACGGATATCTAGTAAGAATGGATGAAAGCAGGCTGACCAAAAAGATCTTTAAGTACATTGTAGGATTGAAGGCCACCACTAAGTGGGTAGAAGAGGTCAAAAGAGATGCAGAAGAAGTAGGAATTACACTAGAGGTGATCAATAAAAGGAAAGACTTTAGAAACATAATCAACAAAATCAAATTTTTTGAGGACAAACCACCTAAAAAGAAGCCCAACCGGATAATCTCTGAGGAGGAGAGAAAAATACGAAGAGAGAGAATGAAAAGGTTCTGGGAAGAGAAGAGAAGAAAGGCCAACAAGCCTTAAGTTCTATGCGGTCCACAGTTGGCCAAATTCGGAATAATAATAATAATAATAATAATAATAATAATAATAATAATAATAATAATAATAATAATAATAATAATAATAGACTAGGTTTGAACAAATATAATTAAAAAGGCAGACTAGTACGAGCATTGATAGAGGCATTAGAAATATATGTTTGAAGACATTCGTATGGAGCGCAGCATTGTATGGAAGTGAAACGCGGATGATATCTAGCGCAAAAGAAAGAGAATACTTTTGAAATGTGGCATTACAGAAGAATGCTGAGATGGCTAGATCGAATCACAAATGAAGAGATACTGAATCGAATTGGTGAGAGGAGACCGATTTGGCTAAATTTGACGAAAAGAAGAGACTTTTCAGTTGGTTTTTGAGAAAAGTGTAGGCGGTAAGAACGGTGGAATTAGACCAAGATATGAATCTGACAAGCAGATTAAAACAGATATAGGATGTGGTAGTTACGTAGAAATGAAAATATTAGCACAGGATAGGGTAGCATGGAAGGCTGTATCAAGCCAGTCTGCGGACTGACGACTAAAACAACAAAACAGAAACACTCCTAAATGCAAAAATAAGGCATTACAACACGATAATCAAGCCTGAGCATCTGAAATACTGATCATTGTGGGCAGATCTTTGGTTAAAGATATAGAAAAGCAAGAAGAAATATTAAGGAACATTTTTGAATCAGTCCGTACAGGGGGAATCCGGATGATAAAGAAATCGGATGACTTATACCAACACTCAGAGAAAATCTTTACCGGGGGAGTTGGCCGTGCGATTAGGGCCGCACAGCTGTGAGCTTGCATTCGGGGAATAGTGGGTTCCAACTCCACTGTCGGCAGCCCTGAAGATGGCTTTCCGTGGTTTCCCATGTTCACACCAGGCAAATGCTGGGGCTGTACCTTAAGGCCACGGCGGCTTCCTTTCCACTCCTAGGCCTATCCCATCGTCGCCATATGACCGTGTGTCGGTGCGACGTAAGGCAAGTTGTAATTAAAAAGAATCTTAGACACAGTAAAAGACGTTGAAATTTGAAATTTTTCGGACATATTCTCAGAATGAGTAACAATGGACTGACCAAAATAATTCTAAACCTTGCACCATCAACGAAAGTAGAAAACAATTGGCTGCTCGAGGTTGGAAAAGATCTTCAGGAAATAGGCTTCACGGTTGGCATTGTCTTATACAGTTATACGTTGAGAAAACTAGTCGACAACCACAATCACACAGTTATATGTTCAAAAAATTAGTTGACAATCTCCTCTTTGCAGACCATCCAAGCATTTGCACCAAGAAAAGCTCGTTAGAAGATAGCAAGAGAAGCCACAGCGAGAAGATGAATAGCTTTTAGGAGAACAGAAAGGCAACGGCTTCAGCTAAGTAAGTTCAATCGCAGTCCTTAATGGGGCATAACTAATAATCTATATATTTAAAACACTAGGCAGACTTTTGTTGCCGCGACTTTGAGAGAATGGCTGAACCGATGGACGTCATAAAGCATTCTGACATAAGCACTTAGCCCGTAGATTTACATAGTATCTATAAGAGGATAATAAATTCCAGCCGTATACGTTTAAATAATTAAAGAAAAATGTAGCATTCTGATTGGTCAAAGCGCTCGCCAGTATTTCAAGGTCATCGGCTAGTCCACTACCGGTCCGTGCGTGACGGTAATTCTAAAGGGCGTACACGCATCCGCCGGCTGGTAACACATCTCCTCGCTGTAGACTACATAACTCAGCGGTCAGTCGTGGGTTCGTGGTTTGCCGAGAGTATTTCTCGTACAGTTTCCGGGTTCGCTTAGCTGATTGGTAACTCTCGCAATGACAGGAATCGTGTACATGTATTCACAGCGCGACGCGTATCATTTGAAGGGATCAACTGCTTCCCAGACAATCTGGGCTGCCAAAAGGACAAAGTTTAACGATTATAAAATAACCCAAAACTAAAACTGTAAATTAAACACACAACAATAACTCTAAAGCTACAAAATATTTCGTAAAAACTGAGCGAGTTGCTGCGCGGTTAGGATCAGGTAGCTGTGAGCTTGCATTCCGTAGAGAGTGGGTTCGAGCGTTTCTGCCGGCAGCCCTGAAGGTGATTTTCCGTGGTTCTATTTTTACACCAGGCAAATGCTAGGGCTATACCTTAATTAAGGCCACGGCCGCTACCTTCACACTTCTAAGCCTTTCCTATCCCATCGTCACCATAAGACCTATCTGTGTCGGTGCGACGTAAAACAAATTGCAAAAAAATTCATATTGAGCACATTTGACTTACATTTTAAATGGAGAACGTTTAACTGTAGTTATAAATAGTATGAAATCCTGAAACATCAGGGATCATTGTGGCTTTACCAACATTTTAAATAAAATATCATTAATTCCATCCTCTAACAAAAATCATGAATAAATTGAAGGAACTTACTAGCAAATTTAACCTAGCGAAAAAGTCAGCTTAGCATACCATGATGGCAAATATAATCGTCAGTAATATGAATTTTACCGAAACTAAGGCAGGAATAGTTTCAAGGAACTACATCCCATAAATTATTAAGTAACAAAGGGAATGAAGTTTACAGAGGACAGAAAAATTTAGTCGGCGGTATGCAAAGGTAAAGGTACTTGGATATAGCATAAAGTTCAGATAGAAGAAGCGACTAATCCTATCGCAGTACAGATATCTAACAACCGTATCACAAGAGAAATATTTACACACAATGTAGAAAACTAGAAAAGCAATTGGAATTGATAAGATTCTTAAAGCAGTGGACTGGATTGCAGTACCATACATGAAGTATTCATTTCATTACACTATAACAAATATATGGAGTGCTGCTATAGGAGACGCTATCTGCAAAAGAAAGTATGATAAACATAAAGCGGGTAATTGCAGGCCAAACAGACAGACGTGTGTTGTATGTAAGCTTTCTCATTATATTAGGGTCGTTTGCGAAAGTACTAACAGGTTTGATGGAAGAGATTTCGGGCTTCTGAAAAGTTATTCCAGTGAGGCTCTACTTGTAGGATACCAGCAAGATATAACAGATATTTTAGATTCGTGATGTCAAATGGACTGCTTCGCTAATGCCATGTCGAAGTCATTTGGCAAGATATATCATGGCAATATGATGAAAATGAGGGATATCGCAATTGTCAATATAGTGACTGATGGGTGGCTTAAAGTTCTAGAAAGGTGATATCGGAAAATTATTGTAGGTGAAGCACTAAATGGTCCTAGAATGTTAAAGGGTGGTATTGTGCAAGCATTTGGAATATTACATTTCTTATAATTATATACGGCATGAGTAAATAACGGTAATCTCAGATAAGACTTTTTGAGTATGATGTTATACTCTATAGAGCAATAAGTTACAGTTCTAAGTTTCATCAGCAACAAAAGTCCTCTTAGTTTTAATTACAGTGTTTATGGGTTGAAGAACCTCTTGAGGATCACTATAAATATTATGTGTTAAAATAAGGAATGATCTTAGATGGGAAAATCACATTAACGAGAATTATAAATAGATCTTAAAGATATCTTCACATATTTATGACGGGTTTATTAAGGACGTAAAAGAGAGTGTGCATCAGACACAGCATTTTTTTGATGCGAGACTGGATAAGATCCGTTGGAAAGCAGCACACTGTGTTCTGGATGATGTCCGACAAAAGAGTGGTCTTACCAGAAAGTTTCAAACCATGTACTGGGAAGTCTTTGGAGCAAGGAGACGAAGCGAGATGTTCTTTGTTGTAAGCATAGAAATGGCGTTTCTATGAAAGATAATGGGTTATTAAATTTTGAAGTAAATTTCATTGAAACCGGTATGTTCGTGTTTGAAATTTGTTGTTTCATCCTGAGTTTTTCTCTTTTTTTTCCTCCGTGAAAATTCAGTAATATAATCTTAGTTGTATCATTTATCTATTCGTTGATATTTAGAAATTTTCCAGAAACTAATGAACTTCAACAATCACAAGCGTCAAGAAGGATAATTTAAGTGTATGCATAGAAAGTGTCATCAAACAAGCGGGTACTTGCAGGCCAATCAGACAGAGTTTGCAACCACTTCCTATTGCCATATGTTAATAAGTCTGTGAGCAATGAAAATAGCCGGCCCCGTGATGTAGGGGTAGCGTGCCTGCCTCTTACCCGGAGGCCCCAGGTTCGATTCCCGGCCAGGTCAGGGATTTTTACCTGGACGTCAGGACTGGATCGAGGTCCACTCAGCCTACGTGATTAGAATTGAGGAGCTATCTGACGGTGAGATAGCGGTCCCGGTCTAGAAAGCCAAGAATAACGGCCGAGAGGATTCGTCGTGCTGACCACACGACACCTCGTAATCTGCAGCCCTGCGGGCTGAACAGCGGTCGCTTGATAGGCGAAGGCCCTTCAAGGGCTGTAATGCCATGGGGGGTTTGGAGGGTGAGCGATGAAATGTATTCTAAGAAGAATACGAAAACACTTACTACAGTATCACTAACCCAAATGAAAAACGCAGCAGTAACATCAGCCAGTGCAAGTCTGTTTTTCTGGCCATTGATCGGAAACAATGATTTAGAAGTAATTCGAATAGGGGATTTCGTCGAAAATGACTAATCTCCACTTACGTGAATACGCATTTTCTGCCAACGTTGGTAGATTCCATCTTCAATGATTGAGTTTATTATTCTGTTAAAACGCGTTGCAAATGATGAACATTTCTTTAACACGTTCCCCAAGATGTAATAATCCGCAGGTTCTTGAATTGTGTGTAACGACCTCTCATACTCATCACAAAATGTTTGAAACCACTTAGTCCAGCCCTCAGATATGATTACTGCTGCATGTCTGTGTTTAAAAGTGTTCCAGAATCTTTCACTCTAGGATATACGTACATTAATGACGAGTTTCTTCATGACGTCGTCTCTGTAGGGACTTCCCCGGAATAAACTGGGATACCCCACTAAATTTCTAATGGAAAGCTTACATTTAGCAAGTTGCTCCAGAGTATCATCAGATTCGTGATGGGGGTCAATTATAACACCAATCATCACACGCATATAGGCGTTTACAACCACGATGTTACATGATAGTAAACAGAATGCTATCAGAACGCGCTGTGAATGCGACTTGATGTGAGAGAAATTCTCAACGCCAGCCGAAATGAAGAAATGTAGCATGTGGCTAAATGAAGTGAAAACGTAATTAGCACTGAAGGACGAAAAGAAATTACAAAGGAAATGCCAAGCTATAGAAGCACACAAGTAAGTTAAGATCAGTAAACTCCAGACTGACAGAGGAAAGCAGCGAAATAACAATGTGAAGGTAGACTTGAGACTCTGGCTTCGGGAACGCCAATGCGACGCATATATATCCTGACCGGTAGAATAAATCCTTATTAAACACCAGTTCTCTCGGTGTAGCCCAACTCTAAAAGCGATGAAGTGAATGCCACCACGGTAGTGAAGAGACCGAAAAGCCTCTACCTCGTTCAACGTTCGGTTACAATCTAGGAAATAGTCATGTTCAATGACCACCGCATTCAACCTTTTGGAAAGCTCTTTAAACCATATTTCATGAAATGAGTTACATTCCTCATCACTGACTGCGATTTTCCCACACATTTCCTCTGTCACCTTCTTTTGACGAATGAGAACATGCAAGACGTACCCATTAAGATAGTTTAATCGAACGATGAAAATAGCATAGAGGACTGGGAATTCATCAGAATGTCGAATTTCTAACTCTCCCCCATTCTTTATTAACCTTAATGAAGGGATTGAAGGTAAAAACTCTACATCTGGTTAAATTCTGATACATTCTAAGATCAACGAGGGCAACATTCACTAACCCAAACCAATCCCAAAGGTACCGTAGTAAATATGCTTACTCGGGTAAGTTGTCTACACTGCAGCAGGAGCTGTTTCTTGCGATAATTACCAGCACATTTGTCTTGGGATGAAACGCCATTCGGCGATTATACTCAATCCCATACTGTGTCCCCGAGTGAGCTGCTTCTACATAAATCTTCACTTCTTGGACATCGGTTGCCAACACCAAATGTGCTTGTCCTGTCTCCGCTCTTGTGTTGAAAGTCCAGTTGTTCACACGAAGTGACAGGTCTGCTCGAGTATGGAGAGACGCCATCAGCTGGTCGGTGACGTCGGCACTTCGTTCAGGATCACCACAGAGAGCTGCCGAGTGTCCCTGTTCAACCAGGAGTCCAGCCAGGGGTGACTGACGGCTGCGACCAGTGACTGCAGAGCGCTGAAAACTACTATGGCCTTCATTTGACTTCTCTAAAACACAGCCTCGCCAGCTCTGATGAATAGAGAATCCAAATGATGGAAGTAGAATACTTCATTGTCATTTTCTTTTACCGAATACCCCAGTAAAAATCTGTTGGTCCCAAATAAAAATGTACATCTGAATTCTGTCAATAAGTGTGAAACTTACGAAAAGTGTGATTACTGATTTGAAAAGAGCAAAGTCCTCAGAGTATATTCAAACAGATTTCAAGGTCAGACGGTGAAACGGTATACGGTGCACGAATCCGCTAATTTGTGATACATCGGAGAAGGGGCTTTCTGTAAAATTAGCATAACTGTGAACCGCGACTTAATAACAAATCCACAAGTGTGTACGTCTCGCTTACACGAGATCTATTAAGAGAAAATTGGAAATTCGTTGATTTCACAATATTCGCGAAAGTAGCGTCTAGCCGAAAACCAAACACTTTTAATACAAATTCTGATGAACCACTTATTTCTCTACACCCACGCGACGATACTCCGTTCAAGGTTACAGGGTGACAGGGTTTGGGGAAAGAGGAGTGGACTTCTTTTCCCCTGGACACGTGTCTACGAGCTCCTCTTTGCAGTCCTCCAATCTCCCTCACGACTGATGCAGAAGGTGGTGGTCTGCTGAAGAGGCTAGCAGAAGGGACTTCGTTCGAAGAAGGAATGCGATGATATCGTGTGTCTTATACACTTTCATGGGCAGTGTGAGGTAGCGAGTGGGAGAATGGGAAAATGAATGCGATGCAGAGAAAGCTAGTACTCCAAGAACTTTCTTGGGATATACATGGTGCTATTACTTCGGCGGTATAGTCCAGTCAAGTTAAACAGGAAAAGGGGGCTGTGCTTGCAAAAGGTCCGGTCGTTCTGAATTTTCTATATGTTGTTAGGACCTAAACCAATATTTAAAAATCAGATTTGCAATTTCCAAAGTTCTGTGCGAGCGTCGGTGTACCTAAAAAACCATGAAATTTTCGAACTTTTTTCAGGGTTTGCTCAATATCTCAGTGAAGGAAGGGTCTGACCGGTATAATCACTCTACATACTTTACAAGTAGACTAAGTTTGCTACAATTTGAGACCATAGTGAGATCTATACAGCCATTGGTTCCCATGATACTTTTTTTTGAAAATAGGCCATTTATTCAAAAAGTGAAATTTTTCGAAATGGTCACTTATTTTGTGAAATATCATCTAAACTATGCACCACACGTCAAATATTATATCAAATGAAGTTATAGTAAATGTAATCAGCTTTCATTTGAGACTACACTCGCACCTGTAGGCCCAGCGGTTCTCTAAAAAACGGCAGATAACTAAAAACAGTCATAAGTGGATTTTGGAGGGAAATGCAAATAAATTGTTCTCACGTCATTTTTAGTTTTTTATTGGAACTTTCATTTGTACACTGTCCACAAGATGCTCCCTTTCTTCCACGCACCTGTACATTTTTTGTACGCTAAGGGCGCACACTCCTACCTTCAGGATATGATGGCTCTACAAGATCGGGTGGACAAAAGTGAATACATGTTCACAAAATGATCCTTCACCATTCACCGGTCTGACAAGTTTTGGTCAGGGTTGTGGTCAGACCTAACAATTGAACAGAAGCTGATGGGATCCATGAAGACCTACGCTGGAAGGGGAATCGCCGACAGTGTGCTGGCAAGGTGGACAACAGGAATGGTATGTCTGGTGAATATGTGTGAAGAACTTGAAAGTTTTTGCAGCATCTCATGTCCTACTGAAGAACAGCATGTAGACATGAGACCTTCTCGAATCATCCGAGATAACAGTGATGTGGAAAAGCTCAAAAACGGGTTGCTCTCCACCCTCCCTTTCCCAAAACTGACAATTTGCTTTCTATCAGTAGTGATTTACTGGCAGGTCCTAAGATTAATTGCCACAAGGCCCAGAGAGTTGGAATGGAGGGAGTGATGAAAATTTTGGGGCAAATGTACGACAAGGTAGTAACAAAACGGAAAAGAAAGTTACCACGCTAGCATCGACCACCTAATCCGTTAAATTGCCGGACAAAAACAGAAAAGTAGCTGTGGATCCGCTCACAATTTTCCAGCGAATGTTTACTGCAAAGCAGTGTGAGCAGGATTTACAGGATGACTGCAAGTATGAGTTGGCCCCGTTCCCGATGCCTCTGTTCAATGAACAGCGGATGCGCAAGGGCACAAAATCCACTCTGTACTCTGCCTGCACTCCTCTTTCCAGCCATACGCCGATAGATGTCAGCACTCACGTCGTTTTGGATGTTGGCTACCTCTAGCACAAGGTTGTGTGGCAGCGGAAGAGCACAGTTCGAGCACTTTTGGCGTGTTATACCACCTACGTCCGTAACCACTTTGGGAAGAACGTCTCCATCGTTTTTGACGGCTACCCCGAAGATGCTACAAAAAACCACCAAAACAGCGGAACGACTCCGGCGCTACGTGCTCATTCCAGCTACGAATTGACGTTCGATGAATCAAATTCAAGTAATTCAAATTGCTCAAGAGCATGTATTGGGCAATGAGAACAACAAGATACGCCTAATAACTCTTCTTTGTGACACCTTTCAGAAGGAGGGAGTAGAAGTGGCTGTTGTCGAAGAAGATGCGGATCGAGAGATCGTCATGACAGCGCTTTCAAAGAGAACAGTAGCCGATCGGGTCGTCATAGTGGGAGAAGAAGTCGACCTGCTCGTCCGTCTCAATGGTTTAGGCGCTGAAGAGACAAACGTCTACCTTCAGAAGAGCACGAAGGGCGAAGCTGGTTGCTGTCACTACTCTACGACCTCCTACAATCACCAGGACTCCCAGCGATCACCAGGGACGGTACTATTCACCCACACGTTTACCGGGTGCGATACCACCTCAGCACAGTTTGGCCAGGAAAGACCAAAATCACCACACGCCTGAGCATGAGTGAACCACTTGCTGAGCAAGTGGAGGTCTTCCTTCGGCCAGACTCCACCCCACAAGCCGTGAGAAAAGTAGGCATCAACTGCTTTGTGGCTCTATATGGGGGTGACATCGCGAGGGATACTTTGGATTTCCTGGGGTATAAGACGTTTGTCACTTCAACGAGCATTAACCTCGCCCATTTGCCACCGGCGAAATATGCCGCAGGCCACCATGCAGCAAGGTGCTACCTCCAAGAGCAGAAGTGGCGGGGAGTCAACTTGAATCCCACTGATTGGGGGTGGAACCTGTCTTCTCAGGGACTCACTCCCATCCCCACCACCATGGATCCCGCGCCTCCTGTCGGAAAATTTCACGTAAATGCAAGAAAGGCTCCTCTGGGAGCTGCTCGTGCTGAAAGGCTGGGCTCCACTGCTCAGTCCTCTGCTAGTCATGCGGTGGCAAATTGTGCATTAACATCCCGGATGTGGAGCTGAAATGCTCCGACGATGAAGATGACCCGACTGCAGACTGAGCGCCTCTCCCAGCGTCCATCACAGCCACCGAGACGCCATCTTGGTGGGAGCCCATGCCCAGGCCATCTAAGATAAAAAGAAAGGCACGATTTGGCAACCAAAACACAATACCTACATGATTTATATTAGTTTTCTTTTTGTTTAATGTAATTTGTCCTTATAGTAGGTATCATGATGTTAGTACAAGCATTTTAGTATGTGGGTATATAAAACAATATAATAAAAATCTTCCGGGCTATTATGCTGTGGTCCACTCCTTTCATTTCTTCCAGACGTTTCGACTACCGCAGCAGTAGTCATAAAAATCTTCCGGTCTATTATGTCGTGCTCTACTCCTCTCATTTTGCCCAGACGTTTAGACTACTGCTGCGGTAGTCGAAACGTCTGGACGAAATGAGAGGAGTGGACCATGGCATAATAGCCCGGAAGATTTTTATTATCCTGACACCGGCCGTGAAAGCCTTCATACGTTCACATAAAACAATGTTTGATGATGACGCAATTACCGATAGGTATATTATCTTTCCTTTTTTCATCAAACAATTTTAACAATAAAAAATAAACTTCAACTGTTTGATAAATAAAACCACAAAAAGACGCGAGAACAGTTTATTTGTATTTCTCTCCCAATCCACTTATGCCTGTTTTGGTTATCTGCCGTTTTTGGAGAGAACAGCTGGGCCTACAGGTACTAGTCTGGTCTCAAATGAAAGCTAATTAAATTTACTACAACTTCATTTCATACAATATTTGATGTGGGATGCGCATTTTAGAAGATATTTCACAAAGTAACCATTTCGAAAAAATTTACTTTTGGAAAAAATGGCCTATTTTCGAAGAACTGTATATTGAGAACCAATCGCTGTATAGAGCTCGCCCTGGTCTCAAATTGTGTTAGTCTACTTTAAAAGTATATAGAGTGAATATACCGGTCAGACCCTTCCTTCACTGAGATATTAGGCAAAATCTGAAAAAAGTCCGAACATTTCATGGGGTTTTTTTTGGGTACAACGCCACTCGCACAGCACTTTGGAAATTGCAAATCTGTTTTTTTAATATTTTTAGGTCCTAACAACATATAAAAAATTCAGAACGACCGGACCTTTTGCAAGCACGGATGTACATCTTGACAGGACTAGTATAGGAAGGTGGAGATGGATATAGAGCACCGCCGTCTCAATCCTCCTATACTGCATGCTTTATGTCACTAGTTTAACACAGGAAGGCGCGAATACCAATATCTCTTCAAGTCGCCGTAGGTTGCAGTTATAGACGCACAACCTTCGCGGTCAGTGTGGGTATTGCATTGTGTTATTGACACATGTATGTGTACGAAAAACTGAGTCATTTCGTGCAATGAATAAGCGTGCCTGTTCACGTCCGTTTGTGCAAGTGGTATTTTGTATAGAACTTTGAAATGAATTAATCATGTTGTAACTGTTCTCTCTCCTCATCAAGACACTTGGGGAGACGAAAGTTATTACCTTGGGACACATGAATATCAAATAAACTATATATGGCTTGCCCCCAAATTGCCACGCAAATAGAAACAATTAACATTCCATGGTTTCCCATTTCTCTATGTGATGTATGGGCGCCAGCGTTACAGTTTTTAACAAAACTGTAAAGCAAAATTTATATTTACTAGCTTAGAGACTTATACTTAAATCACAGGGGTAGGATTTTAAATAATTAACCATTAAGTATCGTTTGAGAAAGAAAATTAACGCAATATAAAATACAAATGAATTTATTATACAAAAAAATGAGATGAATCGGAAAAGTTCCTTAAAGCGTGGAGGGATTTAGAATTTACGTTATTCAAATTACTATTGCTTGCTTTATCTAACTGAAGCTCACCAATTGCAGTTTCCGTTGAAGTCATCTGGTTTCCGTGGTTACTCGTTCTCTTCTTTTTGACTCCATGGACATCCTTCCTTCTCTGATGTGGCACGGGCTATCTGGACTAGCACTCCCTAATTGCCTAGTCTTTAAATTAGACATTGGCCCTACTTGTAAAAACTGATCAGCGTTGATCGTATGAGGAGAAAATTCAGAGATATGAATTTTTCCATGTGAGTAGAAATCTCAATCCAACTGAGCTATATTATTTATACGGTACAAACTTGTACCAAATTCCATGGACTTGAACTAAACATAGTTCTTCGTCCAGAAGACTTACTGAATATAACACAAGCCGTAAGCTTGTTTCGTCTCACGCAGATCCGATAACATAACCGCAGCTAAGTACTGTATCGAAGCGACAACACACTGTACAAAAATAACTATGTCTCGGAGAGACCACACTCTGTCTCAAAATCAATAACGTCGTTCAAAGTAGATGTTCACAGTAGAAGTTCTAATAGTAGTTAGGTTCTCCACAGAAGTAGCGATGTGAGTATCCGTGACTCCGTGTTAGACAATATCACCGGGCTCTCCCCACTCTTGGTAACAGCTCAATCTCAGATCTCTATATAACGAAGCATCTGATTCGTAGATCGCATTATCATCTCCCTCTTCTTTCTTCTTGACAAGACCCGTAGGCGTGGCGATGATGTAGTCTGCTGGTATGCAAACCTCGCGCGCGGGTCGCTGTTTACTGCCTTGGCTCATGAGTTTAACCCAATGACTCATGTAATTTTCCCCCGCTATAAGAATAACCCTTTCCGTATACACAAGTATGAGATGAAATGACAACAACTATGTCTCAACATATTGACCATATTTAGAGTACATAATGAATTCCTATCCTACCTAATATAATAATTTAAATAATAAATGATGTTACAACTATATAATATGATTGCAAAAGCCTTATTTACAAGTGCTTGACGTTGAATAAATATGATATTACGAATAATTGCCAATGGCGGATAAACTTGATATCAAATGATATCGCGTAAAATGATAGTATATTAAATTAGTCTGGCTGGAGAAGCCTGGACGGTTACAATGTTATACTTATAGATATCTTAAGAGTTATTTGAAGGTTACTAGTTTTCTTCCGTTTTTGAAAGTTATAAGTGTTTGTAAACTGAAAGTTCAGATATTTTCCCCGAAATATTCAACTGTTGTCTACTATTTTGCAAATCTCGGCTACGTGATTCGCAGCCAGAATAGATACGATTCCATAAAATGTCGTCTAGAAGGGAATGAAGAGAAAAGTGACTGTCGGCTATATCAAGGGAGGGTCCTAATAAAGGATTACTCTCGGGTCTGTAACCTTTACTCCTTTACACCTTATTTCAGAAGGTGATTAAAGTCGTAGAAGATAGTGATTCCTTGTGATAAGAATTGTGACAGGCAATCACAAAACAAACGACTTCATGTTTAAACATTTTGGACAACCTCAGATGTCCAAACGATAATGTCACCAGTAATTTAGAACAGAAAACCAAATCCTAATTTGCATATACTTGGTTCGTGTTGTTGAAGAGAAAATGGAGTGTGACATTTGCGTCAGCAACATCTCACTGCCTACAGCTTCGATTCCAATAAATGAGTCTGATTATGACCAGAACAGAGGACGACTTCGATACACAAAACCTTGTTTTGTTGCTCTGATAAAGCATCTGCAGGAATTTGTTGAAGCTGCTGTGCCCTACTGTCGGAAGTCCTTGTAACTTACGAGCGTAATGCGAGTACTTGCTACTTCCTCTTTTTCAGAATGTGTTCTGTTATGGTGTGAGGTCAAGGAAACTGTTAGTTATATTATACTAACCAAGTTCGTAAGACCTCTATTAACTGATATTGCGTTGGCAAGAACAAAAATACTAACCGCCCGGTGTATCACCCCAAGCTTTCGTCCAGGAAAATCTTTAAATTGTGACATGAAGAGGCTAACTACGACTTCATACGGATAATTTTACCGACATATAATATTACTGGTGTAATTTACGAACTTCAGTGAACATATGACTGAAGTGCTTAGTGTTTTGTAGGCTGTCCTCTTAATAATGCTTTAAGAACGTTGCGCATCTATGCCTGCAATCTAGCGGAGAATTTTTGTAGCAGCCTATTCGCAAAAAGGCTCGCATAGAGCAGGCAGCATAGGAGGATCGAGACGGCGGTGATACAGAGACAGTCACTTTTGCTCAGATGGCAGCACACGTCTTAAGATGGCGGTATGGAAATGTGCAGTGGGATATAGCGACATACCACTTAGTGGTGTGATTTGAACGGGAGTCCGCGTATTTGAATGTTGACAGCTGGGAGAGCTGATAGAGCGCACTTTGGGTGAAAGATAGTGGTATGAACAAATGTCTTGAATGCGGGCGTACGTGTGTTGGGTGTTGACAGCTGAGAGAGTCCATGTGATAACTTATAGAGCACAGACCATATCAACGAGTGTGGTATAAGGAAATGTTTTCGAATGAGAGTGCGTGAACTGAATGGTGTCAGCCGTCAAGCGAGTGCGCAGTTCGAGTCTAAGTTATGTTTTGAAGTGAGAGGCTCCATGGCTAAATGGTTAGCGTGCTGGCCTATGGTCACAGGGGTCACGGGTTCGATTCCCGGCAGGGTCAGGAATTTTAACCATCATTGGTTAATTTCGCTGGCACGGGGGCAAGGTGTATGTGTTGTCTTCATCACCATTTCATCCTCATCACGACGCGCAGGTCGCCTACGGACGTCAAGTCAAAAGAGCTGCACCTGGCCTGCCGAACTTGTCCTCGGACACTCCCGGCACTAAAAGCCATACGCCATTTCATTTGAAGTGAGAGCACGCACTTTTTAGAATTAGAAAGATTAATGAGCGGATCATGTGGTAGAGGAGTCACTGATTGTGACTTGGCTGCCAACGTGTTCCTCTACAGCTGTCTACCACGTGAGTAGCTTTTACATCACCGGGAGATCGACCTCTTGTGTTTAGAACACGCTATAATCTAGGACTGTCCTTGCTACTAAGTCCATCTACGTATGCGAATTCATGCCTAGTTCAACAGACAAGCACAATCTGCGCTACTAGCTCTTTGAGAAGGATAAGGTGGGTAATGGTAGTGCATGTTTGCTGTGATGCATTAGTCTTATGAAGATAGCTGAGCCAGTATAAACTTGGCCTGCCTACGCTACTAGGACCATCTACATATGTGATCACATCTCTAAGTATACAGATTAGGATACGCGCTACTTTATCCTTCGACATACGTGGACTCATCTGGTATATTAAACAGGCTTACCTCATAACAAGTCAGCTTAACGTATCTTCGTGATGGGTTAAAATTCGGAAGAGAAAGAACTTTGTATAGAACTGTCTGATAAAACACATAATCGGAGTAACAAATCTTCCTAAGAGAAGCATCTACGACGAAATATTGGACCTTAGTAATGTATTTTGGATGTTTCGGCAGCCTCCTTACCCTTCACGCTGAGTAGGAGAGCTCATCCTCACCGAGCTGTGACGTCAGAGCGCAGGTGATTTGAAATGCGGGCTGCTGGCTACGTGTGCAGCCTTAATATTACAGGTCCGGGTTCGGCCCCAGGCTTAAGCTTACAAGGATGTTAACCTTACAGACCCAAGTTGAATTCCCAACAATTCAAGCCTAACGTAACAGCCAAAATCACCACGAACAAGAGTGCAAAGCTAAAACTTTCAGGCTCGAATTCAACGCGAGGCTTTTTCGCATAGATTCCAAGATTATCCTTACAAACTTAACCTAACTCGACAAGATGGCGGCTATACGTTGTTCTTACGAGACAGGGTACAGGGCTACCTCAGGGCCTCGGAGTTGAGCTGCTATTTTTGAACAAGATGGCAGCTATTCATTGTTCTTATGGTATTAGGGAGGTGGGTATTTACTAATACGTACGCATTGCTATCATAAGACTAACTCTCGAAGGATACCTCAGGGCCTCGGAGATGAACTACTAATGTTTGAACATGATGGTGGCCATACATTCTTCTTATGGGAGTAGAGAAGTGGTGTAAGGGCTAATATATATGCATTGTCTATATAGTACTACCTTTGGAGGGCTACGCCAGGGCCTCGGATCTGAGCTACTACTTATAAGCAAGATGGCGGCTGTATTTGTTGTGGGACTAGGAAGGTGGTGCATTGTAGGCTAAGTACATGAGCTGATACAACCAACCATAAAAGGCAGCCAGATAAAAGTCAGAGGACGACACGTAGAAGACCTGTCCTGGATTTAGAATATATAGGAGTGGTCAGGGATTCACTTTCCTAGTGCCATAGCAATGGAGGCACCAGCATAGCATATGAAGAAGATAAGAAACATTTACACTGTGGAATCCTTTTGCTTCCATAAACTACATCGCCTATGACTACCTTTTCCGATGTCAAAACACGAGTCGGTGGCACTTGGATCAAATTGTCAGGCTATTAGAGAGTGTCTAAAGTCCAAGGTCTACCACTCAGTGCTATAAAGCTGTTTGTGCTCAACATCTAAACAAGAAGAGGCACTTCATGGAATATAAATGAAGATCCTGCGGTGGTACTTGGGTCTGTTTCAACTAGACCAGACTAGACGATGACGTACGGTGGCCTCAAACCCACAGGCTAGCGGATCACCACCATAGTTATGAGGCGTACAAGGCATGATGAGAAGTGGGATAATTTCCCTCTTCTTTCTTGCATAACTGAACAACGAACCGCAGCATGACTATCCCAATTAGTAACATGCAGACACGAATATTATTAGTCAGCTCCCCCACATCTCAGCAGCTTTCACACTGTCGCAGCCATAACTGGCATTCAGAGTTCGGTGGAAGCAACATTTTTTCACAGGTCTGTGCCAGAAAACAGAAGAAAATATTGCATCCATCAGGAAACAGAATGGCTTGAATGGTGTTCAATTAAAATATTGGCCTTGCTAGCGGTGCACCAGCCTGCAAAAGGTTTAATAGGTGATATTAACTAACTTAAGTGTAATGAGTTCAAATCTGCTTTCCGTTTTTCCGTTTCGCGAAAGGATTTTTCACTGTAGATCATCATTTCCTTTAATATCATGGTTTTGATCGCATTTCACTGAATTTCGACAGCCCTGAAAGACTCGCAGGAATATTTTTTCTATAAACGAACAATAATAATACTCCAGTGCTGATTGTTTTTCATATCACCTAAGGAATTTTCACGACAGGCGCAACATTTCCTTTAATATGATTTTAACATATTTCACTAAATATAAATATCCCTCGAACATTATCAAAAATAAATAAATTAATAATAATAATAATAATAATAATAATAATAATAATAATAATAATAATAATAATAATAATAGGTGCCCGTAATTGACTTGCCAACAAAATAAACCTTTCTCTGAGGTCTGAGATGTTATGGGTGGCTGCAAATGCTTTTAACACTCTGAATTCCGTGCCGGAGCCGATTTTCTTATTATTATTATTATTATCATCATTATAATAATTAATTTTCCTGGGTTACCTGCGGAACGCAGAGGAGAAAGAAGCTGCTGGTGGGAATGGGTCTATCTACGATTTCAAAGATTAATATAAAACTTTAAAATAAAGGTTATATGTATTTTCAGATCTCAAATTTAACAAAGTTCTTCACTAGGTGAAGGAGCAAGTTATCAGGTACAATAACAGTTTTGATACAAGAATAGAAAAACCCAAAAAATAGGGAATTTACCAGTTTTGAGCTGCAAGCTCCAAATGTACAAGTTTACCAAGTCACAAATGTTGCGTTTAGTTAGATAAGGAGATATCTCCCAATACACCATTTTCACGAGCACTTGGCTCCAACAGTGACAATTTACGGCCTTCCAAAGGCACAACTCAAAATACACATATCTCAGAAAAGAGCTTACATGCTCTACAAATTCAACCAAGGAGGCTGCGCTTCCAAACTGTTATAGCCTAGTCAAGGCAACTTTACAAAAAACTTTACTCTGGCCTCTCTAAGCACAACCTGCAATTTACAATCTAGTTGATACAGGCTATCTAGTACCCATACTACTGGGCCTTCGTGAAAAAGAAGGACAGGTTAAATTGCTAGCCCCAACTCAAAAATGTATGGAGGCGTACACTTGCGCTCCTTGAAAACCAAGTTTTAAAACCCTACGTGGGCTAGTGGCCCGATGATGCAGAGGCTAATCCCAAACTACTGAAGTGACTCGAAGGACAAGTTAATTTATGATTTACATGAGAAAACAGTTGCAATATCATAGTCACCTCCAGCTAAATTAAAAGGGAACTCGAGGGGGTAACGCACTCTCTATCCCCTATTTACAGTTTAAGACTTTATGAAATGTTACCTTAGAAGAAGAAGTTTACATTTTAGAAAACAGGTCGTTACATAGTCAAAGATTATAACCTTCCCCTGGGGTAAGTTTGCGGAGATAGCTACAGAGATAGAAAACTGGTGGCCATTACCTGAGCTGATGTTCTGCCTACCGAAGAATGAGGCGCCCCGCCTCCTGTCTTAACACACACACTCAGTAATTCGACGATCAATAAGACAAGGTAGCTTGAAAACGCTGCAGCTTATATACCCGAGAGGAGGGTTCGAGAAGGCTCTGGACTAAATCCGGACACACCCTCTCATTTTTATTGGTTGAACCAAAAACGTACAAGAAGCCTATGACTAGCTGAAAAATAAATACAGAAAATTAGTTATTGGCCAGATTCAAAAGCTGGCGGGATGAGAAGGAAGTGTTGCAAACCTTGAAGTACCAAAATAAATGAAAGTTCATTTAGTTGAGAAGACCTATAAACACAAAACTTCTTTAAATCACTCATTCTTCCACCTTGCACCAGAGTGCATGACCTCAGAATTTTTAGTACAGACATCTATGGAGAAAAGTTCAAACTTCTTGATGTACACCAAAACAAATAAATCCAATCAGTTTAGGAAACTTTGAAATAAAATATTACTCAGTTATTCAGTAGTGACATCTTCTGATCAATGTCCCAACTTTATGCATTAGCAGTTTCAAGTTTGTCCGATAGATAATGTTCCTTAAGGCGCTTCTTTGAAATGTGCGGGGTTGCGGTGTACCTTCCGGTACAATTACTATTATAATTATCATTAACTGTATTTAAAATATGGCAACAGCATTGCTCTAATAACGTCCAATTTATAGGATCTCAATTTCTAAGTCTATCCTTGAGAAAATTCGGTGAAAGCTGAATTTTTTACCTATGCGTATTCTCCAAATATGTAAGATCTATGTAGTTATTTGACTATTTAAAAGAAACGCCATGTGGAAAACTGGTTGCTTTACTCCAGGATGCTCTGTTGTAGCACAATCTGCAGGCCTTGTCAAGGTGTCTGGTTTTTACCGGAGAGGTTGACATGAATTTTGGGTGGATGATCGTTCAGTATATTCTAAATTCAAAAGTGATAATCTTTTACCGAAAAATCGATAGTTTTATGATTAAATGGTGAAAAATAGTTTTAATTGCGCGGAACAGTTAGCTTATGATGCGGTATGCACTGAAGAAATTTATTTTATAACTTTATACCGAATTAAGAACGACAAGAGACTTCATGGTCAACAAATCTACTTTACCAACATGTACAGGTGATAAATATATCAACATTCTAAGGTTTTGTTACTTTTGTATTGTTTTCGACGTAAGGAAGTATTCAGTAAGACATATTTTGTATAATGTTCATAATCACTCCTTGTGTCAGGATCTTCTCATGTCTTATTTTATCATCTCAACCAATGCCTTGATACGCCAAATCCCACTTCGAACTGCATGAAACAATGACTAAATTTTGAAGTAGGAAATTAATTTTTAAATAGGAAAGTGTTACTTTGAGGCAATTAGCTTTGTAATGCCGTTCTTGATCGTCCTACCATGTGCTATTGGAATAGGACTTGTCAATAAAAGAATTATCACTATACCTCACTTACTTACAGCAGTCTAAACTTCTTGATAGTAAATATTTAGGGAAGGTCAGTCCAGTGTCGGTGCCCAGCCAGGCAAGAACAGGTCGAATTCTAACGTAACTTTAAAAGTTACCAAACTTTAATACCTCTTAAAGTAAATTATTGTTGATCGTTATGCTAATATTTTGTTTCACCGGGCGAGTTGGCCGTGCGCGTTGAGGCGCGCGGCTATGAGCTTGCATCCGGGAGATAGTAGGTTCGAATCCCACTATCGGCAGCCCTGAAAATGGTTTTCCGTGGTTTCCCATTTTCACACCAGGCAAATGCTGGGGTTGTACCTTAATTAAGGCCACGGTCGCTTCCTTCCAACTCCTAGGCCTTTCCTATCCCATCGTCGCCATAAGACCTATCTGTGTCGGAGCGACGTAAAGCCCCTGGCAAAAAATAAATAAATTAAATATTTTATTTCATCAGATATTTGTGAAAAGTGTTGTTGTGAATTTTGTGAAACAACATTTTCTCATTACTGGGTGATCATAGTCGCAAAAAATTTCGGCTTGTTATGAAGCTCAAGAGAATGTCAGGCTAAAATTAAAACTGATTTTTTACTGCATGTAATTGCTGATTTTATATTGATTTATACTTAATTGAGTGGTTATGAGAGAAGAAAGCAACGTATCAGCCGACTGGTGTTGCGCCCAGTTGGCCTATTTGCCACGCCAACTGAACTCTCACTGCCCTTTATCAGCTTTGAGTCATGCAGATCTACTTCGCAACGAATGCGTTGTGTTGTGTTGTGTTGTGTCGTGTTGTGTTGTGTTGTGTTGTGTTGTGGAGTGGAGTGGAGTGGGGTGGGGTGGGTGTTGTGGAGTGGAGTGGAGTAGAGTGGAGTGGAGTGGGGTGGGGTGGGGTGGGGTGGGGTGGGGTGGGGTGGGGTGAGAAAGTGGAATAAGGGAATAGCATGCTATATGAAGAAGAGTGGTATTTTCCCCCATCATCTGGAACTTTAAATACGAAACGTTTCACAAGTTGAACGCACCCCACCATTATTATTGATATCTTGAAGGGAGAATACACTTCGAATAAGCCCTATCACCTAGCCCCGAGTGAAGATAAATTTCAAGGACATGGCCAATAATCGAACCAGGGACCATTGTATTCGAAAACCAACATACCATTCAGCTGACAAAGAGTAAAGGATTTTTGGCACACCCTGTAGGGGCTTAAACTTTTGCTGCCCGGGAAAAGCCAGAACCGACCAGTGAAGATTCTCCCAGCATCTTTTATTTCGCCTGCGATTCTCGTTATTCACGTAGACATTCTGAAGAAACAATGACTCCTCTATTTCTAAAGAAAGTAAGTTTCCAAATAATTCTGCCAAGTGCACTGTTGCATCAATCACTAACGAAACTAAGAGGTCCTTCTCATAAGCCGTAGCTTCCGGCGAAATATGAGATATACTACGTAATTCTACCGTTCATATTTCAAGCGCTAGTCCCATAAAGGTTGTAAACAACTGATGAAACAACAAACATCCACTGATTGTACAGCAGGAAATGCCCAATTGATGTTCAACACGGCAACGTCGCTAAGGTTTCCAGGGCCAAGTGCATTGTTCTCGCTGGCAGGTAGGCTGCTTTCATCTCACAAAACCAACCAATTAAATATAAATCAATATAAAATCAACAGTTGCAAAAAGCAGTTTTAATTTTAGCCTGACATTCTCAGGAGCTTCATAACAATCCGTATTTTTTTTACGGGTGTGTTGTTTCACAAAATTGTCAACAAGCCTTTTCACAAATACCAAATGAAATAAAAATGAGGTATACAGATTAACAATACGTTACTTTAAGAGGTGTAAACACCGCCGTATTTCTCTCCGGGTTCAAAATACGGGACAATTGCCATCCCCGATAGGAACTGCCTGGGACGCGGGACATTTAACAGGAATACTGTACTACCCCGTAAAATACGGGACGTCTGGCAACCCTGGTCAGAATACACAGATAAAATTTGGAAGTACGTCTTCCCATTTGCCTCCAATTCCATGTTCATCAGCGAACAGCTCCAAGTTGACGTTTTTCACACAAGAACACTAGCAGCATATCACTACTGACAGCCTTTCTTATTCTACTAGGCAAGCGTTTCCGTTGTTCCTACGCAGGTTTTGTTACAAAGTTTTTGTGATTGTGAATGAGAGTTTCGTGTTTAGTAGCTCCGCTTGAATAAGGAACTGTGGCGTATCCTGGATTCCCCACAAAGGCATGCAACTAGTAACCATGCAGTAGCACAATGTATTTAGTAAATTCCAATTCTACTCACCCTAATTACATGAAAGTGAATTCGACCCTGCGATTCTCTTTTCAGAATTCCTTGCTGACGTCGCTGTAGAAGTCCTCACATGCTTTCAACTCAACAAGATTATCCTTCTCTATTATTATTATTATTTCCACAATTTGTAGATACAATTCAGGAATGGTGAATGGAGAAACGGCATAGCCCCACATGCACTAATGTGCCTCCATCCCACTACAGACATCATTCCTAATTCAAAGAGACGACTTTCACTTTAAGAATTGCGGGCGGAAGAGCCATTATACACAATTTGTAAAGCTCTCGAACACCACTATGGAGACCACTGGTCAATAGGAACTTCCGGATTTGGGCCACAGTCTTATCTTTGAAGTGTTCAAAAGTGAACATTGCCCCCATTTCGGATTTAAGTCGCACTGTGTCGAAATATTTTCCATAGACTTCGATCAATTTGCTGAATTGCTTTATAGGACAATCACAAAACAAATGAACATTTCTTG
Source organism: Anabrus simplex (assembly GCF_040414725.1). Taxonomy (NCBI): domain Eukaryota; kingdom Metazoa; phylum Arthropoda; class Insecta; order Orthoptera; family Tettigoniidae; genus Anabrus; species Anabrus simplex. The sequence goes on along the minus strand of NC_090265.1, from coordinate 654,452,645 downwards.
CAATCATTGTGTGGTGCCCAGGAAAATCGTGTGAAGTATATCAGCTTGGAACTCTGGCCTGTAAGGTTCAATATTGTACGAATTTCTATCAAAGAATTACCGTTCATAATTATATATGTGCCGCGTGTCAGTACTTCGACAGCTTTGTCACATAGCAATATTTTCAGGCGCAACGGCTATATAGCCTGGTACTTGCATATATTTTCAAATTAATTTTATTTTTATTTGGCATGATTTAAGGAATATGAAAAATGCCATTTTTATCTGATGAAATGACATCCGGCGTTATATGTTTTCTCAATTTTTTTATTTTACAACTTGCTTTACGTCGCACCGACACAGATAGGTCTTATGGCGACGATGGGATAGGAAATAGCTAGGAGTTGGAAGGAATTGGTTGTGGTGTGGTATTTGTCTGGTGTGAAAATGGGAAACCACAGAAAACTATCTTCAGGGCTGCCGACAGTGCGGCTCGAACGCACTATCTCCCGAATTCAAGCTCACAGCTGCGCGTCCTTAACCGCACGGCCAACTCGCCCGGTTTAAATGTTTTTATTCCACCTTGCATGCCCTAACTTTTCTATTAGATTAGCCTATAAATTGTGTTCAGTCGAATGGAAATGATTTTTTCTCCATGTTAACACTCTTAAGAGTACGGTGATATTAATGCGTATAGGCCCTATTTGTGTTATATTCATATTTGTCTACGCAAGAAAGGCAATACTACTGTAAACTGCAGTCGCTTAAGTGCGGCCATTATCCAGTATTCGGGAGATAGTGGGTTCGAACCCCACTGTCGGCAGCCCTGAAGATGGTTTTCCGTGGTTTCCCATTTTCACACCGGGCAAATGCTGGGGCTGTACCTTAATTAAGGCCACGGCCGCTTCCTTCCCAGTCTTAGCCCATTCCTGTCCCATCGTCGCCATAATACCTATCTGTGTCGGTGCGACGTAAAGCCAATAGCAAAAAAAAACAAAAACTACTGTAAATTCAATAGATTTGTTTGCTCAGTTTAAGTTTATGTTGCGTAGTCTTTGCTCAACTTGGGCAGCTGCTAGATTCATTGTTGCCAATTATTATGAAGTCACTAATTGAGTTCAAATGTCACTACATGAAATTTTGTGAACTAGGTCTACATGAGGGAAATATTGAAACATTAAATGGATGGATAACTACAACATACCTTATAAATTAGAAGACTCAGATTCCTCTTCTGGAGTAGTTGCAATTGGAATATGAATATGCAGCTGAGGTTCCTGTCTTACGCAAGGTACTTTCAGAGAATCCATAATTATGTGTAACAGGTCTTCCTAACACTTCTAAGTGCGTTTTTTGGCGTGAAGCGTGAAGCAGTTCTCGCGTGGAATCTAGTATGCAATTTTATTTTCACCAAGTTCAGCTGACTGAAAGGACCTTCTGCCTCTGCATTAGAACAAGGTAGAGAAATGCTGGCAAATATTTGAATGGATTAACAGCAACAGATTATCTATACATTTTAAAAAACCTCCACAAAACCTTCGGCTGGCTATCGTCGTAAGGCCAGTCTTGAAATATGGAGCAGCCACATGGGATCCGTACCGAAGAGAGCTCATCTCGCCAGGGGTAATCCGTGCTTGCCGCTCGATCTTACCTTCATCCCTTGGACATTTCGACTTTCTCCGAAGAGGGTAGTACGTAAATAGTGGCAAAGAGTCGAGTGCAGTGACATCATGCGGAATGTTTCAGAACTATGTCGACTACTGAATGCAATTTTAAAAGTGAATGCGTTACGTCCTTAACTCCTCCATTGGCTGTCTCTTTCTTTCTACAGTGGATTAGATGGCGAGACTACACCAGCGCCACACGTAGTCAAGCAACGGAACTAGTGCAGTTATGCGGAACTTTTGAACTTCTGAGAGATGAAGTTAATAACACTTGCCTTGAAACAACCTAAAATCATACTTCAGACAGTCCTTTGCGCTATCATAACGCATGCAATGAATGCCTTGCATGCAAGGAAGATACGCCCCTGATAAAGAACATGCTTTAGGAACCCAAAGAATGTGTTCGTACTCGATTGTCTACACGTAACATCATACGATATCCATATATTGTTGTTAAGGTACTCTTTGTCTTTGGGCAACGTGCAGCAGTTGCAGGAACATTGAACAATAAACAAATAAATATACAAAGTACAAATTATGCTATTGGATTAAACGTGTTTGAATTCTGCGTGTCTATGTATCCAGTAGAAGTTGTAATGTTTAATTGTGCTTATAGTTGACTTCTGTGGTATACTGTTGTGAAACAGTATGTCTACACAAGTAGACACACTTCTATCACAGAAAGGATGCACTTGTTGAGCTGTCCCCCCCCCCTTGCACCTGGCCTGCACACATGACTAATTATACTTCCTGCTGGGCACAGCACGCCCTTTCATAAGACATTCTAACGACCTGGATCCAATGAGAAGGCCAATTAGCAACATTAATAAGATATATACGCTGAGTAAATGTCCCGACGCTTCACATTTCCCGTAAGAATCCTCTTATTCTATCAGCAATAGATGAGAGTGACTTGTCACCTTACTTAAGTTTTAGTATTAAGGAGCCTGAGTTCAGTGATTCGACACCATTCGAAGTAGATTTTCTACGCCTATATTGAGTGTATTTCTTTCTGTCGGCTAGTTCACACTCGTTACAAGACAAATGATGGGATATCCGTATTTAGGTAGATACTGTGGCCAAATAATCCATTGTGATGTCGTAAGGGTTAACATAGTACCTTCTCATATAACTGAACCGGATTCAATTCCCGGTTCTCCCATAAATGTATGACTACATTGAGGGAAATCAGGAGAGTGATAACAGAAGACGAATTACGACATGTGTTGTAACTATTTGATGATTACTGATAAATAAAATCATGAATAAGATATATAAATAAATAACAGTAAAATAAATGACTGAATAAAAAACATTACTCATACATTACATACATACATACATACATACATACATTATCATTATAGACTGTTATGCCTTTCAGCGTTCAGTCTGCAAGCCTCTAAGAATTTACTAAACGTCGCCACAATCCTCGATTTGCAACTAGTGTTGTGGCCTCATTTAGTTCTATACTTCTTATCTTTAAATCGTTAGAAACCGAGTCTAACCATCGTCGTCTTGGTCTCCCTCTACTTCTCTTACCCTCCATAACAGAGTCCATTATCCTCCTAGGTAACCTATCCTCCTCCATTCGCCTTACATGACCCCAACACCGAAGCCGGTTTATGCGTACAGTTTCATCCATCGAGTTCATTCCTAAATTAGCCTTTATCTCCTCATTCCGAGTACCCTCCTGCCATTGCTCCCACCTGTTTGTACCAGCAATCATTCTTGCTACTTTCATGTCTGTTACTTCTAACTTATGAATAAGATATCCTGAGTCCACCCAGCTTTCGCTCCCATAAAGCAAAGTTGGTCTGAAAACAGACCGATGTAGTTTCGTCTGAGAGCTGACTTCCTTCTTACAGAATACTGGTGATCGCAACTGCGAGCTCACTGCATTAGCTTTACTACACCTTGATTCAATCTCACTTACTATATTACCATCCTGGGAGAACACACAACCTAAATACTTGAAATTATCGACCTGTTCTAGCTTTGTATCGCCAATCTGACATTCAATTCTGTTGAATTTCTTACCTACTGACATCAATTTAGTCTTCGAGAGGCTAATTTTCATACCATACTCATTACACCTATTTTCAAGTTCCACGATATTAGACTGTAGGCTTTCGGCACAGTCTGCCATTAAGAACAAGTCGTCAGCATAGGCCAAACTGCTTATTACATTTCCACCTAACTGAATCCCTCCCTGCCATTTTATACCTTTCAGCAGATGATCCATGTAAACTACGAACAGCAAAGGTGAAAGATTACAGCCTTGTCTAACACCTGTAAGTACTCTGAACCAAGAACTCATTCTACCATCAATTCTCACTGAAGCCCAATTGTGAACATAAATGCCTTAGATTGATTTTAATAATCTACATTTAATTCCATAGTCCCCCAGTATGGCGAACATCTTTTCCCTCGGTACCCTGTCATATACTTTCTCTAGATCTACGAAATATAAACACAACTGCCTATTCCTCTCGTAGCATTTTTCAATTACCTGGTGCATACTGAAAATCTGATCCTGACAGCCTCTCTGTGGTCTGAAACCACACTGGTTTTCATCCAACTTCCTCTCAACGACTGATCGCACCCTCCCTTCCAAGATGCCAGTGAACACTTTGCCTGGTATACTAATCAATGAGATACCTCGATAGTTGTTGCAATCCTTCCTGTTCCCTTGCTTATAGATAGGTGCAATTACTGCTTTTGTCCAATCTGAAGGTACCTTACCAACTCTCCACGCTAATTTTACTACTCTATGAAGCCATTTCATCTCTGCCTTCCCACTATACTTCACCATTTCAGGTCTAATTTCATCTATTCCTGCTGCCTTATGACAGTGGAGTTTATTTACTATCCTTTCCACTTCCTCAAGCATAATTTCACCAACATTATTTTCCTCCTCCCCATGAGCTTGGCTGTTTGCAACACCACCATGATGATTTCCTTTTACATTGAGAAGATGTTCAAAATATTCCCTCCACCTCTCCAGTGATTCCGTGGGATCTATTATGAGTTCACCTGAATTACTCAAAACACTGTTCATTTCCTTTTTCCCTCCCTTCCTAAGATTCTTTATTACTGTGCAGAAAGGTTTCCGTGCTGCTTGACCTAGCCTTTCCAGGTTATTACCAAAATCTTCCCATGACTTCTTTTTGGATTCAACAACTATTTATTTCGCTCTGTTTCTTTCATCTACGTACCAATCCCTGTCTGCCTCGGCCCTTGTTTGGAGCCATTTCTGATAAGCCTTCTTTTTACGTTTACAGGCTGCTCTCACTTCATCATTCCACCAAGATGTTCGCCTTTTCCCATCTTTACACACAGTTGTTCCTAGGCATTCCCTTGCTGTTTCTACTACAGCATCCCTGTATGCCACCCATTCACTTTCTATATCCTGAACCTGCTTACTGTCTACTGTTCGAAACTTCTCACTAATCATATCCATGTACTTCTGTCTAATTTCCTCGTCCTGGAGATTTTCTACCCTTATTCGTTTGCAGACAGATTTCACTTTCTCTACTCTAGGCCTATATATACTTAGTTCATTACAGATCAGATAGTGGTCTGTATCATCGAAAAATCCGCGAAAAACTCGTACATTCCTAACAGATTTCCTGAATTCAAAGTCTGTTAAGATATAGTCTATTATGGATCTGGTACCCCTAGCCTCCCATGTGTAGCGGTGAGTAGCCTTAAGCTTGAAGAATGTATTCGTAACAGCTAAACCCATACTAGCACAGAAGTCCAACAAACGCTTCCCATTTCCATTAGCTTCCATATCTTCCCCACATTTACCAATCACCCTTTCGTATCCCTCAGTTCTATTCCCAACTCTCGCATTGAAATCGCCCATTAGCACTATTCTATCCTTGCTGTTGACCCTGACCACGATGTCACTCAATGCTTCATAAAACTTGTCAACTTCATCCTCATCTGCACCCTCACATGGTGAATACACGGACACAATTCTTGTCCTAATTCCTCCCACTGACAAATCTACCCACATCATTCGCTCATTTACGTGCCTAACAGAAACTATGTTGTGTGCAATGGTATTCCTGATAAAGATCCCTACCCCAGACTCTGCCCTTCCCTTTCTAACACCCGTCAAGTACACTTTATAATCTCCTATCTCTTCCTCCTTATCTCCCCTTACCCGAATATCACTTACTCCTAGCACATCCAGATGCATCCTCTTTGCTGACTCAGCCAGTTCTACCTTCTTTCTTCCATAAGCCCCATTAATATTGATAGCTCCCCATCGAATTCCATTTCGTTCGCCAAGTTGTTTCCAAGGCGTCCCTCGCCTGTCAAATGGGAGTGGGACTCCATTACTCCCATAGGTCCGAGGCTTACTTAAAGTGTTCTGAGCTCGGTAAATTCATGAAGCAGGATGCTGCCCTACTTGCACATAGTCCAAGTGAGGATCTCTCCTCTAACGGGTTATGGACCACCGGTGAATTGTATAGTCCTAGCCGCCTGAGCACAAGGAGGGCCACGACTCAGAATATGTCCGAGATGCCCACTCCCATTCCATAGCAACTGGTATCCCGACTCTCAGGATCACTTACTAGGCCACTCAGCCGTTGCCCATGGTTCACGAACTAGGACGTGACTACAGTAACCCACAAACATAAACCATCCACAAACATGAACCATTACTCAAAAACTTCAAAAAATACTTTCAATAAATTAATAAAAATAGTTAACTGAAATGTCCGTAATATGGGCGCCAGAGTTCACCAGAATTGATCCCTCGAATTTTGATAGAGCATGATAAACTTTATATCCCAGGGTGCGTACATATTGCTGCGTACTGATACATCTGCTGCAGGCCTTACCTAACCTCCTGAAAACGACTAAATAGGTAGGAACTGCACCTAGGTTCATCAATAACTCCACTGATTCTAAAATAGCGAACTATATTCTTAACAAAATCCGTGCATGAGCACCTCATCAACACACAAAATTATACATATAATACACGCATAAAATATTGCTGGAAGACTTCATATTTACAACAACAACAATGAAAACAGTGGGAAAACGAAAGCGAGAACTAAACTACCATTTGTAGATAATCCGATGAACAATGTACATATATGTAGATAATAATAATAATAATAATAATAATAATAATAATAATAATCGTATGGCCTCAGCTACCGTGTGCAGACATTTCGATTTGACGCCATCTGGCTGTCTGCTCGTCAATTTCGACGTTCCGTTTTACTCTAGGTTCGCTAGATGGCAGACAGAGTAAACCGGATCTCTCTTGGGCGTCTATGGCTGAGATTTAATTAATTTTGTCGGGTAAATACCAAATGTATCACCAGAGATCTTTTACATGCCGACATCGTACGACATGGAGTGTCGAATGGACTTTTTTCCGCCCTTCAAAAATCCGACTACCTCTGCCGGGTTTGAACCCGCTATCTTGGGATCCGGAGGCCGACACTCTACCCTTCACTGTCTCTGTATCAATACTACTTGCCAATTTTCATAATCAGCACTTCTAACATCACACAGATACTGTACCTTGTAATACTGTGTTCACAGACTTTAACACTTGTTGTAAAGATATATGCATTTGAGCAACATACGCCTGTCGATCCTCAACATAAATTATGGAAAGTCTGAGATAGCTTTCACCAACTTGTAATGCCAGACCTCCACAAGAACTACAACACTTAATGCGTACGCCCTCCGCAATTTGTTAATCAGCTACTTTCCACGAACGTAACAAGACTACGTTCCACGAACGTTTGAAGTCCAGTCCATTATAGCCGTGTCACTCGAATACCGTATATCAGCACTACTTCCTTCTCGTACAGTCTGTCCGCACTACTTCCTCCTCGTACAGTGTGTCAGTACTTCTTCTTGTCCGTACCGAGTGTCAGTTCCCGCCGTTTGATCAACCTTTATAGGCATCAGCATTCCCCATCCTCTCACATAATACGTCTGGATTGGTCCTTGCCAGCCAATCATGAGTGATCCACCGTTCAGGGTTGCCCTGAACTTCTTCATGCTCCCAAGACATAAACAAACGCTGGGGTATATCACATGACTCATAGAACTTTCCTAGTACAATAACATCAACAAACACATCTCATCAGACACTGGGATGCCCGCATGAGTCATACGAATTACCAGAGTCCAAGATACCAATGTTTTCCCACTCATGCAAAACAAATTACTCATACTACATATATGGTTAACTTCCAGCTTACAAAGATTAATGACAAAATATATAAATGAAATACTGATAATAATAATAATAATAATAATAAGAAATCGAATACTGACAATTATATCTCTAACTTCTACATGCAGTGCGAGGGTGTGATATATGTACTATCACAGTGTCATATAATTTTCTTTGAAATGCCGGGTCTGCATAAAAGGAAGTAGAAAATAGTTTTCAGAATATGCTCTGACATTAATTTAGGACAAGGTAAACCGAGCAAGTGGCCGTGCAGTTGCATTCGCGAGATAATGGGTTCGAACCCCACTGTCGGCAACCCTGAAGATATTTTTCCCCATTTTCACACTAGGCAAATGCTACAGCTGTACCTTATATAAGGCCATAGCCGCTTCCTCCTCACTCCTAGCCCTTTCCTGTCTTATCGTCGCCATAATGCCTATCTGTGGCGGTGCGACGTAAAGCAAATTTAAAAAAGAACTAGGAAAATAATGCATTTCTTGTTTCTTTAAATGATGATCGAGCTCTTTTCTAATTCCTTCGTGTTGAATAGAGCAACGGCTGTCTCCAGTGGGAGGCTCGGTTGGGTTCTGAGGGAATGTAACCTAACCTTCTTGTCTGCTCGCAATACGCAACCTTACTTGAGTTCGCCGTAAGCTCTTGCTTGGTGGTCATTATATATGAGCATATATTGGAGTCTAGACACAACACCAGTAAACTCCATATTTTAGGCGAAAATGAATTACCTTAAGGATAATATTCCTTTAATAACTTATGATTTATCCATAAACTTGACTGTATGCAAATTAAGTTAAATGTTACTCAAATATTGGGATGGGTTGCAAACCTAACGATTTTCTTGTGGCTGCGAATTCAAGGAATAATCATTTCCACTTCGAGAAGTCGCGACTAAACTTTCCAATCACGTTATTAACAATTATTTTATGCTTAATGTAAGAATAGCTTAGCTGAGGAGATAAGCGGATAGACGTGGAGTTGATTCCCTGTTATGAAGTCTAGAAATTCAGCAAACAGACTTCCACCTTCAGGAGACAGGAGAGTTACACTGCTCACGGGTTTACCAGAAAGGAATACCAAATTAATTCAACTATGATTTCGGAAATAGTGCAAAATGTTAGGTACACAGTAGAAAGAATCAATTCACCATATCCCACGAAGAGAAATTGCCAATTTTATTAATTCAATACTGAAGTTATGAATTACGGATAATCCTTCATTCATGAGTAACAACAGTTGTAACCCCTTGTAAAAAAAAACCTCCGAAGAAGATGGGCGGCATCTGCCCTTCATGGGAAATTGCATGTAACTGTGGTGGAGGATAGTGCTGTATAGTGTGTATGAGTTGCAGAGACGATGGGTATAGCACAAACTCGCTGTTCTGAGCCAAGAAAAACATTTAAAGATTAAAATCTCTGGCCCGGCTGGAAGTAGAAACCGTGACTCTCTGAACGAAAAGGCTACATCGCTGACAAAATGTAAACCGATGTCCTCTCAACATCTAAGTGGTGCGGAGGTGAGCTTTATGTACCTATTTAACCACATACCAAGCCTACCATTATTTTTTAAATTTCTCACACTACAGGGATAAAAACTAACAACGTTAACCGCTACGCTATGGAAACGGACCATTCATGAATGATACTTGATAAGTACTCGGGATTTTTAGGCAGTAATACGTTAGAATTCAAACTAATTTGGCTATTAGGAAGTTTAGTCTAGCCCGTTCTTCATATATGTAGGAAAGGTAACATAAATTCTAGGGATTCTGATGGAGTTGTGCCCCTCAAGTTTATGCAGTACTCATCATAACTAGAGCTCGGAAGTTGAAGACCTGTACATTGCCGAGCTGAGTGACTCAGGCGGTTGAGGCGCTGGCCTTCTGACCCCAACCTGGCAGGTTCGATCCTGAGTCAGTTCCCTGGTATTTGAAGGTAATCATATAAGTCAGCCTCGTGTCGGTAGATTTACTGACACGGAAGAGTGCTCCTGTACGAAATTCTGGCTCTTCCGCGTCTCCGAAAACTGTAAAAATAATTAGTGGGACGTAAAGCAAATAACATCATTATTAGACCTATAAATTACCTAAAATAAGATCTAAAATATACAAAAAGGACATAAGGACGCGATCCAAATCCATTCACAATTTTAGTTTTACACACATATTTAATGAAGGAATATAGCGTATAAAATGCAAAATTCTTAACGCGGGTCGCGGGTGCAAACTGCGTCGCACATGTGGATTTGGCCCTGTTTACGGCCGGATACCATTCCTGACGCCAACCCTATATGGAGGGATGTATTCACTATTGAGTGTATATGTGGTTGTTGGTAGTGTGGTATGTTTTCTGAATATGAAGAGGAGAGTGTCAGGACGGACACAAACACCCAATCCCCGAGCCATAAGAATTAACCAGAAGCGATTAAAATCACTGGCCCGGCCTGGAATCGAACCCTGGACCCTCCATATCGAAGGCATTACGCTGACCATTCAGCCAACGAGTCGGACCTTCCAGATATTATACACTTTTAGATTAATATAATTGAAGTCCGCCTCTATGGTGTAGTGATCAGCGTGATTAGCTGCCACCCCCGGAGGTCCGGGTTCGATTCCCGGCACTGCCACGGAATTTGAAAAGTGGTGCGATAGCTGGAACGGGTCCACTCAGCCTCTGGAGGTCAAGTGAGTAGAGGTGGGTTCGATTCCCACCTCAGCCATCCTAGAAGTAATTTTCCGTGGTTTCCCACTTATCCTCCATGCAAATATCGGGATGGTACCTAACATAAGGCCACGGCCGCTTCCTTTCCTCTTCCTTGTCTATCCCTTCCAACCTTCCCATCCCCCCACAAGGCTCCTGTTCAGCATAGCTGGTGAAATAGCCTGGGCGAGATACTGGTCCTCCTTTCCAGTTGTATCCCCAGACCCAAAGTCTCACGCTCCAGGACACTGCCCTTGAGATGGTAGAAATAGGGGGAAAAACCAACCCTGGAAGGTAAACGGGTAAAGAAGGAAATATATTTCTTAAAAAAGGAATTCCGTGTGTGTTAAAAAGGTATTTGCAGAATTTTGTATGAAATATTTTTTCCACCTAAAATGAATTCAGCGAACCCGCAATAGACATCCTGGAGAAAGAAACTGAAATAAGTATAACGGGAATCATATTTGGCACTAGGGTTACAAAAGTTGGAATTCGGAAACCTTGCCTCAGTTGGCTTTGCAGTAAATCACTACGGTCATTTCCAGGTTCTTAGGTGTATAGGATCATCGGCTTTCAGACAACATGTTGCGAAACTTCGAGAAACTTCTCTCCACATCAACGTATATTAAGGGTTCATAATTTAATCAAATGAAAGTGAAAACTTACAACCTGTTTTCCGGTCATTGACCGGGTCAGGGATGGAATGAATGAAGCCCCCATCTTGCGGCGGGAGTTGTAATTGTGCTGGCTGCCGAAGCTTGTTGCACTCCTCTGGGGCAATGATTAATGACTGACAGATGAAATGAAATGATATTGGAGAGCGTTGCTGGAATGAAAGATAGCAGGGAAAACCGGTGTAGCCGAAGAAAAACCTGTCCCGGTTCCGCTTTGTCCAGCACTAATCTCACATGGAGTGACCAGAATTTGAACCACAGAACCCGGCGGTGAGAGGCCGACACGCTGCTGTCTGAGCCACGGAAGCTTACTTAAAGCAAGTGACATCTTCCTTTTATAAAACAAGCACAAAAAATTATCCTTTCAATATTTCACTTACCTCGCACATAATTTGATACCCCTGTTTTTGGAACCACTATTCTGATTTTATAATTCCATTCCATTTTCATTTCACCTTCTCTCTTGTCAGATGTGGTTCAACTACATTTATTTTCTAGAGAAAATACGTTTAAGTAGTAACAGATGAATGAGTGATGATTCGAATTGAGAATGGGCAGTAAAACGGTATTCTAAACAAGGTGGGTTTCCAAAAAATGCCGTTCACCTAAAAAGGCTAAAAAGACCAATAGACCAAAAACGCCCAAAAAAGCAAAAACGGACAAGTAAAAACCCACCATTCTCTGGCCTACAGTGACCCAGAATGAACATATCTGATGTTGCCATTGACGCTTTTACGAGCAGCCTCCGTGACTCAGGCGGCAGCGCGTCGGCCTCTTACGGCTCACATGGTCACTCCGTGTGAGATTTGTGCTGGAGAAAGCTGAGGTGGAACAGGTTTTTCTCCGGGTACGCCGGTTTTTCCTGACATCTTTCATTCCAGCAACACTCTCCACTACCGTTTCATTTCATCTGCCAGTCATTAATCGTTGCCCCAGAGAAGTGCGACAGGCTTCGGCAGCCGGCACAATTACTATCCTCACCGCAAGGTGAGCACTTCATTCATTCCATCCCTGACCCGGTAACGGACTGGATGTTTTCTTCTTTTCTGATGCTTTCACGGCCCGTACTTATAGATATCATATAAGTTTTGGGGCTTAAGTCGTGTCAAGAAAATAAGGTGAAATTCTTTACGTTTCGCAGATAACTTAGCTCTGCGTCATCAGAAGAAGATATCTACTGTTCAAGAGAAAGGCTTCTCAAGAAATGAGGTTTGAATTTAGACGTTATAATAGAATTGGAAGTGGTACGTTCATTCGTCACCAGATGGCTCACCGGACGTGGTAAACTGCTAGCGTTCGAAGCGGAAGCGGACGGAACCATCAGAATCAGTCTGACAGGGAGTCACAGAACAACAGGAGTACATACATATGAAAGTATGACATAGATACAAGCCTGGAATGAAACATCTGGTGATGAGGTACGTACGAATTTGGGAAACACCGAGACGAAATAACAATAGTGAAGGGACAGGGAAAGGAATTACCTACGTAAATCCTTAATGGCTGGCAACCACGTATTACTTAATTGATAGCCAGTGTCCCTGTTGAAATTCTTAGGATTTCTACGTATTTCCACAGCTTCCCGTATAATCCTGGATCTGTAGTGTCTAGTGTGCAAAACGTAAAGAATTTCACCTTATTTTTTTGACACAACATAAGCCCAAAGTCCTATATCATGTCAACATATATTATGATGGACCTCGTCTTCGGACATTCGAGAAATAAAAAGGACATTTCCTCAATTTCTGAGTCCTACTCATAATATAACCGTTGTGTAGGATAGTCTATACTTGCTACCCGCTTCAGTAAGTTTGCATTCTAATATACTATGGCCTAAAAGTCCAGAGTCTAATGAAAAGTTAAGACAAAATCACCAAAGACATCAAAATCGCTAGTGAAGACATGGAGGAAAGTTACAAGCAATATTCACACAGATACATCAAGAATTTCAAGCAAGCGACTGAAATCCACGCAACCACCATGACGCACAGCAGGCAAACTTTTTTGGAGCTCTTTCAATATCTATGATGCCTGGAAACGTCATTGGAAAGAATGTCCTCCTCTGTTACACCACGAAATTATTCAAAACCCATGTGTTCAGCCTGCTGGCTTCCACCTTCCTAGACGTCAGTAGAGAACACCTAATCGAGAAAGGACTGATCAAAGCAGATGTGGTGATGTGGATGTCGGACCTTACCAAACTGCCATTGTGGCGAGAAATTACAGACAGTTCAACATAATGTCTTCGAGCTTTCCAGGACACTTTGACGAATCTTCATCTCGCATCTATTGAAATCGCCCAGTGGATTTCTAATTTGGACTTGTAACTAACATGGTAATTTGGTGATTTTATTGTATCTTTCTTCTATTATTTACATAACTTGTCAAAGCAAAGCAATCTCCGTACAGGCCATGAAGGCCCTTGGAGTGGTGGAAAGTAAAGGCTTACACTATCCGTAACCTTGGCTCTGGGTGGGGTAGAGCTCCACGTCCGGCCGCCTTTGCCTTTGCCCCCAAGAATTAACCTGGTACTCATTTTTTGGTGTAGGCCTACAATTAATCGATTTGCTATCGATACATCAGTACTCAAATTTGCTTCTTCCGGTATGTGGTTTGCCATGCCCAAGATCCCGGCTTCATTGCCATTGGAAACGAAAGACCCAAAATCTACCACTGGCGCTATTTAGATATGTTTAAAGGAGTACAGAGGCCGAACCTTCTACATTCCTTCAGCAGATGGCGCAGTTTACTATCAGTCAAGGATATAATCAGAGTTAAATTTCTATGAAACATTGCACACAACAGCTTCACGTCAGTCAGCTTGCAGTTAATCGTGTAGCCTATATCCGAGGCTGGGATTTGCTCCACTTAAACATCAGCTTGTGTTCCCGTCTTGTCTGACATGTTTAAAATTGGTTTCGCTCTCAACAAGTCTAGTTTTATAGTCTACATGTTCCAAGTTATGCAAACAATCTTAAAACCAACTACTTCTTCTTCTCTCTTATTTCTCCAATTCTTCGCTCTTAAAATGCAACACTCACACTCGTTTGTTACGTGCCTTAAAGGAACATCTCCACATTTTATAAAAAGTATAATTTGCTGCTGAGGAACAGATATCATCAGACGGGTCTGCAGTTTTTGCAATATACAAGAAAATATATTTCAATTTGAGTCACGAGAGATGACCAAACACGTCGCCGATTTCTCAGTGTGGTAAGCACTGTTCGATCCCCGGCCAATGCTTACGGATTTTACGAAGTGAATAGTCACGTCCCTGTAGTTTGCCGTTCATATAAAGCTGGAGGTTTCAAGACTATGATCACGATACCACCGACATACAAAGCTACAACTTATTGCTTCCATCCTATTTTTCATTTCTGGTTTATATCGCCATGTTAATTGGCACAATTGCACTGATTTTCCTCTGATTATGTTTAAAGCAAGTGTATAATAATAATAATAATAATAATAATAATAATAATAATAATAATAATAATAATAATAATAGTAATAATAATAATAATTGTAAGCTTGCATTCGGTAGGTGGAGGGTTCGAATTCCAGCGTCGACAGCTTGGAAGGTGGTTTTCCGCGGTTTCTTACTTTCACTCCAGGCAAATCCTGGGAATGTATCTTAATAAAGGCCGTAGCCGCGCTACCTTCGGAATCTATCCCTTTCCCATCATTTGCATCGTCGAAAACCTTCGATGTCTTAGTGCGACGTTTAACCACTATCAATAATAATAATAATAATAATAATAATAATAATAATAATAATAATAATAATAATAATAATAATTGTACCGGGAGGTACACCCCTACGCCGCACATTTAAATCTTGCGCCAATTAGAACTCCTCTACAGGAGAAACACTGAACTTGGAACTAGACCTACTTAAACTTTCCTCAGAAGATGTCACTACCGTAATTTTGTGATTATTAAGTTGCCAGTACTGTGTGAATTTCAACTTGTTTTGTTTTCCGTTCATCAAGACGTTTGGACATTCTCTCATAGATGTCACTGCTAAAAAGCTATGATCATGCACCCTGGTGCGAAGTGAAGGAACTTTCTTGAAGAAATTTTGTATTTATAAGTTTTTCTTTACTAAATTTCGTTCATTCATTTTTGGGTTGACAATATTGATATTTTCTTTCCGCCAG
Source organism: Anabrus simplex (assembly GCF_040414725.1). Lineage (NCBI taxonomy): Eukaryota > Metazoa > Arthropoda > Insecta > Orthoptera > Tettigoniidae > Anabrus > Anabrus simplex. Next base: position 654,437,231 of record NC_090265.1, on the reverse strand, counting down.
TTTTGAATTCAGCCAATCCCTAATTTCTGTAATTAATTTTCAGCCTATTACAGACTTCTTCTTCGATTTGGTGTGTAACTTAAATTTAATCAATGAAATTCTGTGGGTGTGTCTTGATTATTCAGGAAAGGTCTCGAACCTTCCCCGAGGGTTTATAAACTGTGGGTTTTCACGGCTCTTGGCCATTTTATCAACTTCTAACTTAGTGTGTGTGTCAAGCAGGAGGCGGGAGGTGCCTCTTTCTTCAGGCAGCAGATCTTCAGCTAGGTAATGGCCAGTTAACATCTTATTTCTTGCTAGCTCCGCAGCTTAACCTGAGGGAAAGGTCCGAAACCTTAAATATGTAACCTACTTCTCTACAAATGTAATTCTCTGCGGGCTTATGTAAAAAGTTCATAAAATCTTTAACTGTAAATCGGGGATAGAGAGAGATTTACCCTCTCGAGCTCCCCTTCATCTTGGTTTGAGGTACCGCATTTGTTTCTGCTAGGTATTAAAGTTATCTCCATGCCCGCTACCTCAGTAGATTGGGAATAGCCCCTGTTTCATCGGCCTAGTGCCTTTTAGGTTTTAAGAATGCATATTTAGGAGTGCAAGTACACGCCTCCATTCAATTTGGTGTTTAGGGCCATTTAATTAACCTGTTCTTTTTCTGCGAAGGCCCCAGTAGATTGGGTACAAGATACCCCCGTTTCATTTATTTAAGTTGTGCCTTGATGGCAAGTAATTGTAAAGTCTGATATTGCCTTGAATAGGCTTGAAAAACTGAGAGCGTGTCAACTCTTTTCAAGTGTGGTAACGGTGCCTCTGGGAGGCTTTATGTTTGAAGTTGGGAGCAAGTGCTCCAGGGACTAAGGGTTTTCTGCCCTTGTGTAAAATAGTAATCTTTTGTAAGGTCGAGCTGAGAGCTCAGGAAACCCCGTAACAGTAATAATAATAATAATAATAATAATAATAATAATAATAATAATAATAATAGTAGTAGTAGTAGTAGCGAGCAAGTAGCTGTGCAGTTTAGATCATGCAGCTGTGAGCTTGCATTCGAGAGATAGTGGTTCGAAACCCACTGTCGGCAGCCCTAAATATGGCTTTCGGTGGTTTCCCATTTTCACACCAGCCAAATGCTGCGGATGTACCTTAACCACGGTCGCTTCCTTTTTATTACAAGTTGTTGTACGTTGCACCGACACAGATAGGTCTTGGACATTGAGACAGGAAAGGGCTAGGAGAGGGAAGAAAGCGGTCGTGGCCTCAACTGAAGTACAACCCCAGCTTTTGCTGTTGTGAAAATGAGAAACCGCGGAAAACCAACTTCAGGGCTGCCGACAGTGGGGTTCAAACCACTATCTTCAGAGCGTAAACTCACAGCTGCGTGCCGTAACCGCATGCCCAACTCGCTCTGTGTTAATAATAATAATAATAATAATAATAATAATAATAATAATAATAATAATATGATCTCAATTACTATGTTGCAGGCAGTTCAATTTGACGCCATTTGAGCTGCCTGTGTGTCAATTTTTAGGTTATGTATTTACTCTACCAGATGGCAGAAAACCCAGAACACTTTCGGGTGATCTATAGTTGAGGTTGAATTATATTTTTCACACAACCAACAAATATCGACATCCTACGACATACAGTGCCGGGTGGAATTGTTCGCCCTTCGAAAATCCGATTACCTCTGCCAGATTTCAATCCACGATCATGGAATCTGGAGGCTGACATTCTATCATGATCCAGAGAGGGAGCTAAGATTATAATGTCCCGTTTCCTGAAGCGAAGTTGAGGATAAAAAAATGAGCTTATGCAAATTTTTTCTGGGGTCTCTGGAGCCACCCAGGCTAATTTTGGTTTTGCTAGTTGCAAGTTGCTTTACGTCGCATCGACACAGATAGGTCTTATGGCGACGATGGGGCAGGAAAGGGCTAGGAGTGGGAAGGAAGCGGCCGTGGCCTTAATTAAGGTGCAGCCCCAGCATTTGCCTGGTGTGAATGGGAAACCTCGGAAAACCATCTTCAGAGCTGTGGCTTAAGGCTGTGTGCCCTTCCTGACAACACGTGATTTTTAGATGAAAATTTGAACACAGGATCGGCCGGTGTTCGAACCTCAGCCTTCTGGGTGGGAAACCAGCAGCTAAGCCCCTGAGCTAATCATTCCCACCGGAAGATGAAAAAGAGAGGAAATAAAGTTTACCGTCCCTTTGAAATATTATTGGCTCTCTGAGACGCCGAAGCACGAAAATTTTAATTTGATTTGTGGTACCTTAACTTGTCATAAATCCTTTGTTACAGATTGCACCTGCAATGCAGGGAAGTGTAAGAATGAGAGAGAGAACATAATTGTGTGAGTAAAAGATTAGATGTTCTCTTCTCGTGGATAATCTGTCAAAGGTACAGACCACAGAAAATATTTCACTACTCACATAAGACACTGGAAACAAACCAATCTTCACACTTTGATGATCCTATTACTAATACTACAGAATGAATTGGCGTTGGTCTGTCACTATTGTAACGGCCGCAGAGAAAAGATGGGAAAATGGACTACAAGATAATGCAAAAGAATGGGCATGCAAAAAATTGAGGATGACAGCACGAAATCGAGACCTATGGAGAAGCACTGTAGAAGCGGCCAGTGTTCACATCAAACCATAGCGCCAAAGAAGAAGAAGAAGAAGAAGAAGAAGAAGAAGAAGAAGAGGATCCTTAGGCGCTTCCAGCAGTCGCCATCAAGGGTCTGTACCTTCTCACGAAGAAGTCCAATCAACCATTTCCCCAGGAGAATATCCCTAACTTTCTTCATTCTATTTCACGTTGTGCTATATTTCTATAGGTGTTCCAATTTCCACAAATAGTTCTGTACATTTTGGTCAAGCCGATAGCTTCGACCAAGTGATATTACAGCTTCTGTAGATTAGAAGTGGCTGTCGTGTACTTCTTTTCTGATGGGAGAAGCTCTCAGCTTTATTACTTTCGTTCTATACGCCACATTGAGACGTGCTTTTCAAGAAATGCCACAATACCATTAATTTTGAATGTAAAACTACTATAGGGATGAAAGAAGAAAAGACGTCCATTATCCTCATTAATGATTGTCGTACATCAATATCCTTTTTTTCTCGCAGACTCGACAATACTTGGCATCCACTGTGTATTATAATTCTAGAATTGCCGCTCACGAAAATTGCAAAATACATACTGAAGTTTTCATGTGCGAAACATCGGTATTAGTTATATGTATAATAAATTGGAAAAATTTCTCAAGATTCCTCCATGCTGTTAAACATGAGTGTACCAGGTGGTCAAATAGCGCCGGCAGGAAAGCAAATGTGGAAATAATTGAAACAGGTGAGAGCACAGTGTTTCCTATTGCGGCCAGTATCCAGTATTCGGAAGATAGTAGGTTCGAACCCCACTATCGGCAGCCCTGAAGATGATTTTCCGTGGTTTCCCATTTTCACACCAGGCAAATGCTGGGGCTGTACCTTAATTAAGGCCACGGCCGCTTCCTTCCCACTCCTAGCCCTTTCCTGTCCCATCGTCGCCATAAGACCGATCTGTGTCGGTGCGACGTAAAGCAACTAGCAAAAAAAAAGTGTTTCCTATATTCAAGGGGCAGTATCAAAGCGGTAATGAGTTCAGCCGTACAGTTGCCTAATTCAAAGGCGCAACGAGTTGAGTTTGCGATTCATCGTGAATGTCCTTCTAGTGGGACGAAACTTAAAATATAAGAGACCGGGCGAGTTGGCCGTGCGATTAAGGGCGCACGGCTGTGAGTTTGCATCCGGGAGATAGTGGGTTCGAACCCCGTTGTCGGTAGCCCTGAAGATGGTTTTCCGTGGTTTTCCATTTTCGCACCAGGCAAATGCTGGTGCTGTACCTTAATTAACGCCACGACCGCTTCCTTCCTACTTCCAGCCTTTCCATATCCCTTCATCGCCTTAAAACCGGTCTCTGTCGGTGCGACGTAAAGCCAACTGTAAAGAAGAAGTATAAGAGTTCACATCCTTTCTTTAACTCTTATGAAAATGCTCAGCCTGTTTCCAGTCATTCGACTGGATCAGGGATGGAATGAATGAAGCCCCTACCTAGCGGCAAGGATGGGAATTGTGCCGGCTGCCGAAGCCTGTCGCACTCCTCTGGGGCAATGATTACTGACTGACAGATGAAATGAAATGTTATTGGAGAGTGTTGCTGGAATGAATGATCACAGGGAAAACCGGAGTACCCGGAGAAAAACCTGTCCCACCTCCACTTTTTCCAGCACAAATCTAACCACGGAACCCAGCGGTGAGAGGCCGGAGCACTGTCGCCTGAGCCACGGAGGCTTTCTTTAATTCTTATGGAAAGAAGAACTGGGAAATGTCCGGCTCTTGGAAGAATGGAGATATCGATGAAGGAAAGTGAAGGGTCACCGAAGAACAAGAAAACGGCGATTTCTTTTCCAGTTAGCTTTACGTCGCACCGACACAGATAGGTCTTATGGCGACGGTGGGACAGGGAAGGGCTAAGAGTAGGAAGGAAGCATCCGTGGTCTCATTTAAGGTACAGCCAAGCAATTGCCTGGTGTGAAAATGGGAAAGCGTGGAAAACCATCTTCATGCCTGGAGAAAATGGGGAACGAACCCACTATCTCCCGAATGCTAGCTCACAGCTGGGCGATCCTAAGCGCATGGCCAACTCGCTCGGTAATGAAAGATTTCTTAGCCCTTGCAAACATAATATAATGAACATAATGAAGGTATCGGCGGGAGAAACGGAAGAGCCACGAAGGGCAGGAAAATGAAGGATTCCCTCAACCTCGTAAACCTAATATCGTTTGGTTGCAAGAAAACACGTACTGACCAAGGGAGGATGGATACGAAAATTGAAACTGAGGAATTCCGACCCTTCAAAGAACGAAAATGTCGGTGGAAGAAAGAGAAGGGCGGCGAGGGCGGGAAAATTAAAGGCTCCGAAAAACTTGCAATCATAATATATTTTGGGTCGGAAGAGGACAAAAGTTAATAAAGGGATACCGGACAGGTAAGCTGAAACTGAGGAGCCGGGCACAAGAGTAAACAATGCTAGACCCCCAATTTGACGCTCCAACGGTAACACCTGCCTGCCGTAAGAGGAGACTAAAAGGGGCACTTCAGGGGCTCTTGACTTGCGAGCGTCGGTTGGCGACCACAAGGTCCTTAACTAAGTCCTGGCATTATTTGTGCCAGACTCCTCGTTTTCATCTATTCTGTGAGACCTACCTTGGTCACTCTCTTTCTTTTCCTACCCCGACGGTATTAGGTTTGCGAATCCTAGGCAGTTTTTCTTTCATTTTCACGCCCTTCGTGGCCCTTGTCTTTCGTTGGTCAATACCTTCATTTTTCAAAGTGTCGGACCCCTTCCTTTTTTTCCTCTGATTAGTGTTAACAGAGGATGGTTGCATAGTTACACTTTCACTTAAAACAGTAATCACCACCACCACCACAAATTTACAAATTTGATAGCCTTGGTAGTGACCTTTTGGTATAGACAGGGCATACTGCGGAAATATTATTTCGTCCTTAAATAAAACTTGTGCCCTTGCCTGTTGTAGAAATTAATTAGTTGTTGAGAGTAATAGGTTTGTTCTTGGTGCTCTCTAAGATTAATGTCTGATCATAATGAGCGCAGGGGTACTCTTCACATCACCTCACCTCACCTGACAGGTACAAATGACCGTAATGTAAAATGTGCCCTCATTAATCTCTTACTTGTTGCTCTACGATGCAGGTGTTTCGTCAGCTCCTCCGACCATCTAACGACCCACACAGTATCTCCTCAAGGAGTTGAAAAGGCGGTAGTTTCGAAATATTAACTACTTTTTGAACATTTTATTAATCCACGAAGACTCTGAGATACAGTATACCCGCACAAATAATTGGATGAGATGAAGTTGAAATTCATTCACACCCCGTACACTTGACATGCCTTATGAGCAAAACAAGATGTGACAACTTTCTTCGCTTTACCTTTGTAAAAGGAGACATGTCATTAGTCTCTTTAATTTATGTTCAGAAGCTCAAGTTCTGAGAAGAGATTAAAAATATGAATGATATCCCCATATTTCATTGAGTTCTGCCCTACACAAACAAGAGTGAATGTAGCTGTTGTTAAGAATTATCACACTGACTGGCCTTCAAGCGATGCCTGGATCTTTGGGTGACTGATCAGCGTAACGGCCTTTGATCCAGCCAGGATAAGGATTTTAGCTGCGCCCGGTTAATTGTTCTAGCTCGGGGAAGGAATTAAGCAATCTTGCAGTTTTATGTGACACGCAGTGGCGTATACTGAGGGCTACCAAGGCTATCGGTGAAGCCCAAACCTCAAATGAGAATGATGGAAATCTAAAGCACAATATAATGCAAGCATTTGACACACATTTTCCACTGATAAAACTTGAAGGCAATGAGAAAAAACGTCGCACGTATTTCTGAGAGCAAGGCATCGGAGACTGATCTTGCAGCTCACGCTCTGCGTCCCTGTCTCCTCGACACACCTCGCGCGGCTTGCTGCAGTATGTCCGATAGGTGCGGGAACCGGGGGAATAGGTGTGTTAGGCTTCGCTCTGTCACATCACCACTGTTAACGAACAAACATGCGTTCCTCATCGTATATACTTCCTCACCTCATAATTCTGTCTTACTTACATAATAGGGTGATGGTATTTTCACTTACATCTACGTCAGTGTAGGAAGACACTGCAGAGCTGCTTTTATAGGATTAATATAGTTTTCTTTAATAGGTAGATCTGCTAAAATGAAATTCATTGTTTCACGTTTACTGTTCTCTGTTGTTGGTTGGAATCGAACCCGTAACCATAGGTCGGACACTACCACTGATCTCCCAAGGAAGCTAATAAACCAGTGAACTATGGGTACGACCGCTGTAAAATTCAAAATGTTTATTTAATAATAATAATAATAATAATAATAATAATAATAATAATAATAATAGTGGTGCATGAAATCTGCTTGGTGGTGACTTAATGAGGATGAAATGAATGGCGAAGAAGTCATAAACACCCAGTCCCCAAGCCAGGGGAATTGACAGTACGAGGGAATTGATTCACGGAATTGAACCGGGGCCATTGGACCAAAGGCTAGCATTCTATCTATTTAGCCACAAAGCAAAGCAAAGCAAAGCAAAGCAAAGTCACCTCCGTACAGGCCATGAAGGCCCTTGCAGGAGTGGAATGTAAAGGCCTCCACCATTGTTACCTCGGCACATGATAGTGTAGAGTGGTTAGCTCTACGCCCGGCTGCCTTTGCCCCCAGGAATCAATCGGGTACTCATTTTTGGTGTAGGCTGAGTGAATCTCAGGGCCATATGCACCTCCGGAAGTGGAAATCTCGTTTCTTAAATTTTACGACTTCCTGACGGGGATTCGAACCCACGTCCTTCCGGGCGAACCGAGCACGCCTTTACCGCCTCGGCCAGGCAGCCCCTTATTTAGCCACAAAGCCGGACTTTAATTTGTTAAAACTTAGGCTATCATCTTCACTGATCAGGTGTTAAGTATTGACAGCAGCAGAGGCCAGAGCAGAAGCTTGTGAAACAGCCTTGACAACACAGTAAGCTTCTCCATTGGTGACTTAAGTGAAGTGATAACCCACGTCTTAATCCCAGCGTATGCCACTGGTGACATGATATTGTGATAATAGCCACGGGACCTCGGTGACAAACCAGAAAGGATGCCGCTCCTCTTCCACACCTACTACTATTGTTACTATTATCATTATTATCATCTTCATTACAAACCTCAGTGGCGCATTCAGGAAATCATTTTCCTTCTGCTCAACAGACCGCGGGTTCGATCTAGATGGCATCAGAGGGCGTCTAAAATGTGACAACTCCCAGTCATTGGCTTCCGATATTTTAGAGAACTCTTGAGCGAAAAAAAATTTGACACCCGGCCGTCTCTCAAAATCTATAACAATTGATGGGCAATTAAAATCATTTATTTATTTATTTATTTATTTATTTTGCACACTTTCGCGGTAATGATATTCCAGCAATTGTACAGATTTTAGGAAATCAAAGCACGATAAGCATTATTATTACTATTATTATTATTATTATTGTTGTTGTTATTATTATTATTATTATTATTATTATTATTCCTTTCATTTTCCTTAATTGGTTGACGTCGGCACTTGGTTTGGATTTAGTCCAGTTCTACAACTGAATGCTCTTCCTGACGCCAACCATATGTGAAGGGATATATTTGTTAATGCGTGCTTCTGCGATGGTTGTTAGTGTGGAATATTGTGTGCGTATGGAGAGAAGTGTACCGAAACGAACATAAACTCCGTCCCCGAGCCAGTTTCCTTGCTTACTCTGTTCTCTTGTACCTTGTTGTGTAGAAGTTTTCCGGAGAGTTCGCCAACTGATTCTGTCCCGGGCCAACTCCTTCACTTTTCCATTCTCCTCCTCTCGCTTCCACTGCCACCCTCACGACTTCCTCCCAGGTTCTTCCAGGCCTTCCACGTGGCCTTAGGCCAGCTTCAGACGAAGTGACTAGTGACGCTCGACATATGTTGCGCGACACCCCTCATTCAAATGTCGAAGATGACAACATACACACGGAGTAGTGCTACTCGCCAAGTCGCTCGCTACCGTGGTCCATACGCGACTAATTGGCTTCTCCACATGTCGCGCTGCAATAGCCAGTCAACAATATATAATTTATTGTCCTGTCAACGTGGAGAGCAGTCGTAGCTATCTACCCATGGATCGGACAGAAATTGGCATGGAGAAATCTATTATTGACACAGAAAAGCTTCCGAAGGAATAACTGTCTCATGATGGTGTTTTGACAAGTCAACTTTCCTTTCAGGATGGCATACAGTTCATCAAATGATGTGACAGACATCCTACAATTCACTGAATCTACTCGTTGATGTTCGGTCTTGTATAATAGGATGAATCCGAAACCTCCTCTTCCCTCTTCTCTTCTTGTTCTGCAAAAGGGACAAATACACTATCGCAGCTACTTCTTTCACTTCCACTTCCTCGACTGCGTGTCCGTACCCATACGGGGCGACTTTTGAAGCGTCAGCGGTGTCGCGCCACAGGGACTTGACTTGCGACTTCTAATAGCGACCCGGTCCTTCGCAGTCGAAAGCTAGATTTGCTACTCTGGTATCTTCCGTTCCTTGGACATATCCAAACCATCGCAACTGGCTCTATTCAACTCTTTCCAGCACAAGTGGGTCTTCAAAACTGTATCTTATGGTCTGATTTCTTATGCTGTACCTTAATTAATGCCACGGTCGCTTCCTTTCCAAACCTGGATCATTCCTATTCCATCGACGCCTCAAGACTTATCAGTGTCGGTGCGACGTAATGCAAATTGTAAATAAATCAAACACAGTCTGGTATTTCTAAAGTAGCACGTTACGACTGGCCTAGATCTGGCAAGAGAAAAGTTGTTGATCGAGGAAACCAGGCTTACTAGAACTCAAGTAGAGGAAAACACTGACTGACAGAGCAAATGCAACACCAAGAAGGAGTGGTCAGAACTTTATGCCAATTGCAGGGTAGACTGACGTCACTGAGGTATGCTCATGATGTGAAATGCACCGCTGTGCTGCGCACGTAGCGAACGATAAATGGGACACGGCGTTGGCGAATGGCCCACTTCGTACCGTGATTTCTCAGCCGACAGTCATTGTAGAACGTGTTGTCGTGTGCCACAGGACACGTGTATAGCTAAGAATGCCAGGCCGCCGTCAACGGAGGCATTTCCAGCAGACAGGCGACTTTACGAGGGGTATGGTGATCGGGCTGAGAAGGGAAGGTTGGTCGCTTCGTCAAATCGCAGCCGATACCCATAGGGATGTGTCCACGGTGCAGCGCCTGTGGCGAAGATGGTTGGCGCAGGGACATGTGGCACGTGCGAGGGGTCCAGGCGCAGCCCGAGTGACGTCAGCACGCGAGGATCGGCGCATCCGCCGCCAAGCGGTGGCAGCCCCGCACGCCACGTCAACCGCCATTCTTCAGCATGTGGCATGTGCAAGACACCCTGGCTGTTCCAATATCGACCAGAACAATTTCCCGTCGATTGGTTGAAGGAGGCCTGCACTCCCGGCGTCCGCTCAGAAGACTACCATTGACTCCACAGCATAGACGTGCACGCCTGGCATGGTGCCGGGCTAGAGCGACTTGGATGAGGGAATGGCGGAACGTCGTGTTCTCCGATGAGTCACGCTTCTGTTCTGTCAGTGATAGTCACCACAGACGAGTGTGGCGTCGGCGTGGAGAAAGGTCAAATCCGGCAGTAACTGTGAAGCGCCCTACCGCTAGACAACGCGGCATCATGGTTTGGGGCGCTATTGCGTATGATTCCACGTCACCTCTAGTGCGTATTCAAGGCACGTTAAATGCCCACCGCTACGTGCAGCATGTGCTGCGGCCGGTGGCACTCCCGTACCTTCAGGGGCTGCCCAATGCTCTGTTTCAGCAGGATAATGCCCGCCCACACACTGCTCGCATCTCCCAACAGGCTCTACGAGGTGTACAGATGCTTCCGTGGCCAGCGTACTCTCCGGATCTCTCACCAATCGAACACGTATGGGATCTCATTGGACGCCGTTTGCAAACTCTGCCCCAGCCTCGTACGGACGACCAACTGTGGCAAATGGTTGACAGAGAATGGAGAACCATCCCTCAGGACACCATCCGCACTCTTATTGACTCCGTACCTCGACATGTTTCTGCGTGCATCGCCGCTCGCGGTGGTCCTACATCCTACTGAGTCGATGCCGTGCGCATTGTGTAACCTGCATATCGGTTTGAAATAAACATCAATTATTCGTCCGTGCCGTCTCTGTTTTTTCCCAACTTTCATCCCTTTCGAACCACTCCTTCTTGGTGTTGCATTTGCTCTGTCAGTCAGTGTATGTGGAAAAACACTGTCGGCGAATAATTCCAAGCCACAGATGACATGAGAGACAGTAGATGGTTAGGACCATATCAAGAACTACGGAGCTTCAATTACTAGGCTAGCTGTTCGTGGTAACTGCCGAAAATTCTTCGAGATTACTTATTTCCACCCACCGCTATGCAAGAAGTATTGTGAGATACAGCGTGACCCAAATGTCCGTTAACATTTGACAAGGCATATTGGAATATTGGAGATATAGAAGTAATAACTGACACATATGATTGGCATGACATGCGGTTTTATTGACACCAAAATAAAGTACATAAGGAATCTCAAGTCTACCGCGATCGTCCGACCCCATTAAGGATGCTAAAAGACAACTTCCGACAACAATTTCGCATCATATCTAATGATTTATAAATAACATCTTTGCTAAACCTCGATTGTTGTGCTAATTATTGTTTGTGTTTTAGGACACCCTGTATATGACTTGAATACATGTTAGAAACTTTCAAATTCACTCAGGGAACACAGCAAAGAAAAGCGAAAATCTACATATGCACATTAGTAATATATCCTGTTGTTGTTGTTGTTGTTGTTGTTGTTGTTGTTGTTGTTGTTGTTGTTGTTGTTGTATATTTTGTATGTATGGCCGTTGGCTGTAATCAAAATAATGAGAAGCTTATATGTGGATTTTTCATCATCATTCACCACCGATCTCCATCCATAGCAGTTCTGTATGTGGAAGAGTACTTGACACTTATATACTTGGACTTTCTTAAATTATTTCAAATGTATCAAACATCTTCCTTGGTATTTTCCCTAATTCTTCTTCTTTTAAACAAATATTTGCCCTACTTTTCCCTCTTGAAGTCCAACTTGGCAAAGCGTAGACAAACTTTAGAGTATTAACTAGTAAACAAATATGTTTTATAATGTGTTCCTCGTTTCGCTCGAGATTGTACTCCGGAACTTAGTCATTTTCAGTCCATCAGTTTTTGTGCCAAGAAGGGTACAACTTCTTTCTTTTTACAATTGGATTTACGTCGCACACATAGGTCTTACGGCGAAGATGTGACAAGAAATGCCTAGGAGTGGGAAGGAAGCGGCCGTGGCCTTAAGGTATATCCCCAGCAGTTTCCTGGTGTGAAAATGGGAAACCACGAAAAATCTTCAGGACTGCCGACAATGGAGTTCGAACTCACTATATCCCGAATGCAAGCTTACAGCTGCGCGCTCCTAACCGCACGGCCAACTCTCCTAGCTCAAATGAGAAGAGGAAAGTGAAAAAGCCCATGCATCTTCTTCCCAGCACGACTGATTTGTATTCCGACAGACTAGCAGATATTCCTGATTCTGAGTGCCTCCACACTCACAAAGGAGGCATCTCGATGAACGAAGGAATCTCCACTTCATTAACGGGGGACCTACACCTTTGAACATAAGAAAAAGACATGTATTAAACTTTATTTTCCGAGGCAATGGAAATGAACACTGAAAGGAAACTTAGTATGACAAACGCATTATTACTTAACAACATGCCTACATATTTAGAAATCATACAAACCTATGCCATTATATATAATTAATTATTCAAAATGGTGGTGTATCATAGCCACTATTTTGTCGTCTCCCTGATAATTTTCAAACACATCAATATTTTTCTATGATCTTTTTTATTATGATTAGTAATCTTATTACTACAACATGTGCTATAATCAGTGAAGTCTATCAAGTCTATCTTTTCGTGAAGTTATTTTCAAGTAGTCAATTTTTTATTAATTTTCATATGAAAATATTTTAAACCCCTAACCAATAAAGCTAGCTCAATAATTCTAGTATATTTATCTCCTTCTTCTGTATGATATATACATGCATGAAAAATTTCATCTTAATATCTTAAAACTTCCAGACTTTTCAGGGAAACGAGCAACAAACTTACTGATAACGGGCTTGCTTGGGGGACAGGGCTTCACGTTTCTGGTCATAACTCCGAAAGTATTGGAGATATCACCCAAACTTTTGCAGTGTTATAAAGAAAAAAGTTCAATTTTAAGTGAAAAAATAAATTGAAAAGTCAAATTTTTGGTCGGTCAAAGGTGTTGTTCCTCCCTTAAGTTATTCTTATATCTGGATGCACCAACACATAAATGGTTGTGAGTGTTCGACACTTGAGGCTGTACACTAAAAAACAAAATATCGTCGCCCTGTTCTCTTTTTTAATGGCTCATCACTAATGCCGTCACGTTAAAATCACCATACAACCATAGCAATGTATTAAGCATCGATAATGGAAGTTCTCTTAATAAATAAATGATAAAAGTTAGGATGAAATAAGTCAAGATATTCATAATAAAGTTGGTTTCCAAGCTCGACGAGGAATTAAGGAAATACGCACTCTCTCTCTCTCATCGTCACTCAATTTAATGTTATACATTTCTGCCTTTATTTTCACATACGCATTACTATAACCGTATTTCTAGTTTATTCTCGGATTATGTGACTCAACCCTTCTTGAAATTTGTCATTATTTTTTGGACTGAAGTGAAACCACGCTGTAAGAAAACACAATCAAATATACAGTATATAACTATATGCATATGCTGTAATTTAGAAAGGATACACAAAAGCTGTCTGAAAAACAGTAACACCATGAAGTTAACATAAGGTCAGGTTATGTTAGGTTGATAACTAAATTTCATTCCATTTCAACTTATACTCATCTCAAAAACACATCATAAAAACAAGTTTAAAATACATTCTTACCTCCCGATAATGTTGCAACTCTTGTTATCACTGCGGTATATGTCTATGTTTGCTATGTCTTCCTTTTTCAATTCCTCGTAGGTATTTATGATAGCTTTTTGAAGCGAGCTTTGTAAGGGAGATGACGTCGGTTCGCTTTTCGGAGAAGTTCTTTCAGATTTCCTTTGGTTCTCGGACATCATAATTAAATTCTACATAACAACTGGACGAAATAAAACTATTATTAACTAATTTATGAATTCGTAATTTCACACCAGCTACATTATTAAATGCATTATTAGAATATGCCATAATTGTACGTACCTAGTATTATGCAAATTGATTAACAATCCTATGTAAAAAGAAAATATGCACTACCAGTTCTCGCAAATGTAATAGTAGTGAGATTCCACAACACGGCAATGGCAGTACCGGCACGTATAATCACGCAAGTCACAACAAACTTATAACTAGATAGTGCCAAAAAACGAGATCAAGGCCGTACACAGGGGGAAGCTTAGGGAGGTTAAAACCTCCTCCGAAATAAAAGTGAAGTTGACTGATTTAAACAGTACTTACGGAGTTTCAATTAGCCTACAATAAATTATAAATATTATAAAAAATGCATTTTAAAAATAAAAAATCGAACTTAACCTATAAAATGGTTAAATGTTTCTCTATGAATATAGTTAACAAATTTACTGACAACATAAATGGAAATTTTAATTTTAGTGAGATGTATGGATTGTTTGCTTAATACATTTTGCACCATAAAACTCCATACTACGAAAAACGTAAACTTAAGCAATTTGCTCAATAGTGCCGAACGTTGAAGGAATAAAGAGCCCGGGAAGATTTCAAATTGTGAGTCTCGGATAGCTCTATCAAACTAAAACGACAAATTTCTCAAATCACTTCCGGCCTAAATGCAGTTCCGGAAAAACAGCGTAAAATCGATTGATTCATTACTCGTCAAATTAACTTATTTGCATAATTATTTCTTCAATGTGTTCCTCGGTTCAATACCCACAGAAGTTTTTTTTTTTTAAAAAAAGCTCGCAGTTGCGATCAACAGTGTTTTGTAAGAAGGAAGTGAGCTTCCAGACGAAACTATCTTTACATCGGTCTGTTTTCAGACCAACTTTGCTTTACGGCTGCGGAAGCTGGGTGGACTCAGGATATCTTATTCATAAGTTAGAAGTGTCTGTCTGTTAGGTCATCAGCCCAGAGGCTGGTTGGATCCTCAAGTAGCACCACCAAAAGTTATGAGGTTATAAGGAAACCGCAAAAACCAATGGCAGCACCAAAATGAGGCGTACTAGGCAAGACGAGGAGTGAGGTAGTTTGCCATTGCTTTCCTCACTGGGTCAGAAAGTGCTATTGCAGCACGACTGACCCTCTGAGCAACACCTTTCATAACACTCAGATGCACTAGACGTGCTCTGAATGTCATTACTCAGCACCACCCATACCCCAGCAGCTTCCATATTGTCACAGCCATGGATGAGACTGGGACTTCGGTGAAAGCTACACTTTACTCTGGCCTGTGAAGTAACAGACATGAAAGTACCAAGAATGATTGCTGGTCAGGTGGGAACAATGGCAGGAGGGTGCTCGGAATGAGGAGATAAAGGCTAATTTAGGAATGAACTCGATGGATGAAGTTGTACGCATAAACCGGCTTCGGTGGTGGGGTCGTGCGAGGCGAATGGAGGAGGATAGATTACCTAGGAGAATAATGGACTCTGTTATGGAGGGTAAGAGAAGTAGAGGGAGACCAAGACGACGATGGTTAGACTCCGTTTCTAACCATTTAAAGATAAGAGGTATAGAACTAAATGAGGCCACAGCACTAGTTCCAAGTAGAGGATTGTGGCGACGTTTAGTAAATTCACAGAGGCTTGCAGACTGAACGCTGAAAGGCATAACGATGATGATGTATGTATGTGTGTATGTATGTATGTATGTATGTATGTATGTATGTATGTATGTGTATGTATGTATGTATGTATGTATGTATGTATGTATGTATGTATGTATGTATGTATGTATGTATGTATGTATGTATGTATGTATGTATGTATGTATGGCCACATCGATTGTAGTTACAAGGGCTTACGTGAAACTCTGCATTGACACATTAGCGCTCGTAGTGGTAGAAAGAAGATAAACTGCTAATCTAATAGCCCGGATAACGACGATTAAGAAAAGGATTGTAATGTTTACGAATGAATAAAAAATATATTATCATACTTTATACATTTGATTTACCTAAAATTCGTAGCTCATATCCCTAGGATGTTGTCAACATTGAGTTGCTTGCCTATAATATAATTTCGTGTGGCTATTTCTAGCCGGGTGCAGCCCTTGTAAGGCAGACCCTCCGACGATGGTGGGCGTCATCTGCCATGTGCAGGTAACTGTGTGTTGTTGTGGTGGATGATAGTGTTATGTATGGTGTGTGAGTTGCAGGGATGTTGGGGACCGCACAAACACCCAGCCCCCGAGCCATTGGAATTAACCAATGAAGGTTAAAATCCCTAACCCGGCCGGGAATCGAACCCGGGACCCTCGGAACCGAAGGCCAATACGCTGACCATTCAGCCAACGAGTCGGACAGTTGCTTGCCTGAAAGGCTAAAACTGTGGATGTTTGTTTTCGGAAGCCCCCCCCCCCAACCACAATCCTAACCCCCACCGAAATTTTCCTAAGTACGGCCTTGTGCGAGATGAAGGGTAACTGTAAGATATTGTATCGGCGAGCAGGGTCCCTAAACTGTGTGGTTAGTGACACAGAATCAAACCGAACAGTTATAAAATACCTATAAATCAGGACCTTCAGTATTAAGAGGGGAGAGAGAGTAAGGTTATACCCTTAGTGTACACACTTACAGTGGAGGCGTTTGGGAATTAGAAGTTGGGGGGGCGAATGTACAGGCAGCAAAAGGTACCGCGGTTTGTGGAATATAGCGACCATAGGGAGGGAGGGTAAATATATACATGAAGACTCTGAAATGGTATGATTTTTTATGCTCTCTGAGCTAATTTCGACAGAGAGGTAAATGGAGGAGGAGGTTGATAGTTTACCAACGTAAGTGCGGTGACCTTTTTTTTTTCTTTTCTTGAGATACAACAATACAACTTTCACCAAAGGAACAACATTACATATGTATTACAATTAAATAAAATTATGACATGATTATACAATTAGAAATAATTTACAATTTGTCTACACACTAAGAAAGTAACAGACACTAAAGAGACTGCCAGACTGACGAATGCGCGTGGCAAGCGGGTGAATCATACCTCAGTGTCCATGTCCATGACCTTGGCAAAATACCCCTGCTACCCTTCCTCACAGCACAAATAAAGTCTCCACTACTTGCTATGGCGCTATAACAATTGGTTAGCGGCGACGGACGACATTTTGTGCGTATATCCGCTAATGATTTTGTTAATAATTAAATTAAATAAAATATAGAATTTTATATCACTGGTGTATTTACTTAAGTACGTAGAAATTATTTGTCATGTTTGGAATTATAGTGTATCTTCCTCTTCTTTTCTTCATGGGGGCCTCTAAACATTAGTTCCTAATTAGCGTCGACCTCTAAGATCTGTTGCTACCATGTGCAACATGCCCTACGGTGCCTTTCTCTACAATTATGCCTCACGAATGGGTGATAAATCTAATGCAACCTTTGGTGGCCTCGTAGTCCTAATTCTTACCAAGTTCCAGGTTGGACTGATAAAAAAAAATATAGGCATCACCATCGCGCTGTACTTCCTCATACTTCACCTCAAGTTGTAGTACTAATTTAATATGATGTTGCCCGTGCAATATCTCCACTTACAAGTTGCTAATTAACTATCCGAAATCGGGGATGGATATATCAATCAAACGCGTTGGTTGCATGACAATATTAAGTCAATATCTCAGGGTAAAAACATCTATACATATTCAACAATACTATTTACTTTCGCAAGTTCCGTTGAAGAGGGTGTATAGTTCAATGTGTTACTCATTTACTCCGAAATCCTACCGTAGAATTAATATAAGCCTTTAAATATCATGACTCCGAAATATCAGCCTAAATGTATCCTTACAACTAATCTTCCTATCTCTACCTTTGAAAATAAACGCTAGAATAAGCTTAAAACTAATTTATTAGCATGCCAATATTATAATTAACAAAATAATGATCATCTTTGGTAATAGAGGAAAGTAAACTCAAAAAATCACATATTATTTTTCTTGACAACTAAAATTGACGAATTGACATAATTAAAATTGGGCAGGTATCTTTAATTCATCTGGGCAATTATTATTTTGTTGCGTGACCACATTTCATCATTTTATTTCATCATGGGGACAATTAGGATTTATTCTTTATTAACCTCTTAACTGGGTGTTATTGATGTGCTTGGTGTAACCTGCCCTGTGTGTTTTTTCAGCAGATTGTGTTACACAGCAGGATAGGCAGAAAAGTTAGTCATATCATTCACCTGTGGTACAAAACGTAAAATAAAAGCATTTGAATTAATAAATTTTAATGTTAGAGAAATTTTAAACCATTTTTACATTAACTGCAAGGTCATTTACCTCGTTGGAATTTCAGAGTTTGGCCCATATTTTACAGCCGAAAGTTGAAACAAATCAAAGCAAAGGGTATTTATAAATATCATATCATGCATGTGACATTCTGAACCATTTTTCATTAACTGCAAGGTCATTTACCTATTTGAAATTTGAGTGTTTTGTTCATATGTCCATATGTTAGCACCTAAAATTAAAACAAAAAAGAAAGGAATATTTACGAATTACACCTCATGCTAGTGACATTGTGACAGATTTTACATTAACTTCACGGCCAGTTACGTCATTTACCTCACTAGAACTGCAGTGATTTGTCTCAGAGATAGTTTTCAAAAAGTAAGGGGTTGCGATACTTTCCCGTTTGGAGAAGTACATACTGTTTTCTGGCTTATGAACAATCCCCTGCAGAATTAGAAGTCCAATTAGAGATTTTATCTGAGTTAGATTTGTATCCACCCAATCTCCCGCTTGTGACCGCAGTTTCAAGTTCGGATAGGCTTCTAAAACCTGTTTAGCATACACATGGGTCTGTTCGGCAATAAGTTGAAACATGTCATTTTCTATGAACTGTTCAAAATATTCCAACACATTGGATTCATCGTCGAAGTCCACATTTACACCACTAGCACCAGAAAATACGAATTTCTGACGTGAAACACCACGCGGCGGGAAAGGTTGAAACATGTCTAGCACTTGGTCTTCATCCGATACGTCATATTGTTTATCTTGTTCTTCATTCTCATTCTCTGAACCACTTTCACTATCAGAATCATCATCATCTGTATCAAGCCACTCATCTTTGGAATTCTGAGAACATAAATCGTCACAATCGTTCTCTAAGTGTTGAATAATCTCGTTTCCTTCGAGCGTTTCGAACTTACGCCTTGAACTAGATCCTGCCATATTTGGCCTACTGCGGACAAGTAACACCGTACAGTTGTAAAATAAAAACCAACAAACTTCAAGGAGCATGATATGTGGTATTTGCTGCCATAGTGCAGGAAAAACATCAATTAAGACGATAATACACGACGCGGCAAAGTAGCTCGTCATACCCAGGAGATATTCGCGGTAAAAGACGAGTACGTATATATTCGTCATGCCCATTACCCTGTAACATTCAGCGTACGAATATATACGTCATGCCCAGTTAAGAGGTTAAAGGAGGGAGTGGTCTTTCTTTCCTTTAGGTCTCTTTGCAGTACCCTTTGGAATTGGTTTGGGAATTTGCGTATTGACTTGTTTATGGCATGAGATAAGTAACTCTTTCCAATGATGGCTTCAAAATGCCATTTTAAGTATCTAAAAGAAATTAATCCTAACCATAAATATAAATTCCAACATCCTTATATATATTAAAAATGTATGCCAAAAATAAAATTAAATATCTTCATTTACGAGTGCCATCGCCATGTTCTTCAACCGTCATGACCTGTCAGAATCGTACCGACCAATTAATTATTATGTGTATTTTCAATTAAAATTACCCCTTCTGCTGCCTACTAATTTTACCATTTTCAGGTTAACGCGTGCTCCAATGCTGTATATTCATTATGTGAGACAAATATATTACTAGGCGACTATATCTCTATTCTATATGCACTTCAAAACACATGTAAATTACGATCAATTTATCTCCATATTCCAAATAAGTTCGACCAATAGACCATTTAATCTCACTGCTACACTTAATATATTCACGTATCTAGGTCTTAATTTCACTGCTTGCCTCATTTTCAATCGCAACATAACTGTAGCTAAGCATAAATTCGCACCTATTTCCTTCAATCATTTACTTACACAATACTTATTCAACATCTCAAATCTCCAACAACATATTATCGTTTCTGCATTTAATTACTGCGATTCCACCGCATACAACAACATTTCTACTCAGCTTCTTCGTAATGTCTACCACGTCGCAGTAAAACATTTCTTTTACCTTAATATCTACTCAAAACACCGCAAGCTGCTACTGTTTATTTCAACTCATCGTAAATGTAGACGATATCGGCCTCGTTATTCAATCTGGTCATTGGGTAGCCTAGGTTTATTATTATTATACTGCACTTCACTTTCATATCTCAGCCTCGCCTAGCTTGAATACTACGTTTCCCTAAGCATATAGGTTCAAAACATCAATTCTCTTCCCGATACTGCTCACATTAACCTCAGATCAAACTTTTGAGCACGGCAGTATATTACTACACATAAATAATACGTATCTGTGGTTATTTTCTCCGGCATATGCCTTAGAATTCACACAATGGCACAACAGGTCATATATTTGGCACTACAGCATTCCTACAATTATACTACACCAAATGAAATACTTTAGAGTTAAATGTCTTAGAATGTTACTTATCTCATGGCCATGTTATGTCCGACGTTGCTTTCTCCTTCCTGCTCACGGCATCTCGGAACGTCTAGCCTTGTGCCGGATCACGTCATGCTGGATCTCTAGGTCTTCAGGCTTGAGCTTACGATGATCTGGTCAGCCTCCCTCCATCGCTTTAGGCTAGCTCAATTTCGTGTCCAATTTCCATGCAACGAAAAGATATTATTAAATTGATAGAATACATCTTAATTTTCAGTATATAGAGCTTTTCCAAGGACTTTCTCTAACTGTATTTATATTTCTTTTCCTCTAAAGATACTGCTCAGATTCAATTTTATTTTCATAAACTGGCTCTTCCTTGGTTTTTTATGTTGTCTGAATAATGTTCTTTAAATCTTATAAATGGGCTATACGTATAATTTGATGAAAATTTGGCCGTTTATTAAGTCAGTGTAGGCCTTATTTACGAATGCCGTATTCCAACACCTCTTCTTCCGTACAGTATTTGAAATCTATTATGCGTGTTTCCCTGCCGTTTTTACGTATTTTCCAGTAGTTTGTTTCTGGATTCTTCCTTCGTATGGCTCCTATTATGGTTATATTGATTATGTCCGCTAATCTTCTGGTCAAGTAATTGCAATTCACAGTCCGTTTACGACGAAAAATCTTCTTGCCAAAGTAGATAATAATAGACCGTTTTTCAATTTTTTTTACGTATAATGGTTCATTTCTCATAGAGTTTCCTTTCCATCTCGCCAGGCACTGCCTCCTAATTGCAGTCAACTTGTCACAAAAAGTTATTCCGTGCATTCTTAACGCTTGAAGCTGATCTGCGCCATTTTTCTTCCGATCTATCTTCATGTCAACTGACGTCAAAATGTAACGTAATGGTACACATGTTTTTCTTTCATTCCCACCTAGATATACCTGCTCCCTTCACAAACCTGCAGGTTTAGTGTAAGTATACTTCCGCTAGATAGTACCACAATTATAAATATTATTGAATGTATATGTTTGATCCGACATTTCGTAACTATTACAAATGATCGAGGAAATACGCGATGCAGAAAAGAAACTACTATAATTGTCGATAATTATAATTCTCAGGGCTTGTCACTCATGCCGCACATCATATAATGAATCTGAGTATAAATGTTGAGAAATTTTTTCAAGTCAAGTCCGCGGCTATTATTTTTATACTTCACTCCCTTTCTATCCCCGCCCAAAGGAGTGCTATGAGCGTCTCACACAACAGTTTAGTTTTTTCCAGATAGTAAGTCATATGTTTATCAATTTTGGTTGGCAGCTATGCCCAAACGTACATGCATAATCTAGCTGCTGTAAAATCCTCAAGCTGACGTTGCCATGGTTACTGCCGTTCGTTTCTTTATCCGATTCCTAGAGCAGGAGTAGTGTGGTTCCAATATCTCCATAACGGTTGGTTTTAGGGACTTAAAACATGTTTTTCGGGCGCGTAGGGCTTACCGAGTTTTGTTCTTCGCGTCAATAGGATTAAACTGAGCTTTGTCTCGTCCTTATAGCACAAATTCGATATTTTGCCTATATTAGCCTATTACTCGTATATCTCCCCCGTGTACTCCACTTCGAATTATTTTGAAAATAAAATACAGCCCATGTTACTCACGGACAATGTAGCTTTCTATAGGTGAAGTAATTTTTAAAATCGGTTCAGTAGTTTTTGAGTCTATTCGTTACAAACAAACAAATTTTTCCTCTTTATAATATTAGTATAGATAATTCCTAGTTTCAGTCGACTAAAATGGAATAAAAATGTAATGTTTTCTTCACAAAGTGGAAGGGTGACTGCCCCCACCCCCCACCCCATCCCCCTCCCTCTAATCACCGCTACTGCACACTTACATGACGAGTAGTATAGATTATCTCCGGCAAGTAACTCCAGGTGGCAGTTTTTCCTTTACCTCAGTCTGTGGCAGATGTAGTTCCTCCTTCCACCTTTTAAGCCTTCTACTTTCTCGAGAACAAGATAATGGACTTGTTCTTCTTAGAAGTCCATAAAAGTGGAAGAATCTCTAAGCCTCCCAAAGCAATACTACAGAAATTTGAAAATGAACAAGAGCTCGCAAAGAAGGTCGGATAGGAAGATGAAATAAAGAGCCTCTCTGAAGCAAACGGAAATTAATTCTTTGACACTTGGAGACTCACCACTTCACCAATTTCCTGCAGTATTATAAAACTTGTTCTCTTTTATCAGTCAGAGGGGAGTACTCAACAAAGGAAACCACCTTTTTCCCTAATTATTTTACAACTGTTTGCTTGCTTCTACTGCCCATTAATTTTGGCCACACAAGTAACCGTCACGATTTTTAGAATCATAATTCGTCTCTTCATCCGTTCCAAACAACGAGATTACTCCAGCCTGAATATGTCACATACGAATATGTAATTGCCTTTGTTTCACTCTTCAGCCAGCTTAATCCGGCACGTTTTTTCCGCTGTCGCTGGGGCTTTATTCTTCATGTAACCACTCTATCTGGTGTACAGTACTCATCTACTAACCCTGGACAGAGGTAGGATATGTTCATTGATGAACAAATGTTTTCTGCAGGTCACTCGTTTTTTACATTATTATATTTATTATTATTATTATTATTATTATTATTATTATTATTATTATTATTATTATTATTATTATTATTATTATTATTATTATTATTATTATGATTGAAAACATTTCTTAGCAGACAATGTACTATTTGCTTTACGTCGCACTGACACAGGTAGGTCTTGTGGAGAAGTGGGGAACCACGAAAAACCACTTCGAGGAGGGCTGAGGTCAGAATCCAACCCTCTCTACTCAGTTCACCTCCCGAGGCTGAGTGGACCCCATTCCAGGTGGTGAAGTGTATGCGGTGCAGTTGCCTCCTTACAGTCGTGGAAGAAATGGGTTTCTAGACTCCCAACATTCAACTGGGCGATGATCTGACTCACAGTCTGGTTTCATGCATAAATGGTTAGCGTGCTGGCCTTTGGTCGCAGGGGTCCCGGGTTAAATTCCCGGCGGGATCTGGAATTTTAACCATCATTTGTTAATTTCTCTGGCACGGGGGCTGGGTGTATGTGTTGTCTTCATCATCATTTTATCCTAATCAAGACGCGCAGATTGTCTACGGGAGTTAAATGACAAGACCTGCATCTGGCGAGCCGGATATGTCTTCGGACACTCCCGGCACTAAAAGCAAAACGCCATTTCATTTCACTACCTTCAGTATTAACAGGGGAGAAAGAGTTACGTTGTACACTCTATGTATAGTCTTACGTGTCAAGGGGTATAGGCCTGAATTACAAGTATGCCACCAATACCGAATCAACTCTAAACTAATTATTTAATCAATTACTGTGTAAGGAATCTCCAGCAGAACGTTATCAGATCCGTGTTTCAATGCTACTAGTTGATTGGAAACCACGTTGTATTCTTGATTGCTACACGACAGACTGGTCACAGTCAATTTGGTGCTCAGCTTTACCGCCCATAAATATTCTGCTTCATGAGCGAGTCGACTACGGACAGCACACATCAAGTTTCGTCAGGTTCACAAAGAACAGTTCTCTCCTTGAGACCGAAAGAAGAAAACGTCAATGCGGTTACCCCAAATTTCTCTACTTCACGCAATTTAAATCTTACAATAGTCCTGGTGACAAACATTTATTTCGTTTCTCGAACACATATCCTCGTGGGTTTACATAATATTTTTGCTGTTTTCTTTTTTCTTTCTTTTTCTTTTTTCTTTCCTTCCTTCTTTCCTTCTTTTTTAATCCGTTTACCCTCCAGGGTTGGTCTTTCCCTTGGTCTTTCCCCCACCTCTACCGCCTCAAGGGCAGTGTCCTGGAGCGTGAGACTTTGGGTCGGCGGAATACGCTGGGAAGGAAGGCCAATACCTCGCCCAGGCGGCCTCGCCTGCTATGCTGAATAGGGGCCTTGGGTGGGGTATGGTAATACTGGAAGGGATAGACAAGGAAGAAGGAAGGATGGAAGCGGCCGTGGCCTTAAGTTAGGTACCATCCCGGCATTTACCTGGAGAAGGAGAAACCACGGAAATCCACTTCGAGAATGGCTGAGGATCCAACCCCTCTCTGCTCACTTCACCTCACGAGGCTGAGTAGACCCGTTCCAGACCTAGTACCACTCTCCATATTTCGTGGTAGAGCCGGGAATCGAACCCGCGCATCCGGGTTAGCAGCTAATCACACTAACCACTACACCATAGAGACGAACTGTTCTCTCTTCTATCTCTTAGAAAACAAATTAGGTTTCATCAAAAGCGAACATCATACTCTTCTTTTCAATGACATCCGCACCAAAACGATCTTGAAAATATACCATAAGTCCATTGTAGAATATTGTTGTTGCACCTTGGAAAAACCAGTGAAGCGCTGAACCTCATCTTTCACCTCTTCGTCGGTGTTTATTTGAAAATTCGCGCCTTGGACGAAGAATGATGCCGCCATTTGGTCTCAAGTGTGAAGTGGAACCCCCAGGTTTCGTCACCCATCACAATCGAATCCAAAAAATTGTCCTTTTCATCTGCATAGCGGTGAAGACCAAACAACAATCACGCGTGTGATGGCATCCCTCTTCGCCCAAGCGTGAAAATTCAAACAAATACTGACGATGAGGTAATGAAATGAAATGGCGTATGGCTTTTAGTGCCGGGAGTGTCCGAGGACAAGTTCGGCTCGCCAGATGCAGGTCTTTTGATTTGAAACCCGTAGGTGACCTGCTCGTCGGGATGAGGATGAAATGATGATGAAGACGACACATACACCCAGTCCCCGTGCCAGGGAAATTAACCAATTAAGGTTAAAATTCCCGACCCTGCCGGGAATCGAACCCGGGACTCCTGTGGCCAAAGGCCAGCACGCTAACCATTTAGCCATGGAGCCGGACGACGATGAGGTGAAATATGAGGTTCAACGCCTCCTCAACGGCACCGCGGCGAACTAGTATGACATGGACATACAAGAATTGCCACAGCGTCTACAAAAATGCATCTACCGAAATGGTGATTATGTATAAAAATAGATAAATGATGTATTATTAAGATGTTAAAATATGATGATGATTATTATTGTTATGATTAGAAATAAACGGTCCCTTGTATTTATTTAAAATAGGAGACCTTACTTTTGGGATTATCCTTGTATGTCTGGGAATGGGTCTCATTTATAACCATTAAATGCCAATGGAATGTGCTGAGATTCGACCCCCAACCTTGACTATAGAAAGCGTTGGCTTATCCACCTCTACACTACTCAGTCAGATTTTTTCCATATCTAAGAGCATATTTTGCTGTGTACGTTGCGTACAACAGAATACGTGCATATACTGCCTTAATGATTCAGTAAGTTAATATGATTATTGTAGAATAAATTACAAAATGCAATCTACTTTGCATTTACATAGAATTGAAAATGAGGATTATTATGAAGCCCTCAAATGTCCGTGGACAAAGCAGAAAGCACAGATGACAGTGTCCTTGCTAACAATATGTCAATGAAACAAAATGCGATCTCTGCCACATACACCCATTAAAAATTCCCAGTCAGCTTCCCAATATCGCCCGCGAGTACTCTAAAAAGTGAAATGACTATCTAGTCTGTCCTTTGGTAGTTTTTAATGGAAAGCTACTACATTCTTTCAACCGGAGATACGTCGACAATACTGTGAGAGAATTAGTAAGTAAAACTTACCGTACACCCTCTGTTTCTATAATATAAGAAGAAGAACATGGATTAAGGAAGTTCGTAAAGATGAAGAGAAGTGCAACATCCAGGAAGTTCAGATGTTAGACAGGAAAACATTTCGGACCATGATTAAAAATTTCGAAGGGTTTCAAGTCGAAAGAACCGCAAAGACGGGAAGACCCTGGACGGATAAACATAAGAAATAGCATAGCGTCCGTATGAAAGAGAACTGGAGGAACAGGAAATTTCAGACAAAGAAAAAATGAAATTGTAGCGTGATCCTAAGTGTTCAATTCGCAAATAAAAAAATAAAAGTAACGGTTACCCTCAGCTACCGACGAGGAGTCCCACAAACTACTGTAGATAACGAATCATTCGCTTCCGTTCAGATCGTTCATCTAACATCCTTGTTCTTCCCGGTACATTCCTCTTTCATAGTCTTAACCCGCGAGTGGTCGCTATATGAGATTTTCTCTCACATTATTTTTTATTGTGATATTACTTCACAGTGATGAAAGGGAGGTGACTGTTCCCTCTTCTAGCTGAGTTTATAACTGTCGTGAGTAGAGCAATTCACATTTGAAGAGTAAGCACCCCCTCCCCTAGTCAGAACAAAGGTTCCTATATGACCGTGCGCACTGCGTGAGAGTTTCTCTCATCGCGCGACCAATGCCGTTGGCGTTATGTTGCCAAGTGGAGCGGAAAACTTACGCCTGTTGTACGCGTTAGTATTTGTATTATGAGCACTTCTTGTTTTTGAAAATGTTATTGTGTTCAGAAAACCTGCTTTTAACGTAAATATTATTAGACTAGCAAATGTACCCGTGCTTCGCTACGGTACTCTACATTGTATACGGATATCGAAGTAAATTAGTGCACATTAAGTGAATAAGATTTTTAAATTGGGTTTGTCTTGGCTTTATCCGAGAATCAGTATTGTGAAAACCACAGACGTTGTTTCCAATGAAAGTGTGATTTGCGGAATTGCGATGATAACGGCAAGTCCACATGTTTACTGCAATTCACAACGAAGAAAGTAATTTTCGTTTAACGGCAGACCCCATTGCCTAGTGCGCGGCCAAAATCGATTTGGGGAGGTTTCATTACAATGGCAGACCCCAATTCCTACTTTCAGATAGATTACAGTTGAGGAACTTTTATTTTATTTGCAAGGACCTTCCTTACTGCCAGTCAAAAGTGAGTTGCGTTCTTATCTTTATAATGGCAGACGCATTTTCTAATGCCAGTCAGCTTCCTGCCAGTCACACCGAGTGGGTGAGATTGCATTATAATTAGCAGGCCACTATGCCTATCGTCAGTCACATTTTAGACGGGTCAATTTATTTAAAATGGAAGACACGCTACCTAGAGTTCTGCTAGTCGAATCGAGAAGGGATTTATGCATTAAAATAGTGCACAAGAGATGGAGAACGACCCCATTCTTATTGCCTGTCAAAGTCGATGTGGGGAGGACTGAAAACAATAGCAGAGAGTCACTATCGATTTGCAATGTATTTAATACCAATGGCAGACAAACCCTTTCTCGATTGCTACAAATCGACGTCAATGAAAGAATATAGTCGTCATACGGAAGTATAAGGATGTTAACCATCATTTACAGAATAACTGCTGCTAAACGGTACATCAAATCGAAAAACAGATTGTACGATAAGACGAACTTTCTGGCCATATCTTGGGGTCATCAGCTTACCCGTACCAAGTTTCACATTTCCGAGATTTCTGGAAGTGCCTCATTAATTCACGTCTTTTTTCATTTTTAAATATTTATATATACATCGCTCCAGCCCGACTTGCTTTTATATATATAGATGACGAATAAGCATGAGCACGTTGTAAAGTGCAGACTTCCACTTCGAGATTCATATCTCCTAAACGGTTTATGATATTAAGAAACGGTTTGCGCCATCAGACGCTTCATTTATTGCTCTACATGTTTGTTTCTAAACCATATCCTCGTATCTCCCATATTAAGGGGGTAAATTGAGTTCAAATTTTGAATAGGGTGAAATTTGGGTGCATTTTTAACATTTTACATTACTTTTTGCCTACTTATGTATAAGCTAGAATCATGAAATTTGGTACACATATGTCCTTTAATCGTGCCAATGTGCGCACCCAACGTGATGATCCTATCATTCTTATAAGTGTGTCAAACAATGAAATATACTTGTAAAATCACAAAATTTATGAACAATCCAGAAATACGGCCAAATTTAACGTATAAGGGAGAGAGATACGACAAAATGACAGAGGACCAAAGTTGTAGATCACTCCGAATTGAAGTGACGTTGTGCCATCCGTTTTGTGATACGACTTACCGTTTAGCCACAAAATAGCTCAAAAGGAATGTCTGCACAGTCATTAAAATTGACTCCATATTTCGATATCTTTGGGGGTAAAAAGTGAAAAATTTGGACATCTTGGAATTTTCCCGTCGGTTAGGGACCAAAAGCTATAATTTCACCAAATTTCAATTGTCTACCTCGTCTGGCAGGTTGTGCCGCCATCTTGATTTGGGGGGATGGGGGATAAAAATGAGGAAATTCCCGAAAATTTTTAAGCCCACGAAACCTATAGGTTATCGTTTTGGATATACTATACGACTGTGTTCTTATGCTGAGCCCAAAATTTGAGCCCCCCTAGCGTGCCCCCTTCAGGGAATTTTGAGAATTTCCGATTTTTCTAGGGATCCTGGGGTCATCAGTTTCTCCCGTACCAAGTTTCAAATTTCTGAGATTTCTGGAAGTGCCTCATTAATTCACGTCTTTTTTCATTTTTAAATATTTATATATACATCGCTCCAGCCCGACTTGCTTTTATATATATAGATGACAGATAAGCATGAGCACGTTGAAAAGTGCAGACTTCCACTTCGAGATTCATATCTCCTAAACGGTTTATGATATTAAGAAACGGTTTGCGTCATCAGACGCTTCATTTATTGCTCTACATGTTTGTTTCTAAACCATATCCTCGTATCTCCCATATTAAGGGGGTAAATTGAGTTCAAATTTTGAATAGGGTGAAATTTGGGTGCATTTTTAACATTTTTACATTACTTTTTGCCTACTTATGTATAAGCTAGAATCATGAAATTTGGTACACATATGTCCCTTAATCGTGCTAATGTGCGCACCCAACGTGATGATCCTATCATACTTATAAGTGTGTCAAACAATGAAATATACGTGTAAAAATCACCAAATTTACGAACAATCCAGAAATACAGCCAAATTTAACGTATAAGGGAGAGAGATACGACAAAATGACACAAGACCAAAGTTGTAGATCACTCCGAATTGAAGTGACGTTGTGCCATCCGTTTTGTGATACGACTTACCGTTTAGCCACAAAATAGCTCAAAAGGAATGTCTGCACAGTCATTAAAATTGCCTCCATATTTCGATATCTTTGGGGGTAAAAAGTGAAAAATTTGAACATCTTGGAATTTTCCCGTCGGTTAGGGACCAAAAGCTATAATATCACCAAATTTCAATTGTCTACCTCGTCTGGCAGGTTGTGCCGCCATCTTGATTTGGGGGGATGGGGGATAAAAATGAGGAAATTCCCGAAAATTTTTAAGCCCACGAAACCTATAGGTTATCGTTTTGGATATGCTATACGACTGTGTTCTTATGCTGAGCCCAAAATTTGAGCCCCCCTAGCGTGCCCCCTTCAGGGAATTTTGAGAATTTCCGATTTTTCTAGGGATCCTGGGATCATCAGTTTCTCCCGTACCAAGTTTCAAATTTCTGAGATTTCTGGAAGTGCCTCATTAATTCACGTTTTTTTCATTTTTAAATATTTATATATACATCGCTCCAGCCCGACTTGCTTTTATATATATAGATGACAGATAAGCATGAGCACGTTGAAAAGTGCAGACTTCCACTTCGAGATTCATATCTCCTACACGGTTTATGATATTAAGAAACGGTTTGCGCCATCAGACGCTTCATTTATTGCTCTACATGTTTGTTTCTAAACCATATCCTCGTATCTCCCATATTAAGGGGGTAAATTGAGTTCAAATTTTGAATAGGGTGAAATTTGGGTGCATTTTTAACATTTTTACATTACTTTTTGCCTACTTATGTATAAGCTAGAATCATGAAATTTGGTACACATATGTCCCTTAATCGTGCCAATGTGCGCACCCAACGTGATGATCCTATCATTCTTATAAGTGTGTCAAACAATGAAATATACTTGTAAAATCACAAAATTTACGAACAATCCAGAAATACGGCCAAATTTAACGTATAAGGGAGAGAGATACGACAAAATGACACAGGACCAAAGTTGTAGATCACTCCGAATTGAAGAGACGTTGTGCCATCCGTTTTGTGATACGACTTACCGTTTTGCCACAAAATAGCTCAAAAGGAATGTCTGCACAGTCATTAAAATTGCCTCCATATTTCGATATCTTTGGGGGTAAAAAGTGAAAAATTTGGACATCTTGGAATTTTCCCGTCGGTTAGGGACCAAAAGCTATAATTTCACCAAATTTCAATTGTCTACCTCGTCTGGCAGGTTGTGCCGCCATCTTGATTTGGGGGGATGGGGGATAAAAATGAGGAAATTCCCGAAAATTTTTAAGCCCACGAAACCTATAGGTTATCGTTTTGGATATACTATACGACTGTGTTCTTATGCTGAGCCCAAAATTTGAGCCCCCCTAGCGTGCCCCCTTCAGGGAATTTTGAGAATTTCCGATTTTTCTAGGGATCCTGGGGTCACCAGTTTCTCCCGTACCAAGTTTCAAATTTCTGAGATTTCTGGAAGTGCCTCATTAATTCACGTCTTTTTTCATTTTTAAATATTTATATATACATCGCTCCAGCCCGACTTGCTTTTATATATATAGATGTAATTCATGTGTGGGATTTTATTTTTTTACAACTCCAGGACGGAAGTTATTTTTATGTACATTGCATATGTTATTTTAAGTAGCAATTTGTGTCTTTAATAAAGAGCTAATCATTTCATATTTATGTCGGGCTCCATGGCTAAATGGTTAGCGTGCTGGCCTTTGGTCACCGGGGTTCCGGGTTCGATTCCCGGCAGGGTCAGGTATTTTAACTATAATTGGTTAATTTCACTAGCACGGGGGCTGAGTGTATGTGTCGTCTTCATCATCATTTCATCCTCATCACAATGCGCAGGTCGGCTACGGGAGTTAAATACAAAACCTGCACCTGGCGGGCCAAACTTCTCCTCGGACACTCCCGGCACTAAAAGCCATACGCCATTTCATTTTCTTTATTTCATTTTTATCTAAAATATATAAGGTAGAACTTGCGTTTCATTTCAGTGGTAAATTTCAGCCTTACGCCCCACAAATCTGTGAAAAATGTCATATTTATTTTAATGTGAGAGAAAGGCTCACGCGCGACCACTCACGTTACATTTTGGCCAGCGACCACTCGCGGGTTAAGCAATCACGCAGCTGGTCAATATTGAACAGTTTTGTGGAACCGAACTGAAGTAGTGCAGGAGTCTCACAGACTCCACGTCAGTACGAAGAAGTATGCGAGAGCTGTTTAATCAGGTGTGATAAAAGATTTTTATTTATCATATCATATGATGTAGTAATCTAGTATTTATTCATTTATTCACAGTTTAATTTTTATTTTATGAGAACAAACGTGACTGTTCACGATTTTTCGATCATTAAAGCGTTTATCATGTTTATTACAAGTCAGAAAACACGCCATGTTGATTCTTAACTAAGCCGTCTCGTACAATGCATGCTAAACATAGTGATAATAGTTTGCTCATGAAAATTTAAACTAATTTGAAATGTATTTCAGGGAGTCCTCAGACCCGACGTCAGTAATAATTTTATTGAGTTCTCGCCTCAGCAATTGAAGGATAATAATAATAATAATAATAATAATAATAATAATAATAATAATAATAATAATAATAATAATCGAATTACAAGAAAGGAAAATGCGAAAACGGAATTTGGATAAAAACGAAATCATAGGAAATCTATCAGTTATAGAAAAAAATTCAGGAAATGGCGATTACAATTTTATGGTCCCTTATATAGAACGGATAATAACTGGCTCATAAATAAACTTTTCAACTTAGCCTTATTAATGAAAAATCACAATAATTGGCTAAAATAAATCAGTGAAGACCTAAAAGATATTGGCACTAATGAAGAAACCATTCAAGATAGAATAAAATTCAGAACCTAAATTCATAAACGCCAATTATCTGTAAAGCCCATCCGACTAAATACAGGATGGACTTAACAACATAACAATGAACACAGCAAGAAGATGAAGAGATATTGGGAAGAGAAGAAAAATCAAACAATGTGCTAGTAAGTTCAAACGCGCTCCTTATTTGGGCATAACGAATCATATAATAATAGCAAATACGGTAAGTTCGTCAATTTTTATCACTCCCAGAAGTAACAAAGTAACCTCATTTTTTCGAAAAGCTTTTTTTTTTTTTTGCAAGTTGCTTTACGTTGCACCGACACAGATAGTTCTTATGGTGACGATGGGACAGGAAGGGGACAGAAGTGGGAAAGAAGTGGCCGTGACCTTAATTAAGGTACAGCCGCAGCATTCGCCTGGTGCGAAAATGGGAAATCACGGAAAACAATTTTCAGGGCTGCCGACAGTGGAGTTCGAACCCACTATCTCCGGAATATTGGACACTGGCCGCACTTAAGCGACTGCAGCTACCGATTCCCTGATATTTTTTGTCGGTATAGTTCTGATATATTATGTATAATATATGTCGTACAGATGTTAAGTATAGAACCAGTGTGGCCAACCGGACACCGATGGAACCGATTCACGACCTTCCGATTTTTCGTCGGATGCCCCCTCGATAGTGACACGATGGCATTGGCAATTCTCTTTCTCTTGACAGAGATCTCTTTGGCATGTACTGTGAGTACTCTACACGACATAACAAGCTGAGTAGTATAATTGGATGGTTCTGCGGCCTCCTCCTCCCGCGGGAAATTTGAATTTTGGCGGGAAATTTGAATTTTGGCGCGAGATTTGAATTTGTAAACAAAGCCACGTGCTTTTTGACAGCTGTAATCGACAACAACGCATCGCTAACCTTACTGCTGCCATCTTGACGGGCCTAAACCTCAGTAGTACCAACTTAACCTAACTAGCGCGAGATTTGAATAGATACAAAATCCACGTGCTTTTTGTCAGCCACGTGCTTTCTGACAGACAACAACGCATCGCTAACTTCAGTACTGCCATCTTGACGGGCCTAACCCTCAGTGCTACCAACTTAACCTCACTAGCGCGAGATTTGAATAGGTAAACAAATCCACGTGCTTTTTGACAGCTGTCATCCGCCATCTTTAAACTACAGAGCACCGTGCTGCCCTCTTTATCGCAGTAGCTGTAAATTCGTCACCTGTCATCGGCAGTGCTGCCATCTTGGCGGGTCTAAACCTTAGTGCTACTAACTTAACCTCACTAGCGCGAGATTTGAATCGGTAAACAAATCCAGGTGCTTCTTGACAGCCACGTGCTTTTTTGACAGCTATCATCGACAACAACGTATCGCAAACCTCAGTACTACCATCTTGACGGGCGTAAACCTTAGTGGTACCAACTTAACCTAACTAGCGCGAGATTTGAATCGGTAAACAAATCTAGGTGCTTCTTGACAGCCACGTGCTTTTTTGACAGCTATCATCGACAACAACGTATCGCAAACCTCAATACTACCATCTTGACGGGCGTAAACCTTAGTGGTACCAACCTAACCTAACTAGAGCGAGATTTGAATCGGTAAACAAATCTACATGCTTTTTTGACAGCTGTCGTCCGCCATCTTTAATCAAGAGAGCAACGTGCTGCCCTCTTTGTGGTAGCGGTAAATTCTACGTGCTTTACAAACTCACGTGCTTTTTTCTGGCAGCTGTCATCCGCCATATTTAAACTACAGAATACCGTGCTACCCTCTTGCGTCAGCTGTCATCCGCCATCTTTAATCAAGAGAGCGAAGTGCCGCACTCTTTAGTTGAAATGTGGTGGCAGCAAATTCTACATTCGCCATCTTTAATCTACAGAGCGCCGCGCTGCACTCTGTGGTGGCGGACAATTTGAAAAGCTGCCAAGAGAGCATCGTGTTGGCATCTTTATTCTTTGACATGTGGTGGCGGCAAATTCCACATCCGCCATCTGAGAGCACCGTGCTGCGCTCTTGATCGTAGTAGCGGACAATTTAAAAAGAAGCGATTAAGAATATAATCGAACACTGTACTCGATACAACATATTATCAGAACATCGATTTGTTCTAAGAGAAAACAAGAGTACAGTTTTGAACGGCTTGCGTATGATAGCGATTGTTATAACCTACTTTTCCTGCTCTGTTATGGCATAGCTTTATCGAACATACAACGCGATCTTACACATAAGACAGCGCACGTATCGCGTACCTGCAGTGATGCATGTTCAGTCTTGATCACACATACTGCTGTTAGAAAACCTATTACAACTAGAATCGCATACTATAGTTCGATGTTGTAGAACACAGCATTGCAAGACTAGAATCAAGCACTGTTTAGAAAGAAAAAATTCTCTTCTCAACATACTTACTGAGCTGCTCGTCCTGCTCTGTGATTGTAAAACATAACAAGACTAGAATCGAACACTGCACTCGATGTTGTTAACTTCAACATGTGATTAGAACATTACATCAGATTAAAACATAGCAAGACTAGAACCGAACACTGCACTCGATGTTGTTAACCTTAACATGTAATCAGAACATTAATTGATGTGTTCAAAACACTAGATAAGCAATCAAGACTAGATTCGAACACTGTACTCGATACAACGTGTATTTAGAACATGTTAGGGGATACCTTTGTTCTAAGAAAATCAGATTAAAACATACCAAGACTAGAATCGAACACTGCACTCGACGTTGTTAACCTTAACATGTAATCAGAACATTAATTGATGTATTCAAAACACTAGATAAGTGATCAAGACTAGATTCGAACACTGTACTCAATACAACATGTATTTAGAACATGTTAGGGGATACCTTTGTTCTAAGAAAATCAGATTAAAACATAGCAAGACTAGAATCGAACACTGCACTCGATGTTGTTAACCTTAACATGTGATCAGAACAGTAATTGATGTATTCAAAACACTAGATAAGTGATCAAGACTAGATTCAAACACTGTACTCAATACAACATGTATTTAGAACATGTTAGGGGATACCTTTGTTCTAAGAAAATCAGATTGAAACATAACAAGACTAGAATCGAACACTGCACTCGATGCTGTTAACTTTAACATGTGATCAGAACATTAATTGATGTGTTCAGATCACTAAATAAGTGACCAAAACTAGAATCGAACACTGTACTCGATACTACATATGATCAGAACATCGGTGGATGTGTTTACAACATGTCTGTGGTATACCTTTGTTGTAAGAAAAAAATTAGAATAGAATTCTGAACAGCTTGCGCAAGATAGCAACTCTTCCTTACTCTGCCAAAGTACATCTTTATCGAACATGCATTGCAAAAGCGAGAGTGTGCAGGTTTAGACTTGAACACATACTACCGCTTATAGTGCGATGTTGTAGAACACTGCATTGCAAGACTAGAATCAAACACTTTTGAGAAAAAAAATTGTTTTCTCAACATACTTACCGAACTAGACGATAACATACTTTCGAATTTAATCAACACCTTCTTTCTTGCTCTTATTCTTCTTCGAGAGGAAGGAGTAGGAGGAGGAGAAGGTAATACCTAAACTAGAATCGAACACTGCACTCGATGTTGTTAACCTTAACATGTAATCAGAACATTAATTGATGTGTTCAAAACACTAGATAAGCGAACAAGACTAGATTCGAACACTGTACTCGATACAACGTGTATTTAGAACATGTTAGGGGACACCTTTGTTCTAAGAAAATCAGATTGAAACATAACAAGACTAGAATCGAACACTGCACTCGATGTTGTTAACTTTAACATGTGATCAGAACATTAATTGATGTGTTCAGATCACTAAATAAGTGACCAAAACTAGAATCGAACACTGTACTCGATACTACATATGATCAGAACATCGGTGGATGTGTTTACAACATGTCTGGGTTATACCTTTGTTGTAAGAAAAAAATTAGAGTAGAATTCTGAACAGCTTGCGCAAGATAGCAACTCTTCCTTACTCTGCCAAAGTACATCTTTATCGAACATGCATTGCAAAAGCGAGAGTGTGCAGGTTTAGACTTGAACACATACTACCGTTTATAGTGCGATGTTGTAGAACACTGCATTGCAAAACTAGAATCAAACACTTTTGAGAAAAAAATCTGTTCTCAACATACTGTCGGATGGAGGCGATAAGCTATGTGCAGGCTTCATCGGTAGGAGTAGGCTATGTGCCGGCACCGGGTTTTACCCTCTCCCTACTGTTGTATATTACATTCTTAGGCAGTTTCGAATAACCAGAGGGTGTGCAAAAAGCCAGCATTAAGTAAGGGTATATAACGCTGTTGATGGGGACGTCAAACCTTGTACAGGCTCCTTCAACAGGAGTAGCCTATATGCCGGTACCGTGCAGGCTCTTTCAATAGGAGTAGGCTATGAGCTGACACTGTGTTTTAACCTCTCCGTACAATCATAATTTTATCTTAGGCACCTACACTAGAAAGAATTACTAACACGATTAAGAAAACGC
This sequence comes from Anabrus simplex, assembly GCF_040414725.1. Lineage (NCBI taxonomy): Eukaryota > Metazoa > Arthropoda > Insecta > Orthoptera > Tettigoniidae > Anabrus > Anabrus simplex. The sequence continues at coordinate 654,400,180 of NC_090265.1, read as the reverse complement.
TCTTTGAGTTACAAGTAGCTTATCATGTACGCACTGTCCTCGCTGAAGGTTACTACAGCCGGAAGACTAGTGTACAATTTCAGTAAACGCAATCATTCCTCACCTCGCTCTAACTACACAGGTACAACTTCAAAGACAGTGTTCCAAGCAGCGGAACAAAAATGTAACCTGGTGTGAGCACATAGCCTGCTCGTAAAGCTTAACACTGTAAATGTTTGGAGCTCCTGTTTTTACAGCTAGATGTGGTTCCTAACGTAACAGGGCCGGAATTAAAAATATGTCTTACAGCCGAGTGCCCCCTCCTGACGCAAGAGTTTAAATCGCAAGAATCTGTTTTACGGCCGATTGCCCTTCCTGACGCTGAAAGACCAGGATTTAGCCAGTTACCCTTCCTGATGTAACAAGACTAGGATTTATTTTTAGACTGCACTTTGCTAGAAATAGCTACACGAAATTATTATATAGAAAGAGAATTGCCGGCTCCTACGGTTTGGTTTAGCGTTGTGCCCGTTCGCACGTCGGCGACAGATTACAAAATGGCGCCGACTGAAGGTATGGGCCATGTAATCTATAGCAAGCAAGGAATAGACACCTGTTGTGATGACACAGAGATATACGTCATGGAATGGTCAAGTATTCTGGGTGAAACGGACAGTGGACGGTCTACTGTATTGTTTTTAAAAAATAGAAAAAACTTGATTATTAAAAAACTTCATCTTGAATTTTCACAACATAGAGAGAGGACGCAATTACCGTCTCCGGTATAATTCTTTTAGGAGAATCAAAGGATCACATATAAGAAGAGAAATATCTCCAACGGCTGAAACAGGATAAAAAATAAGTTTTCGTCAAGATCTACAAGAAGTGCAGACAGAGAATTGACGCACTGAATTCATTACCAACGAAATCGCGGATACGTCGGAGAGCCACGAAGAACAAATTTAAAAAAATTAAGGATTACAGACGTCAGAAAAGAATTGTATAATGGCTGTGCACTGCATTATAATCTTCAGTTTTGAGACTTACAAGAAGACCATGAGGATGATGTGCTAAATACACATGATGGACCAACCTGGGAACAGTACATCTTACCATACGACCGGGCCATGACGAAGAAGGCGACGGGAAACCATCCGACCGAGCCATGACGAAGAAGGCGTCGGGAATCCAGATAGTACTTCCATAATGAAGGAGCGGATGATGTACTAGATGTCCAACCCATGACCTAACCGAAGACCCAACTACATCCATTTTGGGAACGGAACAGCTGGACCAGGGACAACCATGAGCGAGCTAAGTCATTCACAATATTTTATCGCATAATTTTTGGTTTGCCTACACATGTATCTTAGGTATGTGCCGATGGGCCAATTGTAGACCAATACATAAGAAATGCAAGTGAAAGATACCAACGAAGTGTGAGATATTTAAGTTCGTAGTTACATGATTTAGCAATATAGCAGTAGTTTATGATGTAATGGATATATACGTCAATGTATATCGACTAAAATACTCGTATGAAGCGTGAAGTTTTAAAGAGAAGTGTGGAAACAGCTGATTATAATGACATACTGGGAGATTATAGAGATTTCATAGAGGAAATGTTACAAGTTGACGTCACGATTGGTTGTGCGCGGTGTAGAAATAAACAAATGGAATGACGCATTGTTTGCTTCATAGAAAGGGCATTGAACTCAGTCATAGGTTATGAGAAAGAGCGACTTGTAAATGTTGTCTTAAGAAACAGTGTGGTACTTTGACGTAGTCGTGAATTTGGGAACGCGATGAGTTATTATTGTGGCTACGATGTTAATATATTAGATGGATGTTGTAATAAGGATACGATTATGCTAATTGGATGTATGGTTCGAGTTATATATAGTGATATGAGAAGTTTTACTCTCACGATGCAGGGACCATCGAGTACCTGCAAGTTAAGATATGCCACACTACAAGTTTATTTTTATGATTCGTTTACGTAAGATTGCCCACACCGCTGGAGCTACCCAAGCCAAGGTATGAACAGGATTTACTATTGTAGATGTATGCTCGTGACGTAATCGTATGTCAATGTAGATGAGTTATAGTGAACATCGGAATACTACGATACTTTGAATAGCTGTTTAACTAAGTGCATTTACGACACCGATGTATATGAGAGTATGTTTCTGAACCTCGCTGCATAGCGCTTCCATAGTAATTGCGAAAGAATAAAGTAGCTTGCATTGAAGTTGAATGTTATTGGAATATAACGAAGGAAAGGGACATTGAACCTAAAAAGACATGTGTATGACAGCCGAGGATTATGTTGAAATTAGTTAGATAGCTAAATAGATAAATATTCTCCGTTTGAACGTACATTTTAACGAACTACAGCTAGGGAAAGGCTAGAGTAGGAGCCGTATTTATCAGGCACTAGGAACGAATGCCTTAGTTCGTAAGTAGTTATCCATGCACAACGAGATCTTTGCAACAAAATCATGATTTCGGATTTTACTCAGAATTATCTTGATTTACACAGATCTATTTTGATTTATTCAGATTTATTCAGACTTAACTTATTAGTGGATTTGAGATACATTTCGGCTTAACATTGTGTTTAAGCGAGACTTGTTTAATCAGACTAAAGGAAATGAACTATCGAAATAAGTTAATGGTGTTGATGTTACACTTACGTCTCAACTGCAACGTGGACCTCAGATGTCCACTGATCTATTGTAAATGTGTAGATACTTAACTTTTACTTCACAAAGGAACTGATCTTCGTAATTTAAATACTGGATATTATTTTCGTTTTTACGAGCCAGCGCTGACTCATTATCCATACTTATTTTACGCAATTTAAAATAATGCCTCGAATAATATGCTAATTTAATAATTCAATATTTTATCAATAAATATTTTATTTATTTTCTATAATTGCATGTGTCATGAATTCTTCCATTACTGTCTAGCTCATAAGTTAGTTGATAGCTAAGAGAGGTACTGAGTAATTAAGTGTTCCATTTAATCATGGCAAGTTCTCTCGAAGTCAATAATTCTGATAAAATTTGTTGACGATCACTACTACTACGTCGTGAGTGTCTGTAGGTGTCACCCGTGAGTTGGGATTCTCTTGAACTCACGTTAAGCGAATTCTATAGTAAGATTACATGTCTTACTTGCCATTAGAAAACCCTGAGGTATCCGCTGAGCGACTCCATTTCGTCTAACTAGGCTACCCAACGACGAGTAAAAATGGAGGTATCGGGTAAAGAATGTAATCATCGAATACGACCGTTAAAGTGTGCTTGCCTCTCACCCGGCAGTCTCGGGTTCGATTCTCTTAGAACGAAGGTGCACCCCAAACACATCATTCAATGTTCTGATCATATGTTGTATCGAGTAGAGTGTTCGATTATATTCTTAATCGCTTACTTTGTAATATAATCTTCAAGTATTCGATAAAGCTATGCCTTAACAGAGCAGGGAAAAGGAGGTTATAACAATCGCTATCTTACGCAAGCCGTTCAGAACTGTAGTCTTTTCTTCTCCAAGAACAAAGGTATTCCTTGACATGTTCTTTTAAATTGTCCGCTACTACGATCAAGAGCGCAGCACGGTGCTTTCAGATGGCGGATGTGGAATTTGCCGCCATCACATGTCAAAAAATAAAGATGCCAACACGATGCTCTCTTGGCAGCTTTTCAAATTGTCCGCCACCACAGAGTGCAGCGCGGTGCTCTGTAGATTAAAGATGGCGGATGACAGCTGTCAAAAAAAGCATGTAGATTTGTTTACCGATTCAAATCTCGCGCTAGTTACGTTAAGTTGGTACCACTAAGGTTTAGACCCGCCAAGATGGCAGCACTGCCGATGACAGGTGACGAATTTACAGCTACTGCGATAAAGAGGGCAGCACGGTGCTCTGTAGTTTAAAGATGGCGGATGACAGCTGTCAAAAAGCACGTGGATTTGTTTACCTATTCAAATCTCGCGCTAGTGAGGTTAAGTTGGTAGCACTGAGGGTTAGGCCCGTCAAGATGGCAGTACTGAGGTTAGCGATGCGTTGATGTCTGTCAAAAAGCACGTGGCTGACAAAAAGCACGTGGATTTGCTTACCTATTCAAATCTCGCGCTAGTTAGGTTAAGTTGGTACTACTGAGGTTTAGGCCCGTCAAGATGGCAGCAGTGAGGTTAGCGATGCGTTGTTGTCGATGACAGCTGTCAAAAAGCACGTGGCTTTGTTTACAAATTCAAATCTCGCGCCAAAATTCAAATTTCCCGCCAAAATTCAAATTTCCCCCGGGAGGAGGAGGCCCCAGAACCATCCAATTATACTACTAAGCTGAAAGTATATTTCAAGTAAATTACTGCCGTAAAAGCTACACATCCATTAACAGTAGTAATCATGATGATAATAATAATATAACTTTAAAACTTCGCTTTACAAAGAGGAAGTTAGATGAAAACCAATGTGTTTCAGACCACAGGGGAGCTGTCAGGATCGGATTTTCAGTATGCGCCAGGTAACTTAAAAATGCTACAAGAGGAATAGACAGCTATTTTTTTGTTTCGTAGATCTAGGGAAAGCATATGACAGAGTACCGAGGGAAAAGATGTTCGCCATACTGAGGGACTATAGGATTAAGGGTAGATTATTAAAATAAATCAAAGGCATCTATGTTGACAATTGGGCTGCAGTCAGAATTGATGCTAGAATGAGTTGTTGGTTCAGTGTACTTACAGGGGTTATACAAGGCTGTAAGCTTTCACATTTGTTGTTCATAGTTTACATGGATCATCAGCTGAAAGATATTAAGTGGCAGGGAGAGATTCAATTAATAATGGAATAAGCAGTCTGGCCTATGCTGAATACTTTATCTTTACGGCAAATTCTGCTAAAAGCCTGCAGTCTAATATCTTGGAACTTAAAATGGGTGCAATGAGGATGGTATGAAAATTAGCCTTTCGAAGACCACATTGATGTCGGTAGGTGAGAAATCCAAGAGAACTGAATGTCAGATTGGTGAAACAAAGCTGGGACAGGTAGATAATTTCAAGTATGTAGGATGTGTGTTCTTCGAGGATGGTAGTCCAACGGAGATTGAATCAAGGTGCATTAAAGCTAACGCAGTGAGCTAGCAGTTGCGATCAACAGTATTCTGTAAGAAGGAAGTCAGCTCCTGGACAAAACTATCTTCACATCGGTCTGTTTCCAGACCAACTTTGCTTTACGGGAGTGAAAGCTGGGTGGATTCAGGATATCTTATTCATAAGTTAGAAGTAACAGACATGAAATTAGCGAGACTGATTGCTGGTACAAACAGGTGGGAACAATGGCACGAGGATACTAGGAATGAGGATACAAAGGCTGTTAGAAATGAACTAGATGGATTTAGTTGCGCACATAAACGGCTTCGGTGATCGGGTCATGCGAGGCGAATGGAGGATAGGTTACCTAGGAGAATAATGGGCTCTGTTATGGAGGGTAAGAGAAGTAGAGGGAGACAAATGCGACGACGGTTAGACTCGGTTTCTAACGATCTAAAGATAAGAGGCATAGAACTTAATGAGGCCACAGCACTAATTGCAAATAGAGGATTGTGGCGACGTTTAGTAAATTCACAGAGGCTTGCAGACTGAACGCTGAAAGGCATAACAGTCTATAATGAATATGTATATAGGTACGAGTATGTTTACAAGTGGATTTTTTGTCCCTTTAATGTATATTCCCACTAGCTGTAGTACCCGTAGTTGAAGGAACAATTACACAGCATGTGCATGATTATATTTTTGTCCACCCCTCGCAATGTTCCCCAGATTCTGAGGCACATAAGTGGGTATGCCTCTCCCTATTAGCCTGACTTACTCACTCCCTTGCTCTCTCTAACCACTTGCAGTCTAATATTCTTTTCATTGTTCCTGATCTTGATTTGATCTCCATCCGGTATAAACGAATCAAGTATCGGGGTAATATTTAAAAATTATTGACAGGTGTACAAAGTCTTTAAAAGGTTCACCGAAAAGATTTCCATACTGACTCACTTTACAGTCTTTAGAGCTAGTTTCCGGTTCTTAAACACAGAAATTAAATTTTAGGCGCCTTACCCTAAACTACCATTTAATCCTGCGTGAATAAAATTATTTATATCCTAAACTGCAGTGCCTTGTTCCCCGACATATAGATTTCCATTCAGTTCTGTTCACCCATTTTCTCGTGGCTCGGATTTGATGTGGACTTAGCGGTAAAAATTCAAATTCATGAATATCCCTGTTATCATAGTCGATACGGTAAAAATGTATAAGCCGGGCTGAGTGGCTCAGACGGTTAAGGCGCTGGCCTTCTGACCTCAACTTGAGAGGTTCAATCCTGGCTCAGTCCGGTGGTATTTGAAGGTGCTCAAATACGTCAGCTTTGTATCGGTAGATTTACTAGCACGTAAAAGAACTCCTGCGGGACAAAATTCCGCCACCTCGGCATCTCCGAAAACAGAAAAAATAATTAGTGGGACGTAAATCCGATAACAGTATTATTATTAAAAATGTTTAATACAAAATGATCGGCAATTTAATTCTATATAACATTAGTTATGTAATATTCATCGTTAGGAACACTAATAACATAGATTTTGGAGAATTAATTTCTAGGCTATTCATTAAACTACCTTTTCACTTAGCGTGAAAAAAAAATATGTTTTGCCTATACTGGAATGCTTTTTTCCTCAATTTTAGATACCGATTTTCATGAAATTCTGTGCAGTCATATTCTCGTGATGCGCGTATGTACATACACACATACCAACGAAAAATTAAAAAGTGTATTTCTTTGTTACCCTGGACTCGACCAATGCCGAAATACCATTCTCCCTTTTCTTTTATTCTGAGCAATCTACAGATAACACTCTTATTTTATACTAGTAGGCCTGCATAAGTCTGTCTTCGACAGTCGAAATTACTGTCTATAAAGTAATTGCAAATTCTAAATGGACTATTAATATAATCCGTCTGTGTGGAGTAGCGGTTAGCATGATTAGCTGCCATCCCTAGAGGCCCGAGCTCGATTCCCGGCTCTGCCACTCAATTTGAAAAGTAGTACGAGGGCTGGAACGAGGTCCACTCAGCCTCGGGAGATTAACTGAGTTGAGGAGGGTTCGATTCCCACCTCAGATATCCTCGGTGGTTTTCCGTGGTTTACCACTTGTCCTCCACGCAAATGCCGGGGGGAGTACCTAACTTAAGGACACGGTCGCTTCCTTCGCTCTTCATTGTCTATCCTTTCCAATCTTCCCATCACCCAACAAGGCCTCTGTTAAGCATAGCAGGTGAGACAGCGTGGGCGAGGTACTGGTCCTCCTCCCCAGTGGTATCCCCTAACCGAAAATATCACGCTCCAGGACACTGCCCTTGAGGTGGTACAGGGGGTATCCCTCGCTGAGTCTGAGGGAAAAACCAACCCTGGAGGGTAAGCAGATTAAGAAAGAAAGAAAGAAAGAAAGAAAGAAAGAAAGAAAGAAAGAAAGGAGTATTATATAGCTTATGAATAAAAGTTACTTTCCAGGTTTCATACTGCATTCGACTGGATTAATACCGGTATTGTAGTATTTCCTTATAAACCATATTGAGAGCACTTGTAGATCGGAATTTGACTTTGACGTCTACCTCGCCTACCGTACCGGCTATCATTCTGATGGCAAAAATATTTGCAACGAACGGAACTCGAATACCACTACTACTACTACTAAAATGTTTTCATTCCTCCCCTGAAGGGGGAGGCGGGCCTCTTAGACTGTAACGCCGTCTCTCAAGCCGGGAGATTTGTTACGGTGAAGGAGATGCTCGGAGAAGGTGAGGGGGTTGGCGGCCCTGGCCTAAACTAGGAACTGTCCCGACATTCGCCTTAGTGCAGGAGAATGGAAAACCACGGAAAACCATTCACAGGACAGCAGACGGTTTGGACCAGCCGTGAGGTCCAGCCCTGTCCCGTCTCCCGAATGCAGAGGCGTAGATCCACGGTAGAACAGTGGCCACCCCTCCTCTGCTCGGTTGGCCGGTCAAAGTGCAGAGCTGTCGGACCACAGACCAGCCGTTGTCACCCATGGGCCGAGACCCACTCTGCATCTACCGACCGAACTCGAATGAACATCAGACAATGTAGAATGTCGCGTTAACGACAATGGCCATCAGGTGAGCTGCGCTATATCGATAAACCCCAGAATGGAAAAAATGGTTAATATATTTCACTGAACAGTTCAGGTATGATGGTCATCATTGCATTCTTATAACCCATAACTGGTACCAGTTTAAATGTCTCAAATATATCTGTGGAATGCTACAGAATCCAGGATGTACGCAGTTCGATATTATGCCGGTAGATACAGCTGTGTACCTACGCCATCATGGCGAATATGATACAATGACCTCGCTGATATAAACGTACTTTTCTTTTTTTTAAGTACAAAAGTCATGGTTGTGAGAGTGCATTGCACATAACAATCTATAACTGGTACCAGTTTCAGTTGTTGAAACTTTCTCGTATTTCAATATCGCTGTGAATGACAGACAGAATTGGGGATTTTATATATACCGTATGTATAAGAGAAATCCCCTCGCGTCTTAAGAGCACTGGGGAGAGATTTAGAATTTAATCCAGGTTTTTGACGTACAATCTAGTGATTAGAAATTTTATACCACCACCTCCCTTACCTTTCCAGCTAACATTCTGATGGTAATATTTTTTTCTACCAATGGGATTCGACCCGAATAAACCACGGTGTCAGACCATGCATTTAACGCCTTAACGAATACGGCCACAGACAATCGTGCTTATCGATGGAGATAATGTATTTTCGTATCCTAGAATGTAAAAGTGATCATTTTGTGGTGAATATCTATTATTCTTGTTACCGTGTTTTTGGTGGTAGTTATGCGTGAAAGAAGGTGCTGGGTGGTGAATAGATCTCAAGCTACTAAAGTGAAATTAATTTTAAAATTTAACAAGGTTATATTTTCTTTTCAAAATTAGGTAACAACAAATAGAACAGGTACTTAGTACCCGAAACACAATAGAAAAATACATTTACATAGGTACCCCATTTGGGGCTTCAAAAGTCAGAAACATAATTCTTGGGCAATCAGCTCAGTTTTACCCCAAACACAATTTTAACGGAGGGGCAGAAAACCCCATTCATACCTAGGAGCCCTTGCTCCAAATTACACTGAAAAGCCTCCTCGAGGCATACAATATACCATTATCAAAAGAGCCACTCGCTCTCAATTTTAAGCCTCTCCCAGGCCACACCAAACTCCACCTTTAAGCTGTCCTCAAAGGACATATACACAGGGGTAAAATACCCAACCTACTGAGGTCTATTAAATGACAAGAAGGTTAATTAAATGACCTCTAAAACAATTTGAGAGGAGGCGAACTTGCACTCCTAATACACTTTGTTTAAGACCTACTTGGCGCTAGGCCGTTAATACAAGGGCTAATCCCATACTAAAGAGGTGACTTAAGAAGAGAACAATTTGTTTTACGTTAACGAAGAATAGATTGAGAAAACTAAGTTCACCTCACAACAATATGAGTGGGAGCTCGAGAGGGTTAGCACTCTCTATCCCAGTATGGAGCTTTAAAAGAGAATATATGAAAGGAGTAGTTACATTTAAGGAAAAGGTTACATGGTTGAACGCTTAGAACCCGCCCCGAAAGTTAAACTGCTGAGCTAGCAAAGAAAGAAGTTATTAATCGGCCATTACCTTGTTGTTGACCGCTGCCGAAGAAAGAGGCGCTTCCCGCCTCCTGCTATGTACTTAACACACTGAAAGATGGAACAGAAGTGGCACGGAGACCCAAAAATCAGCAGTTTATAACCTCTCGTGGAAGGTTCTAGGCGTTAGGGGAATGAAAACACCCGCCCACAATTATTTTATTGGCTAGGACCCCGCAATCGATTCAAGTTGGGGGAAGATACATCTGATTGGATAGAAATTAATTTAAGAAATTCGGGATTGGCTACATGCAAAACAAGGGGAAAGAGAGGGGTATACAGCCAACTTAAACAATAACAGAAAGAAATTTAGCAAAGAACAAACATTTGAAATAAAAATTTCTTCAACAAAATAGTTCTTTGACTCCGCACTAGGTTGCACTATTGTTGATCTTCAGTAGTGTCCTCTAGAAGAGAAAGTTCACACTTCTTACTTCAAGCTAAACAAAAACACATCAAAAGTGACACAGTTCAAAAACTCAAAATTTTCCACGTGGTGACATCTTCTGAGAAAGTAGAGAATTAATAGAGTAGATAAAGTTCAACCTTCCTCCAGAAGAGGAGTTTCGACTGGCGCAACTTTTAAATAAACGGTGTAGAGGTGTACCGCCCGGTACAGACCTCCCCCCCCAAAAGTTCCTCCAGGGGTGACGCATGAGATCAGTTTGAAACAAAGTCCAAGTAATGATGTTGATATGAAGATAGATAGCAGGAGCATTTACAAGATTTCTTAATTCAGTTTCAAAATGTTGTTGTTGCAGGTGAATGAAAGTCTTTATGTTTGTAGAATTTGAATTTCTGAAGATAAACTTTTACTACTTAAAAGTGAAGAACATTTTGCAATGTCCACCAAATATTGTTGTTGAATTCCCAAGTGTAGTCATCTCTTATAGTGACTGTCCATGTAGTTGATGTAGGCTAAGTTGGATGGCCAGACCGGCCGTTGCAGCTTGCGTCCAAAGGAGGCCGCTCGGACCCCTCAAGTACCCTGAGATACCGCTCGCCCGCACTATGAGGGGAGCAGAGGTGTTGAAATACGCCGCGCCCGCGGTGAACATATACAGGCTGCGGGCCAGTAGCAGGTCGTGCGCCGCACGTCAGCCTTGGCCGGGAGGAGAGCTCCGGCTCGCCGTACACATGTCGTCCTCGCTGGAGAGGAGGGGGCCCATCCCCCTCCCCAGTTGCTGCACGGCGCTGCGCGGCTGCGGGGGCACTGAAACATAAAAGCTCGGCGGCAAAATTGTGTTGGACCATCATCTTTTTTTTGAGGGCACAGGCATGTAGATTGAGGGGCCAACGGCGTGGCGATATCCATGGCATTTCATCTAAGCCAGCCACTGTATTTAGTGGAGCAGGAGACGGGAGCGTGGTAATGGCCGTGACAAGGACAGGATGGCAGTTTAACAATCGGGGGAGGTTTACAGAAATGCTTACATATAAAATAAAATAGAAGGAGCAGAATGCCTTAAAAGTGGAACTCAAAAAAAAATATAACCATCATATTCCTATCAAATTATATGAAGCAAGTTGACACAAAATTTACACCGGTTTCACCTGGGACAGGTGAACCCTAAATATCCTCTCGGTGGCTGGATTGCTTACTAACAATGTAACCGGTGTGAGAAAATCGAGAATGATGCATGGCCCATGGAATCTGGGGGCAAGCTTGCCCGCGGGAACAAAATTTTTGACCATAACCTGGTCACCTACCTTCAAAGGGGTGGATCTCCGTCCACGATCATACCTTTCCCTAACCTTTTCATGAGACACTTTAAGATTGGCTTTAGCCTTCTTCCAAAGATCTTTAATGTTATCCGGATCTATTGTCTCGGGTAGAATGTCATTCAGAGACCAGAGGTTAGAGAGCGGCGAGTTGGGAACAAACTTGAACATCAAAGAAGCTGGAGTAACCTTGTGAGATTCATGAACCGCCGAATTCAAAGCAAAAGCTATCCAATGCAGGGACGTGTCCCACCTGGAATGATCTTCATGATGATAGGCAATAAGTGCAGACCTGAGATTACGGTTAACCCGTTCAGCCAGAGATGGTTGAGGGTAATAAGCAGAAGTAGTTACATGAGAGATGGACAAGTCAAAACAGAATTTACGAAAAAGATTTGATGTGAACGCCTTAGCATTATCAGATACAATATATTGGGACGGACCAAAAGAAGCAAAAATGGAATTTAGACAGGTAATGGTGGACTGAGCGGTAGCCAGCTTAGTCGGAAATAACCAAGAAAATCTGGTAAAACCATCTACACATACAAAGATGAACTTGTTGGCATTACCCTTTGACTGGGGGAAGGGTCCTACATAATCAATATACAGGCGTTCCATGGGGCGCGACGCTTGATGCGAAGACAAAAGGCCTACCTTGGTGGACATGGTGGGTTTACTCAGCAAACATGATTTACAAGCTTTTACAAGTTCACGGATTTCACCGTCCATACCTTTCCAGATGAACATTTCACGAATCTTTTCACGGGTTTTAAAGATTCCAAGATGCCCTCCTAATGGGGTCTCATGATAATACTTGAAGATCATAGGTACCAGAACGGCTGGAACGACAACTTTCATCATCTTATCATGCCTCGATGGGCAACATAGAACACCATTCCTCAGAACATAAGGGACAACCTGTTCCCCAGAAGAAAGGGTTTCCATTATCGGAGCCAGCGTCGGATCTTCACGTTGGTATTTCTCAATATCTCTAAAAAGCATGGGAGCATCTGTTAGGATGGCATTAACCTCGGATAGTATGGACTCGGAAGGTGATGAACTGTCGACCGGTTCGTGGGTCTCGACCTCGTTTGAAAACATACGGCTGAGTCCATCAGCAACAACATTTTCAGTACCTCTGATATGCCTGACATCGAATTGGAAGGCAGAAATACGAATGGCCCAACGGGCTATACGACCAGTACGACGCGGCCTACCTAAGACCCAGCTTAAGGCTTGATTATCTGTTTCCAGGTCGAATTTGACATGTTCCAGATAGAGACGGAACTTCTCTAAGGCGAATAAGACTGCCAAACCTTCGAGCTCATAGATGGAATACTTGGCTTCTTGAGCCGACAAAGTCCTAGATGCATAGGCGATGGGTCGCCTCCCTAGTTCAGTCTCTTGAAGAAGGACTGCAGCTACAGCTGACGACGACGCGTCCGTTTGGACGATGAATTTCTTTGAGAAATCAGGCATAGCAAGGACAGGGGCATTACAGAGAGCTAATTTCAGATCTTCAAAAGCGGCTTGTTGAGAAGGTCCCCACTCGAATTTGATGCCTTTCCTACGAAGAAGGTTTAAGGGCGCCGCTCTATTAGCAAAGTTAGGAATGAACTTTCTGAAGAAATTCACCATACCAATAAACCTGGCGATGCCTTTAATGTCCTTGGGAGGTTTAAAATCACGGATGGCCTGTGTTCTAGAATGATCGACTGCTACACCATCAGGTGACACAATATGCCCTAGGAAAGACATAGAGGGCTTAGCAAAGGCAACCTTGGACAACTTAACAGTTAACCCAGCCTTACGAAGGCGATTCAGAACTTCTCGCAGATGATCTAGATGTTCTTCGAAGGTCTCCGAAAACACGACGACATCATCCAAGTAGTGATATAAGTATTCAAATTTGATGTCGGAGAAGACCCTATCTAGTAGCCTAGTGAGCACAGCTGCCCCCGTGGGGAGCCCGAAAGGCACGCGGTTGTATTCGTATAAATTCCAGTCCGTGGCAAACGCTGTAAGGTGTTTAGACTCTTCGGCAAGGGGAATTTGATTATAGGCCTGATTCAAGTCCAAGATAGTGAAGAACTTGGCCTTACGAAACCATGAAAAACAAGAATGAAGGTCAGGAAGGGGCACAGATTGCAACACCACCTTCCGATTGAGAGCCCTGTAATCAATGACAGGCCTGAAGCCTCCTTGGGGTTTCGGGACTAGAAATATAGGCGATGAATACGCCGACTTAGAGGGCCTAATAATACCATCCTTCAACATCTGATCGATGATTTCTTTCAGAGCCTTCATTTTAGGTGGAGATAGCCTATAAGGTGGAAAACGGACAGGAATCGAATCCGTGACCTCAATTTTGTATTCAATAAGATCAGTAACACCAAGAGTATCAGTGAATACCTCTGGAAATGACTGACATAATTTACGAATACTATTAGCCTGCTCCTCAGGTAGATGTCTAAGGTCTAACAACATCTCATCCTGGGTAGGCGAAATAGAGAAACATGACACAGAATTACACGTTAATAGTGGGATTTTACAACTAGAAGCGAATTTGAATGTGCACGACCTAGACTGGAGATCGAGCACAAGACCAGTGTGAGAAATAAAGTCCGCTCCCAGTATGATGGGGCAAGACAAGTGCTTAGCCACAAACAGTTTGATTTTCCATGTAAACTTAAAAATACGAATTTTGACCAGTAAAGAACCTAGAATTTCTAATGGAGATGTATTAGCCGAAACATATTTAACAGGAGAAGAGTCATAGACAGGTAGTTTACAAACCGATTTCAATTTGGAGTACCATTCAGCCGAAATAATGGAACAAACACTGCCTGAATCTAATAGAGCTGTTATAGGTTCGTTATTTATCTCAATCTTAAGAAAAGGAACAGGTGCGGGGATATCCGCCGCAATCCTAAGACACTCTTTGGGGCATTCAAAAGATGTATTCGAAGACTTATCGTTCCCTGAATTCTCGACCTTTTTGCCAGGGGCTGAGCCTTGGGAAGATGGATTAGTTGACTCAGCCGAAGCCACTAGTCACTTTTGACTGTTGTTGGAAGTTACCCCAGAAGTTGAGCAGGAGGGGGTGCTATTCGAATTGGGACAATTCTTGGCGATATGTGAGAAAGCCCCACATTTAAAACAACCCTGTGATGAACCAGCTCCATTATTTGCCCTACTAGACTTGATCAGAGGACACTTATTGCGCAGATGGTCAGGCGACCCGCAAGCATAACATTTACGAGGGGTGACTGATCGGCGAGGTGGAGGCCGAGTGTTACTAAAGGAAGGCGGGGGTTCTTTCGCAACACGCAAGGAATCGGCGTATCTAACTCCTTCCGCTGAGACGGCCAATGCTTCAAGTTCCGAGAAAGTTTGCGGGCATGCCGCGAAACACAAATATGACCTGTAGGGTGGGGAGATCCCTTCAACAATAGCTTGCACGATCTGATCCTCAGGGAAGTGGAGAGCAAACACCCTAGTATAAAACTTAATGTCCTGTATGAAATCAGCCAAGTTTTCATCCAAGCGCTGTACCCGATAATAGTATTTCTGAATCAGAGATGACCTCGCGCGGGCAGGAATGAAATTTGCAAGTAAGTGTGCGTGAAAATCTTCAATAGATGACTGTTCAGCAATAGCTCTTACTATTTTATCTGAGAGAACACCAATAGCATAAGGATAGATAATTTGCAAAATTTGACAAGGGGAAAGAGAAAACACAAGGGCGTGATCCTGAAATTCAACTAGAAATCTTAAAAATGAAATTACATCACTGGTGGTGTTAACAGAAAACTTAGAAATACCTCTGAGCAACATTGCCAATGGATGAGGCAAGCTGCTAAACCCGGGTGACATAGTAGGTAAAGGTTTCAATGGTAAGGAAGTTAATTCAGAACGGATGTTACTCAACGATGCACGGCGTTCAGATTCGGTGTCCAATGGGGCCGGGATAGTTTGAGCAGCAACGGTTATCCTATTGACTTCTCCCTTGGGAGGCGCTTCCTCACTACCTGCATTCACTATGGTGGGCTGATCAGATTTGGGAGGAACTTCCCCAGTTAACAATTGAGTGACTTTACTAGACAATTCAGAAATAGTTTCAAGGAGCGTATTAGCTTCCTTCCTCTGAACGTCATTCACCTTTAGAGACAACAGATCATTAACTCTATTTGAAAAGTGATATAGTCTGCCTTGCACACGCTTAATTTGATTAGGAGACGGATCATTTTCATCAAAAAAACTAACTACAGATGCTAGCCCAGAAATATTCTCGACGATCGTGGAAAGAGAGTCATCAATTTCTTTCTCTCCCAAATTGGGGATGGAAATGGGCAAATCAAGGGACTCTCTAACTTTGTTAGTGTCGATAGCAACCGTGCCTCCAGATTGCACGTTTCTAATAGTTAATTCGTAGATCAACTCCTCTTTGCGCAAATAGTTAAGGAGGAGAACATCGCGAGGGCCGGGCATGATGACGGAAAAATTTTGAACAACCTCAATAAAAAATTTCCAGCAACTGAGAAAATGGTTAGAGTTCGGATCAAAACAGTGTTTAGCCGTCAAAAGGGGCTAAATTGAGACCCATTCAACCACGCTCTGCTACCACTTGTTACCGTGTTTTTGGTGGTAGTTATGCGTGAAAGAAGGTGCTGGGTGGTGAATAGATCTCAAGCTACTAAAGTGAAATTAATTTTAAAATTTAACAAGGTTATATTTTCTTTTCAAAATTAGGTAACAACAAATAGAACAGGTACTTAGTACCCGAAACACAATTGAAAAATACATTTACATAGGTACCCCATTTGGGGCTTCAAAAGTCAGAAACATAATTCTTGGGCAATCAGCTCAGTTTTACCCCAAACACAATTTTAACGGAGGGGCAGAAAACCCCATTCATACCTAGGAGCCCTTGCTCCAAATTACACTGAAAAGCCTCCTCGAGGCATACAATATACCATTATCAAAAGAGCCACTCGCTCTCAATTTTAAGCCTCTCCCAGGCCACACCAAACTCCACCTTTAAGCTGTCCTCAAAGGACATATACACAGGGGTAAAATACCCAACCTACTGAGGTCTATTAAATGACAAGAAGGTTAATTAAATGACCTCTAAAACAATTTGAGAGGAGGCGAACTTGCACTCCTAATACACTTTGTTTAAGACCTACTTGGCGCTAGGCCGTTAATACAAGGGCTAATCCCATACTAAAGAGGTGACTTAAGAAGAGAACAATTTGTTTTACGTTAACGAAGAATAGATTGAGAAAACTAAGTTCACCTCACAACAATATGAGTGGGAGCTCGAGAGGGTTAGCACTCTCTATCCCAGTATGGAGCTTTAAAAGAGAATATATGAAAGGAGTAGTTACATTTAAGGAAAAGGTTACATGGTTGAACGCTTAGAACCCGCCCCGAAAGTTAAACTGCTGAGCTAGCAAAGAAAGAAGTTATTAATCGGCCATTACCTTGTTGTTGACCGCTGCCGAAGAAAGAGGCGCTTCCCGCCTCCTGCTATGTACTTAACACACTGAAAGATGGAACAGAAGTGGCACGGAGACCCAAAAATCAGCAGTTTATAACCTCTCGTGGAAGGTTCTAGGCGTTAGGGGAATGAAAACACCCGCCCACAATTATTTTATTGGCTAGGACCCCGCAATCGATTCAAGTTGGGGGAAGATACATCTGATTGGATAGAAATTAATTTAAGAAATTCGGGATTGGCTACATGCAAAACAAGGGGAAAGAGAGGGGTATACAGCCAACTTAAACAATAACAGAAAGAAATTTAGCAAAGAACAAACATTTGAAATAAAAATTTCTTCAACAAAATAGTTCTTTGACTCCGCACTAGGTTGCACTATTGTTGATCTTCAGTAGTGTCCTCTAGAAGAGAAAGTTCACACTTCTTACTTCAAGCTAAACAAAAACACATCAAAAGTGACACAGTTCAAAAACTCAAAATTTTCCACGTGGTGACATCTTCTGAGAAAGTAGAGAATTAATAGAGTAGATAAAGTTCAACCTTCCTCCAGAAGAGGAGTTTCGACTGGCGCAACTTTTGAATAAACGGTGTAGAGGTGTACCGCCCGGTACAATTCTTATAACCGATATCTGGTACCAATTGAAGGCAACAGAAGTCAAGTTGTACGTAGTTCCAACACACGCTGATAGATACAGCTGTGTACTTGCGTCATAATGGCGATAAGACAATAACTTCGCTGGCAGAAACCAATGTTTCTATTAAAAAAAGTACCAAAGTCGTGATCATGAGTGTTTCATTGCATTTTTCTTGTAAAGAAGACATAGAAATCTATAAATGGTACCAATTCCTTCTGTTGTAGCCTGCTCGTTTTCTCAATATACCTGTGAATGACAGACAGAATTAAGTATTATATATATAATATATACAAAGTTCTGAGAAAAAGGGAACTACCTTAGTCGTTGGTTTCTCAGTGTAATTAAACACGTGCATTATATTACTACTTAGTGATTCATCAAACCAGATGACTATGTACTGTGTTGTAGTACAGAGCCGGAGAGAATGTGGGAGCGTCTTCCACAGACCACCGCCGTGACAGATAGCTATCTCGGCAACCACGATTTCACTCCTGCGCTGCGGGCAAGTCTATCCTCCGTAGAATGTAGGCGGAATCTGTTGCAGGATGTGGTTGTTGTATCCGTCGCCGTTGTAACCCCCATTGGAAGTGAGCTGCATGTACCATTTAAACCACATACCAGCCTCCTGCCTTTCTTAAATTTCTGGCACCACCGGGAATCGAAACCTGGCCAGCGAGGACTGTAGTTAATAGCTCTAACCGTTACGCTGCGGAAGAGGGTAGCTGAGATTACTATTATTATTATTATTATTATTATTATTATTATTATTATTATTATTATTATTATTATTATTATTATTATTATTATTATTATTATCGTCTCTCTTGTAATTGGAGTTAGTCTCTCTCCCTCCCTCCCTCCCTCCCCCTCTCTCCCTCTCTCTCTCTGGGTGTGGTTGGAATACGCAGACGAAGAATACTGTACACCCACGGTATCTCCTGCCTGTCTTAAGAGGCGACTAAAAGGGGCAACCAAGGGGTGATGGAATTGGAACCATACGATTACTTGTGATTAGTACCATTAAGTGAGGAACACCATGAGTCTGGGCGTTGTCGGTGATTAGTACCATCGTGTGCATTCCACTGAGGCGGGGGCGTCCGTGCGGGAGGAGCTACCGTGCGTCGCGCCGAATTTTGTTGCTTCCCCTGTATTCATAATGGGTTTGCGTTACCTATGAGTAGTACCACAATATGAAGAGCACCATGGGACTGCGTGGCCTGTGATTGGTACCACTAGGTGTGGAACAATACGGGATTGTGCACTGACCGTGATTAGTACCACTACGTATGAACCAACATCGGTCTGCGTTGCCTGTGAATAGTGCCTTCATGTGAGGAACACCATGGGTCTACATTGCCTATGATTAGTACCACTATGTAAGCAACATCATGAGTATACGTAGCCCGTGATTAGTACTACTATGTAAGGAACACCATGGGTTTGCGTTGCCTGTGAGTATTGCCTTTATGTGAGGAACACCATGTGCATGTGTTGCCTGTGGGTGATACCATACTTTATGATACACTGTGGGTCAACATTGCCTGTGATTAGTACCAGTATATGAGCGACACTATAAGTATACGTGAGGAAAACCACAGGAATACCAGCGCCCATGATTAGTCTCACTAGGTGAGGAATACCATGAGTCTGCGTTGCCTGTGAGTGGTATCCTTATGTGAGAAACACAAATGGGTCTGTGATATCTGTGGGTGGTGCCATTATGTGTGACATACCACGGGTCTACATTACCTGTGATTAGTAGCACCATACGAGGAACTCCATGAGTCTACGTTAACTGTGATTTGGACCATTATAGGAGGAGCACAATGGTTTAATTATTAGTACTATTGGGAGGGGACGGTGACCTGGATTTTCGACCCCTTTGGATAACAAGCATCATCCCAGAAAATAAGGCATTGTGAAGTGGATCCACTCATTTTTTATTCATGGTCATTTTTTCATCATCATTCGTTTTAGATTCTTATCAGTATATATATTTTTTGAAGTTTTAATTTTCGTTTCATTTCGTTGCACGTCATATAATTAGGGGCCGATGACCTAACTGTTAGATCCCTTTAAAGAACAATCATCATCATCTCTCTTTTGTAGGCTGTGTAAATAAAGAAATAAATATCTAAATGGCGATGAGGTCAAAAGCTGTACTGGATACCTAATCTAAGAATGCTACATCGGTTCCAGGCTATTCCACTCCGTAACCAGTTGCTAATCGGGACAAACACTGGAGGATGGTGTGCTACGTTGTCAGTTTTAAAGGTAAGGTGCTGTGCATATATCATTTTCCATAATAAATTATCATGTTTTGCGTTATAGAGATTTCCTAATTTTAAATTACAAAAACAGGAATATTTGCGATAAAGTCATGCCGTTTTGCGGAAAAGCATTTCATTAGTTGAATTTGACTTCCGATCTACTCAAGGTTTTCCAGCGCTATGAATATATTATAGTGTACTCTTCTTTGTCGTATTGTAACTGTTCAGAGAACTACTGAATGAATAGAATTTAAAGTTTGTTTGTGTAAGTCGAAGTAGAATTACCTTCAAACATTTAGAAATACAGAGCTTGTCAAGATCTAATGGACTATTCCCCTAGCGCATACATTTATTAAAGTAAATTCGCTCCTCTAGTTTCTCTGTTCACTAGAGAGAAACTTTTCAGCTGAATTTTGAACGTCAGTGCTCCACTATTGTCCGCCAGACAGCCGTTGTGAGTGACAATGCGTATCCTTACAAGTGAGAGTTGCAACCCAGAACCAGCCACACATGACGACCACAAAGGTTAGGCTATTCAACCCATCTTCCCGCCTTCAACGTACTTTACGCTTGCCAAACTAAGTAAACTTAGTTCCTGCACGACCAACAGACTCGCAACTACTTAGGATGAAATAAGGTTAATAAAGTATCCTCACAATAGACTGCTGTTCCCGTACTCCTGTAACAACTTTCACCAATTAAAAAGGCAATTTTGAATAAGTCCTCGTACCTTTATAAATACATGGTACATTCCGCCCACCCTCGTCGGACGGTCTGCTTTACAAGGACTACACCAGACTGGAAATAGCCCTTCAAAATAATAATAATAATAATTATTATTATTATTATTATTATTATTATTCAACTTTTCTGAGACGTTTAATGACTTATTTCCTGCTTTTGAAAATGAGTTATATTTCGGAGGTACAAAGTGTTATAATGTTTTAATGTTTTCTTAACTGGAAATAAAAATACGTAGGTACGGTAAATGCAATTGTTAATTCATCCGACTCCTTAAATGAAGAGTTTAGAAGGTCCCAGGTTCGATTCCAGGACAGGTTGAAGATATCAACTGTGTATATTTGCTTCCTCTGGCTCAGGGACTAGTTTGTTTGTTTGTTTTGTTTTGTTTTGTTTTGTTTTGTTTTGTTTTGTTTTGTTTTGTTTTGTTTTGTTTTGTTTGTTTGTTTGTTTGTTTGTTTGTTTGTTTGTTTGTTTGTTTGTTTGTTTGTTTGTTTGTCTGTCTGTCTGTCTGTCTGTCTGTCTGTCTGTCTGTCTGTTTGTTTGTTTGTTTGTTTGTTTGTTTGTTTGTTTGTTTGTTTGTTTGTTTGTTTGTTTGTTTGTTTGTTTGTTTGTTTGTTTGTTTGTTTGTTTGTTTGTTTGTTTGTTTGTTTGTTTGTTTGTTTGTTTGTTTGTTTGTTTGTTTGTTTGTTTGTTTGTTTGTTTGTTTGTTTGTTTGTTTGTTTGTTTGTTTGTTTGTTTGTTTGTTTGTTTGTTTGTTTGTTTGTTTGTTTGTTTGTTTGTTTGTTTGTTTGTTTGTTTGTTTGTTTGTTTGTTTGTTTGTTTGTTTGTTTGTTTGTTTGTTTGTTTGTTTGTTTGTTTGTTTGTTTGTTTGTTTGTTTGTTTGTTTGTTTGTTTGTTTGTTTGTTTGTTTGTTTGTTTGTTTGTTTGTTTGTTTGTTTGTTTGTTTGTTTGTTTGTTTGTTTGTTTGTTTGTTTGTTTGTTTGTTTGTTTGTTTGTTTGTTTGTTTGTTTGTTTGTTAATATACTTTTCCTCGTGTACCTACAACACATCAAACTACCAACCACTGCAGAAACATTCAATAGTGAATACATACCTTCACATAGGGCTGTCAAGAATGGAATCCTGTCGTAAAACTGGGCAAATTCTATATTAAATGCCTACCCCAATAAATTGATAATAGGGCAGGAAGAAAAAAAAAGAATGTGAATATTCATTCATCAAACTACTCTTATCATTGAACTACTCTCAGATTTGTAATGACTTATTTCAAGCTTTTGAACTTTTGACTTGAAATGAACTCTTCAGAAGGCACTAAAAATTCAATTATTCATCAAATAATTGCTATAGCTAACTTATTTTTATTGTGAAGAGGTTATGTTTTCTGACAGTAATTCTCAGATATATATGTTTGAAATATGTAATTATATTGCGTAATTATATTTAGTAATGTTTGGTGGAGTTGGAACGTTCTTTAAATAGATGGGTGTAAATGTTGAATGTACTGTATGCTCCATTTACGTACGTTGTGGATTAAATATTTTGTCACAAGTATCAGTGTAACAGATAGCCTGCATAATCCATATTTTGATTCAAAAGTAACAAAGAAAAATATGATATGCTCATTTAACTTGATTTAGATCAAACGTAATCAGTGTCACTCGTTCCTCATTCGTGTTCAAGTTTCCTGTGTACTCTACAGTGTCATCTTAAATAACTCTATACTTACTTTTTCATCTGTAACAGCGAGTCTGCGATAATAATATCTTTGTGCATGTGATGGAAGATTTGGTGAGACATTTCATGTCAACAAGGAAAACATGTTTGTAAATTCAAATGAACCTCTTGGCTTTCATTTTATGCTGATGTTTCTCCGAAAACTGAATAAAATGTTGTACTTAAAAACTTTCAATACTTCTTTATTCTACAGTACGGTAGAATAAATATTTAGTATGTTACTAGCAAATGTACCCGTGCTTCGCTACGGTATTCTACACTGTGTTCGAATGTGCATGCAGTAAATAAGATTGCTTTAAAATTGCATGTCTCTTAGCGTTATCCGAGAAACAGCATGGGTAGGTCCCCATACGCTCTTTCATTGCCTACTGCGCGGTCACAATCCAATAGGGGAGTTTTCGTTACAATGGCAGCTCCGGTTTCCTACATCCATACCGATAACAGTTGAGGAATTTTTATTATAATGACAGGCAACTACCCTACTATCAGGCCCCTTTTCCTACTGCCAGCCAGCTTACTGCCAGTCACACCAAGTTGGTGAGTTTCCATCAAAATAGCAGGTCACTATGCCTAATGCCAGTCACATTTTAAATGATGACATTTGTTTATAATTGCGGGCACCCTTGCCTACTGCCAAACACAATTGGGTAGGGGGTTTTAAACAAAACTGCATGCTCCCTTGCCTACTGCAAGTCAAATCGAGAAGTGAACTATTCATTACAATGGTAGGCCTTCCTTACTAATGCCAATTACATAGGAGTTGGAGAAGGACCCCCAATCCTACTGCCAGTCAAAGTCGGTGTGGGGAGTACTGATTATAATGGCAAACACACCCTTTCTCGATCGTTACAAATCGACATCAGTGAATATATATATATATAGATCGACAAACGAAGACATATGCGTGTTTAAAATATTGCAGACCTTCATTTACAGATTAACTGCTGCTAAACGTACGTCATATCGACAAAGGATTGTACCATAAGACGCCGGATTTAGTGACCTAAATGGCTGGTCCTATGATATCTCATCTATTCTTGGGTCGGATTGAGTTAGAAACATTGAACAGGTTAAAGTTGTTGTAAGATTATCTCACATTGCATTACTTTTCGGATATTTATATGACAGCTACATACATAGCATTTGGCTCACATATGGCTACTGGATGGGCCAATTTTCGTGAAGAGTTTGATGATTGTATATTTCCTATAAGTGATTGAAAGTATCAATTATTCATGTGAAAATTCCAAATTTACTGAACATCGATTAATAGAGAAAAATCAAACCTAAAAGAGATACAGATACGACAAAATGTCATAAGACTAAGGTTGTAGACCATACCAAACTGAACGGAGATTGTGTAATCCGTTATATGATAGTACTTCCCGAAGGTCTGCACCATCATTAAAATTGCCTCCATATTTCGTTATTCTTCGGGGATAAAAAGTAAAAAAATTAAAGATCTTGGAAGTTTTCTATCCGTTACAGGCTAAAACGTATCATTTTGTCAAATTTCAATTTTCTTTTTTCGTCCGGCAGATTATGCCGCAATCTGGATTTTGGGCGAAGAGGGTAAAAATTACGACTTTCAGGAAACTAAACCAAAAAATATGCAGATGGTCATTATTACCCCTTAAACGGGTAGCCGTGCGAAAATTTCACCAAAATAGTCAATGTAGAGGCACACAGTCGTTACGATTTTATTTATATAGATAATAGAAAAATGAAGTCATGTTGAACCGTATTGAATCTTATTATTCTTAAATAATTGTAAAGGTTCTTAAAGCCAATTATTACTACTTAATACTTTCTTATACAGCAGATTTTTAAAAACATATTCCTGAATTTTTTTTCTCCGAGATATTTGACTTTCTATTCGACCAATGTGTGTTGTCAACAATTTTGGAGCGTTTATATTATTTTTTTCTCTTACAGAGATTCTCAAACCTCTTTTGTTTATTTTTTTTCAAGAGATTGATTTGTGTTGCTGCATCCGTCAGACTCTCTGAAAGTGCAGCAGAATCGTCTTCAAATATCAGGCAATTAACTTTATCACTTTTCCTTCTCCCCAAAGTTATTGGCGAAATGTTATAATATTTTAATTTTTCATTCCAAATTCTTACAATTTTCTCTAGGATACAGTTGGACAGAATTGGCGATAAGCCATCACCGTGCCGCACAGTTGTATTTATCTTGATAGATAGTTGATTATTATTATTATTATTATTATTATTATTATTATTATTATTATTATTATTATTATTACTGATTCGTTATGCTCAACTAAGGAGCGCGTTTGATCTTATTAGCACATTTTTTGTATTTCTTCTTTTCCCAATAATCTTCCATCATCACGCTGTGTTTTTTTATGTTGTATGTGAATTAAGATTCTGAATTTTATTCTATCTTGAATGGTTTCTTCGTTAATGATAATTTCAGTTACGTCTTCACAGTTTTCTTTTAACCAATTATTGTGATTTTTCATTCATAAGGCTAAGTTTAAAATGTTCTATGTGAGCTTGTTATTATCCATTCTATGTAAGTGACCATAAAATTCAAATCTCCGTTTCCTGATGGTATCTGTGATTTTTTCTGTAACTTGATAGATTTCATGTGATTTCTTTTTCATCCAAATTCCGTGTTCGCATTTTGGTCGTAACATTTTCCTCAGGATTTTTTCTTATTTTTCGATCATCTTTACTTGAGATCTGCCACCGGTTATAATAGTTTCAGATGCATAAAGTGCTTCTGTTTCAACTACTGTGTTCTAATGCCGTAATTTTGCCATTTTATATAGTTCCTTTATTGTATATGTTCCAAGTAATTTTGTATGCTCTTTGAAGTTTTGCAATTCTTTGTTGACTTGCTCCTTTTGCCTTGAAGTTTTAATAATTTCACCTAGATACTTAAATTTGTCTACTTGAGCGTCTTTACATAACAAATTTAGAGTCCTGTTTTGGCTGATATTTCATGAAGTTTTTCTACAGTCTGGATTTCTTCCTATCTGTAGTTGGATAGGATATCAATGTCATCAGTAAATGCTAGGCAATTGAGGTGAATTTTGTTTCGGATATATCGTGGATCGCAGAGGAGCAAGATGCTTCCAGGGTGAATGGGCGGACAAGGAATTAACTAGAGCATAAGTTAACACAATGAAATTCGAAACTTTATTTCTTTCCTGTTTTTTTATCTAAAATTTGATAAATAGAAAATCTGAATGAACAATAACAACTTATAATGAACTCTTCAGCTCCAACAACAATTACATAAAGTCCAAAACATGAGGTAAAAAACTTGAAAGAATTATCAACACGATAATTATACAAGGGGATGAGCATTATAGCTCTGAACAGGTACACTATTTTACAAGAGCATGTTTGACGCACGAGTTCGCATAGCCTGGGAGTGTGAGCCCCGAAAGTTAATATAGTCCAGCCTCTCAGAGGCACAAGTTTCTTATACCTGACAATGTTCAAATAATGCATTTACCGTCACGCAGCCCTGGTCTGGGCTTATCTTCTGCTCATAAACATAAACAGGGACAATGAGTGTCCATACTAAATGGCCTTAACGTAAAAAGAAAAATTTTGAATATGTTTGGCCACGACCAAAAGGCTAGGAGGCAAAACACGTGCATTCCTTCTACAAGTTTTGAAACCCTAAGTGGGCTTATGCCTCAAAGATACAGAGGCTAAGCCTATTCTACGCCGGGGTGACTATATGAGAAACACAAAATACCAAAAGAGGGTTAAGAATTTTAGAGGATAAGAAACTTTATTAACCCCATACCAAGTTGACTGGGAATCAACAGAGGGTAATCACTCTGTGTTCCCTTACATTACATATTTCCCAGTAGGAAATAAAACAGAGTCCTTATACTGGCCGAAAATTTTACACTTAAACCACCAGGCTTATAAATTTACATTAAATAAAAGAGGTTTGAAACCTTCCCCTCAAGCTATCTTCTGCAGTTATCACATGTTAAGAAAAATTTAGCCATTGCCTTGAGTTGCTGGGCCTTCCGAATGCCGACCGCGGCCCTTGCCCCCAAAGAATACGCTGCACTCACTAAACTGGAGCGATGAAGGTAACAGTACGGCCCTAAAGCGGCCAGCTTTTATAGTATGTCGAGGAGAAGTTTTCAGAACTCTTTACAGATACGATGGATTTCAGTACACACCCCCAATTTTCATTGGCTAGTGAAAATACTTACCAATTCCTGATTGTTCGATAGCTATTGAAGAAGGAAGCGGTGAAAGTGTTGACAACTTTGATAGATGGACAAAACAACCTTCAAAAACTAAGGTTAGCCAATAGTAAGATCACCTTTCCCTTAAGAATTAATTATCGTTGATCCCGCCAGGGGGTCACTTAGACCGATGTTAGAGACATCTCACACTTGAAAACCGAACTATTTTGCATAACATCAGTTCAAGGCGGATTACCCAGATGGCCTCATAGCAGACGCGCAGTTTAACTGGCCGGAGAAAGTGTGCTCCCGGTACAGATACATCTACCAATATTTATACATTTTAGTTTCATTTTTTCATATCCTAATCACTTTTTCAAATCTAAATTAAACAATAAGGGAGACAACCCATCCCCTTGTCTCATTCCTGTTTTGGTTGCAAATGGTTTAGAAATGTATCCAAAAATTTTAATTTCGATGCTGTGTCGGCCAATGTTTACTTGATCAATTCTCTCATTTTCTTGTCAACTTGGAATTCCTCTAGTACGTTATCATTATTATTATTATTATTATTATTATTATTATTATTATTATTATTATTATTATTATTGTACCGGGAGGTACACCTCAACTTCGCTTATTCAAAATTAGCGCCTTAATGAACTCCTCTATCGACCAAAAGGTGAAACTGATACTACATGAAGTTAAAACTTTAATCGGAAGATGTCACTACTGAAATATTAAGTAATTGTGTTATTGTGAAGTTTCCTAAACTGATTGAATTTGTTCTTGTTTTTGTTTCGCTATACATCAAAAAGTTTGGACATTTTTCCACAGATGACTCTACCAAAAACTCTGATCATGCACTCTGGTGCAAGGTGGAAGAACTTATAACTTAAAGAAGTTTCGTATTCCTAGGTTTTCATAACTGAATCTATATTCATTTATTTTTGGGTTGGCAACACTTCTTTTTTTCTTTCCGCCAGTTTTTAATCTGGCCAGTCATGAATTTTTGTAATTAATTTTCAACCAATCACGCATTTCTTGTTCACTTTGAATTAACCAATAAAAATTGAGAGGGTGGGTCCGGATCAGTCCTGAATTCTCTCGAACCTTCCCTGAGGGTATATAAGTTGTGGCTTTTCAAGTTTCCTTGCCAATTGATCGTCGTCTTTCTGAGTGTGTGTTTTAAGGCGGCAGAACATCTACCAGGTAATGACCACGTAAATTATATCTTTCTTGCTGTTTCCGCATACTTATCCGAGGAGAAGGTCCGAATTTCTAACTATGTAACTGTTTTAATGTAAACTCCTTCCTTTTCATGTAAAATTTCATTAAGTCTTTAACTGTAAGTCGGGGATAGAGAGTGAGTTACCCTCTAGAGGCCCTCTTCATCTTGGTTTGAGGTGACTACGTTTTCGCAACCTTTCATTCCTGTAATATGTTAAAGTTATATCCATGCGAGTCACCTCAGTAATTTGGGACTAGCCCCAGTTTCATCGGCCGAGAGCCCTGTAGGTTTTTAATATTTCATTATCTGGGAGCGCAGTGTATACCTCCATTCTGGTTTGTTCGGGTCATTTATTTAACCTGTTCTTTTTTTCGCAATGGCCCAGTAGGTTGGGTACTAGATACCCCTGTGTAAAACTATTTCAATTTGTAAATCGTGCCTTGAGAGGCCAGATATTGTAAGATTTTGATGTAATGTGCCTTGAGTAGGCTGGAAGAATCTGAGAGTCTGTAAGCTCTTTTCAAAGTTTTGTAATAGTGAAGAGTGCCTCTGGAAGGCTAGATATTGTAATTTAGGAAGCAAGTGCTCTTGAATTAGCGAATTTCCGCCCATGACTAAATTATTCCTCATTTGTAAATTTTGTAAACTTGAGCCTGTAACTCAGAAATTATAAATCGAGGGCCTGAAGCCCAAAATTGTTAAAGATCTGAATCTTGGATTTTTCCAAGTCTCTTTTCAAGATTGGCATTGTACCTGATATTTCATTGTTATTTTACCGAGTGGAAATTTGTTAAGTTTGTTTTTATATTGAAAGAAATATAACCTTTGTTAAAGTTTTAATTCAGTTATTGATATTGTAGTTGGACCCATTCAAGCCCGCACCTTCTTTCACCTCTGCGTTCCCCAGATACCCCAGAATTTTATTATTATTTTTATTATTATTATTATTATTATTATTATTATTATTATTATTATTATTATTATTATTATTATTAAGGCGTTCAGTGCTCACGGAACAGTAGAGGGACTCGTAATGCTATGGTAACTTAAATTTTAATCTGCTCCCATTATGCGTGAGTTGCGAGTGCTTGCTAAGCAGTACGCACCACTGTGCGAGATGTTAGGTAAATAACCGCAACGAAAGCAAAGCAGAATTACAGGAGGATAGCAGCAGCGACCAGGAGCTGGTGTTACGGCGATCACCGGCATGATTCATATCAGTGTTAATGACTACTTGAACCGTTATTGGTACTTCAGTATAGCCGTGGACTCACGAGCCTCCTATTAGTATAATAAAGGCTATTCCCACACACTAAGATGTCATACTCGAAAGCAATTACTACAAGATAAGTAAATGCGTTTATTACAAAAGGTGCAACGTGCAAACGGAAAATGGGGTGAATAAAATTTATCAGCGAATACCATTAAAAGTCTTGGCTTTAAACAGGACATATATAGTACACTATTAGACACTCCCCTTGTAATTACAAATACTAATCCAATATTAATTATTCTCTAATACCCTGTAATTTTGTGCCTAAGCCTTCGTTCCGTTTCTTTATACGCAGTAGGGGATGAGGAAATGAGTTTATATGACATGTTTTACGGACGGATGCCCTTCCTGACGCACCAAATGAAGATGAAATGAATGATAGTGAATAAAATTGGGTAAGGAGGTGGTACGAATCGGCTCTGGCCTATGAATAGGAACTGTCCCGAAATTTTCCTTGAAGTGAAAATGGGAAAACACAGAAAATCATTCTGAGAACAGCCAGCAGTGGAGTTCGAACCCACCCGTCTCCCGAATGCAAGACTTTGCTCCATAGTCATATCGCGTGAACAAGCGTGGTCACTCCGGTCAGTTCTCTATTTTTTATAGTACGATACATTATTTGAATACAATTTGTTGGTCAAGTGTTTATATATTTCGCCAGCCTGAGAGGTTCAAATGGCAGATCACTGGCATTCTGAGCCCATTCTGACGGATCCGATCCCCAGCTCAGATCGGTGAGGTGATATTTGATAGTGGTCAAATACTTCAGAAATACTGCCGTCACGTAAAAGAACTAATGAAGGAGGAGATTTTCACACCACAGTGGTCTTCGAAAATTATAAAAGTAGTTAATCGTGTTTCTTTAATTAAAATTCCTTTACTGCTTCAAGATTATTTTCCAAACTTCTTCAAATTCCTAGCCACAAAATGATTTAACATTTAAAAAGAACTAGGTATTTGTGAAAATTCTCTTCTCGGTGCTGGAGATCGTTCATGGCTGCATGTATGTACTGTAATTTATTTAACTTCTACACTTCAATAAAAGATTCGCCTCTGTGGTGTAGTGTCTGGCTTTATTAGCTACCACCCCCGGAGGCCCGGGTTTGATTCCCGGCTCTGCCAGGAAATTTGAAAACAGGTACGAGGACTGGAACGGGGCACATTTAGCCGCGGAAGGTCAACTGAGTAGAGAGGGGTTCTATTCCCACCTCAACCATCCTCGAAGTGGTTTTCCGTCGTTTCCCACTTCCCCTCCAAGCAAATGCCAGGATGGTACCTAACTTAAGGCCACGGTCGCTTCCTTCCTCCTCCTTGCCTCTGTCCCATCCAAACTCCCCACAAGGCCCCTGTTCAGCATAGCAGGTGAGGCCGCCTTGCCGAGTTACTGGTCCTCCTTCCCAGCTGTATTCCTCCGATCCAAAGTCTCAGGCTCCAGGACACTGCCCTTGAGGTGGTAGAGGTGGGATTCCTCGCTAAATCTGGGGGAAAAGCAACCCTGGATAATGAAATGAAATGAACATTTCAACAAAATGATAACTTACGTCAGTACATAGTATCCTTCATGGCTAAATGGTTAGTGCTGGACTTTGGTCACAGGGGTTCTGGGTTCGATTCCCGGCAGGGTCGGAATTTTAAACATCATTGGTTAATTTCGCTGGCGCGGGGGCTGTTTGTATGTGTCGTCTGCATCATCATTTCATCCTCATCACGACGCGCAGGTCGCCTACGGGAGTCAAATCAAAAGACCTGCAACTGGCGAACTGAATATTTCCTCGGTCACTCCCGGCACTAGAAGTCATTCGGCATTTCATTTCATAGTCTCCTTGACAATGAGAAAGAAACAAATTACGTAATTATATAGCCAAGAATATCCTATCTTTATGCGCGGTGTTCGTGTAGTCACACGGACAATGCCTTATTGAGATTTAACTGTATTACAAAATTAGTGGTAGTAAAGGGACCTCTTCCTGCTCCTCCTATGAATAGAGTTAAGAGGGAATGACTATCTGCCGAGTGAGTTGGCTGTGTGGTTAGGGTCACGAAGCTGTGAGCTTGCATTCGGGAGATAGTGAGTTCGAATTCCACAGTCGGCAGCCTTGAAAGTGGTTTCCCGTGTTTTCCATTTTCTCACCAGGTAAATTCAGGGGCTGTACCTGTTGCTTTCTTCCGAATCCTAGCCCTTTCCTATCCCATCGTCGCCGTAAGACCTATCTGTGTCGGTCCGACGTAAAGCAACTTGTAAAAAAAAAAGTTATCTTCTTACATTTCCCTTTAAAATAGTAACCACCAGGGTGGTAGAAACTTTAGCTTTCTTAGCCCAAGTAGGTGTGTTCGATCCCGGATTTGTCCGGTAGTTTTTGAAGGTACTCAAACACGCCAGCCTCGTGTCGTAAAGTTAGACTTTCCGGCGGGATATGATTTCAGCAAGTCTATACCGAGCAAGTGTCTTCGCGGTTTGAGTTACGTACCGATCAGCTTGTATTTCTTGTATTTGGGAGATAGTGGATTCGAATCGCACTACTGGCAGCCCTGAAGATGGTTTCCGTAGTTTCCCATTTTCACATCAGGAAAATGATGGGGCTGTACCTTAATTAATGCCACGGCCGATTTCATCCAACTCCTAGCCCTTTCCTATCCCGTCGTCGTCATAAGAACTATCTGTGTCGTTGCAACGTAAAGCAAATTGTAGAAATAAAAAAAAATCCAACGAACAGTTGATATTGTATCTGGGAGTGTATTTTGAGTTAATTTTCACAGTGTTGATGATTAAGTAATTCTTTCATCAGGTTCGGAATAAATATTAAGATGAAGTTTGCTAATTTGAACTAAGAAGATAAAGGTGAAGTATTCGTAAATTCAGACAGGAAAGCAGACTTCTTGCTTATGGATCAAAAAATATAGAGATATTGAGTCAAGTCCATAGCGTATGCCAATGTAGTTGCTGGAGCTGCTTTGGCTCATTCTGGATTTGGGCAGGGGTTGTAAGTTTGGATTCCCTTCCGGATACCATTTGAATTTTCAGCTGAATGTTCCTCACTCTAGTCACTGAAACACGGATATCAATTATTTTTACGTCGACACCGAACCACAGGCACGCGAATTTCCATTTTTAAAATTCCACTTGTATAGGAGAAATATGAAGCACAAGAATTCCGTGACTTCGTCAATTGGCTATGAGAGAATGTAAAACCAGTAAAACTGCATTCTCTAATATTCTGGGAGTTGAATCTGAGGCCAACGACATGGAGCTGTCACACTTAAACACCCTCCAAATGCAGTCCACAATCTAATCTGGGATAGAACCAGGCCTACTTCTAAGGCCAATATCTAGTATAGAACATGAAAACACAGGCAGCACTAATTAATTTGACCCATGAAAAATAACATTCTTCAAAATCCTCTATAATAGGTATAAATGAAGTTTCTCTGTAAAAAAACCATACAATTTTGGAAAAAATAAGGAAAATAGAACCGTGATTCCTTAATGGAATCATTGGCCTAGAGAGGGTTAAAAGTTGCATGCAACAGAATGAGATGACAAATTTCAGTATTTTATCAGAATATTTAAGTTCTTTAGGACTAAACACGGGCTGTGAAAACTTCACAAAATTTACATCGACCTGGTACGGTGAACATGATATTAACTCTCCAGCCCTAATTTATTTAACACATGAAAAAGAAACTTCTTGAAAATCCCCTTCAAACAGGTATAAGCCTATGTTTTTTACATTTGTAGTCGATGAAATTAAATTATAGTTTCCTTCCGGGAACTTAATTTTAGATAATATGTCCCATAATTTCTATTACAAGCGCAGAAACAGTATAGACGTATCTATTTTTGCATCAATCACTTTCTTTTCTATCCTGGACTCAGGCGCACACAGAAATAAAATAAACACATTCTAAAACTGTTTGCTGAATTTGCTGCGGAATATTGGTGAGGATATTCCTCTCATTGAAAACGCGAGGCTTTGTCACTGTAATCCTACTTTGTGAAATCCGCGTAAATCCAATCAAATAAATACTCTTCCAAATAGTACTGTGTTTGATAAAAATTCAGTGGACCTAATGGAACATGAGGGATGTTTAGACAGTGAGACTTGCACCGTAGTGACAGATATTGCATCCAGTCCATGTAGCTTTGATACGAGGTCGTCAGCGCCACAACCCTCAAGACCATGCAGCAGTAGCACCCACTAACGAGCTTCACAGTTGAACGATAAAGGAAAAAAAAAGATCAAAGTCCACCAAAAGTAAAAAAATCAGTTATTACCGATTATGAATTATGGGTAACTAATATGTGAATATGTCATAATAATAATAATAATAATAATAATAATAATAATAATAATAATAATAATAATAATGGCATGTGTCCTCAGAAGTGGCCTGACGAGCTGACACCGTATAGGCGACCGGCGTGACTGTGAGGATGGGGCCCTCCCTGAGGTGAAATTTAATGCTGAAGACGTCACAATCACCCAGCCCCCGAGTCATTGGAATTAACCGATGAAGTTTAAAATCCTCGACCTGGCTGAGAATTGAACCGGGGGTCCCCTGGGCTAGAGGCCAACACGCTAACCATTCAGCCATGGAGTCGGACTATATCATGTTAATTATTCATGAATGATCTGAGTCCGAAAAACTCGTAGACTAATTTTCAGCGTTCTATCAAAAACTGATCAGGGTCATACTGGAACCATGAAATACGTTGCTTTTATTAATTGGAAAGTAATACTGGAAAAAATATCAGTAACAATCTTTATTGTCTTCATTTATAAGATGCCAATATTTTTTATTCTATGTTTTCTGAAGAAGGCCTCCATTAAAGTAAATGTAACCCTATATAATTCTACGGCACCCAGGAAACAAAATAGCTTTAAGTATCGTTACTTTTGAATTAAAAGCAGAAAAATAGTATGATTTTGTCAGTGTAATCAATGACCTGCATCTGAAACAGTATCCATTGTAAAAATTGGTACTGTTGACTGACTAATGGCCTATGATGTAAACGACTTGTTTACATTCAAAAATATTTGGTTACGTGATAATAAAGATTAATTTTAATTCTAGAAAAAACGTTCAGGTCAATTACATGATGTAATTATTGACTCTTTTGCAGCAATATTTCCTCCGGAAGTAGGCCTGAAGAGGGTTTTCCGCAGTCTCCCATTTTCACACCAAGCAAATGCTGTGATTCCACCTTAATTAAGGACACGGTCTCTTCCTTCCCACCCCTAGCCCTTTCCTATCTCTTCATCACCATAAGGTCTGTGTCGGTGCGATATAAAGCAAGTAGTTTTAAAAAATGCGTACTACTAGCTTTCACTTGAAGAAAAAATTAAACTTCTCTTTCTTTGTCCAGTATAGTTTTAAATAAGTGTTTATATGGGTTGAAAACCTCATTGAATTCTGCATATTTTATACTTTTAACAGAATAACAACCAGCGTTACGTATGTGTAACACACACAGTATCACAAGTTACAGGAGGTTGAAGTCATGCCATTTTCTATTACTATCCATTGAGATACATTAATTTTGTCACATTCTCTAGTGATAAGGTTCACTCTTAGATAATCCACGCAAATGTCTTGATGCCAACCGACATTGCTATTAAAAAAATGAGATGTGAGATGTTACTGTGCTAGACTAAAAACTAAAATTACTACAGAATGTCTATGCATAGCTCCATATATTGGTAGATAATGAAAGGAGCCTAACGCTAAAAATTCAGCTATAAGTCTATATTGTTAATGTTCATGAGGTATGGTTTTCATTAGTTTCTCATGTACTTCGTTGTTTTCATGCCATTGCTTCTTATAAAAACAGTAAAAATCGCATATGTAATAATTAGATCCCAACTAATTTTCGAACATTGTGGTAAATGCACATGTTCCTGATAAGTATGTCATGAATTTTATTCTGAAGCCAATTTATTTATTTATTTATTTATTTATTTATTTATTTATTTATTTATTTATTTATTTATTTACATCCATAACAGGCATTGGCTACTTCCCGAATTTCATAGTGATGAGTGTCCACTGCACAATTATTACAGAAATAATAATTATTATAATGATAGAAGTAATAATAAAAATAATAGGCACGTGCTTGATAACTAGCAGTGAAACGAAAAAGACGAATGAATAAGAGAAGAAAATAAATAAAACGAAAATATTGTAAAAAGTATGTCAAATCAAAAATGAAAATTGTAATAATGTGTAGAATTTTACTGGAACATATTAGAATAAGCTGAGGTTATAGAAATTAATTTTACAGGACGAACGGTAAAAAGTTAAAAAAATAAATTTAGTGTTCAACCCGTGAAGCTGCCAACTCTGCACGCAGACGTCAGTCACACACACACAAATAAACAAACAAACATGCAGACAAACAAACACGCTCTTTATGTTTGGTACGCAACTACACTTGTAGCAGAGGCAAAAATTAAATATAATAATATTTTTAAATTTATTATTTGTCTTTAGTAGTAGCGAAGTTAGGACTCTTGGTCCTTACTTACACTTAACCACGTCATTGTACAGTAAAATTATAGAGAATATTAAATATTTTCAAAGAAACTAATTTGTAATAAAAATTGAAAATAAATGCAGTATAATAATTATACCATACCGTACAGTTTTCCGACGTTTTGAAAACATTGCAGTATTCTTTATCAAATATAGTTAGCGTTATGGCAAGTTAATGATTGGCTTGAGCGAAGACTAAGCTGTTTAGTAAATTAAGGGTTCTTAAATTTCTAATTCATAGGGTAGTCTGGTGTAAAAATATTAATCTTGGGGATTAATGAGAAGAGTATCCTTCCTCTGAGTTTTAGAAAAAATATCTTAATATTGGTTTACAAGACCAGTGTTTTTATTAAACTACTAAAACAATGGTAATAAGCATAAGTTGAGTTGCTTGTAATAAGGTATGACATGTGTGTCGCAGCGGAAGGAAAATATAAATCTGATGGAGGAATTCATAGCCCTTTGAATCTTTATAATTTTGTTCTTTCGTAGCACCTATGAATCACAGTAATAGAATATAGAGAGAATAATAATAATAGTAATAATAATAACAACAATAGTACTGTTATTGGTATTTCGTCATACTTAATACTTTTACGGTCCAGTGCCATTGTTGGGTTGTCAGCATCTTGATCTTCGGTCCTCGGGACTTCGGAACTTCGGGTTCGATCCTTGGACGGGTCGACGGATTTGAATCGTAATCAAGTTACATTCTTAGCCTCGGGGAACGAATATTTGAAATGTTACTAGCATTCCAACAGCTCATACGCAGTACTGCCTTCTACCAAAACAACATTATTATTATTATTATTATTATTATTATTATTATTATTATTATTATTATTATTATTATTATTATTATTATTATTACCGAGCTCGATAGCTGCAGTCGCTTAAGTATTCAGGAGATAGTGGGTTAAAGCTCTGAAGATGGTTTTCCGTTGTTTCCCATTCTTACACTAGGCAAATGCTGGGGCTGTACCTTAATTAAAGTCAAGGTTACTTCCTTCCCACTCCTCTCCCCTTCCTGTCCAAACGTCGCCATAGAACCTATCTGTGTGGGTGTGACGTAAAGCAACAACACAAAAACACGCAGTTTCCCGTACACGGCAGTTATTGCTACTACTACGGTCGTTTAAGACGCCAAGATGCCAGAACAGTGCTCAACATGAGTGTTTTTACGTGCTAGTAGATCTATCGACAGTGGAATTCAAATACCACCTAATTGAACCGGGATCGAAGCTGCCAACTTGAGCTCAGGAGGCCAACGCTCTACTGCTTTACTCATGGGTGTAATTTGAGCATTTTGATTGGGGGGGGGCAGAGTTCACCAGAGGGTCCGTGCCTCCTCACTTCTGAGAGCAATTTGCGACCACAAAATTATTGCTAATAATATATATCTTTCCTGGAATATTCTATGTTATTCCCTTTAATTTAATAAACAAACCGCTGCAAAGAACATTCACACAGAATTAAAAGGTATACCTAATTCAAAAGTGTTTGTTACTTGGCCTGTTTTTATCCGTAAAAGTAAAAAATCAAGCAAAGAACGTGGACAAAAACTAAACTCTTTTTTTTTTACATAATCTGATCACATCGAATTTTACACAAAATGAAGTCCTCTTAAGATTTGAATTAAAGTAATGAGTTACTTTTGAAATGGCACCATCAGTACTACTTTTTATAGACACTAGGCAAATGCTGGGGCTGTACCTTAATTAAGGCCAAGGTTACTTCCTTCCCGCTCCTGCAGTACGTTTTTAAACGCCGGTAAGCTTGGAAAATACGTCTCACAGGTTGCTGAATAACGACTTGCCAATTACTTAATGGAAGAAGGTAAAATTGAACAATATTAGACATCATTTCTGTCAACATTATATAGGAAGCCTAAACAATTTTGCAACGATCATTTTGTTTTATTTAGCTTAATTAAACAATCATCAACAATGACACTGCTGTACCGTACCTTAAAAATGTAACTAATCTTCGAATCTCCATCAATATCTGACCTGGAATGAACACGTAAGTAATGTATGTAGAAAGGCTCATGCAGCTCTATATCCCCTGAAACGTCACAAGAATGTTTCATCAAAACCTTAAATTAAAATTCATCCAAGCACCACTATTCCCGATTACTAATCAATCTAAATGCTGAACAAGCTTAGAGACTTCAACGAGCACAAAACTCATGCATACGATAGGCCTACGCCTTCCAACTGCGACATGACGCTCAAGTTACGCAGTATTTCAAAACATTGAAATGGCTACGAATAAATGAACGAAGGAATGTTCACCTAATGACACTTCTTTACCAAGTACTCTCGACGAACACTCCTATTTACCTATCTTCTAATTTTCGTTTCTTTTCCTCATTTCAT
Organism: Anabrus simplex; assembly: GCF_040414725.1. NCBI lineage: Eukaryota > Metazoa > Arthropoda > Insecta > Orthoptera > Tettigoniidae > Anabrus > Anabrus simplex. The sequence continues at coordinate 654,362,218 of NC_090265.1, read as the reverse complement.
AAAATTAGTACCCGTTCTGGTTCCCCACTTGAAATTCCAGTAAACTGAACGAATTCCTTCAATAATCCCTTTTAGTTACTGCATCGAGACTCTGGAATACCCTCCCAATGGACATTCGGCACGTTACTTCCTCTCAAAAATTCAAGTCTGCCCGCCGAAAGTTTTTCCTGGGAACATATAACTGAGCTGTGTGAGTTATTCTGTGTATGTTGTGTGAATGGGTTTTCTTTTATCTATTATACGCTCCAACCACTATTATTACAATTATTATTGTTATTATGTTTCCTCTTTATATTACGTCAATGGCCGTAGCCGTGTTGAAACACCGGATCCCGTGAGATATCCGAAGTTAAGGAACATTGGGGGTGGTCAGGAGTTGGATGGGTTGCCACGCGCTGTTGATGGGGGTAAGGGAATGGAAGAGCGGAAAGGAACTGGCCACCCTACCGCACGTAACCTCCGGCTCAGTAACACCTCTGTGGAGGTTCGGACCTGCCTTCGGGCAGAATAACCCTTACCTTACCTTTATATTACTATTGTCACACTAATTTCAGTACCGATTTTCAACCTAATCTTAGTTTATCTGTCCTTAGTATCATTTATTTTCAGAATTACTGTGTCTTGCCTATTTTCTTGACATTTTTAAATTTTATTGTTTAAAGTGGTTAAGTGTAAGAGAGGGCCGTGAGCCCTAACTTCGCCACAAATTTGAGCCAGGAATAAATAAATAAATAAATAAATAAATAAATAAATAAATAAATAAATAAATAAATAAATAAATAAATAAATAAATAAATAAATAAATAAAGAGTAACGGAAAACGTACATGTAAAATATGCATTCCTAAGTCTGTAATATCTCGAAAAAGTTTGTTTCCTTCAAAATATTAAAGTGTCCACTGCCACCCGTTGCCACCCCCGAATTACGCCTATGGTCTTAGCTTCTCAGCCCGACAGCCGAAAATCGAATTCTCACACAGGTGAGGTAGGAGTTACCAGCTAATCCCAAACTTGGAAGAGGGATTTCGAAATTTGCTAAGTTAGGTGTAAGAAGAATGATGCAACGCTATTGATAACCATAGCAGCCTGCTCATTAAGAGTGCGAGCTTGTCAGTGCGAGACTCGCGATGTTTAACCCAAGTTGAGCGGTGCTGCAGCAGCTTCTTCCAATTACAGTGTGCTACTACGTGTTTGTGTTTAAGTAAACCAATTACTGTCGTGATGGCCGCTGACAGTCTGTATAGTCAGCGGGATCTCTGTCGAAACTGTCTACATAAAATCCCTGCTACAGCGCCGTACAATGCTTTCTCCCTTCTGTCGCGCACAGGTCATTCACACATGACGTGACACCATTTAGATAAAAAAAAAACTCCAAAACAATGATTTTTTGTAGAAATAGAATTTTCCAACCCCCTGTGGGTGGGGGACGCAGACGAAGAATATACCCACGGCATCCTCTGCCTGGCGACTAAAAGGGGCGACCAAGGGATGATTGAATTAGAACCATGAAACTAGTTATAATTAGTACATTCACGCGGGGAACACCATAGGTCGCCTATACTTACGAGTAGTACCACTATGTTAGGTACACAATAGATTTGTGATTTTATTTTGCTAGTTTCTTACGTCGCACCGACACAAGTCTTATGGCGACGATGGGATAGGAAAGGCCTAGGGTGGGAAGGAAGCGGTCGTAGCCTTTATTAAGGTACAGCCCCAGCATTTGCCTGGTGTGAAAATGGGAAACCATGGAAAACTATCTTCAGGGCTGGCGATAGTGGGGTTCGAACCTACTATCTCCCGAATAGTGGATACTGGCCGCACTTAAGCGACTGCAGCTATCGAGCTCGGTAGATTTGTAATTAGTAGCAACAGAGAGCAGTTCACTGTGAGTTTCCAGTACATGTGATCAGTACCTCTATATGCGGAACATCTCGGGCTTTCGTTGCCTATGATTACTACCATTATGTAAGAAGCACCACTGGTCTGGGCGTTGCCTGTGATTACTACCATTATGTAAGAAGCACCACTGGTCTGGGCGTTGCCTGTGATTAGTACCACTATATGAGCGACACCATTAGTCTGCGTTGCGTGTTATTTGTACCCACTATGTGAGGAACACCACGGGAAAACCGGCGCCCGTGATTAGTACACCCACAGTAGGTGAGTAACACCATGGGTTGGCGTTGCCTATGAGTGCCGCCGTTATGTGAGAAATACCAGAGGTCTGCGTTACCTGTGTGACGTAAAATACTTGTTAGTAGAATAATGTCTGGAACACAGTGAGTTTACGCTACTTTTGATTAGTTCCGCAACATGACAAATACCATGGTTCTACTTTACTAGCGATAAGTACCATTAAAAGGGGCCATTGACCTGGATTTTAAACCCCTTTAGACAACAAGCATCATCGATTCAGGATTGTGCTTGGGAAGCAGTCCCTTGGTCAGTAATATAGTTTCTGGGAAGGTGAGATATTGCGGGTCGGATCCACTGATTGTTTTAAATTCATATTTATCCATTCATTATTCATCACCACGTTTTGAATTCTGGTCAGTGAATGAATTTTGGACTTTTAAATTGTCATTGCATTTCGCCTCATTGCATACCATTAGCAGCCGATGACCTATATGTTAGGCCCCTTTAAACAACAAGCATCATCAGAAATTTCCATACATGTTCCTTTCTTTTACCAATATCTATCTATCTATCTATCTATCTATCTATCTATCATCAATGATCTGCACTTAGGACGGTCGCCCAGGTGGCAGGTTCCCTGTCAGTTTTTACCTCATATTTACATTTACAATATTTATAATTGTTTACCTAGCTTTATCTTAAATATTTTCAACAAACTTAAAAATGTAAGGAATATTTCCTCGCTAATTTATAATTTATTCCAATCCCTTACTTCTCGTCCTATAAATGAATATTTGCTCCAATCTGTCCTCTTGAATTCCAACTTTATTTTCATATTATGACCTTTCCAAATTTTGAAAGCCCCACTCAAGCTTATTCTTCTACTTATGTCATTCCATACATTCTCACCACTGACAGCTTGAAACATACCACTTAGTCGAGCATCTTTTCTCCTTACTCTCAAGTCTTCCCAGCCCAAAGATGCAACAGTATGGTAACACTACTCCTTTGTCGGAATTCATCCAGAACCAATTTTAATGTTTTCGTTTGTTTTTTGTTTTGTTTTTTGTGTATGCTTTTTTTTTTCAGTTGTCGTATCAAGTAATGCTGGTGAAAGTCCCATTCACGGAGCCATACTCCCTTACATCCTTACTACAAACCCTAATACTCTCATGACAAAAAATGTGAAGAGATCTGTAAGCTTTCTTAACTACCTCGCTAATATGATTACCGAGCTCGATAGCTGCAGTCGCTTAAGTGCGGCCAGTATCCAGTAATCGGGAGATAGTGGGTTCGAGCCCCTCTGTCGGTGGCCCTGAAGATGGTTTTCCGTGGTTTCCCATTTTTACACCAGGCAAATGCCGTGGCTATACCTTAATTAAGGCTACGGCCACTTCCTTCCAATTCCTAGGCCTTTCCTCTCCCATCGTCGTCGTAAGACATATCTGTGTCGGTGCGACGTAAAGCAAAACAGCAACAACAAACGCTAATATGATTACCCCAATGAAGAACATTCCTTACTTTAACACCTAGGTACTTACTTTGTTTCCCATGAGGTACTATCACCCCATCAACACAATAATTAAAACTGACAGGACTTTTCCTCTTGGTAAAACTTACAGCTTGACTTATCATTCCATTTACATTCATACCATTGTCCACTGTCCGTCTCACTACATTGTCTCCCTGCAGTCCCTCACAACCCTCCAACTCATTTACTACTCTATACAGCACAACATCATCCGCAAGTAGCCTTATCTCTGATTCCAGTTATTTTCGCATATCATTTTTCTTTCTCTTATTGATCTTGAGAAAGCCTGTTGACTGTATCAGGTGGTACAAACTAATGACTATCCTAAAGAAACATGGAGTAGATTGAAAGGATAGAAGTCTAATAATGAACTTTTACTTAAACAAGAGAGCAAGAGTAAGAATAGGAGATGAGATAAGTGAAGAAATTAAACTAATAATGATAATGTTATTTGGTTTACATCCCATTAACTACTTTAATGTTTTCCGAGACGCCGAGGTGCAGAAATTTAGTCCCGCAGGAGCTCTTTTACGTTACAGTAAATCTGTCGACATGAGACTGACGTATTTGAGCACTTTCAAATACCACATGACTGAGCCAGGATCGAACCTGCCAAGTTGGGGTCAGAAAGCCAGCGCCACAACCGTTTGAGCCACTCAGCCCAGCAGAAATTAAATTAGGAAGAGGTGTAAGACGGGGCTGCTGTTTATCACCGGTACTTTTCAACTTTTTTCTCGAGGAAATTATCAAAGAAAGTTTTAATGGAGAAGGTAGAGTTTATGTTGGGGGTCGGAGAATACAAGATCTCTCATATAAACCAAGACCCAACGCACGGTGTTTGTAAACCTGCGCTACGGCAGCTGCCTCAGCCGAACTTATGCCGCGCGCGGTCACCCTGCCTTAAACGTGTATACAATCTTACATGAAATCTTACCTTATAACAGACGCTGGAAGTGTCGTCCTTAATGGGTTATACAGGCAGTGTATCTGGTAACCACATTCTGGCTGTGAATTCTGCCACTGTAATGCTTCTGATTTAATTCGTAACATTTTATTTCAGTGCCTCCAATGTGTGAGGATTTGTTCAATACACTTTCTCTTTCAGTTTACCCCACAAGTAAAAATCGCACACTGTTAGATCTGTAGAATGAAGGGGGAAATAGATCAGTACTGATCACTCCCTCTGCAAACACTTCCGAGATTTGAAGGGAATCTTGTTGAAACCATCCACACGTTTTTTCTTCTTCCGTTAACTGATGGAGGAACGGCGTCAAAATGTAATCTTGGTACTTCTCTGCATTTGCTGTCGTCTCGAAAAAATAGGCCCAATTATTCGTCTTGCACTAACAGCACACCAAACACCAATCTTCCTATCATAATGAGGGACTTCATAAATATAAGGATGTTCTGCACATCAATAGCGAGAGTTATGATTAAGACCATTAAGATGAAACCAGAAGTTTTACATATAAAAATACGGTGTTTCAATGATAACTGTCTCACCATGTTAACAGCTGAGATTCATACTGGCGACTGATGCTTGCAAGGTCAACAACTATGCGCGCGCCTCCCGTACTGCAGCTTATGGATGGAATGAGAATTAATAAGAAGAAAAACAAAAGTATGATATTTGGAGGAAGAGGTAGAAAATTGTCGTATTTATATAGAGGGGTAAAGTAATAGAACAAGTCAATAACTACAAATAATTGGTAAGCATGATCAGGGAAGGTATGTAATGCAACATAAATTAAGAAAACAGTTGCCATGGCAAAAGATGGTTTCAAGAGAAAATTGAAATTACTTTGTGGGCCACTAAACAAGTGTTATATCTGGAGCATTGCGCTGTATGGTGCATAGACTTGGACAGTACGGAAGAAAGGCGAGAGGAGAATAGAAGCACTAGAGATGAGGATATGGAAGAGAAGAGAACAAGAGAAATGGGGAGACCGGATAAGAAATGAAGTGTTGGAGAAGAACGAGCTATGTTGCAAATCATTAGGAGAAAAATGAACTGGGTCGGACATTTCTTGAGGAGGGACTGTTTACTGAAAGAAGGAGTAGAAGGAATGGTTAAAGGCAAAAGAAGAGGAAGGGAAAGATATCAATTGCGGGACAACACCGAAGGAAAGAAATATTCGGAGATGAAAAACTTGGCTATGGACAGACAAAAGTGGAAGAGTTTTATCCCATGACAAGACCTGCCTTAAGGCAGAATACCTAAAAGAAAAAGTTATTGTAAGATTTTACAAAATCCATCTTCTTTATGCACTGATGACCAATTGGATTAGAGATACCTGGCTAGTAGCGTGTAGCACCTCCCTTCGCCCTGATGATGGTGACCGATGTAGTGAGATATGGACTTCACAAGACACCGGAAACATTGGGAAGCCATATAGATTAATCGCTGCACAGTCTCCCATAATACACGGAGTAATTACGGAGCAGGTGCGCACATTCCTCTCGACAGCATCGCGGATGAGCTCTATAGGATTGACGTCTGGAGGCCTATAAGGTCAGGGGAGAAGCTTCATTCCCTTACAGTGGTTTATCGAACCAATTGGCCTCATTGCGGAATTATTCGATATATTCGTTGCCATTTCTGAGGCTAGAGTTTTAGCGGAAAGTTAAACAATAATAATAATAATAATAATAATAATAATAATAATAATAATAATAATAATAATAATAATAATAATAATAATAATAATAATAATAATAATAATAATAATAATAATAATAATAATAATAATAAGTCCATTATTATTATTATTATTATTATTATTATTATTATTATTATTATTATTATTATTTAATTTTCGTTTCGGCTGTCTATGGACCACGTTTGACCATTTTTGCAGTATTTTTAGCCTTCTCTGCCTTTACTCTCTGCCAGTATCTTTGCTTACTTTCCCGTACTTCCTTGTTAGGCTCCATGGCTAAACGGCTAGTGTTCTGGCCTTTGGTCACAGGGGTCCCGGGTTCGATTCCCGAAAGGGTGGGAAATTTTAATCATACTTGGTTAATTCCCCTGGCAGAGGGACTGGGTGTATGTGTCCTCTTCATCATCACTTCATCCTCATTACGACGCCTATGCGCACATCCCGGCGCTAAAAGCCATACACCATTTCTGCTCTTCAGTATAGGACCTTCCTTTACTCATTATCGTGGAAACCGCGTATCATTTTGACGAGTTGTCTAAATCGATTTCTGTCGATCTTTGTCAAGTTCAACCTCACTTCTGGAAACCATTTCAGTTCTGTCCTCCCTTTCCTGAATAATTCAAAGATTACCTTCGTTAGTCTATTATTGTCCACCCTCAACAAGTGACCATAGAACTGAAACCTTCCCTTTCTCATCAGTCCCACCATTCCTTCTGTTCTTTGAAACAATTCTTTGTTAGACTTCAGTCTGCTCTGCACATTTTTTACATTTGGACCCAGAATTTTTTCTTAGCATTTTTCTTTCTCTTCCGGATATCTTCAAGTCCACATTTTCCAATCACATCCAATATTTCCGCTGCATACAGGCACTCAGGTTTAACAACGGCATTCATGTTGCCTGAATTTAACCCTGTAAGGTAAACCTTTTTTGTTGTAGATGTTCCTTGTCAGCTGAAATGCAATTTCCATTTTTCTCGCCCGCTCCTTAATGGCATTTGTTCCGACACATCCTCTTGTAATGTTTCTCCCAAATACTTAAAATTTTTAACTCTTTTTTTTTATTGTGTCCTACCTTCAACAACTGAGGGGCCTTTTTAGTATTCGACATGAACACAGTCTTCTCAAAATAATAATAATAATAATAATAATAATAATAATAATAATAATAATAATAATTTAAAACATTATTTGACTGTTGGAGAATGCATAGTACTTCACCGGTAAGAGTATATTAATTTTACAAACGGAGTGAGTCAGCTGCGCCTGAATGTTTCTGTTGTTAGGCATCCCAACGAGCGTCACTGGTGCCGTCATGGTCGATTCTCCTTTGCCGTATATCAAGCAATAATCGCCTTTAATCACTAAATGTACCATCACCTTTGCAAAAACATTTACCTTATGCGAAAGGTATGCATCAAACTGCCATACTCTTATGTAAAACGTATGTGCCAAATATAAGCTTTCAGTAGGATATGAAATTAACACTAAAAGCGACGGCGTACTGATAGAAAACGTGTGTGCATATGTGAAGCGGAAGTAGTTGTCCAACAAGTAGGCTTTCCGGTACGCTACACACTGAAGTCGCCGTGGTTAAGTGGGGTGCTGCTAATACAACTGTGTTCGGTAAGTGGGTTCGAATTCCACTAAACGTGCTAAACTTAACCTGATAATTATATTCGCATTTTGTACTCCGAGAATTATCCACAAAGCCAATGTATCCGAATGCCCTCACGTCGTAGGTTTATTTATTTATTTATTTATTTATTTATTTATTTATTTATTTATTTATTTATTTATTTATTTATTTATTTATTTATTTATTTATTTATTTATTTAATAATCCAGTTGGTTTTACCATTAGACTCAGCGAGGGATGCTATTTCTACCGCCTCAAGGGCAGTGTCCTGGAACGTGAGACTTTGGGTCGGGGATACAACTGGAAAGGAGGACCAGTACATCACCCAGCCGCCTCACCTGCGATGATGAACAGGGGTCTTGCGGAAGGATGCGAATATCGGAAGGGATAGACAAGGATGTTGGAAGGAAGCGGCCGTGGCCTTAAGTTAGGTAACATCCCGGCATTTGCCTTGAAGAGAAATGGGAAACTACGGAAAACCACTTCAAGAATGGCTGAGGAGGGAATCGAACACCCTTCTACTCAGTTGACCTCCCGAGGCTCAGTGGACCTCTTTCCAGCCCTCGTACCACTTGTCAATTTTTGTGGTAGAGCTGGAAATCGAACCCGGACCCCTGCCGGTGGCAGTTGATCTCACTAACCATTACACAACAAAGGCGGATATTTATTTATTTATTTATTTATTTATTTATTTATTTATTTATTTATTTATTTATTTATTTATTTATTTATTTATTTATTTATTGCCGAGCTGAGTGGCTCAGACGGTTACGGCGCTGGCCTTCTAACCCCAACTTGGCAGGTTCGATCCTGGCTCAGTCCGGTGGTTTTTGAAGTTGCTCAAATACGACAGCCTCGTGTCGGTAGATTTACCGGGACGTAAAAGAACTACTGTGGGACTAAATTCCGGCACCTCGGCGTCTCCGAAGACCATAAAAGTAGTTGGTGGGACGTAAAGCAAATAGCATTATTTATTTATTTATTTATTTATTTATTTATTTATTTATTTATTTATTTATTTATTTATTTATTTATTTATTTATTTATTTATTTATTTATTTATTTGTTTATTTATTTATTTATTTATTTATTTATTTATTTATTTATTTATTTATTTATTTATTTATTTATTTATTTATTTATTTATTTATTTATTTATTTATTTATTTATTTATTTATTTATTTATTTTGGCACTGTTCTAGGCATGTAGATTTTTACAAGCAGGGCTGGACGAGGACGAGGACATAATGGTTGGGGGTTTGAATCCACTTGACTGAACAACAGCCTGTTAGTGCAGTAAGTGTTCGATTAGATGGCCTTCTGCAGTAATGCACGTTTCAGCACGCCGTTGAACTGACATTCGGGCTCGTTGTAGCATTATAGGTGCTACGGATTCACAGACTTTAGTAATAAGGTTTCGAAGGCTTTCACGACTTTCTGGCTGCTGAGCGCACACTAAATCCTTCAAGCAGCTCCATAGAAAGCCGTGAGCACGTCTGTGCTTAGCCCATTACACCACGGTGACTTTTGCCTGGAGCTTATCTGAAAGCGTACTGGGTGTAAAACTACTTCCCGCTTCGCTAACTCACACACTTTTTTCTATCAGTATGCCATCGCTTTTAGCATTAATTTCATATTCAATCGAAAGCCTATAATTGCCACGTACTTTTTACATAACAGTATGACAGATGCATTGTGTGAATATCTGTCCCGTACATGTTTATGTAAAAGTCTTTGTTGTGATGACGCAGCAAGTGCTTTAAAGGCGACTGTAGTGTGGTATACGGCAAGGAGAATCGACCATCAGACCACTGACGTTCACTGCGATACCTAACAAGAAAAATTCAGGCGAAGCGGACTCATCCAGTATTCTGACACTACTTGGCGTGTTTTCCAGTGTTTGCTCTATCACTAAAAAAGTGATTACTGATCTGTTTAATGTATTGCCTAAATATCTGATTCGCTTTAAGTGCCTATTGCGAATAAACGGAGAATGTACACTATTTTTAGTACACCTTCATTAAGCAGAAACTGTCTTTAGCGGTATTTTCTCTCTCTATCCCTTGCGATTCCGTTGAAGACAGGTTTCACTGTGAAAGTTTCGATGTAAGGGTGGAGGCGGTGGTGGTGGTAGTGGTTGTTTACGGACTCCACTTGAGAACTGCAGAAGTTGACACACCCTGCCTTCTATTGTTGATAATTAACTGGCGTAAATCCTTCCTATGGTCATGCACCAACATCAGTCAGAATGCTCCGTATCGGAATTCCATTTTCAAAACTATTGTACTATTCATGAAGATGCTAAAAGAATGTTAATTTTCCCACCATTCGAGACCCTCTCTTTCTTTCGCCAATATATTCATTCTTTGAAAGGACGGGCCTCTTCCATATTTTCCTTTGGGTAGAGTTACAAGGGGATGGCTGCTTAGTTGTACTTCCCATTAAAACAATAATCACCGTCTCCACATCCAGATGCTTTTAAAACATTAGTTACACCCACGTCGTATCTCGAAGCTCGTTCGTAATTTGATATAGGACCATATAGTATCATGTATACCGTAGCAAGCCATAAAGAGAACTCAACACCATGCACATTTAATAGGCTAATTACGACCGTTGCGAAGTGAACCTCCCTTCACTCTCCGACATTCCTATCACCTGAGCCACACAAATCGCGGAGGGAACTGGAGCAACTTCCACCGATCCTTCGAGGACTCTTAATATGTGTCTAATTAGCAAACCACGTTATTTTTCATGTTCGCATATGTTAAAAGAACAACTAAGTCCGCTTATATAGGGTGGTGGGAAACAACGTGAATCGAGTATATGAGCATTAGAACTTTGGTCATAATCATAAGTAATTTGAAAAAAATTAACGATTGTACCCCACGCCGTTGATTTTTTATCAGCTGCTGAAGTTAGCCAATCAGATCGATTCGCGGGTAAATTCAAATGGGCTTTACGAGGCAGTGTTGCTATATCTCCACATGGCTTGGTCAGGCTTGAGAGCCATGCCGAGAAATGGGCATCAAACACTAACACACTGGGTTTCAGCCATTGCTACCGTAGTATGTCATCTATCAGCAGGGAAGGGCTTGTTCAAGTCCCTCCCATGGAGAAGTTTATTTCTTCTATTGGCGCTCTCAAGCCGGTCATAAGCCACTTGCAGATTGGGCAACACCACCACGCAAAGCCCATCTGAAATCACCCGCGAAGAAATATGATTGACTAACTTCAGCAGCTGACAACGGCTAGGGAAATCTATTTTTTCTCAATTATTTATCAGTATGACCAACCCTCTAACGCTCATATATGTGGTTCACGTTGTTGCACACCGCCCTGTTTAAAGAACTAATGTCTCGGTTTACCGTTGTACTAGTTATTTCTGCTTATTAACACTCACTTCAGTAAGAAGAACAAGGTCGCATCCCCCGTTGCCATCTTTGAAATAATAGCCTATATGTACAGTAACTATGGATCTACCTGCCATGCACTTACACGCACCCACAATATGCTCCACCGGCTCAGCTGTTTTTCCACATATGGTGAATCCGTCGTACATGCCTCAGATAGTGAGGATATGAACCATGTAGCTATTATTATCTATATATTGTTTTATTCCCTCCGGAATTATCTGACAGTCAATCATCAGATATTGATAGTCTCTAAGATCAGCCAACTTTGAGAAATCATAAAATAATTAAATGACAGCTCCAGTAATTGTAGGCAAAAGCGCACTCGAAATACATTCTGTACTTATCAGGTTGCTAAGTGACTAATACTTCCATTAATTTTCTGATATATGTGATTCTTGTCCTCAGTTATGTCATTGCATGCAGCCAGGTTTGATTATTACCTGTCAAGCCAGAGAGTATACACTTTCTACGATCATGGAAGAATATTATTCTGTGCTATATGCTCATTGATTCTATGGCCTTCTCCAGCTTTTAAATATACTAAACTAGCTGACGTACCCGTGCTTCGCTACGGGTATCTAAGAAAGACTGTCTTTGTGGTTTTCCTAACTACAATTAGTTAACTTAGACCATTGCAAAAACATATGTAGGAATGTAGGGATGAAATGCAATATTATCATATAAAATACTCGCTCAAATGAAAAACCGCACATTTTCTCACTTTTAACGAACAGTGCTATGGTGCCGATCTAACAGTCCAAAGTTCCAGAGCTGGTATGAACAGGCCGCAGACAGCCGTGAACATTCCTCTGCCATTGTTCCGTTAATATACACACTGTTCATTCCAATCAGTGCCTCAGAGTGGGGACTGAATAGCACGAATGCTATGATGAACCAGTTTGTTACGTACCAGTAGTATCAGAAAATGTATGAACCAGAGGAATGGCATGGTTAAGAAGAAAGTTATCTAACTCCCCAGCTACTTCCCGCCAATACTGAGGCACGCTGTTATACTCGGTGCGACCGGGCGTGTTGGCCGTGCGGTTAGGGGCACGCAGCTGTGAGTTTGCATTCGGGAGGTAGTGGGTTCAAAAACCACTGTTGACAGCCCTGAAGATGCTTTTCCGTGGTTTCCCATTTAACACCAGGCAAATGCTGAGGCTTTACCGTAATTAACGCCAGGGCCACTTCCTTAACACTCCTAGCCCTTTCCTGTCCCATCGTCGCCATAATACCTATATGTGTCGGTGCGACATAAAGCAAATAAATAAAAAACTCGGTATACAGCAGTAACCCCATCTATCGGACATGACTGGCAACAGAAGACACAAAGCACGTCACAACAAAAAATGGTCAATGTAATGTTATTGTTGTTCAATATTATGAGCTTTCTATATTGTAGGCCTTCACATTTAATTTTCTTTCGACTCTGTGATATTACAGCGTCTTACGAAATTATTTATAGCATAGACTGTAGTTCCTTATTCCCCGACTTTACATAACGATTTTCATTAAATACTGTCAACTCATTTTCTTGTGCTTTGGCGCTGATATGGATTTAGCAACAAAAATTCAAATTCATGAATATCTCTGTTATCGTAGCCGGTACGGTAAAAATGTATAAGACATAAATGATTGAAAATTTCTCTAAAACTTTAGTAATGTAGTATTTGTCGTTAGGACCACTAATAACACAAATACTTGAGAATTAAATTATAGGCTATCCCACAAACTACCATTCCACTCAGCGTGAATAAAATTATTTACGGCCTATATTATAGCGACACATTTCCCGGCGTAGCATTCCGATTTCCATTAAGATAAGACCACTAATAACATAAACATTTGAGAATTTAAGTTTAGACCTTCCAATAAACTACCATTTCTTTCAGCGTGAATAATATTATTTATGGCCTAGATTGTAGCGACTTATTTCCTGACTTTACATACAGATTTTCATTAAATTCTCTTCAGCCGTTTTCTCGTGATGCGTGTACAAACATACATACAGACAGACAGACAGACAGAAATTATGGAAAATTAAAAAGTGCATTTCCTTGCTACTGTGGACACGACCGATACAGAAGTACCATCCTTTTTAAATTCTGAGCAATGTACAGACCAAACTCTTATTTTATATATTTTATATAAATATAGATTTTGTAATACGCCCTAATACCACAGAGTCGAAATAGAACTAATGTGAAGGCCTGTAATATAGAAAGCTCATAAACTTTATCAACAATAACATTACATTGACCATTGTTTGTTGTGATGTGCTTTTTGTCTTCTGTTTCCACTCATCCCCGATAGATAGGATTACTGCAGCGTACCGAGTTTAATTTTTTAATTTGCTTTACGTCGCACCGACACAGGTAGGTCTTATGGCGACGATGGGATAGGAAAGGAATAAGGGTGTGAAGGAAACGGCCTTGGCTTTAATTAAGGTACAGCCTGGTGTGACTGGTGTGAAAATGGGAAACCACGGAATACCATCCTCAGGGATGCCGGCAGTGGGGTACGAATCCGCTATCTCCCGGATGCAAGCTCACAGCTGCGCGCCCCTAACCAAACGGCCAACACGCCTGGTCGTACCGAGTGTAACAACCTGCCTGTATATTGGCGGGAAGTAACTGGGGAGTTAGATAACTTTCTTCTTTAGCATGCCATTCCTCTGGTTCATACATTTTCTGGTATTACTGGTACGTAACACACTGGTTCATCATAGAATTCGAGCTATTCAATCCCTACTCTAAGGCACTAATTGGAATGAGTAGTGTGCATATTTAACGAAATAATGACAGAGGAGTGTTCACGGTAGTCTGCGACCTGGTTATTCCAGCTCTGGAACTTTGGACTGTTAGATCGGCACTGTAGTACTGTTTGTTGAAAGTGAGAAACTGTGCGGTATCTCATTTGATCGAGTATTTTATATGATAACATTGCTTTCAATCGCTACAATCCTACTGACGTTTTTGTAATGACCTGTGTTGAATTCAGTTAGGAAAACCACCAAGTCAGTCTTTCTGAGAATCCCGTAGCGAAGCACGGGTACATCAGCTAGTTTTATATATATAGATTACATTTCAGGCCTTCCTCTAAACTACCATTTCACTCCGTGTGAATAAAATTATTGATGGCCTAGATTATAGCGACTTATTCCCCGACTTTGCATACCAATTTTCGTGAAGATACGACCAATAATATAATAAATATTTGGGAATTAAACTTTAGGCCTTCCCCTAAACTACCATTTTTCTCAGCGTGAATACAATTATGTATAGCCTATATTGTAGCGACTTATTTCCCGTCTTTGTCTACCGATTTCCATTAAGATACCACCACTAATAACATAAATATTTGAAAATTAAATTTTAGGCATTTCCCCAAACTGCCATTTCACTCAGCGTGAATACAATTAATTATAGCCTAGATTATATCGACTTATTACCCCGACTTTGCATACCGATTTTCATTAAGACACGACCACTAATAACATAAATATTTGAGAATTAATTTTGAGGCCTTCCCCTAAACTACCATTTTACTCAGCGTGAATAAAATAATTTATAGCCTAGATTGTAGTGGTTCATCACCCGACTTTACATACCAATTTTTATTAAATTCTCTTCAGTCGTTTTCTCGTGATGCGTGTACAGACAGACAGACAGACAGAAATTACGGAAAAGTAAAAAATGCATTTCCTTGTTACTGTGGACATGGCCGATACAGAAATACCATTATTTTCAAATTCTGAGCAATGTACAGACAAAACTCTTATTTTATATATGTATATAGATATATGGCAGAAGGTTCCTAATAACGTACATGCTGCTAGGAGAAAAAAGTCTACGTACAAACAAATCCCATCATGATATACGCCTTACGCATTACTTCGGAACACCTATCGAGGGATAACCTATCTACACAAGAAAGAGTGAAGGCCATTTATCTTAAAGGAATTCCCTGCCTGGTAAGAAAAACACTCCTTCGAGGCTAACCTATGAGTTCACAAGACAACAGTTCTCTATAGAACTGCGATTAAAAATACAATTGCAATCTACGACAAAATCTTCATGATATGAAAGCGAATATATGGATAGATTTTTATCAAATAGACGGCATGATGACGGCAGAATGGATGAATTCTGACTACAATCAATCACTACTGATCTGCATTTAGGGCAGTCGCCAAGGTGGCAGATTCCCTATCTGTCGTTTTCTTAGCCATTTCTTAAATGATTGCAAAGAAAATGAAAGTACATTGAACATCACCTTTGTTAAGTTATTCCAATCCCTAACTTCCCTCCCTATAAACGAATAATTGCCCCAATTTGTCCTCTTGAATTCCAACTTTATCTTCATATTGTGATATTTCCTACTTTTAAAGACACCACTCAAACTTATTCATCTACTAATGTCATTCCATGCCACCTCGCCACTGACAGCTCGGAACATACCACTTAGTCGAGCAGCTCGTCTCCTTTCTCCCAAGTTTTCCCAGCCCAAACTTTGCAACATTTTTGTAACGCTACTCTTTTGTCGGAAATTGCCCAGAACAAATCGAGCTGCTTTTCTTTGGATTTTTTCCAGTTCTTGAATCAAGTAATCCTGGTGAGCGTCCCGTACACTGGAACCATACTCTACGTGGAGTCTAACCAGAGACTTAAATGCTCTCTCCTATACATCCTTACTACAACCACTAAATACCCTCATAACCATGTGCAGAGATCTGTACCCTTCATTTACAATCATATTTATGTGTTTACCCCAATGAAGATCTTTCCTTATATTAACACCTAGGTACTTACAATGATCCTCAAAAGGAACTTTCACCCCATCAACGCAGTAATTAAAACTGAGAGGACTTTTCCTATTTGTGAAACTCACAACCTGACTTTTGACCCTGTTTATCATCATACCATTGCGTACTGCCCATCTCACAACATTATCGAGGTCATTTTGGAGTTGCTCACAATATTGTAACTCATTTATTACTCTATACAGAATAACATCATTCGCAAAAAGCCTTATCTCTGATTCCACTTCTTTACTCATATCATTTATATGCCGGCATATAAGAAAATATAAAGGTCCAATAAAACTACCTTGAGGAATTCCCCCTCTTAATTATTACAGGGTCAGATAAAGCTTCGCCTACTCTAAATCTCTGAGATCTATTTTCTAGAAATATAGCCACCCATTCAGTCACTCTTTTGTCAAGTCCAATTGCACTCATTTTTGCCAGTAGTCTCCCATGATCTACGCTATCAAATGCCTTAGATCAATCGCGATACAGTCCATTTGACCTCCTGAATCCAGGATATCTGTTATATCTTGCTGGAATCCTACAAGTTGAGCTTCAGTGGAATAACCTTTCCTAAACCCAAACTGCCTTCTATGAAACCAGTTATTAATTTCGCAAACATGTCTAATATAATCAGAAAGAATGCTTTCCCAAAGTTTACAGGCAATGCATGTCAAACTGACTGGCCTGTAATTTTCAGCTTTATGTCTATCACCCATTCCTTTATACGCAGGGGCTACTATGGCAACTCTCCATTCATTTGGTATAGCTCCTTTATGCAAACAATAATCAAATAAGTACTTCAGATATGGTACTATATCCCAACCCATTGTCTTTAGTATATCCCCCGAAATCTTATCAATTCCAGCTACTTTTCTAGTTTTCAACTTTTGTATCTTACTGTAAATGTCATTGTTGGCATAGGCCCAATACCATAACACACCTCTTATTAAATATTCATAAAACTATTGAAAGGGCAGGCAAAACAATATGACTACGTCAGGCACATAAGGACGAGTTATTTGACCTATTTATAACTAATCCTGCGGAGTATCACGGGCCCTCTAGTTATCATTATTTTATTATCATTATTATTATGATCATTATTATTACCTAGAAAGTGGTTTTGCTGTATGGGTCACGTGCTTACTATCTTGCATTCGAAACCCCTCTGTCAGCAGCCCTGAAGATGGTTTTCCGCGGTTTCCCATTTTTACATGACAAATGCTGGGGCTGTACCTTAATTAAAGCCACGATCACTTCCTTTCCTTTCCTATTCTCTTCCTATTACATCGACACCATAGAACCTATCTCGGTCGGAGGGACAGAAAGCAAATTATGAAGAAGCAGAAGAAGAAGAAGAAGAAGAAGTCTTATTTCAGCAGTACCAAGTGTCTTCTAGATCGGAATGCAGTTGTGTAGGAAAAATTGTATAAGTAGCAGGAGATTCACTGATAATGATAATCCAGAGCTTGTTTACAGTCATTCAACCGGGTCAGGAATGGAACGAATGAAGCCCCCATCTAAAGGCGAAGCCTGTCGCATTCCTCTTGGGCAGTGATTAATGACTGACATTTGGAATGAAATTAGTGTTATTGTAGAGTGATGCTGTAATGAAAGATGACAGAGAAAACCGGAGTACCCGGAGAAAATCCTGTTCCGCCTCCGCTTTTGCCCAGCACAAATCTCACATGGAGTGACCGGAATTTGAACCATGGTACCCAGCGGTGAGAGACCGGCGGGGTTCCACCCGAGCCACGGAGACTCTCTTAATAATAACGTAAATTTGTTTCACAAAATGTAGTGCGAGCAGAAGACATTCGGTACTACGCAAATAAGATGACAATTTATTCCATCATTAAACTGAAATCCACTGCCTGAAAGCATGAAATAGGCTACTGTCCTGTAGTATAGTACTTTTTTAAGACGGCTCCGAAACATGCCTGGCTGCCTGCACGAGCACAGGGTACGGTAATACCAATGTTATTTATTCATGATGTGAAATATTCAAGTCGGCGTCTAAATATTGGGCGAACGCTGTGATGCAGTGTGACTTAGTCTTGGCGTCGTATAGTCCGAGAAGCTAATGCGAGGCGACGCCAGTGTCGCGGACGACCATCTGTGGGAAGGATTAACAGCTGTACAAGGTCTTAACTTGTTTCAGGAAGTTTCTAGGCCTATGCAATGTACAGTGGTCCAACAGAACAAACATGAGGCACATAAACTTAGCAGAACGCATGTAAGGCAAGGCGTTAGTGCTATTAAATGAACAAATAATCTCTTGGTATATATTTCTTTAACTGTTCATACGGGGCATCGACAGCAACTCTCGGACAGGCTACATAAAACTGCCCATGCGAGAAACCGTTTTTCGTAGATCTGTACCAGCCCTTTTTTTAAGCGATGTCTTTGTGATTTGTGACAGATTTGATTAGGGTAGTTACAACAATGTTGATCACCTTAATCACAAAACATCGGAATGAAATATCACCAGTTTTCCTAATTAGCTTATGTTCAAGAAACCTTAACAGGAAATTGGAGACGTTTAAATTCAAAAGTATAGTCTGATGGTATAATTGGAATTCCTGATATAAATACGGTCTCATTCACGGCAGTCCCTGGTAGTAAAGATTTTACCTGAAGTCGTGTTCCGTTGCAAAACTGTGGAGAATTCTTGTTTGTAAGAAGCACCGCTGAAGTTTCGGATTTCTGGGTAGTTTATTTATTTATTTCTTTATTTATTTTATTTATTTATTTATTTATTTATTTATTTATTTATTTATTTATTTATTTATTTATTTATTTATTTATTTATTGACTTATTCAGTCAGTCAGCTTTATTTTGCTTTACGTCACAGGTCTTGTAGCGACGATGGGATAGGAAAGGGACAGGAGTGGGAAGGAAGCGACCATGGCCTTTATTAAGGTCCAGCCCTAGCATTTCCCTGGTGGGAAAATGGGAAACCACGGAAGACCATTTTCAGGGCTGCCGACAGTGGGGTTCGAAACCACTATCTCCCAAATGCAAGCTCACGGCTGAACGACCCTAACCGCAAAGCCACTTGCTCAATGGATAGTTTATGAAGCAATATCCCAAAAGATCGGAATGAAACATCGTTACATTTCCCAAATTTCATCCTTCTAATCCTGTGGGGAATCAGTGATACAGTAATTAGAGTAGTTATCCCAATATCACCCCTTGAGTCACAAAGCATCAGAATTAAAACTCTTTAGTTTTCCTAAAATCTTATAAGGAACATCTGTGCCAAATTACAGCCTCCTAGCTTCGGGGTAAATTTGGGAATTAATAATATTTTATTAGGTTAGTTACCCCAATTTCACCTCTTTGGCCACAAAATATCGGAATGAAGGATCTTTACTTCTCTAAATTAGCTTATTAAAAATATATGTGCCAAATTGCATATTTATAGCTTCATAGGAAATGAAGGGAGTTAATCCCATTTGACCCCATTAATCACAAAACATCGGAATAAAACATCCTATCACATGAACAAAGTGCTAAAAGAGAGGTGCGGCATGCGAATAAACAAAAAGAAGACCAAGATAATGACATGTAAAAGGGATAATTACCAAACTGCCAATGAGCTGATGGATGGAGAAAAAGTAGAACAAATAAAGGAATTCAAATATCTAGGAAGCGCGATACATCTGAAAGAAAATGTTCGAGAGAAGTAAGTGCCCAAATTGCACGGGCTAAGGGAGCTTTCTCAAAAAAAGAAGTCTCTACTAACATACATCTAAGACCATCTGCATAGCAGTACGAAAACAATTCGTGAAATGTTTTGTATTGAGTGTTGTAAGCTATGGCTCAGAAACATGGACCCTGCGAAAAGCGAAAGTGCTTAAACTCAAAGCCTTTGAGTTGTAGTGCTGGCGTCCACTATTAAGAATACCCCGGATTGATAGTCATAAAACAGAACGTTCACAAAACAGCAAATAGGACACGTACACTGGTTGACACCTTAAACAAAATAAGAAATAGCTTCGTTTGCCACTTGCTTCATCATTCTGACTGGTGTACCACCCTGTTTGAAGGGAAAATGCAAAGTAGAAGTACCAAAGGAAGACTTACAGTGCAATTTATAGACAGCATTAGAGGCAAGCACACTTATTCCCGCTTGAAGCTGCGGGACAAAGAACGGAAACGCTTGGAAGACATGCATGTTATCCACCAACCTTAGGGTTGAGGAGGAGAAAGAGGAAGAGGAGGGGGAGAAGCAGAAAAAGAAGAATTTCCTTAACTAGCTTATAAGAAAATCCGGGAGATAGTGTGTTCGAATCCCACTGTCGACAGCCCTGAAGATGGATTTCCGTGGTTTCCCACTTTCACACCAGGCAAATACTGAGGTTGTACCTTAATTAAAGCCACGGCCACTTCACTGTCATCCCTACGCCTTTCCTCTCCCATCGTCGCCATAAGACATATCTGTGTCGGTGCGATGTAAAACAAAATTCTTATAAGAAACACCTGTGCCAAAAGTTCAACCTCGATCTTCGTGGAAAGTTGAGTAGTTTGGTGATAATGTGTTCAGGGTGGTTACCCCCAATTACTCACCATTTACCACAAAACATCCTATTCCTATTTACCTAACCAGGAATGCCTGTTCAAAATGTCAGCTCTCTGGTTTCATGGGAAGTGTGAGAATTATTGATGAGAGTATCACAGAGTCAGGAATTTCGTTTTTATGCAGGGTGGTTGGAAACTATGTGAACCGGGTATTTGAGTGTTAGAAGGTTGGTCATACCGGTAAATAATTTAAAAAAGATAGTTCTATATCTAGCGCCGTTATCATTTTATCCGCTATTGAAATTAGCTTACATAGTCGCTCCGCGGTCGAACCCAAATGGAATTTGCGAGCCGTTGTTGCCAAAAATGCACGTTGCTGAACACCGTCTTGGGTGCCATGCAGAGAAAACAGCGCAAAAATAGAAACACCGTGAGTTTCAGCCGGTGTCACAGCAGCGTACTTGCTATGGCGTGATCCTTACGGCTCGGAGGCCCGTATTCAAAACCTTCCCCTGGCGAACATTTTGTTCTTCGATTGGAGCTCTGAAGCTGATCGCAAAAAGAAATACCGGGCATCCACAATTAAACAGACGATGTTCAGCGTGGCACAGCACGGGCTATAATTATCGTAGGAACCTCTAATTTCGTAGATATGCTAACAAAGTAAGGCGCTCACGAATGCTGCCATAAAAATATTAGTTCCAAGTCTGACCACCAGGCGAAAATATTTATTTATTTATTTATTTATTTATTTATTTATTTATTTATTTATTTATTTATTTATTTATTTATTTATTTATTTATTTATTTATTTATTTATTTATTTATTTATTTATTTATTTATTTATTTATTTATTTATTTATTTATTTATTTATTTATTTTAGCCGTGGTGAAGTTAGGGCTCGTGGCCCTGTCGTACATTTAACCACAGAATTTATAGATGATATATATAAAAGAAATGTACATATAATTAAGAAAGAAGGCAAAGTTAAACAAATAAAATAGAAGAAAAGAAATCTGCTGCATAAAGGCAAAAATAAAGAGACAAAGTCATAATCAAAAAGTAAGATACAAACTGAAAAATATAATCAATGCATAAAGAGAACACAATCTATAATAAAATGGAAATACAAGTATGGCCATAAAAAGTAAGTAGTAAAATATTACGTACATTTACACTGTAATGATAATAATAATAATAATAATAATAATAATAATAATAATAATAATAATAATAATAATAATAATAATAATAATCACAGTCACTCAGCTTATCACACGTCACCATACACACGAAACAATCACACGAAGCAATCAGTGGTATTTAACAGGTAATCTCTACATGCAGTCCTAAAGTTTAATATTGAGTGGGAGTTCCTGACAGCAGCTGGGATTCAATTCCAAAGTCGCGACCCAGCCACAACGAAGGATCCATTATACACTAGCGTCCAAAAATTAAGCATAAGTTACGAGTAAGCAGGGCAACAGGAAATAGACCGCAAATCGCACGACATATGCACTTACCAACCTTACGTGTTCGCTCTGTATAGGAAAGGAGTGTTCCCTGCCTTGACTAGCGGCGTAACCGCAAGGTAAACACAGCCAGTGCCTGGACCCCATATTCCCTCAGTCGTGTTTGCCTTAATATAGTGTGCGGAGTGTAGCCTCGTGGTGAACGTGACAACATAATGGCACAACGACGCCATTTGGAGCCCGTTTTGCAGGGTAGAATACTCGGCCGCCTGGAAGCGGGCCAGACACAGGCCGAACTCGCCATTTCCTTGAATGTGCCACAAAGTGTCATTTCCAGGCTTTGGAGACGATTTCGAGACACAGGAGATGTTAGTCATAGGCCAGTACCAGGCCGACCAAGGGTAACCACCCCACAGCAGGACCGATATCTGGCCTTAACCGCCCGACGAAATCGGAGTGCACCTGCAGTACAATTGTCGCCGGAGCTTGCAGCCGTCTCAGGGGTTGCAGTTTCCCAACAAACTGTGTACCGGTGGCTCAGAACAGCAGGGCTGTTGGCTCGACGTCCAGCGGTGTGCGTCCTACTCACTCCAGCACAGAGACGGGCCCGTTTACTGTGGAGCCGTCAACATCGAAACTGGTCCATGAATGAATGGAGGCATGTGCTCTTCACAGATGAATCCCACTTCAGTTTGCAGAACGATTACCGTCGCACATTAATCTGGAGAGAACCGGGCAGGCGGTACAACCACAGGAACATCGTGGAACGAGACCAGTATGGTGGTGGCGTCATGGTGTGAGGCGGCACCATGTTGAATGGCAGTACGGACCTGACCATCTTCATGGGTGGTCCGAAGAACACTGTTAACGCTCGGAGATACAGGGATGAGGTACTCAGACCACATGTTCGACTCTTCAGAGGTGCGGTTGGTCCAGATCTCCTCTTAATGGACGATAATTCCCGACCGCACCGCGCTGCTCTCGTGGATGAATTTCTGGCTGGGGAAGACATTCATCGCATGGACTGGCCAGCGAGGTCTGCGGATCTGAATCCGATAGAACATGCCTGTGATGCATTGGGGAGGCGAATTGCATCCCGTCACCCTCCACCAAGGACCCTCCAAAACATTCGCATTGCCCTTTCGGAGAAATGGGATCGACTGCCACAAGAGCTTTTTGGACCATCTGATAGAGAGCATGCTACGTCGCTGCGAAGCATGTGTGGCCGTTAGGGGTAACCATGCACCCTATTAACAGCATATTTTGTTGTGGAAGACATTGTCAAGTTTTGTTAGTTGTTGTCAAATGTGTACCTTAGCTATCAGAACCTTTCTGACACTGTTTTTTGGGCATATGGTGTGTGAGTCAGCCCCCATTTGTTTAGCAATCCGTCTGACATTCCTATCAGGCGGCCTGGCCTCTTTTAATGATTATGCTTAATTTTTGGACATTAGTGTACATTGAAGAGTGACTGACGGGAATGGCGAGGGAAGTGCCAGATCTTGTGTTACAATTATGGAATGAGGATAATAAAAAGAATTTTGAAGAAATGTATTTGGGTAGATTTTCCTTCCGAGTTCAATATATCAATGTAAGTATATTGAATTTCCATCGCCTCTCAGGTTTCACCCTGGAAAGAAATGTGCAGCTAGAGGTTATGTAAGCATCATAACTCAAGTTTAAAACAAATCGAAGACCAGAGTTCAATGCTCGTTGAAGTTTCATAGTTTGTTCAAGGGCCGCATTAACGAGGACAATGTCGCAGTAGTCAAGTATTGGTAGTATCAAAGTTTGGAGAAGTTTTATCTTTACGTCTGGCGCTGCAGTCAGTCTCAACGAGCAATGTTCTGTAATTGAAAACCTACAACTGTTTTCCAGTCAATGACCGGGTCAGGGATGGGATGAATGAAGCCCCCAACTTGCGGCGAGGATAGGAATTGTGCCGGCTGCCGAGGCCTGTCGCACTCCTCTGGGGCAATGATTAATGACTGACAGATGAAATGAAATGATAGTGGAGAGTGTTGCTGGAATGAAAGATGACAGCGAAAACAGGATTACCCGGAGAAAAACCTGCCCCGCCGCGGCTTTGTCCAGCACAAATCTCACATCGAGTGACCGAGATTTGATCCACGGTACCCAGCGGTGAGGGGCCGGCGCGCTGCCGCCTGAGCCTCAGAGGCTCTAGTGTTCTGTAATTCTGATGTCAAATGTTCTGGCAAGTTGCTTTACGACGCACCGACACAGATAGGTCTTATTACGACGGTGGGACAGGAAAGGGCTGGAAGTGGGACACGGAAACCGTCTTCAGGGCTACCGACAGTGGGGCTCGAACCCACTATCTCCCAAATACTGGATACTGGCCGCACTTAAGCGACTGCAGCTATCGAGCTCGGTTCAAAATGTTCTTCCGGTGGGATTTCGTTTTGTCAGTTCCTTGGTTGTTGCGGAAAGAATCATTGCATTCAGTTTACGTGACTGTTTTTACTGTGTTTGTTCATTCTTGGTCCGTTTCTCCTTGAGGAGATGGCCCCTCGTGAATCTATTAGGTGTAAAGTGACATCTGCACGTTATAGGGACCTCCTTGTTCAGCATGTGATACCAGCTTTGCAAGAAAGCAGTTGTGACCACACCGTTATTTTCACGCAAGATAATACATATAAAATAAATGTACTGTTCTATTATAAAATCAAAGATAAGCTAAAAGTTACAGATTAGGACAGCATATATTGAAGAAAGAAAGCAAAGTTTAACAAATTAGAAGAAAAGAAAAGAAATCCGCTGCATAAAGGCAAAAATAAAGAGATAAGGTCATAATGAAAAATTAAGATACAAACTGAAAAATATAAGCAATTCATAAAGAGAACAGAATACGTTCTAAAGTAACGAGTAAGGAGTTAAATATTATGTACATTTACACTATAATGATGATATTAATATTAATAATATTTTCCAGATGGGTGGCCTTCAGTATCCTCACGACCATGTGACTTCTGCTTGTGGGGATATATGAAGAATCGTGTCTATCAGGGACCAAGGACCAAGGGGGAAGTTTTCATTCCCCTTCCCGAAGGAAGGGGCGGGCCACCTAGAAGGTTACGCCTTCTCTCTGGCCAGGAGATTTGGCGGGGTTGGGGGATTTGTTGGGATTGGTAGAGAGGGATGGAGCTTTGCTAAGTTGAAGGAGTTGGGAGGGGGTCTCGACCTCTTGACTAAGTATTTATTGATTCTTTCAATTATGTACAGTTTGGTTATAGTTTTTACATTTTTACAATTTTTGGATTTTTACATTGAGATTGTTATTCTTGTGTTGTAATATTTACTTGTTTATTTGTGATGCCTACCGTGTTTTTAATATATCCCTTCCCCCCCCCCTCCTTTTTTTGGGGGGGGTTATTAGGATATTTACAACTGTTAAGCTATGGACTATTTACACTTGGTTATTTACAGAACTTGGCTATTTACAGAACTTGGCTATTTACGCTTGATTATTACAGTGCTTGGTTGTTTACAATGCGTTGTTATTTACAGTACATTGTCTTGATTTACATAGTTATTATCAGGGGCAATCCTGTCTCTGCCTGATGTGAAGGCTAGCGTACAACGACATGTCGCTCTAATTTCTCAAGATATGCTGCGGACAACTGTCGACCATGCCGTGTTACAGATGCAGCATGTTGTGGAGTTGGCAGGCTATATTCAGCATTGTTTGTAACCATAAATCCTAATAAACGTGCCAGAATCGCCGTTATCATGTGTTTGATCTTTCTTGCCTTATCTGCGACCCTACCACTGCTTACAGCGCCATATTTTCGCCTGGCGGCAAGACTTGGAACTAATCATTGTTGTGGCATGAATCACGAGTGCATTACAGCCCGTGCTGTGCCACGCTGAACACCGTCAGTTTAATTATTGTGGAGATCCGGTATCAGTAGCGGCGCTTAGGGAGGAGAAAACACATTTTTATTCCATTTTATCCGGCTGAAACTAGTTATTATAAGAATCATTAAAACAAGCAATGTGTACACGCATTGTTGCCTTATCAGCTAATTACTTCCATTACTTTCTTTAATTATTAACAAACTTTTAGCGGAAATATGCACAAAATGTCGTTGGTCGTGGCTAACCGATTTGTATAGCGCCACAGCAAATTGTGGAAACTTTGCATGTGATATGAGGAAGAGTAGCAGGAGTACACATTTTGCTGTACATTTGAGGTATGATTCACCCACCTGCCGTGCGCATTCGTCAGTCTAGCAGTCTCTTTAATGCAGGGTCTGTCAAACGCCCACAATCTCACGCGCGCAAACCGAGGCGCAGAGGTTCAGTACACCGTGCATCAGCCTGACTCGGCTCGGCTCGGATCGGACCAGCGACTCGGGGCCACTTGGCTAAGCTCGGCTCGGATGGTAGAGCGCTGCAAAGCAAGTGTGGAAGGGGAGAGACAAGGTAAGCGAGCAAGACAGGCCTAGGGAAAGAGAGAGAGGCAGCGCTATTGCTCAAAACTGAGGAGTGGGGGGTCTGCACTCTGGTCAACCTGCCGAAGTCGTCTTTTGCACCTTGCACCGCGCAGTGTACCGGTGCATGCACTCCGAGAGGCCTTACTTTAATGTCTGTTAGTTTCTTAGTGTCTAGCAAATGCTAAACGATTTTTAATTATATAGTCTAGACGTACTTCTGTTTAATTGTAATACATGTGTAATATTGTTCCTTTGGTGAAAGTTTCATTGTATAGTATTGAATCACAATCTCAAAAAAGTATTATATTACCGCACTTAATTTGGTAAACTGTCTGTTGATATTCACTCAGAGAGCATTTAAAAGCTTACCATTTTGTAGCTTTTTTCAGTTTTGATACATATATACCCCTGCCCGCAATACCCCACTTTTTGTTGTCTTTACATCCCCCCCTCCCCCCACTTCTAATTCCCAATCGCTGCTACTGCCCGGTATTTGTCATTATTACGGTATGGTAGGACATGAGATTAACAGAGCGAAAAAAGAGGGGCAAATAAGGAAAAGTTTAAGAACCCCTGCTATATAACTTACAATTTAGACAAATGACGAGGTCTTTCATGACAACAGATGATATTTGATTCGCTTCTCCTACTAACCCTATGGTTGTGAATTGTCAACAATGCATAGTACAGCTAGTATACAATATTTGAGTATGTCGGTGTTCGGTCATTAATATTAGGGCCCGGATGTTTATGCAGTAATAGGTTAGGATGCAAACTTACTGAAGCGAGTAACAAGTATAGTCTACCTGCACGACAGTAATGCTATGAGGCTTACATAAACATTAGGGGGTTTGGCCCATTAGAACCCCTAATGTTTATGTAAACATCATAGCATTACTGTCGTGCGCGTAGATTATACTTGTTACTCGCTTCAATAAGTTTGCATTCTAACCTCTTACGGCATAAACATCCGAGCCCTAGTCATTATCATTGTCAGCAATCTACGGGATGGCGCTTTTAGTGAAATAATTCTGCTGTTTTCAAAACAATGTGGGTGAGTAAATGGTTAACCTCGTCACTGTACGAGCCAGAACAAAACGACTGATGAGGCCTTAAATTAGATTTGTTGATGGTTGATTGATCCCTCATTGGAGAACAAATAGCAGTTTATGTTACCGAGGCGTGGATATCGATAGTGAAATTAACCAAACTAGATGAATTTGCCCTCAAATATGTTTGTACACGAAATGAAATCTATTCCAATTCTCTGTTTGGGGTTACCAAATAGACGTTTCTCTGATTTGAAACTGTTGCCCTAATAGTACCATAATCACGTTCAATTGAGAACATTTAGGTGAATGCGGTGCCATAACTGTTTTGAGCATTGCAAAAGAGTATGTCACGGAGAATTGTCAAAACGTAACTGAACTAACGGCAAGGTTCTGTGAAACATATTTTAAACTCCCTCTCTTTCCTACTCCTCATATTACGAAATCATGACCACAGATTACCAAAACCAAACCCCATGGCGCAATAGCCCCGAAGGGCATGGTCTACCAAGAGACCGCTGTTCAACCCGAAGGCATGCATATTACGAGGTGTCGCGTAGTCAGCATGACGAATTATCGCCGCATTTATTCTCAGCTTATCGAGCAACTGGCCGTGCGATTTGGGTCACACAGCCATTCGGGAGATGGTGGGATGGTGGGATGGTGGGTTTGAACCTACTGTCGGCAGCACTGAAGATGGTGTTCCTTAGTTCGCTATTTTCACACCAGTCAAATTAAGGCCACGGACGCTTCTTTCCCACTCCTAGCCCTTTCCTATCCCAGCGTCGTTATGAGACCTATATGTGTCGATGCGACGTAAAACAAATTGTACATAAAATAATTTTCGCTTTTTAGACCGGGGACCGTCAGATAGCTCATCAATTGTAATCACGTAGGCTGAGTGGACCTCGAGTCGGCCCTTAGCTTCAGGTAAAAATCCCTGACCTGGACAGGCATTAAACCCGGAGTCTCAGCGTAAGAGGCAGACAGGCTACCTCTACACAGTGGGGCCGGTACATAAGTACAAATTATCTCTATATAAATTATTGTCACATGCAGAGTAGAGTTCGGCCTACAAGTGGCCATGGATGAATTGTGGTCCGACAGCCCTCTACACTCCGACCGACCAACTGAGCAGAGGACTGATGGCCATGGCTTTACCGTAGCTATACACCTCTGCCATCGGGAGAAGGCGAAGCGGCTGTCCTGAAAATGTTTTTCCGCAGCTTTCCATTCTTCTGCACTTAGGCGAATGTCGGGCCATGGCTGCCAACTCTCTCATCTTCACGGTACTTCTCCTTCACCCTGCATTTGAACTCCATCCACGATGATGAGGCGCTGAAAATCGCGACTGCCTTGATGAAAAACTTGCCAGAAGTTTATCGAAATTTCACATCTCATAATTATAAGAAGAAGAAGAAGAAAGCATGAAGGCCTGATCGGGAAATTGGAGGCCAATGAAAGAAAGATTTTGAGAAAGATCTTAGGTTCCGTCAAAGACAATGGGGAATACAGAAGAGGCCATAAAGACGAACCATACACCCACGTAGAGAAGAATACCGAAGAATTATCTTTCACGGGCATGCGACACGAATGCACCCAAAAAGACTGACCAACCACATGATTACCTTCTTTCAGCAGAACAAAACCAAAGGAACTTAGTTCATTGAGGAGGATAGAGACCTTGAAGTACTAGGAATTTTTTTTCTTGCTATTTGCTTTACGTCGCACCGACACAGATATGTCTTATGGGGACGATGGGATAGGAAAGGCCTAGGAAGTGGAAGGAAGCGGCCTTGGCCTTAATTAAGGTACAGCACCGGGATTTGCCTGGTGTGAAAATGGGAAACCACGGAAAACCATCTTCAGGACTGCCGACAGTGGGGCTCGAACCCACTATCTCCCGATTACTGGATACTGGCCGCACTTAAGCGACTGCAGCTATCGAGCTCGGTAAGAAATAGGAATCACATGTAATGACATCCAGAAGCGTGCTCCACTTAAGGAGAAACTTCAAGCGCTCCAGGGTTTCCGAGACAAGTAAAAATTAACAACTGGAAAGGCATGGACGCAGGAGAGGACAGAACGACACCGAGAACGCATGCGGAAGTATCGGGCGGACATCAAAGCCAGAAGTAGCCAGTTAAATGGTGTGGTGCAAAGTTAGTTGATACGAAATAATACTCTTAATAATAATAATAATAATAATAATAATAATAATAATAATAATAATAATAATAGAGATCAGAACTATAGGGCGGGTGCTCGGGTGTCTCCCAATTGAGTTGACGTACCTTCCGCGTGACGACTTTTGCGGTATGGGGACGGACATTATCATGAAAGACCATGACACCTTGGTGCAGTTTTCCCGGTCGTTCCGCCTTAATTGCCCGCCGTAATTTCTCCCGTGTTGCGCAGTACCATTCCCCAGTGATGGAGATACCAGGTTCCTTGAAATCAATCAGCAGTGGGCCCGGGTTATCAATGAACAGGGTTCTCAGGTT
Organism: Anabrus simplex; assembly: GCF_040414725.1. NCBI lineage: Eukaryota > Metazoa > Arthropoda > Insecta > Orthoptera > Tettigoniidae > Anabrus > Anabrus simplex. The sequence goes on along the minus strand of NC_090265.1, from coordinate 654,332,017 downwards.
CTCACCTTTCCCGCCGACGGTTTTTTTTTTTTTTTTTTTGCTTTACGTCGCACCGACACAGATAGGTCTTATGGCGACGATGGGATAGGAAAGGCCTAGGAGTTGGAAGGAAGCGGCCGTGGCCTTAATTAAGGTACAGCCCCAGCATTTGCCTGGTGTGAAAATGGGAAACCACGGAAAACCATCTTCAGGGCTGCCGATAGTGGGATTCGAACCTACTATCTCCCGGATGCAAGCTCACAGCTGCGCGCCTCTACGCGCACGGCCAACCCGCCCGGTCTTGAACTTCCTAGGACGAGGGAATGATGAATGACACAACTACAAGGTCGACGCTTTCGATTCCGGATCCCAGTGGTGGCACCAGCTTTCGTCGCCTGCAACAATGAGCCCCAAGAACGTGTTGCCTTCTACAATAAAACGCATCAGGTGCTGCAGGCAAACAGACATCCGGTGCGCCCGGGGTATCCACTGGCTACAGACCTTCCGGTTGCCTAACTCCTGCTGGATAATGTGCTGCACGCTACCGAAGCAGATGTCGAAATCCATTGCTAGCGCACGAATAGTTATTCGCCGGTCCGCCCTAATCCCCTCATCCACCGCCCGCTAGTTGGTGTACGTAATGGATGAGGTTGGCCTCCCAGATCGACCGGCGTCTTGGGTGCAGCATTCCACAACGGTAATTTTCGACAGACAAGCTGCCCCATACACAGTCTTCATTCCCCGATATATGTCCACCGATGTTTGTCCGGCATCCAAGAACAGAATAACAGCACGTTCGTCCTGTTTGGACGCATTTGATAATAACGACACCATAGTTCATGTGGCCGCCTTTAACGCACGCACCTCGGCACGACACGACTTCCACACTAATACCTTTGCCTACATGTCCGTGCTTATACACCCGCATCGGAGTCGCGCTACGTTACATGTTCGCTGCAGCAACTGGACACTTCTTGACCGGGCGAGTTGGCCGTGCGCTTAGAGTCGCGCGGCTGTGACCTTGCATCCGGGAGATAGTAGGTTCGAATCCCACTATCGGCAGCCCTGAAGATGGTTTTCCGTGGTTTCCCATTTTCACACCAGTCAAATGCTGGGGCTGTACCTTAATTAAGGCCACGGCCGCTTCCTTCCAACTCCTAGGCCTTTCCTATCCCATCGTCGCCATAAGACCTATCTGTGTCGGTGCGACGTAAAGCCCCTAGCAAAAAAAAAGAAAGAAACTTCTCGATCACGCCTTATACTTGAGTAAACAATTACGAAAGAAGACCTTTGGAACCCACACAGTTCCCGCAACGCTTCTTAGAGAAGTATATTGCCTATTACGACTGCTATCAGTTGCAATGGACGTAAAAGAAATTCGGGCTGAGGTAACCTTACAAAGCGAGCAAGGCTGAGTGGCTCAGATTGTAGAGTCCAAGTTGGGGGGTTCGATGCCCGCTGAATTCAGTAGGATTTGAAGGTGATGCTCGAAAACACCTGCCTTGTGTCGGGAGATTAAACGGCAGGTAAAGGAACTCCTATTGAAAACATTCTGGCATCCTGGCGTCTCCGGAAACCGTGATAAAAAGTAGTTAGTGAAGCGTAAAACTAATGAGTGTATGTATACCACTTAGTCACATTTCCTGATAAAACTGCATGGCATGATTTACACCCGGATGCCCTTCCTGAAGCCATCCTCAGTTGAGGAGCTAATGAAGATTCAATGAATGATGCTGAATGAAACTGGGTAAGGAGGTGGAAATAATCGACCACGACCTATGAACAAGAACTGTCTCGGCACTTTCCTGGAAGTGAAAATGGGAAACCACAGAAAACCATTCTCTGGACAGCTGACGGTGGGGTTCAAACCCGCTTCCCTCCCGAGTGCAGTGCATCGCTCCACAGCCGCAACTCCACTCCGCTCGGTTGGGAAGTAAAACGAATAAAATTATAATTATTACTTACAGCCAGGTAAATGAGGTTGCAATAAAATTACAGTCTAATCATCTGCCGCGTTATCCAATTGGCTGAGCAGTACATATTACAGTCAAAAAGTTCGTGCTCTGGCGCCTAGAATGCAGGCAATACGGCGTACACTCATGTACAGTACTATAGTCAATAGGGAACATGCATTGTTTTTAAATATATATATATATATATTTTTTTAAAGTACACCAATGAAATAGTACGTAAACGTATTACAATGTGGTAAGTTGCCTTGTTTTCTACCATTAGAAAAATGTTCAAAAGTGCCTTTCCGCTAGGCGAGTGAAACGCCCTCTGACGTAAGCGGCGCGCTGTGACGTCACGATCCAGTACCGCATGCAGCTCTACCAGCCATTGTGCATCAGCCGTTACTAAAAGCCGACTGTTTATTATTCGTGATCGCGAATAACTTCAAAATGACAGAAGAAAGGTTCAAAACAGCAAAGTCAGACAATCTACCATGTGTAGATGTCATCATTCTTGAAAAATAGTGACTCTTGTGGCCGCAGAAATTCGCGGATAAAAAACAAGTTTGTAAGTGGCATCTTTTATATACGTGCAATGTACTGTAACTAATAGTATTAGGATAACAACGAACCTGGATAGAAATCACATCACTTTCAACATTTCCTTCTAGACTGATTCCCATATTAAAGAATAACATTACATTTTCGGGCTTTCAGCATTAGTAGAGTGAGAAATCGGATTTCAGCACTAACATAAACATATAGGTAGCATTATAGTACTAGTCCGCCTCTGTGGTGTAATGGTTAATATGATTAGCTGCCACCCCCGGAGGCCCGGTTTCGATTCCCAGCTCTGCCATGAAAGTTGAAAACAAATAGTACGAGGGCTGAAACGGGGTCTACTCAACCTCGGGAGGTTAACTGAGTGGAGGGGTTTCGAATCCCACCTCAGCCATCCTCGAAGTGGTTTCTCGTATTTTCCCACTTCTCCTCCAGGCACCTAAGGCCACGGCCGTTTCCTTCCCTCTTCCTTGTCTATCACTTCCGATCTTCCCATCCTCCAGCAAGGCTCCTGCTGAGCATAGCAGGTGAGGCCGCCTGGGCGAGGTAATGGCCCTCCTCACCAGTTGTACCATCATACCCAAAGTCTCACGTTCCAGGACACTGCCCTTGAAGCGGTAGAGGTGAAATCCCTCGCTGAATACGAGGGACAAACCAAACCTGAAGGACAAACTGATTAAGAAAGAAATAAAGAAGGAAAGAATGATCATAGTGCTATAGGTCTATAATCTATCATTCCCGAAAAAAAAATATTTATGGTTGGGGCAACTGGCCTACCTACTTCCGGGGCCCATGAAAGAGAAACATTAAATATCTTGGTGTAGGGAAAAAGTTAAACATGATAAAGATAAAGATAAATATGACTTCATCTAGTTTTCACAAGTCGGGCTGAGTGGTTCAGACGGTTGAGGTGCTGGCTTTCTGACACCAACTTGGCAGGTTCGATCCTGGTTCAGTCCGGTGGTAGTTGAAGGTGCTCAAATACGTCAGCCCCGTATCGGTAGATTTGCTGGCACGTAAAAGAATTCCTGCAGGACTAAATTCCTGCACTTCGGCATCTCCGGAAACCGTAGAAGTAGTTAGCGGGTGCAAAGCCAATAACATTAATTACATTTAGCTTTTAACAAGCTGAGCATATCACGCAAGAAAAGTGTCTTGGTGTCAGTTTAGTCGTTCAATACATGAATGTCATTGGGTACTGTGACTTTTACTTTTTTTTTTCTTTTTTGCTTTACATCGCACCGTCACAGATAGGTCTTATGACGACGATGGGACAGGAAAGGCCTAGGAATGGGAAGGAAGCGGCCGTGGCCTTAATTAAGGTACAGCCCCAGCATTTGCCTGGTGTGAAAATGGGAAACCACGGAAAACCATCTTCAGGGCTGCCGACAGTGGGGTTCGAACCCACTATCTCCTGGATGCGAGCTCACAGCTGCGTACTCCTAACCGCACGGCCAACTCGCCCGGTATTTTTACCCTTCGGTTTATTGACTTGGCTTGTATAACCTAAAATTTAGGCTAAGCTGGATAATATTTTAAACACCAACATCACTATTTTCAACTGTGTGCAATTATTTTATTTATTTCACTAATATTATGATAATTATTATAATTGAGCATTTTTAACTTATAAGACCCCAACAGACAAGCATTGATTTTGTGTAGAGATATACATTTGTTAAATTCACGTTGTTTACTTTCATGACGTACGCGCCCATTTTTTGTTATATTATAGAGTATTTAGCTATAGCCTACGTTTCTTTACAAATGTAAGCTCTTCAATAAAGACATAAAAAAACTGTCGCATGCCAAGATAAATTTGTATAATTAGAGCTGTTAATATGGTTCATAATCCCTTTGATTTATTACCTTGACATGGATCACCCAAAACATAGCTTAGGTTTGGAGAATACAGTACTTTAATAATCAGCATTAATTAATGCACTGTTTATTACTTTCATATTCCAAGATGTAAATGAAGCATTTAATTAAAGCATCATACATTAAAATTTAAAGTTTTACCACTAGAACAGCTGACATGGAAAAGTGATTGAAAATTCAAACAAATTCAACTTACGTTAAAATGATCTTTAAAAAAATAAACTGTAGACTTTTCCGATATATCATCAGCATTTCTCCAGCTCGCCAAAATCCATTTCTCCCTAGTTTTAGCGTCTTTGGAACATTTATAAACAATTTGTTTGGGATGGTATGCGATGTGCTATTGCACATCGGAACTATACACCATTTATAAGTTTTCTGCCTCACTGTCTGCGCAGGATTCATTTTAAGTCTAAAATATACCACTCAGATCATTATCCAATGTATAGACTTCGAATTTAACTATATCAGACGCTAACATAAAGTAGGAATACGCAAAGTGTATCCTGCTTCTCACAGCACACCATGTGTTATTTCGTCTGCTAATTCAGTCAACCTGTACGATGACGTCAGACCAATGAGATCGCGTACTTGCGTGACGTGACGTTTTCGTACTTTAATTTAGATTTTATCATGTTTGGAGTTATTATTTGTACATTCTGATCACATTTTTGAATTCTGCATGAAATTTTGAATCAGATTAGCATATTTTTAATAAAAATCCCGGATCATGCATGTTCCCTATTACTGTGATTCATGGACTGGCGCTTACAGGGTAGGCAACACAGGCCATACGTATACGAGTGCAAGTCAATAAGTATCTGCAATTTTGCTGTAATTGTCTTTAGGTTGGCTCTATGGCGTTGTGTGCTCACCAGCCGCTAGATGACACCGTTGTCTACGTCTGTAGTACGTTTCAGATCAGTACAGCTCCCGCTGTTCCAACGTAAAGATGGCCACGCCCCTCTCTGTTTGCACCAAGGAAGAACACCGTTCCGTAACACATTTTCTTTGTGGTCCAAGGGTGTACCAGGAACGGAAATTCGTAATAAAAGACTTTCAGCACAATACGGGGCAATATCACGCACTTGTTCAATATTGGCATCAGTTACGGCTGCAGATGGACGCCCGGATCTTTCCTTATCCTTCACGATTGTGCGACCCCTTTTGAAGTGTTCAGTCCACTGGTAAACACTTTGCTGTGGCAAAACATTGTCCCCCGTGTCTTTCTGAAAGTCTTCTATGAATTTCTGCTCCTAGTACACCCTCAGACCACAAAAAGAAATGAAATGGCGTATGGCTTTTACTGACGGGAGTATCCGAGGACAAGTTAGGCTCGTCAGATGCAGGTCTTTTGATTTGACTCCCGTAGGCGCCCTGCGCATCTTGATGAGGATGAAATGATGTTGAAGACGACACATACACCCACCCCACGTGCCAGCAGAATTAACAAATTATAATTAAAATTCCCGACCCTGCCGGGAATCGAAACCGGGAACACTGTGAGGAAAGGCCAGCACGCTAACCATTTAGCCATCGAGCCGGACCCTCAAATCACAGAAAAACGGATTACGGAACGCTGTTCTTCCTTGGTTCAAACAGTGTGTGGTGCGGCCATTTTTACGTCGCAACAGTGCAAGCTGTACTGATCTGATAACTCTGAAACCTACCACAGTCGTGGACAACGGTGCCATCTAGCGGCTGGTGAGCATACAACGCCATAGAGCAACCTAAAGACAATTAGAGCAAAACTGCACATACTTATTGACTTGCCTACCTATATATTACAGTCAATATGTTCGTGGAATGACGCTAACAGTTCAAGGATCACATAGTCTTTTGACCTGTATTTTCGCATCTTTTCCCCATCGTGGCGACCCGGGGTATTTCGACTTGATAATCTCAAACGTTTCGCTAGAGGATTTGCCTAATTTTTGGCACAACTTCAAATTTACCCGTTGCTCAAACTTCGACATTCTCAAGTTCCGCCTATGACGTTCAACTACCCTTCACAATAGAGACCGTAGTTCTACTTATACTGTCTGCACGCAACTGCCTCTTGGCGGGAACAGAGAAAAACTGTCACGGTAAAATTCCTTGGTTCAAACTCTCCGCTATAGTGCACCACAACGACACTAGACGGCCAGTCCACGAACTTAATAACTCTACTAGTTCCAGGATTGGTAATTTCTTCATCACAATTCATCTCTGATGGTTCACACAACAAATGTCGGTTATCTGAGTTTTCCAACAATCACACCGGAAGATAAGTTGAAGGAAAGAGATTGGAACGGTACCTCATGAAATTCATGAACGAATATCATACCTGCATTGTACACCTCTGTAGGTTAACAGATAACATTATTAGTTGTAATCCTCCTAGGCCTGGGTTCGATTCCCTGTACTTAAATTTAAGAATGGAAGTAGGACTGGTATGTGGTTGAAATGGTACATGCAGCTCACCTCCGAAAAGAGCTGCACTACCTCGGGATGAGCACACGAGTTTACTTTGTCCGGCGTAGTGCTCTTCGGTTCAGAGGGCCCCGAATTCGATTTCCGGCCGGGTCGGAGATCTTAATCTTAAACGGTTAATTTCAGTGGCCCGGGAACTGGGTGTTTGTATTGTCCCCAGCATTCCTGCAACTCATCACACACAACACTATACCCCACTATAATAACACGTAGATGCCGCCCATCCTCATCGGAGGTCTACCTTATAAGGGCTGCACCGGCCTAGAAATAGCCACACGTAATTATTATTTATATATTTCCACTTGCATTCTCAATTCCATTCTCGTAGAAAGGTTTTAAGTAAACGCCAGGTATATCATAAAACACGGCGCAACAACCCCGAAGGGCCATGGCCTACCAAGAGACAGCTGCTCAGTCCGAAGGCCTGCAGATTATGAGGTGTCGTGTGGTCAGCAAGATGAATCCTCTCGGCCGTTATTCTTTGATTTCTGGACCGGAGGCCGCCATCTCACTGTCAATCACTCGTCAATTATAATCACGTAGGCTGTGTCGACCTCGAACCAGCCCTTAGATCAAGGTAAATATCCCTGACCTGGCCGGGAATCGAACCGGGGGCTTCCGGGTAAGTGGCAGGCACGATACACCTACACCGCGAGGCTGGCCCACGCCAGGTTTATACGGACGTTAAAAGTACAGTACCACATTTTATTATAATAACAGATATGAAAGTGGCAAGAATGATAGCCGGTACAAACAGGTCGGAGAAATGGCAGGAAGGCTCTCGGAAGGAGGTGATAAATACCAAGTTAGAAATGAACTCGATTGATGGCAGCTTCGGGGATGGGTCATTTGAGGTGAATGGAGGAGGGTAGGTTACTTGAGAGAATAATGGACTCGGTCATAGAGCGTAAGAGAAGTAGAGGGAGACCAATAATCATCATCATCATCATCTGTTTACCCTCCAGGTTCGGGTTTTCCATCGGACTGAGCGAGGGATCCCACCTCTACCGCCTCAAGGGCAGTGTCCTGGAGCTTCAGACTCTTGGTCGGGGGATACAACTGGGGAGTATGACCAGTACCTCGCCCAGGCGGTCTCACCTGCTATGCTGAACAGGGGCCTTGTGGAGGGATGGGAAGATTGGAAGGGATAGGCAAGGAAGAGGGAAGGAAGCGGCCGTGGCCTTAAGTTAGGTACCATCCCGGCATTCGCCTGGAGGAGAAGTGGGAAACCACGGAAAACCACTTCCAGGATGGCTGAGGTGGGAATCGAACCCACCTCTACTCAGTTGACCTCCCGAGGCTGAGTGGACCCCGTTCCAGCCCTCGTACCACTTTTCAAATTTCGTGGCAGAGCCGGGAATCGAACCCGGGCCTCCGGGGGTGGCAGCTAATCACGCTAACCACTACACCACAGAGGCGGACTGGGAGACCAATAATACGATGCTTAAAGTCAGTTCCTAATGATTTAAAGGTAAAATGTATGGAACTAAACGAGGCCACAGAACTAGTTACAAATAGAGGATTTTGGCGGTTTTAGCAAATTCACAGAAGCTTTCAGACTGAACACTGAAAGGCATAACAGTCATTTCTCTTTTTTACAATTGGTTTTACGTCGCACCGATACACATACGTAGGTCTTGTGGCGACTATGGGATAGGAAAAGGCTAGGAGTCGGAATGAAGCGAACGTAGCTTTAATTAACGTAGGCGTGAAAATGGGAAACCACCTTCAGGACTGCCAACAGGGGAGTTCTAACACACTATATCCCGAATATCACACAAACTCATGACAACGGCATGAGATATGGATTTTTTCTTAACGTCGCGCCGACACAAATAAGTCTTATATCGACGATGGGATAGGAAAGTCCTAGGAGTGGGAAGGAAGCGGCCGTGGCCTTAATTACGGTACGGCCCCAGCACTTGCGTGGTGTGAAAATGAGAAACCACCGAAAACCATCTTTAGGGCTGCCGATAGTGGGGTTCGAACCCACTATCTCCCGGATGCAAGCTCATAGCTTCGCGCCCCGAACCGCACGGCCAACTCGCTCGGTGTAACAGTCTATAATGAATATGTATGTATGTATAATAATAATAATAATAATAATTTCGTGTGGCTATTTCTAACCGAGTGCAGCCCTTGTAAGGCAGATCGTCCGATGAAGGAAGAAGGTGGGCGGCATCTGCCATGTGTAGGTAACTGCGTGTTATGGTGGCGGTGGATAGTGTTATGTGTGATGTGTGAGATGCTGGGATGTTGGGGACAGCACAAACACCCAGCCCCAAGGCCATTGGAAATAACCAATGAAGGTTAATTCCTGGCCGGGAATCGAACCCGGGAACCTCTGAACCGAAGGCCAGTACGCTGACCATTCAGCAAACGAGTCAGACATGTATGTATGTATGTATGTATGTATGTATGTATGTATGTATGTATGTATGTATGTATGTATGTATGTATAGTATGTACAGTATGTATGTATGTATGTATGTATGTATGTATGTATGTATGTATGTATGTATTGAACCCATGACCTTGACCTGAAAAGGTTCAATATGTATGTATGTATCTATGTATGTATGTATGTACACTGACTGACAGAGCAAATGCAACACCAAGAAGGAGTGGTCAGAACTTTATGCCAATTGTAGGGTAGACTGACGTCACTGAGGTATGCTCATGATGTGAAATGCGCCGCTGTGCTGCGCACGTAGCGAACGATAAATGGACACGGCGTTGGCGAATGGCCCACTTCGTACCGTGATTTCTCAGCCGACAGTCATTGTAGAACGTGTTGTCGTGTGCCACAGGACACGTGTATAGCTAAGAATGCCAGGCCGCCGTCAACGGAGCCATTTCCAGCAGACAGACGACTTTACGAGGGGTATGGTGATCGGGCTGAGAAGGGCAGGTTGGTCGCTTCGTCAAATCGCAGCCGATACCCATAGGGATGTGTCCACGGTGCAGCGCCTGTGGCGAAGATGGTTGGCGCAGGGACATGTGGCACGTGCGAGGGGTCCAGGCGCAGCCCGAGTGACGTCAGCACGCGAGGATCGGCGCATCCGCCGCCAAGCGGTGGCAGCCCCGCACGCCACGTCAACCGCCATTCTCCAGCATGTGCAAGACACCCTGGCTGTTCCAATATCGACCAGAACAATTTCCCGTCGATTGGTTGAAGGAGGCCTGCACTCCCGGCGTCCGCTCAGAAGACTACCATTGACTCCACAGCATAGACGTGCACGCCTGGCATGGTGCCGAGCTAGAGCGACTTGGATGAGGGAATGGCGGAACGTCGTGTTCTCCGATGAGTCACGCTTCTGTTCTGTCAGTGATAGTCACCGCAGACGAGTGTGGCGTCGGCGTGGAGAAAGGTCAAATCCGGCAGTAACTGTGGAGCGCTCTACCGCTTGACAACGCGGCATCATGGTTTGGGGCGCTATTGCGTATGATTCCATGTCACCTCTAGTGCGTATTCAAGGCACGTTAAATGCCCACCGCTACGTGCAGCATGTGCAGCATGTGCTGCGGCCGGTGGCACTCCCGTACCTTCAGGGGCTGCCCAATGCTCTGTTTCAGCAGGATAATGCCCGCCCACACACTGCTCACATCTCCCAACAGACTCTACGAGGTGTACAGATGCTTCCGTGGCCAGCGTACTCTCCGGATCTCTCACCAATCGAACACGTGTGGGATCTCATTGGACGCCGTTTGCAAACTCTGCCCCAGCCTCGTACGGACGACCAACTGTGGCAAATGGTTGACAGAGAATGGAGAACCATCCCTCAGGACACCATCCGCACTCTTATTGACTCTGTACCTCGACGTGTTTCTGCGTGCATCGCCGCTCGCGGTGGTCCTACATCCTACTGAGTCGATGCCGTGCGCATTGTGTAACCTGCATATCGGTTTGAAATAAACATCAATTATTCGTCCGTGCCGTCTCTGTTTTTTCCCCAACTTTCATCCCTTTCGAACCACTCCTTCTTGGTGTTGCATTTGCTCTGTCAGTCAGTGTATGTATGTATGTATGTATGTATGTATGTATGTATGTATGTATGTATGTATGTATGTATGTATGTATGTATGTATGTATGTATGTATGTATGTATGTATCGTTTCTCTGCGGGGTCGGGTAGGCAGTGAGATGAATCTTTGTAGCACTTTTTACGACCGATTGCCCTTCCCTGACGTCAAGCTCATCAGAGGAGTTAACGAGAATAAATGAATGACGTGATGCATTTAAGATAGTAGGAAGGGGGAGGGTGAAACACGGTGCCGGCACATAACCTACTCCTGTCGATTAGCACCAAGGGGTCTGCTCAAGGCTTATCGTCTCTATCACCATCCACAGCGTCATATGTCCTCACTCCATATGAATACTGTGAAGAAGTATGGAATTGAATCCAGGCTTTTGGCACGCAATCTAGCGATAAGAAATTGTATACCACCACTTCTTCTACCCTCCGGCCAACATTCTGATAGCGATTTTTTTTCGACCAACGAGGCTCAAGCCGGGTAACCTCGGTGTCGAACCATATAGACTTGACGCCTTGACATCGTAGCCACCAGGCGAGTTAATAATAATAATAATAATAATAATAATAATAATAATAATAATAATAATAATAATAATAATGGCCCGCTCGTTATCTAGATAGGAAACCTCTAAGGACTTTTTTTTTTTTTTTTGCTAGTTGCTTTACGTCGCACCGACACAGATAGGTCTTATGGCGACGATGGGACAGGAAAGGGCTAGGAGTGGAAAGGAAGCGGCTGTGGCCTTAATTAAGGTACAGCCCCAGCATTTTCCTGGTGTGAAAATGGGAAACCACGGAAAACCATTTTCAGGGCTGCTGACAGTGGGGTTCGAACCTACTATCTCCCGAATACTGGATACTGGCCGCACTTAAGCGACTGCAGCTATCGATCTCGGTAACCTCTAAGGACTAAACGAGGCAAAATCAATCAAGTGAATAAGTTCAAGTACCTAGGACAAGTAATTCAGCCATCGGGATTGAATCGTGAAACAAATAAGGAGATGATCTCAAAATTCCAGAAGGCCTCCCCTTCCAATCCAAATTTTTTATAGGCTCTAAACATTATTTGGTTGCAAATTCCACCTTAAATTCCAGCTGCCAATACTGGCTGCAGCATTTTATGTGTATTGAGTATACATGTCTACTGAGATGGAAAAACAGTCAAAAACACTGCGAAAGCCATTTTATTTCTGTTATAAGTGAAAATATGTTACGTCCACTGTAATGGACACTGAGTCTGAAGGGGATAGACTCACCTGGAACATATATTAAGCCGTTACAACACAGTTATCAAACCTGAAGCACTATACGCCTCGGAAACCTTGATCATTGTGGATAGATCATTTATTAAAGACGTAGAAAAACAGGAGAGGAAAATATTGAGGAAACTCTTTGGTCCAGTCTACTCAAAGGGAATCTGGATAAAACAGAAGTCTCGTGAGCTTTGTCAGCGCTCTGAAAAGATCACCGATGCCATCAGGAAGAGGTAATTAAAGTTATATGGCCGCATTCTCAGAATGAACAATGGGAGGCTCGCCAAAATGATTCTCAACCTTGCTCTCTCAATGAAAGTTAAGAACAACTGGCTTAGTGAAATAGAAAAAGACCTTCAGGAAACTGGCATTCCACAGGACATTATTCAAAATCGACTCCAGTTCAGAAAAGCAGTCAACCATCACTTTGCTGAGAAAATGAAAATCAGGACCAATAAATCATGGACTGAAGGACGGAGGACAATGTTCAGTACCCAGATGAAGAGGTTTGGGAGAGGAATAAATCAACATCAGCTAAGTAAGTTCTATCGCGTTCCACAGATGGGAATAACGCTGTCAGAAAAATAACTTTATGATTTATGATCCTTAAACTACTATTGATATTCATACAAATGAAGAATCTGAATTATGACCTGGAAAGTGGTTCTTTACTTTACCAGTATGGGTATGAAACCCTCAGTATCTTCCAAAACAAAGCACTTGTGCGGCTGGATTCAGCCCCTTAAATTTGAGCGTAACACACAATCATCCAACCAACGCTACTTAGTCGGTCGAGTAAAACATAACTGCGCTAAAATACCCTATACTCCACCCAAGATGTAACAGTGGTTAAAAACCTTCCCCGACTGCCTTTCCTGTTTACGGACCAAACACCAATGTGAATATCTTCAGTCTCCGCTTCTCACGCAGTGACTCTCTTCCGAACGCACGAGTACGTAAGCCAATCAGAATGAACCACGTAATTAAGGGTCTCAAAGCCTTAGGAAAACTTCGTCACCTCGGCTATGCAAATCGCGTCCGCCTTAAAATCTGCTCGCGATCTAATTATGGTTCCACGACGGGGAGGCCAGTGTCCATCTTCAAAGACACTGACAATTGTATTACGTGCCCTTGGCCGAGGAGAAGCTTCGTCATGCCGAAGGCAAGACGACTCATAGACGGAATTAGTTCCTGCGTCTGTTGTTTTGCTTTTATAATCATATATACAGGGTGGTAGGAAACAACGTGAACAGGATATATGAACATTAGAGTGCTGGTCATGCTGATAAATAATTTACAGGGCGAGTTGGCCGTGCGGTTCGGGGCGCGCAGCTGTAAGTTTGCATTCGAGAGATAGTGGGTTTGAACCCCACTATCGGCAGCCATGAAGATGGTTTTCCGTGGTTTCCAATTTTCACGCCAGGCAAATGCTGGGGCCGCACCGTAATTAAGGCCACGGCCGCTTCCTTCTCACTCCTATGCCTTTCCTATCCCGCCGTCGCCATAAGACCTATCTGTGTCGGTGCGTCGTTAAACAAATTGTAAAATATATCAATAATTTTTTTTTAAATTCCATATATAATGGCGTTGTCATCAGTAACGGCGTCTGAGAATTAGAACTGCGGGGGTGGGGAGCAAAAATATATGTTTGGGGCAAAAATATTTAAGTGGGAGTAGGGCAAAAAATGTATTCGTATATGTTTCGTGGCAGAACCGGGAATCGAACCTGGGCCTCCAGGGGTGGCAGCTAATCACACTAACCACTACACCGTGGAGGCAGACTGGTTATTTCATTTCAAGTTATTTATCAGTATGACCAACAACCTAACCCCCACATATCCGGTTCGCGTTGTTTCCGGCTACCCTGTACAGGAATAATATTGTTGCTTTGTAACAATTTTCTTTAATTCTTGTCCCAAACTTTATTTTCTTATCTGAGATTAACCTTACAAACGCTCACTGTAAATTTAATTGCATTTTTGCCAGTTTGACTTAGGCTACGCAATAATAGTAACAAGACGAAGAAGAACTGGCCAATTTTGTTGTTTTCGGAGATAAATTTTGTCCCGCATGAGTTCTTTTAGATACTGGGGAATCTACCAAGCACTTTCAAACGCGACCGGAGTTGAGTGTGCAGTGAGCAGTGGTGGATGGTTGAGACAAAGCTGTATGTTTTAAAACTTTTATTAATTTTAGTATTTTGAACCACTTTGTAGTTTCAATTATCTTCGATGTTTTGTATTATGAACGTCCCGCGATCTGGAGCTAGGAAGTCTGCCTCTTACTCCAGGTTCGATTCCCAGCCAGGTCAAAGACTTTTATCTGGCCAGGTTGAGTAGCTCGGAGAATAAGAGCTGGCCTTCTGAGCGCAACTCGACAGGTTCAATCCTGGCTCAGTCCGGTGGTATTTGAAGGTACTCAAATATGTCAGCCTCTTCTCGGTAGATTTACTGGCAAGTAAAAGAACTCCTGCGGGACAACATTCCGGCACCTCGGAGTCTCCAAAAGCCGTAAATGTAGTTAGTGGGACGTAAAAATAAAAAAGCACTAATTAATTTTTTCTGGATGTGAGGGCTGATTTGAAGTCCACTCAGCATACATGAGAAAACTTGAAGAGCTATCTGACGGTAATATAGCGGGCCCGGTCTAGAACGTCAAGAGGATTCAACGAATTGCCTGTCTCCTTAGCTGAATGGTCAGCGTACTTCAGGTTATTCAGAGGACCCCAGTTCGATTCCCGGCCGGTCGAGGATTTTAACTCCGGTTCGGGGACTGGATGTTTGTGATCGTCTTAATACAAGCTTCTCGCCTCAACTTCGCTCAGGGTATTGAAACTAACCTCGATGGCGTGCAAGTTACTTAGGAGCGGCGGGTATAATTCACATGTAACCCCTCAGACACCCAGGAAGGGCAAGGTGGTGGATTGCAATACACATACATTATTACTAGGGACTGGATTCTTATGTAATAATGTATTCCGCTCCCTTACATGTAGACACGTATAAATGAAAAATGTCGGCGAATTGTTGTTCCGATATTGGATTTTATTTTATATATTTTTACATATTATGTAATGAATGTAACATTTGTGTATGAATCTAGGTAATTACGTTTTTAAATTAAATATTCTGTCAACTCGTGTGATTTTCAGACTATAGTAAAATAGTTGGCGAATTTCATCTCATAGACAATATATTTCAAATGCTAAACTTGACTTGAACATTCCTTTAACATTGAGATTTTTAACCCTTTGTCTGTGAAATACAGTAGGTCCGAGTGCCTCAACTTCATATAATGGCACTAATCAATCCTTTCTCAGAATCTGGGATGGCTAGGTGCCTTTCAATGGTCAGACTTTCTAGCAAACTCCGAGTAGTCTTGAAATGAAATCCAGGTTATTCAAGTTCTTCGTCTGTTTGCAAGATCATTCGTTGCGAACAAAAGGGCTCCTGGAAGATATTTCACCCAGCTAGTTTCATATTTTAAAATATGCACCGATGACTTGAAGAGTGCGCCGGCCTCTCACCGCTGGGACCGTGCTTCATATCCCGGTCACTCCATGTGAGATTTATGCTGGACAAAGTGGAGGCAGGACAGGTTTTTCTCCGGGTACTTCGGTTTTCTCTGTCGTATTTCATTCCAGCAACACCCTCCAATATCATTTAATTTAATCTGTCATTCATTAATCATTAACCCCCAGATGAGTACGACAGGCTTCGGCAGCCGGCACAGTTCTTATACTCGCCGCTAAATGGGAGTTTCATTCATTCCATTCTTGACCCGGTCGAATGACTGGAAACAGGCTGTGGATTTTCATTTTCAGTGGTGACTTCCTGCGATGTTGAACGGTCCTTCTCAGCCTACAGGAGAATTTTATGGGATCAGCGCCAAAAGATCACAATGGAAAAACATGGAGAAATATTTGGTGACACATTGCGTATCACGATAAAAATAAAGTTACCGTACTGTTTGTGTAAATATGGGCTTAAAGACAGATTATATATTAACTGTATTTAGTAACATTTATTTGTTTCATTTTCAGGGCATGGGGGAGAAAGGAGATTAGCTACAATAATACAATGTGTAATATACTCCACAATTCACAGTGCATAACATTAATTTTGAATATTTGAAATATTTCGATTATGTATTTAATTTGATTATTTAATACTGCCAAAATTAGAAAATAGGCTGTAAGTTATAAATGGTCTAAAGCAACAATGATGAATTTGTCATAAAATGTGGAGGTATTTAAAACAATTTTATTGCCTCATATAATAACAACTAGCAGAAGTACCCGTTCTTCGTACGGGTTATCAGAAACTGGCTTTAGTTACTCATACTATCGGTGTGACTGACTTCATTAGATATTTATATCACTGGTGTATTTATTAATATTTGTCATGTTTGGAATTATAGTGTATCTTCTTCTTTTCTTCATGGGGGCCTCTAAATATTAGTTCCTAATTAGCGTCGACCTCTAAAATCGTTTGCTGCCATGTTTTTCCTTCAATCCCACCTAGATATACCTGCTCCCTTCACAGAACTGCAGGTTTAGTGTAAGTATGCTTCCGCTAGATAGTACCACAAATATAAATATTACTGAAAGTATTTGTTTCATCCGACATTTCGTAACTATTACAAATGATCAAGGAAATACGCGATGTATAAAAGAAACCACTATAATTATCGAGAATTGTAACTCTCTGGGATTGTCACTCATGTCGCACATCATATAATGAATCTGAGCATAAATGTTGACAATTGGGTACAGTATATAGGTTGTTTTCATGGTTACGATGATCGTAAAAGTGGACAAAAATATCGGCACTGATGTGGCTCTAATAACATCAGTGATCCTACTACTCCATGATTTGATAGAAAATATTTTAAACTATAAGTAACAGACTCCGTAAAATGCTGAAACTTAAGGCAGTACGTAAAAACGGAGGCCCGTCGGCAACCGCTGGTCGCTGTACTACGAAGATCTCCGGGGCTATTATTTTTATACTTCACTCCCTTTCCATCCCCGCCCAAAGGAGTGCTATGAGCGTCTTACACAGCAGTTTATTTTTTCCAGATAGTAAGTCATATGTGCATCAATTTTGGTTGGCAGCTATGCCCAAATGTACATGCATAATCTAGCTGCTGTAGAATCCTGGAGCTGACGTTGCCATGGTTACGGCAGTTCATTACTTTATCCGATTCCTAGAGCAGGGGTAGTGTGGTGCCAATATCTCCGTAACGGTTGGTTTTAGGGCCTAAAACATGGCTTCCGGGCCCGTAGTGCTTACCGCGTTTTGTTCTTTGCGTCAAGGGGATTAAATTGAGCTTTGTCTCGTCCTTATAGGACAATTTCGATATTTTTCCTATATTAGCCTATTATTTTTATATTTCTCCCCCGTGCCCCCCCCCCCACATCGAATTGTTTTGAAAATAAAATACAGCCCATGTTACTCAGTGGCAATGTATCTTTATATAGGTGAAGAAATTTTTAAAATCGGTTCAGTAGTTTTTGAGCCTATTCGTTACAAACACACAAATTTTTCCTCTTTATAATATTAGTATAGATAACTCATAATAAAAGGAATAATCGATCATTTTTGTAATTTAGTGCATTAATACTATTACATAGCCTATTTTATGAATACCGAGCTCGATAGCTCCAGTCGCTTAAGTGCGGCCAGTATCCAGTATTCGGGAGATAGTGGGTTCGAACCTCACTGTCGGCAGCCCTGAAGATGAAGATGAAGATGAAGATGAAGATGAAGATGAAGATGAAGATGGCCGCTTCCTTCCCACCCCTAGGCCTTTCCTAACCCATCTTCACCATAAGACCTATCTGTATGGGTGCGACGTAAAGCAAATAATTTTTTGAAAATGTTAGGGATAGCATCCCGGCATTTGCCTGGAGGAGAAGTGGTAAACCACGGAAAACCATTTCGAGGATGACTGAGATGGGAATCGAACCCCTTTCTAATCAGTTGACCTCCCGATGCTCAATGGAGCCCGTTCCAACTCTTGTGCCACTTTTCTAATTTCGTGGTAGAGCCGGGAATCGGGACCTCCCGGTTTGGCAGCTAATCACGCAAACCACTACACCACAGAGGCGGACTTTCATAAATATACGATACATAATTCGAGCTTATTGGTAGTTCCTTTATACTTCTTAATTTTAAAAATTTTGTGTGCATTACTAGTTGTATTGGCTGAATAAGAAATGCACAGCTTTGTAGTTGTACCTTGTAGTCAACTATTTAACGGCGAATTTCAGCTGCATAAAACAGTTATGGTATCGTGATGTACATGTGATGATAGTGACCGTGGTTGGTATCGTGGTCGTGTTTGATGACCTCCGAGACTCGCCTTTACAACGTCGCCATGCATATTTGATGGCGTTAAGCAGACGTCATGTTTCGGGGCCATTGAAATGTTAGTAGGGAGGCTTGCTTCATTACCGGGCAGACCAAGGTGGGATTGTAGGGATCTGTCCATTATTCCTGTAGCGATCTATATCGTTCAGCAAGAGCAATAAATCGCGTTGGCTGTCAATTTAACATCACCAGCAAGCGTGTATACTGGACAGTAAATGCCGAATTACGTTTTAATACGACACCTAATTTCAAACCTAAATTTAAATCTATAGTTAGTTTTCACAATGGAAGGATCTAAAATTGTTTTCACACAACTCCGACTCCAGTATACTGCATTACATAACTAACAAGTAGGTGTCACGGTCTGTGTGACAACGATTTATTTGCGCAATGGTGATATTTGTTGTCAGTTGCTTTACGTCGCACCAACACAGATAGGTCTCATGGCGATGGTGGGATAGGAAAGGCCTAGGAGTTGGAAGGAAGCGGCCGTGGCCTTAATTGAGGTACAGCCCCAGCATTTGACTGGTGTGAAAATGGGAAACCACGGAAAACCATCTTCAGAGCTACCGACAGTGGAATTCGAACCCACTATCTCCCGGATGCAAACTCATAGTCGCGCACTCCTAACCGCACGGCCAACTCGCCCGGTAATGGCGACTTTAATGTTGAAAACATTTCTTAGCAGACAAAGTAGGGGTCCTCTTTTAAGCAACTACCTCTACTATGCCGAAAGCTGAAGGGCTAAGAGACCAGGAACGGTTTCAAATTGTGATGCTTAAATAACTCTATCCTAGCCAAATTGACTTATTTACATAATTCTTTCTGAAATGTGTTCCTTTGTTCAATACCCTCAGACTATTTTTGAAGAATGTCCGAACCGAATATAGTTATAAGGACTTAATAGAAACTCTGCGTTGACTCACTTTAACGCTCGTAGTGGTGCTCAAGTGAAACTCGGCATTGACTCACATTAGCGCTCGTAGTGGTGCTTAAGTGAAACTCTGCATTGACTCACATTAGTGCTTGTAGTGGTGCTCAAGTGAAACTTGGCATTGACTCACATTAGCACTCGTAGTGGTGCTCAAGTAAAACTTGGCATTGACTCACATTAGCGCTCGTAGTGGTGCTCAAGTGAAACTCGGCATTGACTCACATTAGCGCTCGTAATGGTGCTCAAGTGAAACTTGGCATTGACTCACATTAGCACTCGTAGTGGTGCTCAAGTGAAACTTGGCATTGACTCACATTAGCGCTCGTAGTGGTGCTCAAGTGAAACTCGGCATTGACTCACATTAGCGCTCGTAGTGGTGCTCAAGTGAAACTCGGCATTGACTCACATTAGCACTCGTAGTGGTGCTTACGTGAAACAATGCATTGTCTCACGTTAGCGCTCGTAATGGTGCTCAAGTAAAACTTGGCATTGACTCACATTAGCACTCGTAGTGGTGCTCAAGTGAAACTCGGCATTGACTCACATTAGCGCTCGTAGTGGTGCTTAAGTGAAACTCTGCATTGACTCACATTAGTGCTCGTAGTGGTGCTCAAGTGAAACTCGGCATTGACTCACATTAGCACTCGTAGTGGTGCTTACGTGAAACAATGCATTGTCTCACATTAGCGCTCGTAATGGTGCTCAAGTAAAACTTGGCATTGACTCACATTAGCACTCGTAGTGGTGCTCAAGTGAAACTTGGCATTGACTCACATTAGCGCCCGTAGTGGTGCTCAAGTGAAACTCGGCATTGACTCACATTAGCGCTCGTAGTGGTGCTTTAGTGAAACAATGTATTCACTCACATTAGCGCTCGTAGGCGTATAAAAAGGCGAACTGCTAATCTTATCGACCGGTTAACGATGATTAAGGAAGGGATTGTAATTATTAGGAATAAATAACGAATATATTCTCATAATTTATTGTATTTTATTTACCTAAAATTCGTAGCTCATTGCTTTCAACATTGAGTTGCTTGCCTGAAGCAAGTTACAATTTGCTTTACGTCGCATCGGCACAGACAGGTCTTATAGAGACGATGGGACAGGAAAGGGCTAGGAGTGGGAAGGAAGCGACCGTGGCCTTAATTAACGTACAGCATTTGCCAGGTGTGAAAATGGGAAACCACGGAAAACCACCTTCAGGGCTGCCGAGAGTGGGATTCGAACTCACTACCTCCCAGATGTAAGCTCACAGCTGCGCACCCCTAACCTCACGGCCAACTCATTCGTCCTACATTGTACACAGTTCAAAAAAATCCGTATCAAAAGGATCCGGAAGGTAACACTAATGAAAACACGAATTGCCAAACTCACAGGAGTTCTAAATTTTTCAAGTTATCAACATTGTCAAGAGTGCTAACATACATCCTTAAAGTTTCCCGCGTATTTTAAGTATGATCCAAGTGTGTACAAAAGTTTGTTGAACCCCCGGTGACAAAAGTCACAAGGCACCACTGCTGCTAGCATTATTAATACCTCATATTATGAAAGCCAAGCATGAGACTGAGACAGATCAGTAAATAAAACAAGTTTTACCTACCGTTTTATTTATTATATTATTTAAAAAGTTTACCCGTCCGACTCGTTGGCTGAATGGTCAGCGTACTACCCTTCGGTTCAGAGGGTCCCGGGTTCGATTCCCGGCCGGGTCGGGGATTTTTAACCTTCATTGGTTAGTTTCAATGGCTCGGGGGCTGGGTGTTTGTGTTGTTCCCAACATCCCTGCAACTCACACACCACACACAACACTATCCTCCACCACAATAACACGCAGTTACCTACACATGGCAGATGCCGCCCACCCTCATCGGAGGGTCTGCCTTACAGGGGCTCCACCCGGCTAGAAATAGCCACACAAAATTATTAATTATCCGTTTACCCTCCAGGGTTGGTTTTTTGCCCGGACTCCGCGAGGGATCCCAATTCTACCGCCTCAAGGGCTGTGCCCTGGAGCGTGAGATATTTCGTAGGGGATGAAACTAAGGACGAAGACCAGTACCTCACCCAATGGTCTGACCTGCTATGCTGAATAGGGGGCTGTGGTGGGATGGGAATATCGGAAGGGATAGACAAGAAAGGGAGAAGGAAGCAGCCGTGGCCTAAGTTAGGTACCATCTCGGCATTTGCCTGCAGGAAAAGTAGGAAACAAGGAGAACTACTTCAAGGATGGCTGTGGTGGGAACCAAACCCCTCTACTCAGTTGACTTCCCGAAGCTGGGTAGACCCCGTTCTAGTCTTTGTACCACTTTTCAAATGTTGTGGCAGAGCCGGGAATCGAACCCAGGCTTCCAGGGGTGGCATCTAATCACACTAATCAATACACCACAGAGGCGGACTTGTTCTACTGTACATTAGAAAATATAGTGCACTGTAAACATTACGTCCAACCAGAAATGGATGTAAGCTTTTCGTATGTAGTAACATCTAATATGCGAACCCCATCTCTGTACAGATCATGAAGGCCCCGGGATGACTGAAAGTTAGAGATCTCTAGAATCCATAACCTCGGCAATGAGTGGTATAGAGCAGCCATTCCCAAACTGCAGTCCGCGGAGCAAGCCGCGACCGTAATCCAAGGGGTTCGACATAATAATGTAAGTTGTAGTTTTTTAAGGAGCGATATTTTATTGTACACGTACAATTCATTATTCTAAATTTAGGAACTATGGCTTCACTGTTGTATAACTTACATACAGTAGGCCTATATGGAATTGTTGGTCGAAAATGTTACTAGTTAGCAGTACCTTGTGAAGACCTTATTTCACAACTCCACGTTTCTGATCAACTTTTGGGTCCATTACATCCCCTATGCCCTACAATTTATAGAAAGGAAATACAGTCGAACCTCGATATCTCGTACCTCCATTACTCGAATTGTCAGTATCTCGAAGAAATTTAAACTTCCCGACCGTTTGTCCTATTCTTCACGTGTATTTATTTCTCTGTTACTCGAAATTCGGTTACACGAATTTCCCGATTTCTCGAAGCTAACATTTCCTCCCTTGATGCAAAAAATACTCTGTAACTCGAATTTTGTGAACATTAACTGTGCAATACGGCATTTGTGGTTTGTGAGGAACAGTTAACAAGTAAAGAAAGGGTTACAGTGATGCTGGGAGCTAATATGATGGGAACTGAAAAACTAAAACTTCTAGTGATCGGAAAATCGGTGAATCCTCGCTGTTTCTCGGGTGTGAATTAATTACCGGTCACGTACGAATGCAACCCACGAAGTCGCGGATGACAAGCTCCATTTACGAATCTCGGTTGCGTGATATTGGCGAGAAATGTCAACGTGAAGGGAGGAAAGGTTAACAGTAACAATCAGAAGAGACTAACGGATTTTTCCAAAGATATTAACGGAGGTATATTTCTTGTTTCACTACTGTATGTACTGTATCATGTCTTCTAACAAGTTACTATAATAAGGGTTATAATTAAAGTGATGCCGTAAAATAGAGTTTGTTTGTATATTTTTAAATACTGTTAAAAGTAATGTATTCATTATAAATTCATAGATACATATGACTCAATTGTGTGCTATACATGCTCAAAAACGATATTCTCTGTATCTCAAAATTTTGATAACTCGAAACAAAATGTAGCTCCCGAGGTGATTCGAGATATCAAGGTTCCACTGTACTGATCTTAATGCCTTTCATTGCATACCTGTGTGAGTGTACCTTTTCTGCACTCACGCAATTAAAAACAAAGTACATTTTTTTTGCTAGGGGCTTTACGTCGCACCGACACAGATAGGTCTTATGGCGACGATGGGATAGGAAAGGCCTAGGAGTTGGAAGGAAGCAGCCGTGGCCTTAATTAAGGTACAGCCCCAGCATTTGCCTGGTGTGAAAATGGGAAACCACGGAAAACCATCTTCAGGGCTGCCGATAGTGGGATTCGAACCTACTATCTCCCGGATGCAAGCTCACAGCCGCGCGCCTCTACGCGCACGGCCAACTCGCCCGGTAAACAAAGTACAGAAACAGAGCTAATGTAGAGGCTGATTCTCGGTTCGAATGACTAAGCATGTAAAATGCTTCTTCTTTGTAAAACAGCACCATTCCGCCCATTGATCCAACAACCGTAGTAAGTCATTTCTCCCAAGTAACTTCTCAGATCCAGACTACTGTACTTATTAGCCAAGTGTCAAAGTGTTTAATAATTTCTATGCATATATGGAGTACAATATTAAGTTAAAAGAAGGTATATAATGATTCCACCTTTCAATACTATTAAAATAAGAAATGTAAGTTTACATTCCTATTTAATTAAAATTGGTACCGGTTTCGACCAGTATGTATGGTCATCATCAGCCAAATACAATGCACAGAAAAATAAAATGCGAAGTTTAAATAATTCTGTTTGGTTTCTGCTAATGAAGCACTAAAATTTATAAGGAGCACTGTGCGTTGAAATATAGTAAAAAAAAAACACAAATAAGATGCACAGGTAAAAATGAAATTTAGATGATGCTGTCAGATACGTATTTTTAGTGGTAGTTTATGATGCACCGTATAATTTTAAGTATCAGCAATGCGTGTCTATGAAGAAGTCGTAGATCAAATATGTTATTAAGACATATATGTTGAAGAGCACTGTGTGTGAAGAAGAATCAAATACGCATTTAAATGTAGTACGAGTAAGTACTTGAAGAGTTCAGTTGCAGTTTATGAGACACTGTATAATTTTAGAAATTAGCACTGCGTGTTGATAGATCCAAATATTATGTAAAAGTCGTAAATGAAATATGTACTTGAAGTACGGAGCAAGTTCTTGAAGAAGTTAAATTTATATTTAAAGGAAAGTAAATATTAGTGTTCTCCTCTGTGGTGTAGTGGTTAGTGTGATTAGCTGCCACCCCCAGAGGTCCGGGTTCGATTCCAAGCTCTGCCACGAAATTTGAAAAGTGGTACGAGGGCTGGAACGGGGTCCACTCAGCCTCGACAGGTCAACTGTGTAGAGGTGGATTCGATTCCCACCTCAGCCATCCTAGAAGTGGTTTTCCGTGGTTTCCCACTTCTCCTCCAGGCTAATGCCGGGATGGTACCTAAATTAAGGCCACGGCCGCTCCCTTCCCTCTTCCTTGCCTGTCCCATCCAAACTTCCCATCCTCCACTAGGCCCCTGTTGAGCATAGCAGGTGTGGCCACCCTGGCGAGGTACTGGTCATTCTCCCCAGGTGTATCCCCCGACCCAAAGTCTGAAGCTCCAGGACACTGGCCTTGAGGCGGTAGAGGTGGGATCCCTTGCTGAGTCCGAGGGAAAAACCGACCCTGGAGGGTAAACAGATTAAGAAGAAGAAGAAGAGGAAGAAGAAGAAATATTAGTCCTGAATTATACGGATACAGTCACACATAGTAATATTACAAAATTGATTTTTGTTCACTGAATTCTGAATTACGTTCTGTGCCTAGGGGGTCCTTGGACATCAATGTGATATGCTGAGGGGGCCTGACACAAAAAGTTTGAGAAACCCTGGAATAATTTTTCTATACTTGTTCTATACTTGACAAATTGGTTGTGTGACCTAGATCACATGGCAGCCCTGGAGATGGATGTCCATCGTTTACAATATTCACACCAAGAAAATCCTGGGGCTTTACCTTTCAGTATCACCACGGTCGCTTTCTTCCTAATCCCAGCCCATCATGGCAGTAAAATAAATAAAAAACAATTTTAAATGAAAGTCTATACGTCGCCACAAATATGGAATTAACCTTATACTCAGTTTTTATGTAGGTCATGTGACCATGTGACTTTCCAGATACAGAAATCTCGTTTCTAAATATTTAGACTTCCTTACCGGCTACTCGCCCCCATCACACTGCCTTTTTTTTTCTTTTTTGTCATAATGCTACGTGGAAATCCAATAGCAGAAGGGCATGTCGACATTTTGACCAGCTGCTTACTGTATACGGTAGAATACCAATTTGATTACTACTGTCTGCGATAATAGTATGTGGTTTTCCGTGGTTTCCCATTTTCACACCAGGCAAATGCCGAGGCTGTACCTTAATTAAGGCCACGGCCGCATCCTTCCACTTCCTAGGCATTTCCCATCCCATCGTCACCATAAAACCTATCTGTGTCGGTGCGACGTAAAGCAAATAGCAAATAGCAAAAGATAATAGTATGTGAAAGCATGGTTTGTGGTTAGTCTGTGTCATTTCTTCTTTGCCGAGCGAGTTGGCTATGCGGTTGGGGCCATGTAGCTGTAAGCTTGCGTTTGGGAGATAGTGGGTACGAACCACCCGTGGTACGAACCTCGCTAACAGCAGCTCTAAGACGGTATGGCGTGGTTTCCCATTTTCATACTAGGCTAATTAATTGCCACGGTCGCTTTCCTCCTAATCCTAGGCCTGTCCTATCCCAACGTCACTGTAAGACCCGTCTGTGTGGCGTAAAACCACTCTTTCTTTCCCTAGATTTTTAACCTGTCTCTCAGTACCAGGAGCCAAGAATGAGCAGATGCCAATTCCTGACGATCTTCTGCATTCTGGGGGGGGGGGGTGATTTTCAATAGAAACCCAGTAATGGCCCGAATCTGGTCAACCTATCATGTTGCGCCTCGTTCTCGTAATGTTTGAATATTAAAATTTCTTTGACAGCTAATTTTTCCAAGTTATCAACTTACCGTCACATAATGTGACCATTCGGGAGATAGTGGGTACGAACACCACTGTCAGCAGCCCTGAAGATGGTTTTCCGTGGTTTCCCATTTTCATACGAGGCAAATTAATTAATTAATTAATTAATTAAGGCCACGGCAGCGTCCTTCCCACTCCTAGTTATTTACTGTCCCATCGTCACCATAAGACCTATCTGTGTCGGTGCGACGTAAAGCAAATTGTAAAAATAAAAAGTACTTTAATGTGACCAAAGACTTGTAATATTTTCTCTTCCACAAGGTTAATGGACAGTTTTCAACCTTCACTTCGTGAATGTCTGCCTCCGTCGCGTAACGGTTAGTATTATTAGCTGCCGTCTTCAGAAGCCGGGTTCGATTCCCGGTACTGACAGAAATTTAGAAACGGCAGGAGGACTGGTATGTGGTTGAAATTGTATAAGGAGTGATCAAAAAGTTTCCGTTCGATGGCCGTACAGTCCTGAATCGGGATGCCAATCAGGCAAAATCGCCGTGAGCATTGAGGTACTCATCCCACCGACGCACCAGGTTGAAGATCCCCGTGTGGTAAAAGGCCGTGTCCTGCTGCATGAACAAGTCCGTAAACGCCTGCTGCATATCCTCGTCCGACACCAGCACCTTGGGATGAGGACACGATTTTACTTCGTGGATGACAGAATCATTCCTTCTCCTAACTATCCATAATATTCGCAATATCTACCTCCAGCACATCATCTCGAACTGAGTGATTTTTCGTCATCGGCCTTCACTGTCCACAGCTTTCTTCTTCTTTTCTTTTCTAGCCTATTTCAATCCACTGCTGTACGTAGGCCTCTTCCATATACTTCAATCGTCTTCCGTCTTTGAGCACTTGGAACCAGCGTGTTCCAGCCAACAGCTTTATGCCATCGAGCCATCTCTCCTGGGGTCTTCCAATGTCTCTCTTCTGTTCCCTTGGTCTCCAGTGAACAATCCTAGAGGTCCATCTGTTGTAGTCTTATCGAGCTATGTGTCCTACCCATTGCAATTTTAGTCTTGCCACTCTCTCCAGGATGTCTGTTACATTCGTTCTTCTCCTGATGTCCTCTGAACGGATCTTATCCCAAAGGCTGATCCCTTGAATCTGTCGCTCCATGGCTCGTTGTGTTCGCTGAAGCTTGCGAACACTTGCCTTAGTCAGAGTCGTCGTTTCTATACCGTACCATGTGACCTTGCCGCGGTGGGGAGGCTTGCGTGTCCCAATGATGCAGATAGCCGAGCCGCAGGTGCAACCATATCGGATGGGTATCTGTTGAGAGACCAGACTAACGAGTGGTTCATCGAAAGGGGGGTAGCAGCCTTTCGGTAGTTGCAAGGGCGGCAGTCTAGATGATTGACTGATACGGCCTTGTAATAATACTCAACATAGCTTAGCTGTGTTGATACTGCTACACGGCTGAAAGCAACGGGAAACTACAGACGTAACCACCTCCCGAGGACATGCAGCTCTCTCTGTATGAATGATGTACTGATGATGGCTTCCTCCCGGGTAAAATATTCCGGAGGTAAACTAGTCCCCCATTCGGATCTCCGGGTGGGGACTACACGAGAGGGGGCGATCATCAGGAAGATGGATACTGACATTCTGCGAGTCGGAGCGTGGAATGTTAGAAGTTTGAATCCTTGTGGTAGGTTAGAGAATCTGAAAAGGGAGATGGATAGGCTAAAGTTAGATGTAGTTGGTATAAGTGAAGTACGTTGGCAGGAAGAACAGGATTTTTGGTCAGGCGACTACCGAATTATCAACACGAAATCAAACAGGGGTAATGCAGGAGTTGGTTTAATAATGAATAAGAAAATAGGGCAGCGGATAAGCTACTACGACCAGCATAGTGAAAGAATTATTGTCGCCAAGATAGACACCAAACCAATGCCCACCACAATAGTGCAGGTCTATATGCCTACTAGTTCAGCGGATGATGATGAATTTGAAAGAATATATGAGGAGATAGAAGATTTAATACAATATGTCAAAGGTGACGAGAATCTAATTGTGATGGGAGACTGGAACGGAGTGGTAGGCCAAGGAAGAGAAGGTAGCACAGTAGGAGAATTTGGATTGGGACAAAGGAACGAAAGAGGAAGTCGGCTGGTTGAATTCTGCACTGACCATAATTTAGTCCTCGCCAATACTTGGTTCAAACACCACAAACGACGGCTGTATACGTGGACGAGACCTGGAGACACTAGAAGGTATCAAATAGACTTCATTATGATTAGGCAGAGATTCAGAAACCAGGTGTTGGATTGCAAAACTTTCCCAGGAGCAGACGTGGACTCTGACCACAACTTGTTGGTCATGAAATGCCATCTGAAGTTGAAGAAATTGAAGAAAGGAAAGAATGCAAAAAGATGGGATCTAGACAAGTTGAAAGAAAAGAGTGTGATAGATCGTTTCAAGGAACATGTTGCACAAGGACTAAATGAAAAGGCCGAAGGAAACACAGTAGAGGAAGAGTGGAAAGTCATGAAAAATGAAGTCAGTAGGGCTGCTGAAGAAATGTTAGGAAGGAAGAAAAGATCAACTAAGAATCAGTGGATAACTCAGGAGATACTAGACCTGATTGAAGAACGACGAAAATACAAGAATGCTAGAAATGAAGAGGGCAGAAAAGAATACAGGCGATTAAAGAATGAAGTGGATAGAAAGTGCAAGGTAGCTAAGGAAGAATGGCTGAAAGAGAAGTGCAAGGATGTCGAAGGCTGTATGGTCCTGGGAAAGGTAGATGCTGCATACAGGAAAATCAAGGAAACCTTTGGAGAAAGGAAATCTAGGTGCATGAATATTAAGAGCTCAGATGGAAAGCCACTTCTAGGGAAAGAAGACAAAGCAGAAAGATGGCAGGAGCATATCCAACAGTTGTATCAAGGTAACGATGTAGATAATTTCGTTCTGGAACATGAAGAGGCTGTTCGTGCTGATGAAATGGGAGACCCAATTTTGAGGTCAGAGTTTGACAGAGCTGTGAGTGACCTAAATAGGAACAAGGCACCTGGAATTGATGATATTCCCTCTGAATTACTGACTGCCTTAGGAGAAACCAGCGTGGTAAGGTTATTCAATTTAGTGTGCAAGATGTATGAGACAGGAGAAGTCCCATCCGATTTTCGGCAGAATGTTGTTATACCTATTCCCAAGAAAGCCGGTGCTGACAGGTGTGAAAACTACCGCACTATTAGTTTAGTATCTCATGACTGCAAAATTTTAACACGTATTATTTACAGAAGAATGGAAAAACAAGTTGAAGCTGAGTTGGGGGAAGATCAATTTGGCTTCAGAAGAAATGTAGGAACACGTGAAGCAATCCTGACTTTACGTCTGATCTTAGAGGATCGAATCAAGAAGAACAAGCCCACGTACATGGCATTCGTAGATCTAGAAAAGACATTCGATAATGTTGATTGGACCAGGCTATTTATGATTCTGAAGATGATAGGGATCAGATACCGAGAACGAAGAATTATCTACAACCTGTATAAAAATCAGTCTGCAGTGATAAGAATCGAGGGCTTTGAAAAAGAAGCAGCAATCCAGAAAGGAGTGAGGCAAGGCTGCAGTTTGTCCCCTCTCCTTTTCAATGTTTACATAGAACAGGCAGTAAAGGAAATCAAAGAGAAATTTGGAAAGGGAATCACAGTCCAAGGAGAGGAAATCAAAACCTTGAGATTTGCCGATGATATTGTTATTTTATCTGAGACTGCAGAAGATCTCGAAGTTGCTGAATGGTATGGATGAAGTCTTAGGTAAGGAGTACAAGATGAAAATAAATAAGTCCAAAACAAAAGTAATGGAGTGCAGTCGAACGAAGGCAGGTGATGTAGGAAATATTAGATTAGGAAACGAAGTCTTAAAGGAAGTAGATGAATATTGTTACTTGGGTAGTAAAATAACCAACGATGGCAGAAGTAAGGAGGACATAAAATGCAGACTAGCACAAGCAAGGAAGAGCTTTCTTAAGAAAAGAAATTTGCTCACTTCAAACATTGATATCGGAATTAGAAAGACTTTCGTGTGGAGCGTGGCATTGTATGGAAGTGAAACATGGACGATAAGTAGCTCAGCAAGAAAGAGAATAGAAGCTTTTGAAATGTGGTGTTACAGAAGAATGCTGAAGGTGAGATGGATAGATCGAATCACGAATGAAGAGATACTGAATCGAATTGGTGAGAGGAGATCGATTTGGCTAAATTTGACGAGAAGAAGAGATAGAATGATAGGACACATCTTAAGACACCCAGGACTTGTTCAGTTGGTTTTTGAAGGAAGTGTAGGTGGCAAGAACGGTAGGGGTAGACCAAGGTATGAATATGACAAACAGATTAGAGCAGATGTAGGATGCAATAGTTACGTAGAAATGAAAAGGTTAGCACAGTATAGGGTGGCATGGAGAGCTGCATCAAACCAGTCTAT
This sequence comes from Anabrus simplex, assembly GCF_040414725.1. Taxonomy (NCBI): domain Eukaryota; kingdom Metazoa; phylum Arthropoda; class Insecta; order Orthoptera; family Tettigoniidae; genus Anabrus; species Anabrus simplex. Next base: position 654,301,432 of record NC_090265.1, on the reverse strand, counting down.
GGACTGATGACTCAAACAACATAAATAGTAACTGGCAGCACGCACGTATTATAAAGCTTGGTCTTCAGGTTAATTGAAACAGGATGAATCTTAGTTTTTGGAATGCTATCCAACTCATACCCTCCACAGTAGGGTTTCCAAAATGGATCGTCTAGCCCAGAGCAATGGCCTGAATTCAACTTTAACATTACCTGGACGACATGTTGACTAGTTGTTCTAATCAGATGAGTAAGATGAAAAGATTATGGCTTCAAACACGTGGCTATCTGTAAACTGCACTTGTAAACTCTCAAAGTCATCAAAAGAGAGCATATGAGGAGCTCTTGTGTACAATTAAACAATGTTTTCATACAAAATATGGATAAAAAGGATTGGAGAACGATTCAAACCGTTTATCATTTTAAAAGTGAGTAAAAATCGTAATTATAAATACGGATGGCAGACTGATATTAATAAACTTCAATACACCGTTTAATGCTACATTTATAATTATCAAATATTAATTTTTATCAAAGGTTATCAGACGTTTGATACCATCAACCCAGCTTTGCCTTTGCGTGTTATGAAACGTACAGGTTTGTTAATTCATATTTTTAGTTCATATTTAACCAACTTGACTGACACAAATACGATTAAATAGACCAATTATATTCAATAAAAGCTATCTACATTTCATGAACTTTACCCTACAGCTAGTTCTATGGTTAAAGCACACATATCTGTACTTCAAAAGATTTTTTCCTAGATAAGTACTTGTTCCGAGGTATCTGTGGAACAGCAGAGGTGAAAGAAGGTGCGGGGGGTGAACAGGTCTCAAAATACGAAATTAAAGTTAAGGTAAAATTTAACAAGGTTATATTTTCTTTTCAAGATTAAGAAATAACAAAGAGAACAGGTACTCAGTAGCCGAAACACAATTCGAAAATGTACAATTACAGTGATTACAGGATTTGGGCTCCGAGAGCCAGACACACAATTCTTGAGCTATAAGCCCAACTTTACGATATACACAATTCAACAAAGGGGCAGAAGACCCCTATCATGCCCAGGAGCACTTGCTCCCAATTACACAGTAAAGCCTCCTCGAGGCGCGCAGGAAACAAAATTTTTAGAAAGAGCAATCTGCTCTTAAGTACGAGCCTATCCAAGGCCACACCAAACTCCACTTTCAAGTTGTCCTCCAAGGACATGAAAACAGGGGTAAAATACCCAACCTACCGAGGCCTACTAAGTAAGGAAAGGTTAATTACGTGGCCTCTAAAATACCAACTTGAGAGGAGGCGTTCTTGCACTCCTAACACACTTTATATAAAACCTACTTGGCACTAGGCCGTTACTGCAAGGGCTAATCCCATACTAAAGAGGTGACTTTTAGAAGGAAACAATTTACATTACGTTAAGGAAGAAACGGTTGTGAAAAATAAGTTCACCTCAATGCAATATGAGTGCGAGTTCGAGAGGGTTAAGCACTCTCTATCCCAATATGTAGTTTAAAAGATAGAATAGATACTAAGTGTCTTTACATTTTAGGGGAAAAGTTACATGGTGGAAAAGCTTCAGACCTGCCCCGAGAGTTAAACTGCTGAGCTAGCAAGAAAAGAAGTTATTAAACGGCCATTACCTTGTGGTTGAACTGCTGCCCCAAGAAAGAGGCGCTTCCCGCCCCCTGCTACGTACTTTATGCACTGATAGATGTTACTGAAGTGGCGCGGAGACCCGAAAATCAGCAGTTTATACACTCTCGCGGAAAGTTCGAGGCGTTTCAGGAATGAGAACACCCTCCCAAAGGAATTTTATTGGCTAGGGTTAAGTAACATCTCCAAGTTGAAGAAGATACACCTGATTGGTCATAAATTAATTAAAGAAATTCGGGATTGGCTAAATTCAAACCGGGTGGAATGAAGGGGTTAATATTGCCAACATAAACAATAACTGAAAGAAATTTAACAAAGAACAAACTTATAAACACAAAATATCTTCAAAAACATAGTTCTTTCACTTCGCGCTAGGGTGCATAATTGTATTTCTTCAGAAGTGCCATCTGGAAGAGAATGTCCACACTTCTTACTACAGGCAAAACAAAAATACATCCAAAACGACCCAGTTCAGAACCTTCAAAATTTACAAGTAGTGACATCTTCTGAGAAACTAGAAAATCAACACAGTAGATAAAGTTCAGACTTCCTCCAGTAGAGGAGTTTCAACTGGCGCAAAGTTCGAATTAGCGACGTGGAGGTGTACCACCCGGTACAGACCTCCCCCCCCCCCAAAAAAGGTTCCTCCAAGGGGTGACACATCCAATTTGTTTGAAAACAAGATTCAAGTTATGATGTTGATATTGAAGTTAATTGCAGAAGTATTTACCAACAAATTTTCTTAAAATGATTGGATCCAGTTTTAAAATTCTTTGATTACTATTGATCTTCACGTTGGTATTTCTCAATGTCCCTAAAGAGCATGGGAGCATCTGTTAAGATGGCATTAACCTCAGATAGTATGGACTCGGGAGGTGATGAACTATCGACCGGTTCATGGGTCTCGACGTCGTTGGAAAACATACGGCTGAGTCCGTCTGCGACAACATTTTCAGTACCTCTGATATGCCTAACATCAAATTGGAAGGCAGAAATTCGGATGGCCCAACGGGCTATACGACCAGTACGACGCGGCCTACCTAAGACCCAGTTTAAGGCTTGATTATCCGTCTCCAGGTCGAATTTGACATGTTCCAGATAGAGACGGAACTTTTCTAAGGCAAATAAGACTGCCAAACCCTCGAGCTCATAGATGAAATGCTTGGCTTCTTGAGCCGATAGAGTCCTAGATGCATAGGCGATGGGTCGCCTCCCTAGTTCAGTCTCTTTAAGAAGGACTGCAGCTACCGCCGACGACGACGCGTCGGTTTGGACGATGAATTTCTTGGAGAAATCCGGCATAGCAAGGACAGGGGCATTACAGAGAGCTAATTTAAGATCTTCAAAAGCGGCTTGTTGAGAAGGTCCCCACTCAAATTTGATGCCTTTCCTACGAAGAAGGTTCAAGGGCGCCGCTCTATTAGCGAAGTTAGGAATAAACTTCCTGAAGAAATTCACCATACCAATGAACCTGGCGATACATTTGATGTCCTTAGGAGGTTTAAAATCACGGATGGCCTGTGTTCTAGAATGATCGACTGCAACACCATCAGGTGACACAATATGCCCTAGGAATGACATGGAGGGCTTAGCAAAGGCAACCTTGGACAACTTCACAGTTAACCCGGCCTTACGAAGGCGATTGAGAACTTCTCGCAGATGATCTAAGTGTTCTTCGAAAGTCTCCGAAAATACGACGACATCATCAAGATAGTGATATAAGTACTCAAATTTGATGTCAGAGAAGACCCTATCTAGCAGTCTAGTGAGTACAGCTGCTCCCGTAGGGAGCCCGAAAGGCACGCGGTTGTATTCATACAAATTCCAATCCGTGGCAAACGCTGTAAGGTGTTTAGACTCTTCGGCTAGGGGAATTTGATTGTAGGCCTGATTCAGGTCCAAGATGGTAAAGAACTTGGCCTTACGAAACCATGAAAAACAAGAATGAAGGTCAGGAAGGGGCACAGATTGTAACACCACCTTCCGATTGAGAGCCCTATAATCAATGACAGGCCTGAAGCCCCCTTGGGGTTTCGGGACTAGAAAAATAGGTGAAGAATACGCCGACTTAGAGGGCCTAATAATACCATCCTTCAACATTTGATCAATGATTTCCTTCAGAGCCTTCATTTTAGGTGGAGACAGCCTATATGGTGGAAAACGGACCGGAATCGAATCCGTGACCTCAATTTTGTATTCAATAAGGTCAGTAACACCAAGAGTATCAGAGAACACCTCTGGAAACGACTGACACAACTTACGAATACTATCAGCCTGCTCCTCGGGTAGATGTCTAAGGTCTAACAACATCTCATCCTGGGTAGGCGAAATAGAGGAACATGATACAGAATTACACTTTAACAAGGGTATTTTACAATTGGAAGCAAATTTGAATGTGCACGACTTACTCTGAAGGTCGAGCACTAGACCGGTGTGCGAAATGAAGTCAGCTCCCAATATAATGGGGCAAGACAAGTGCTTGGCCACAAACAATTTAATTTTCCATGTAAATTTAAAAATACGAATTTTGACATATAAGGAACCTAAAATTTCTAATGGAGAAGAATTAGCCGAAACATATTGAACAGACGATGAACAATAGTCAGGAAGTTTACAAATAGATTTCAATTTCGAATACCATTGAGCCGAAATAATTGAACAAACGCTGCCTGAATCTAAAAGACCTGTTACAGGTTCATTACTTAACTCAATTCTGAGAAAAGGTACGGGTGCGGGGGATTCCGCCGCAATCCTAAGACTTTCTTTGGGGCATTCAAAAGATGAATTTGAAGACTGAATTTTCCCTGAATTTTCGACCTGTTTACCGGAGGCTGCGCCTTGGGAAGCTGAATTAGTCGACTCAGCCGAAGCCGCTAGTCACTTATTATTAGTGACATTGGTGGAAGTTGCACCAGAAGTTGAGCAGGAGGGGGTGCTATTTGAATTTGGGCAATTCTTGGCGATATGTGAGAAAGCCCCACATTTAAAACAGCCTTGTGATGAGCCAGCTCCATTATTTGCCCTACTAGATTTGATCAATGGGCACTTGTTCCGAAGATGGTCAGGCGAGCCGCAAGCATAACATTTACGAGGTGTGACTGGTCGGCGAGGTGGAGGCCGAGGATTACTAAACGAGGGAGGGGGTTCTTTCGCGACACGCAAGGAATCGGCGTATCTAACTCCTTCCGCTGAGACGGCCAATGCTTCAAGTTCAGAGAAGTTTTGCGGGCACGCCGCGAAACACAAATATGACCTATAGGATGGTGAGATACCTTCCACAATAGCTTGTACAATCTGATCCTCAGGGAAGTGAAGAGCGAACACCCTAGTATAGAACGTAATATCTTGGATGAAATCTGCCAAGTTTTCATCCAACCGCTGTACACGATAATAGTACTTCTGAATAAGTGAGGACCTTGCCCTAGCCGGAATGAAGTTAGCTAGCAAGTGGGCGTGGAAGTCTTCAATAGATGATTGTTCGGCAATGGCTCTTACTATTTTGTCTGAGAGAACACCAATTGCATAAGGATAAATTATCTGCAAAATTTGACATGGAGAAAGAGAAAAAACAAGAGCATGGTCCTGAAACTCAACTAAAAACCTTAAGAATGAAATTACTTCACTGGTGGTATTAACGGAAAACTTAGAGATACCTCTGAGCAACATTGCTAATGGATGAGGCAAGCTGCTGAACCCAGGTGACATAGTAGGTAAAGGTTTAAGTGGCAAAGAAGTTAATTCAGAACGTACATTATTCAACGAGGTACGGCGTTCAGACTCGTTGTCCAATGGGGCAGAGGTTGTTTGAGCTCCAACGGTTTTCCTATTGACTTCTCCCTTAGGAGGCTCTTCCTCGCTACCTATATTCACCGTGGTGGGTTGATCAGTTTTGGGAGGAACTTCCCCAGTTAACAATTGGGTAACCTTACTGTACAATTCAGAAAGATTTTCAAGAACCACACTAGCTTCCTTCCTCTGAACGTCATTCAACTTCAGAGACAACAGATCGTTAACTCTATTAGAAAAATGAAATAACCTAGCTTGCACACGTTTAATTTGATTAGGAGAAGGATCATTTTCTTCAAAAAAACTAACTACAGATGCTAGCTCAGTAGTATTGTCAGTGATCGTGGAAAGAGAGTCGTCAATTTCTTTCTCTCCCAAAGTGGGGATGGAAATGGGCAAATGAAGGGACTCTCTAAGCTTATTTGTGTCTACCGCAACCGTGCCTCCAGATTGCACATTTCTAATAGTTAATTCATAGATCAACTCCTCCTTGCGCAAATAGTTAAGATGGAGAACATCGCGAGGGCCGGGCATGATGACAGAACAATTTTGAAAAAGGAAAAATCAAAAAATTCCAGCAACTGAGAAAATTGTTAGAGTTCAAAAACAAGGCATTGTTTAGCCGTCAAAAGGGGCTAAATTGAGACCCATTCAACCACGCTCTGCTACCACTTGCTCCGAGGTATCTGTGGAACAGCAGAGGTGAAAGAAGGTGCGGGGGTGAACAGGTCTCAAAATACGAAATTAAAGTTAAGGTAAAATTTAACAAGGTTATATTTTCTTTTCAAGATTAAGAAATAACAAAGAGAACAGGTACTCAGTAGCCGAAACACAATTCGAAAATGTACAATTACAGTGATTACAGGATTTGGGCTCCGAGAGCCAGACACACAATTCTTGAGCTATAAGCCCAACTTTACGATATACACAATTCAACAAAGGGGCAGAAGACCCCTATCATGCCCAGGAGCACTTGCTCCCAATTACACAGTAAAGCCTCCTCGAGGCGCGCAGGAAACAAAATTTTTAGAAAGAGCAATCTGCTCTTAAGTACGAGCCTATCCAAGGCCACACCAAACTCCACTTTCAAGTTGTCCTCCAAGGACATGAAAACAGGGGTAAAATACCCAACCTACTGAGGCCTATTAAGTAAGGAAAGGTTAATTACGTGGCCTCTAAAATACCAACTTGAGAGGAGGCGTTCTTGCACTCCTAACACACTTTATATAAAACCTACTTGGCACTAGGCCGTTACTGCAAGGGCTAATCCCATACTAAAGAGGTGACTTTTAGAAGGAAACAATTTACATTACGTTAAGGAAGAAACGGTTGTGAAAAATAAGTTCACCTCAATGCAATATGAGTGGGAGTTCGAGAGGGTTAAGCACTCTCTATCCCAATATGTAGTTTAAAAGATAGAATAGATACTAAGTGTCTTTACATTTTAGGGGAAAAGTTACATGGTGGAAAAGCTTCAGACCTGCCCCGAGAGTTAAACTGCTGAGCTAGCAAGAAAAGAAGTTATTAAACGGCCATTACCTTGTGGTTGAACTGCTGCCCGAAGAAAGAGGCGCTTCCCGCCCCCTGCTACGTACTTTATGCACTGATAGATGTTACTGAAGTGGCGCGGAGACCTTTTTTTTCGGGGGGGGCCCGAAGCCCGCTCCCCCCGCGTGACCAACGACTCAATCTACATGGCCTCCGACATGCTATTATTTCTAAGAAGAAGAAAGAGATAGCAGGGAGGAGTGGGAAGTGATACAAGGAGTATCTGCCGGTTTCCGAGTCAGACTCGCTACCACGGCAAAGTTTGTATTGGTTGGATAGTGTTAAGGTATGGTATTGAAGGGTCAGGGAAAAACCACATAGGCAGAAAGAAGAAAGAGCCTACATGTAAAACCTGACATCTTTTGATAGCACATGCAAGGATGTGGGCTGGAAAAAGACCAGAGGTTGTGTTAGTTAGGAACAGGTAACATGCACAAAACATAAACCCATTCCTCGCCATTCCATCGCCTGGGGATCAGTCCGTCTGGGCACTGCTGGGACTAGCGCGGTCCTTGCCGGCTGCGGAGCCATGCGTCAAGTACCACTAGGGCCTGTCGCACGGCTCCACCTCCTTGGGGTACCTCGTACCCAGTCTCCGATCCCGGAGAATGAGGCCAAGCCCGCCGAGGCGGGGGCCTCCTGGAATGGGGTGGGTCATGGCGCCGGGCCTCCTTCCTCTCTGCTCTCGCCATGGCCCTGTAGACTGGGCAACTGCGGTGGGAGGCCGGGTGGCCCCCCGCGCAATTGGCGCACACCGGCGCCTCCTTAAGTGTTGCGCAGGCCGTGTAGTGGTGATCACCACCACAGCGGTTGCACTTCACTTGGAGTCCACAGCTAACTTGGCGGTGGCCCCACCTCAGACAGCGGAAACACTGCAAGAGCTGCTGAGGGGGACGTTGTACTCTCACCTGACTGCCGCTACCCGCTGAGGTCCTCTCCTGATTGGCCCCTCGGTTGACTGCTGTCCTGGGAACAGTCTTGGGTTGCGGCTGGGCGGTCCTCTCCTGATGAGCCAGCGTCGCCTTCTGGTTCCTGGTGCGGCGTCGTCGTCTTCTTCTTCTTCTTCCCCCGGGCTGCTTCTCGGCTGGGGGGGAGGCCTCGTCCTGGTGGCCCTCCTCCCAACCTGGTGACCCCGGGGTGACTTGTGGTTCCACTGTGTTGCCATCTGCTTCTTCCTCCTGGGTGGCGGCGGCGGCGTCGGTCGGTGCTAACACTCGACTGCGTTCCCTGTCCTGTGGGGCGCACATCGAGGTCTGCATCTCGAACGACATGTTGGCTGGCAGGGCCTGGACGGCGGCCTCAGCACGCCAAGGTGCGTCCTTGTCCACTGCCGTGCTGCCATCCACCATCACGGGCGCTCTCCTGGTTTGCGCTCGGGTTACAGGCCCCTCCTGGTAGGCCTGCGTCTGCGACCACTTCGCCTTGGTAGGTGGGCGACGATCCTGGTTGGCGGCCTTGTTGGTCTGCGTGTACTTCGTAGAGTACAGCTTTCCAACTGGGGTCGCGTCGTCGCGGCGCTCGGGAGCGCCGCCGTCGTCCTCGGTCATTGGCTCCGTCTGCGTGGCTGCCTCCTGGTAGCCCGAGAAGTCCAGGTGCTCCCTGAATCCTGGTAGCCGGGCAACCTGGAACTGCTTGGACGCGCGCTCCTCGTAGACCCTGAAGCTGGCTGCGTCGTTAGGGCGAATGATGATCGCCCAGGTAGCAATCATAATGCCGATGATAGGCAGGAGAGGCTCTCCGATGAACTCCGCAGTCGCATTCAGGTTGTCGATTACGTGGAGCGTCCCCTGGTGGTCGTCCTCCCCCAGCCGGTTGAACACCACTAGCCCCGGGCGTTCATAGCTGGGGGGATCCATCGTGTCGATCGCGTCTAGTAGCTTGTCGACGGCTCCCTCGTAGTCGTAGTCGACCAGTCTCACTGGTAGGGTCGGCTTCTCCATCCTGGTCCTCCTGTAAGAAATCCTGAAACAGAAGAAAGAGCGAGCACTGAAAAGTGCTACAGCTCAGACAATGCTCTTTCGAAGATGTACTAACAACTACAGCTGCCTAACTAGTACTGGGAAAGTACAGAGCGCCTGGCAAGGAGAGAGAGAGCGAGCGGGAGGAACACGTCCTTCCACTACGGCTGTCGAACTCGTCCTTGCGCGGAGACCCGAAAATCAGCAGTTTATATACTCTTGCGGAAAGTTCGAGGCGTTTCAGGAATGAGAACACCCTCCCACAATAATTTTATTGGCTAGGGTTAAGCAACATCTCCAAGTTGAAGAAGATACACCTGATTGGTCATAAATTAATTAAAGAAATTCGGGATTGGCTAAATTCAAACCGGGTGGAAGGAAGGGGTTAATATTGCCAACATAAACAATAACTGAAAGAAATTTAACAAAGAACAAACTTATAAACACAAAATTTCTTCAAAAACATAGTTCTTTCACTTCGCACTAGGGTGCATAATTGTATTTCTTCAGAAGTTTTTTTTTTTTTTTTTGCTAGTTGCTTTACGTCGCTCCGACGCAGATAGGTCTTATGGCGACGATGGGACAGGGAAGGGCTAGGAGTGGGAAGGAAGCGGCCGTGGCCTTAATTAAGGTACAGCCGCAGCATTTGCCTGGTGTGAAAATGGGAAACCACGGAAAACCATTTTCAGGGCTGCCGACAGTGGGGTTCGAACCTACTATCTCCCGAATACTGGATACTGGCCGCACTTAAGCGACTACAGCTATCGAGCTCGGTTTCTTCAGAAGTGCCATCTGGAAGAGAATGTCCACACTTCTTACTACAGGTAAAACAAAAATACATCGAAAACGACGCAGTTCAGAACCTTAAAAATTTACAAGTAGTGACATCTTCTGAGAAACTAGAAAATCAACACAGTAGATAAAGTTCAGACTTCCTCCAGTAGAGGAGTTTCAACTGGCGCAAAGTTCGAATTAGCGACGTGGAGGTGTACCACCCGGTACAGTACTTATCTATTCACACAAGTTTCACTCCGCCCCTGAAGAGGATGGCAGGCCTCCTAGAAATAACGCCGTCTCTCAGAGCGGGAGATTTGTAACTATGCTCGGAGAAGGTGAGGGGATTGGCAGCCGTGTGCTATACTGGGAACCGTCCCGTCATTCGCCTTAGTGCAGGAGAATGGAAAACCACGGAAAACCACTCTCAGGACAGCCGACGGTGGGGACCAGTCCCTCTCCGACTCCGGAATACAGAAGCATAGAGTCACGGTAGAGCCATGGGTTGGGTGGCTGGTCGGAGTGCAGGGCTGTTGGACCAGCCGTGGACTCTTGTTGACCGAAAACTACTCAGCATTCGCGAGAACTTACATGACCAAAAGAATTAAAGAACAAACCAGACGAATTAAATGAATGTCGCACTGGTGAACAACGGTTTTGGTACGTGAAAGATTAGCCGGTTGAAAGGAAAGAAAACAAATGGCTAATAACTAGCTCGAAAGATGAAGATCTGTAAATTGCCTATATAACCTATGAAAAAAAACTTAAAATGTGTAAAAAAATGCTAAAATCTGGCAAAAAAGGGCTTAAAATGCGATCGAAATTCATTCATAATTGTAGTTTTAATTACATACGAAGGGCGTACTATATTGTTTTACACTTTAGCTTTTCTACCAAAATGAAGTACATTACACATCAGTTGTTACGTCCAACTTCTCAATATAATCTCCTTGTAACCGTATGCACGTTTTTCATCGATGTGTCACACTCTCCAGACCTTCCTGAAATCATTCTTTCGGAGAGCTGCGTATCCATGCCTTGACAGCTGTGTCCAGTTCTGCAAAATCCGCCAAACAGCGACCACGCAGAGGTTTCTTCATGTTCGCGAACAGATGGTAATCACTGTTCGACATTTATTTGGCGGTGCACTGCCCCTATGCTTTCATTGCATCGATTGTTGTTTCGTTCGTGGCTCATGGTAATGGAGCCATGTCTCATCACCAGTCACAAGCACAGACATGAAGTCGGCTGGATCTTGATCATGGCGTTGCGGAAGTTCTCTGCACACGTCCACACACGTCTGCTTTTCGTCTGCAGACAATAGTCTAGACACCCACGTGGATGACACCTTCCCCAAATGTAAGTGGCCGTGCACGATCCGCTGCAGGTGTTTCGGCTAATTCCCGTGGCTGCCTCCATTTCCGTAAATGTTGTTTCCTTAGATGGCCTGTTCGACCTGGGCAATGTTGGCTGGTGTTGACACTGTCACATTCCTTCCAGAACTGGTTCCCTTGTCCAGCGATGTGCGCCATATTCTCGAACCTTCCACCCAGTTGTAAATGCTTTCCGTGACGGCGCAGGTTCTCCACAGACTGCCACCAAGCGCCGATGAATTTCTGCAGTGGTCACGCCTCTTTCAATAGGAACCAAGTCGTATAGCGCTGTCCCTGACGGTTGCTTTCCATGTTGTCTGCTCCTACACTGACAGCGCTGTAATGACATGGCTATGACGAGTGCATTCCTTGGCCCCTGTGCGTGTGCTGCTACCAAACAGTGGAACAAGACACTTGTTACACGTCACCATATTCAAAATTGAAATGTGAACCATACCCCGACGTACAAAAAATAAAGTGTAAATCGGTATAGTACGCCACTCGTATTTTATGAAGGAATATAATGTTTGCAAAAATTCGGGTGGTATGCAGTGCAAAAATATATCGGTGAAATATTTCTTCTTTCAGACAGTATATACTTGCTACTTGCTTTACGTCGCACCGACACAGATAGGCGACGATGAGACAAGAAAGGCCTAAGAATGGGAAGGAAGCGGCCGTGTTCTTAATTAAGGAACAGATTAACATAAATTAAACAAAGGAATTTCGTGTTTCTCAAAAAAAGTTCTTGCAAAATTTTGAATGTTTTTTTTTCATCTAGAATGAATTCAGTGAACCCGCAATGGACATCTTGGAGAAATAAATTGAAATTAGTATAACTGAAGTTGTATTTTTCTTAACCACACTGGGGTTACAGAAAGTGGAATTCGGAAACCGTCATCTCCGGGTTCTTAGCTGTAAAGGATCTTCGGTTTTCATAGAGCACCTTGCAAAACATCGAGAAATTCCCTCCATATCAACGGATGTTACGCGTTTATACTTGAATCAAGTAAGATCTTTCTCTTCAAAAACACATTAAAAAATTCTCCTTTCAATAATTCACCTTACACATAATTTGATACCCCTGGATTGTTTCAAGCACTAGTTTTAATTTAATTTAATTTTTATTTCATTTTCTCTCTTTTCAGGTACAGTACTAGAGAAAAGACATTTTAAGAGGTGATGGATGAATTCGAATTGTGAATGGACAGTAAAATTGTAGTCGAAAGGTGGTGAAGTCTTAAACAATGGCTGAAAAAGGACCAATAAGCAAAAAACACTGTAAACGGCAGAAAAGGACAAATAAAACCCACTATTTTCTGGCCTACCAACTACCGAGGAATCTCACTACTTAGCGTGCCCTACAATATCTTTTCAAAGGTGCTGGCTAGGAGACTCGAGGCCTGTGCATAGAGGCGACTGGGGAACTATCAGTGTGGGTTGCGGCGCAACAGATCAACAACAGACCACATACGGCTCATCCTTGAAACGTTTTACGAGTAGAACGTCAACATTCACCAGCTCTACGTTGACTACAAGGAGGCTCATGACAGTGTGAACAGGTAAAAGCTGCGACAGGTGTTGGAAGAGATACAGGTGCCGACGAAGATCACCAACCTTGTCCTGATGACTCTTAGAAGTACCAGAGCCAAAGTGAAGATTCAGGGCCAGCTCTCCAGGGAGTTCGAAGTGCAGAGAGGGTTGAGGCAAGGCCACGCATTGTCAATCACTTTGTTTAACCTCTGTCTGGAGCATGTTATGCGTCGAATACCACAGAACTCACGGGGGCTTTCGCGGACTATGTTATCCTACTCGGGAGAAGTGCAAAGTACCTGATGGAAGCTCTGCAACACATGAGCGAGGGATCACAACATCTGGGCTTACAGATCAACAAACACAAAACCAAGTATATGGTGAACACCAGAGACAAAAGGATAATTCAAGGCGTGAGAGACCTGGAATTTTCAGGTAACACCTACTAGAGAGTGACGCAGTTTAAGTTCCTCATGACTGAGGAAAACAAGGTCAGCAAGGAGATATAGGCTAGGGTGACAGCTGGGAACTGGTGTTACATCGCCTTCCGGAAGTTACCGAAGACTGCAACACTGTCCAGAAGATTGAAATTCACTGTGTAAAGAACTTTCTTCGGGTGTGGGAGAGAAATATCTTGAGGAAGATTTTCAGCGCGGTTCACGATGAAGGAGAGTGGCGTATCAGGACCAACGAAGAAGTCTATGCCCTGTATGGTGACATCGAGATAGTCGCGGAGGCTAAAAATAGGAGACTTCGGTATCTCGGGTACATCGTAAGGATGGACCAGGATCGAGCAGCGAAGATGATCTTTGACCAACATCCTGGTGGCCAACGTAGACGGGGGATACCAAGGACAAGATGGCTGGACAACGTCTCGAGAGATTTCGAGGGATCCAGGACTGGAGAAGGAGAGCTCTGAACCGAAAGAAGTGGGAGAAAGTTATTGGAGAGGCCAGGACCCTTCATGGGCTGTATCGCCAGGAGAGAGTGAGTAATTTTCTGGCCTACAATGACCCAGAATTAACATATACTCCGGACACTCGAGAGAAAGAAAGGATTTTTCTCAACTTCCAAGCCCTACTAATAACACTCGACTTGTGTAAGAGACTCGGTATAAAAGGAAGAGACCTAGGGGCAGACAGTGAAACAGCAAGTAACCTTGTATAGCGTGATTACTATCTAATGCCACAAATCTGTGCGAAGGTTCAAGCTTGGAGAGGAAAGAGAATAGTGGAGAGTGTAGTTGCTGTTGTGCTACTGGGAGCGAATTGAAGTCCTGTCGCACTAACGTAGTCGCCAGGACCAGACGTGAACACTTTCGTAGCAGCTAGCAGAGTGAACGTTCCTCCCTCTCACTCACGCTGCAGCAAATGGACTCATCCGTATATAAAACCCATTTAGTGCGCAACCAAGGTTTTGTACCATCAGAAGTAATCGCGCTTTAGTTTACAAATGACTGTTGATATATTATTGATCAAAGCCACGGGGCCTCCAGTTTGACGTTGAATCCAAACCACAGGAACGTGACGTTTTATTTCAAAACTCCCACATAGGTTAACTTGGATACGAACCGCTGCCCACTTAGTGAGAAGCCAGTGACAATGACATTCAGCTATCTCACTCTCCCCATCTCCCTTGCGAACCAGATGCATGGACATCGTTATCATCAATGAAGCGCTGATCGCACCTGGAATAGACTGGGCGAGTTGGCCGTGCGGTTAGGGGCGCGCAGCTTGAGCTTACATGCGGGAGATAGTGGGTTCGAACCCCATTGTCGGCAACCCTGAAGATGGTTTTCCATGTTTTCCCATTTTCACAGTAGGCAAATGCTGGGGCTGTACCTTAATTAAAGCCACGGCCGCTTCCTTCCCACTCCTAGGCCTTTCCCATCCCATCGCCACCATAAGACTTGTCTGAGTCGGTGTGACGTAAAGCAAATTATTTTAAAAACAGAACCGTACCCAGGTGGAGGACAGAGAGACTCTTTGTTAAACATCTACACTGAAAGTAGTGCTATCATTTATTGTTGAAAATAATACCTGAGTGGTTCGGAACAGTTAGGTGATGATGATGATGTTAATGATGATGATGATGATGCAGTATAACCGTGTGTATACAATGTAGAAATGTACCTACTAGTTCTATTTTAAACTCATATAAAACACTTTATACCGAAAATAAGATTTTGACAACACAAATATAATTTTATCCGTTACAAACTTATTTTATTAACACGTACAGTATATGAATAAATCAAAACTTAGGGTTTCAATACTTCTGTGTAGTTTATAATGGAAGCTAAAATATTGTGTAGTTTTGGTCATCTATAGTATATACAGGCCCTAAACGTGCGTGGCATTTAACATACCTCTGTTCTTAGAGCAAACGAGGGAACTGTGGAATTCCTGCTCGGGGTCGGCCGTTGCAGAGTGGGCTTTACCCTACAAGCGGCCTCGGCTGGTCCGTGGTCCAACAGCTCTGCACTCCGACAAACCAACCGAGCATAGGAGGGGTGACCGCGGCTCTGCCGTGGCTGTACGCCTCTGCATTCAGGAGATGGGGAGGGGCTGGTCCCCATCGTCGGCTGTCCTGTGAATGGTTTTCCGTGGATTTCCATTTTCCTGCACTAAGGCGAATGCCGAGACAACGGCTGCCAACTCTTTCACCTTCTCCGCACATCTCCTTCTCCGATACAAATCTTCTGGCCTGAGAGACGGCGTCGCCGTCTAGGAGGCCCGCCTCCCCCTTCAGGGGAGGAATGAAAACATTTAGTAGTATAGGTAGTAGTCCAGTTCGGAATCACACATTTTGCCGTACTGTGCACTACCAGAAGGCGTACAGCGATGTTCTAATATTCTACAAAATCGATGCCTTCGATACATCACGTTCCAATCCAGCAACAAATTACTATTTTTAAATACCTAAATATTATTGTACAGCAGAGAATCTGATAACATTAAGCTTATGAAGTCCTAATTAATCATCCAACCAAGTTTCGTTGTAATCTGTCAGGTTCAGTACGAACAGTTCCCTTGTAAGTGAAGACGTAACAAATCTTACGAGGTTACAGGAAGCATTCGATTGCATAAATCTGTCTCTGGCTCTTCTGGCATAGCTTTCGCCTGTAGTGTTAGAACACGAAATGATGTTACCCTGACTGTACTGGAAGCTCACTCTTAATGAACCGGACTGGGCAACAGTATGATAAATAATTTGTCTGTTCCTGATGGCGTGAGCTGCTCCCGTCTTGGTGTCTGGCCAGTCATTACCCACTGCACTACATGTCTGCTACGTGCTCAATTAACTTTTAGCTTCAGCCCATATTATACGAGCCATTGAAAAGTTTTCGAGGTAATTAAAAACAGGGAAGGGGTGGGTGGAGGAGCCTACTTCATCCTCTGTAGTTATAACGACATGGTCGGGAGTTTCCAACCCGCCATAGTTAAACAGCTTCCAAACATGTTAAGTTACGGATATTGAACTTTGTTATTAAACTTATACTGTACTTTCTGGCACAGTAGTAGAAAACCTCTTAATTTACCTGCGTGATCATTCCTTCATGAGCAATATATCTTCATTTGTTCCATAATAACCTCATCCTGATTTCTATAAGTTACGTTTTAGGATTTGCTCGAACAGTCTTGAATTCTGTTTCAATAGACAGAGAAAGCCTGTCCTACTCCTTGGCTGAATGATCAGTGTAGCCTTTAGTTCAGGGGGTTCTAGGATCGATTCACAGTCGGGCCGGGGATTTAGCCGCATCTTGTTCATTCCTATGGCTCAGGGACTCGCTTTTAAATTAAGTAAATATATATATATATATATATATATATATTTATTTATTTATTTATTTATTTATTTATTTATTTATTTATTTCATAAAACCCGTTTTGGCTTGAGCAATGCGGCCTTTAACTACAGTAGTACACCTTCCGTCCTGTGACCTGTATGCAGTGCGAGTCTCCTGCCCCTTTGAATGTAGTTTCAGGCCACACTTCGCACACATGCATGTTATAAACCACCTACAAATATTGAGGCATGTCAGTATGCACATATTACTGATGTTATTGAGCACACACCGTAGAGCTCTGACGGCCTTATGCCATTGATTTGTGAGTAGTAGCGCTCTGAATGAACTCACTGGCCATTCACAACAGATAATGAAACCTTTATACACGTGGAAGAGAGCATTAGGTCTACGCCAAGAGTACCACATAGATCCCTCGTTAGCTCAGTTGGAACCACCAATGAATTCATGAGCGCCCAAATAAAGTGCAAGCTGATTCGAATACCCTTACTTCGCGGGCATGTTGGTTCACATAGATGTTTTCAGGGACTGAATGTTTATGTGGCCCTGGAAAAGGGCGTGTGATGATCGTTCTGAACGGGAACAATATGGCGAATGGAAGCTACAGGAGATACGGGAACGCAAGTTCGGTAACGTAGTATATGCTCGAAATAGTGACCTCCTTGCTGAATGCACATTTGGGCACGCCGTTGAACTTGTTGGAGCATGTTGGATGTAACGGATCTGAAGACCTCCGTAATTAGATTTCGAAAATGGACCTACAAAAAGAGATTCAATGGTGTTAAATTTGGTTATCTGGTAGGACAGGTAACAAGTCCTCCCCCTCCTATTCACAGAATGGAAAGTGTAGCATTCAGGTGATTGCGGACGACTGCTGAAATGCGCGGTGCAGGTCCATCATACTGAAACCGCATGGTAATACGCTGTCTTAGAGGCACTTACTGTAACAACAGTGGTAACTGATGGCGGAAAAAATTAGGTACCGGTCTCATGCCAAATGCGCATCAAAGAAATGTAGGCCAATTAGGTAGCTTCCCAAAATACCACATCAAACATTTACACCCCATTGTACCTGAAATGCTACCTCTCTCATATAGTAGCTATTGTCTACGCTCCAAATTGTGCCGATTCACGGTACCTTTATTGTGAAACAGTGATTCATCCAAAAGCAAGATTTTTTTTTTTTTCGAAACGAATATCGCATTATTTTTGGCTTGCCTCAGTATCCATTCACAAATGTTGACCCGAGCACTGATATCTGCCCCATTGAGCTCCTGTTGTGATAGGGGACGAACGAGACTGTTGTGCAAGATACGTACTACTGAAGACTGGCTGATATTAGCCTGTTGTTCCCACAGACATATAGTAAATAGACTGTCAGCGCTGTATATCGCAGCATTGGTGCTAGTGAAGCCGGAAACTTGCAGCCGCCGCCATCTTACGTCACTACAGATCGACTGTAAACATACATGTTACTGTGCTACGTGCAGTTTTGGTTTATGTTGTTTTTATGCACATTTCACATTAATTTTTCGGCACACTACTGTGTGGCAGAATGGTGAATACCCGCGCAATATTTGGGTGTAGTTTTTCCTATTCACGACGAAAGAAGAAGGAAGGAATAAGAGTTTCAATACACGAGTAAGAGGCTTACATATGCTCATGTACACTTCTTGTCTACTTATTAATGCAATTAAATTCACTATTAAAGATTCCGAATTATGTAGGAGACAGAGAGCACTTCCTTCCGATTTATATTTGTTGGCGTTATCCCCCTTGTGATGGAGTGCGGCATAGGGAAATTATTATTATTATTATTATTATTATTATTATTATTATTATTATTATTATTATTATTATTATTATTATTATTATTATTATGTCCGCCTCCGTGGCGTAGTGGTTAGTGTGATTAGCTTCCACCCCGTAATGCCCGGGTTCGATTCTCGGGTCTGCCACGAAATTTTAAAAGTGGTACGAGGGTTGGAATGGGGTCCACTCAGCCTCGAGAGGTCAATTGAGAAGAGGGGAGTTCGATTCTCACCTCAGCCATCCTCGAAGTGGTTTTCCGTGGTTTCGCACTTCACCTTCAGGCAAATGCCGAGATGGTACCTAACTTTTTTTTTGCTATTTGCCTTACGTCGCACCGACACAGATAGGTCTTATAGCGACGATGGGATAGGAAAGGCCTAGGAGTTGGAAGGAAGCGGCCGTGGCCTTAATTAAGGTACAGCCCCAGCATTTGCCTGGTGTGAAAATGGGAAACCACGGAAAACCATTTTCAGGGCTGCCGGTAGTGGGATTCGAACCTACTATCTCCCGGATGCAAGCTCACAGCCGCGCGCCTCTACGCGCACGGCCAACTCGCCCGGTAGGTACCTAACTTAAGGCCACGGCCGCTTCGAATATCCCCATCCCCAACAAGGGCCCTTGTTTATCATACTGGGTGAGGCTGCCTTGGCGAGGTACTGGTCCTCCTTCCCTGTTGTATCCCCCGATCTGAAGTCGCACGCTCCAGGACACTGCCCTTGAGGTGGTAGAGGTGGGATACCTCGCTGAGTCCGAAGGAAAATCAACCCTGGAGGGTAAACAGATTAATAAAAAAGAAGAAGAAGATAATAATAATAATAATAATAATGATAATAATAATAATAATTGAATAATAGTGGCCTCGGTATCTTCTAATTTTTAAAGAGATATTGTAAGGATGACAAACTTACTCATAAAATTAGAGTCGAAGGATTATCACAGAATATTATTAAATATGTCTCAGGATATTTGGTATAATAATTTCGTGTGGCTATTTCTAGCTGGGTGCAACCCTTGTAAGGCAGGCCCTCCGATAAGGGTGTGGCGGCATCTGCCATGTGTAGGAAACTGCGTGTTATTGTGGTGGAGGATTGTGTTATGTGCGTTGCAGGGATGTTGGGGACAGCACAAACACTCAGCCCCCGAGCCACTGAAATTAACCAATGAAGGTTAAAATCCCCGACCCAGCCGGGAACTGAACCCGGGACCCTCTGAACCGAAAGCCAGTACGCTGACCATTCAGCCAACGAGTCGGACAGGATTTGTGGTGAAGATGTCCGGTTCCATGGCTAAATGGTTAGCGTGCTGGCCTTTGGTCACAGGAGTCCCGGGTTCGATGCCCGGCGGGGTCGGAAATTTTAACCATAATTGGTTAATTTCGCTGAAACGGGGGCTGGGGGTATGTATCGTCTTCATCATCATTTCATCCCCATCACGGCGCGCAGGTAGCCTACGGGCGCCTAATCAAAAGACCTGCATCTGGCGAGCCGAACTTTTCCTCGGACACTCCCGGCACTAAAAGCCATACGCTGCTTCAATTCATGTGGTGAAGATTTTAGTCCATTTTCTAAAATGTGACACTTGTAAGAAAATAGTTGTACATACAAGAAAATCCTTATCCATTCATTTCTTTCAAGAATAGAGGTAATCTGGGTGTTCCTACGAAAGATGTTCATGTGCGCAAATTTAATGAGATGTATTTCCGAGAGAATAAATGTAATGATATAAGCTGAGTGGTGAAAGGGAACATGCCTAATGAAGTCATAGCTGTTGTACGAAACTCATATACTTTAGATCTAAACCAAAGGACACGCAGGTTTATCGCCTTATTAGCGTAATTTCATCACAGTGCTTGAAAATACCTACGTGTGAATCATGCTGTAAGAGACTCGAATGGAAACATATTTGATCATAGATTGATATGAAACAGGTGGCTATTTTTAACCATTTATACCAGTGTTTCTCTTTCTTAACAGTAAAATAAAGGACCCAATCTAATTAATCAGAATTATTGCTATTATTTCTGAGTGGTTTTAATTATTTGAATTATCTCCTGCCCAATATTCCCGTTTCGGCTACTACTTTACATTAATGCATCGGGGAAGTGTAGTGACGTAAGATGGCGCCGGCCGCACGCTTCCGGCTTCAGAATCCTGCTGCTCATTGCCAGTCTATATCTATATGTCTGTGGTTGGTTTTATTCATTTTATATTGATACTCTCTGGAGTCCACTGAATATAGGCAGGAATATGCATCATACTTAACAATTAATACATTTACAACATCCATCGGTCATGAAGAAGCCATTTTTATTCCCGTCCCGGCAATCCCAGCATCCCTAGCGGCTTAATGCGCACCGTTAATACTCGAATTCCATTGGTCAATTCGGTCAAAGATTTGGCAATTCTTTGATCGATTAAAACATGTTCTAATTCACTTTCAAGACTTTTGAAGACTTCTCAAAACTTGTCAAATATTGAAAGTGATTTTACAAATAAACTTGTGAAGTATTGACAAGTCTTCTAAAGTCTTGTAAAGTCCTGAATTTGACAAAAATTTGATCGTGTACAATAGGCTTACTAAAATAACAGTACGGCCACGCTGCGAAAAGGAACAAACCATGGAAACTTCATTTCTAAGATATGCTCAATGCATTAACATCGGAAATGACTGATAGTCACTACTCTTGTTCTGTCTGTCTCTCTCTCTCTCTCTCTCTCTCTCTCTCTCTCTCTCTCTCTCTCCGTTCACTTTTCTATTCTCTGTGTTAGCGGCATTAATGTGACCCTATGTCTTTTCTATTACAAGTAGTATTTTCCGTAATACACCAGTGCAAGAAGGCTTGCCTAAAATCTGTTCATCAAAGGGCGCTAAATATCCAGTCTGAAATAAACAAGAGCCACTTTATGCATTCTGTTTGCTGAAACGGGAAAGATGAAAGCTAATGTTGAGCTATTTCAACGAGCGCTCATCAGTAAGGATAATAACTACTTGTTATTATATAAGTTGTGTATAACAACAAACCGAATAGTTAATGGCAATTAAAGATCCAGCATGGTTATTTTCATCAGTAAGGAGTAGAACCTTTTCTATAATTAATCGGGGGCGGTAACAAAAGACAGTATTATTGTGCACTTCTCTCTAACAATGGACTGTTCTGCGTAATATGATTGCATGAGCTTCACTTTAAGTAATATTAAATGTTACTAAATAAGAATAATGTTGATCTTATATTCAATGCTTATTTTTATTCCTGTTAAGAGCTAGGCTTAAGAGGAGAAAATAGGAGATAGGTCTCAAGATCATAAAAATGCATGTATGTTTGCCCCTATATCCAGTTTTCTAATACGGGCTCAAGGATGAAGTGTGAGGAAATACACGCCAATGGCATGATTTTACGGTTTTTCCTTTCCCGGCGCCAACCTCAGTTGAGGATGGAACGAATGATGATGGATTAAAATGAGTAAGGAAGTGGAAGGAATCGGCTGTGTCCTATGAATAGGAGCTGTCCCGGCATGTCCTTCCCCGCATAAGAGAGTCATGTCGCAGCAACAGTTTGAATGATACGGCCTCGGGGAAAGGAAAACTAAAACAACGTATTAGTACAAAAGCTTACTCTGGTTTAAATTGTTTGTCCACCCCTTTTCATAAAATAAAGATGAAAGCTTCATTGTAATATTATAACGAAAAGAACATTTATTATGAGAAATAAATAAATTACTAATGTATCAAAAAGGGTTTGCTTGACAACAAATAAAACATAAATTGGAAAAGTTAATGAAAAATTATTACACATTATAACAGGTTCCCTACGAAGAATATTTCTTGAACATACTAACCGAGTTTAAAAAATTAAACGTGGCCCTTTTCCATTTCTATAATAACGTTTGCGTCCGCTTCCGTGGTGTAGTGGTTAGTGTGATAGCTGCCAACCCGAAGGCCCGGGTTCGATTCCCGGCTCTGTTACGAAATTTGAAAAGTGGTGCGAGGGCTGGAACGGGGTCCACTCCGCCTCTGGAGGTCAACTGAGGAGAGGGGATTCGATTCCTACCTCAGCCATCCTCGAAGTGGTTTTCCGTGGTTTCCCACTTCTTCTCCAGGAAAATGCCTGGATGGTACCCAACTTAAGGCCACAGCCGCTTCCTTGTCTATCCCTTCCAAGCTTTCCATCCCCTAACAAGGCCCATGGTGAGCATAGCGAGCCTGGGCGATTTACTGGTCATCCTTCCCAGTTGTATCCCCGACCCAAAGTGTCACGCTCCAGGACACTACCCTTGAGGTGGTAGAGGTGGGATCCCTCGCAGAGTCCGAGGGAAGAACCAACCCTGGTGGGTAAACGGATTAAGAAAGAAGAATAACGTTTGCAATTTATTCAGTATTTACCTTCACGCCCTTAATACCTCACTACATTCTCAAGATGTTGCTTCCAGTGTTTCTCATTGGTGGATCTTGTTGTCAGAAGTATTTCTTCCAACAAACATGATTGCTTGTCTTCGAGGAAATCTGTTTATCTCAGACATCGATCGACGATTTCAGTTTTTCGAGCTGAAAGCCATTTCTTGAGGCGTTTTCCTTAAATGTGGCATACTGACCAGCTATTTCAATCTTCAGTTTTGCATTCACATCTGCAAACTCTACCTAGAAGATAGAGATTTTAATGACTGCTCTAATTGTAATTATATGCAAAGTCTGTTGGACACTCACCCGACAAATCAGACAAGAACTTTCCCTTCATACAACGTCATTCGCTGCCCCTTTCTGTCCGTTACATATTCCGTATATAATGAACAGACAAATGAAAAGAGGACTCCCCTCTGCAACGTGACCATCGAATGGTTTTATTCAAAAGTAATTACCAGAAGCGTTAATACATTTATTCCACTGGGAGAAGAGACCATCAACTCCATGTTTGTAGAAAGACGTAGGTCGCTGACGGATCCACAACCGCACCCACTGTTGCACTTCGTTCGAATGAAACCGACGTCCACGAATGTCTTTCTTCTCCAAATTTCTTCCTCCGTGATTCGCCGGTTATTCCGGATAAGGGCGTACATCAGTCCGCCCTATCACATCAGGAGTAATGGTTCGATGGGCCTGTCCTGGGAGCGCATCGTCTTGCAGTGAAGTGCGCCCTTCTCGGAATCGCCTATGTCACTCGTGCACACTCGTCATGGACATGCAGTGTTCGCCACACACAGCAGACATGACTGTGACGATGAGTTTCGCGTACTCCACCACCCTCCGCCACCAGAAAACAAACCACACTTCCCTGCTCTTCTTTGCTTGCCTCAAATTCTACAGCTGGACGAATACACTAGACCAGTCCACGCACCCAACAGCTGCCTGTAACTGTGACTTGTTACTATGCAGTTTTCCTACCACAGCGATGGTAGTATTACGGCTCTCTAAAGACTAGGTATGCTCGCCCGCCATTTTGGTTCATTCCTGCACTACAGTAGTTGGTAAGGTAGTTGATCGCCCCAGCCTTGTACTCGTGTATCCCTCTTTCTTACTGTTTACCAAGCCAGAAAATAATACTAAACTAACATAATGTAAAAATACTCATTCTCTGTATTACTCAAACGGTTACTGAACATAAATGTTAGCATATTTCGTACATTATTGTGTAATTTTTACTCGAGACGACTGCAAAAGCAAAGTCGTTGATACTCTTTATTTGCCTTTTAACAAACAAACAAACAACTAGGCATATATTCTCGCTGGAGAAATATTAGGAAAAATAGCTTACTAATAAATCGGTTTATTATGATTATATTATTGATATGTAGAATAGGTTGTTCGCAAATGAAATGAGGGACACCGTGGTGTTGATATAGACTACTGTCATTCTTAAGTCGTGGAATTTGACGTGATAATCGGTCGGTGTCGAAGATACATAAATTTGATAGAAGATTTTTATACCATATGATCTCAGTCGGTATTTCATACTTGCGTGAAACTGATTCAGAGAGCCTTAGGTAGTATCGATACGTAATAACAGTGTTGGCACCTTTCGTGCGGAATGTGTGATATGGCGGGTGTTCAGTCTACATTTAACTGTCACATATAGTTGCAGGTTATCTAGATACTGCCCTTCCGCATTCCTTTTGGCTGCGGAAGTAGGGACGTATACACAGCGAGTCCGTACACTTGTTACATTTTTCTTTTCCTATTTTTTTACAATTGTCTTTGCGTCGCATTGCCATACATAGGTCTTATGGCAACGATGGGATAGGAGTTGGAAGGAAGCGTCGATGGCTTTAATTTACAGCCCCAGCATTTCCCTGAAAATGGAAAACCACGGAAAACCCACTATCTGCCGAATTTAGCTGATAGTTACGTGGCCCAAACCGCACAGCCACTTGCTCCGTTTATATTTCTTCAACGCCATGCTAATTCTAGTTAATGTAAGATCTAGGATAATTTTCCACTCCTTCGATATTCCAGTTGCTTGTATCAGGTGGATACGATGAGTGTATCGACGTTTAGATGTTCACAATAATTAGGTTGGGGAAAGATTCAAAGAATCTGTTATAAACCAACTGGTAACCTTGCGTAGAAGTAACGCGAAAAATTTGAAACAGGCTGATTGATGCTTCAGTGCTAGCCTTCAATTAGCTCTTGAAATAAGTTACCTGTGAACGCGGGCGCAAGTCTCTTCCCTTCAGTCAGCTTCAGAGCCGTAATGAATGTGATACGGGGCCCGCCTGCCAAAATAAAATTCCGGGCCCCCGAAAATAAAATGCGAACCCCGAAAATGAAATGTAAAACCTATGAATAACTTACTATAAATGTAATTGCAACAGTTAAAAGTAAAATAATATATAGTAAAGTTAAATTAACAAAGGAATTGTTCATTATTGTAAGATTATTTAAATAATGTTCAATTAGTTTTCTTTCATATCGGCTAAGCTGCTGAACTACCAACCATGCACCACTTAGATGCTCGTACTTAACTTTAACTTTTTAGTAACTACGGAACTATATTCTGTAACCAATAACCAAGTCTCGGTTATAATGATTTATGCGATTAATACACAGAAAAATATACAAAAAATTAAGTAAAAAAAAAAACTGTTCAAATAATGTTTGAAAAATTAAAATCAAACCACACAACAGGTAAGCCTATTATTAACTTCATGCAAAGATAGCTCGTTCAGTACTGAGTTTGACTGATCTTTACTACACCAAATCCTTATTGGCACTTGTTGTGTGATAACCGTAAAATGTTCAGCAAAATTTGTGCATAATACGATTTCAGGCGCACTATATCACAAGAATGTAGAATTTTCTAAATGAAATATGATACTTTGGAATTGAATCTAGCAAAGAAGTCAGCTGAGGATAACATGATGGCAAGCAATATTTGCAGTCATACAAATGTTAGTGAAAAATGGAAGGGTATGTATAGGAACTTAAAGGCAGAAACAGGTTCCAAGAAGGATATTCCAGGAATCATTAATGAAAAAGGGGAATGTGAATGCAAGCGTCTTCAAAATGCAGAAGTATTCAATCAGCAGTATGTAAAGATTGTTCGTTACAAGGATAATGCCCAATGACTAATTCTAAAGAAGTGTTAAAATTTACATTTACAATAAGATACAAAAGTTGAAAACTAGAAAAGCGGCAGGAATTGATAAGATTTCTTCGGATATACTAAAGACTATGGGTTGGTATATAGTACCATATCTGAAGTACTTATTTGATTATTGAATATTGAATTTTCACGACCGCATTGTAATCGAAACCGACTTTCAACCTATTAGGTCGTGTTACGTACATTTAGTACGAGTTGAAAAGATGTTAAGTACAGCGCAAAATTGGCCAACCAGACAATGCGGTTGTGAAAATTCAATATTCATTGACTTGGCCCTCAACGGGCAACTTAAACGCACTCTACAGTGTGATGGTAGTAGTACCAGACATGTATCTCAGATCCTTTCCAACAGAACAAAGATGGCCTAGGCCACCATAGTTTAACTGGTAGAGCAACCGACGCGAAATCGGGAGGTTGTGGGTTCGGATCCCACTGGTGTCTGGTTGGCCATTTTTGTTCTGTACTTAACATCTTTTCAACTCGTACTAAATGTGCGTAACACGACCTAATAAGTTGAAAGTCGGTTTCGATTTTTTGATTATTGTTTGCATGAAGGAGCTATACCAAATGAATGGAAAGTTGCTATAGTAGCCCCTGTGTATAAAGGAGAGGATGATAGACAAAGAGCTGAAAATTAGAGACCAATCAGTTTGACATGCATTGCATGTAAGCTATGGGAAAGCAATTTTTCTGATTATATTAGACATGTCTGTGAAATTAATAAATGGCTCGAAAGAACGCAGTTCGGGTTTAGGAAAGGTTATTCCACTGAAGCTCAACTTATAGGATTCCAGCAAGATATAGAAGATATCTTCGATTCGAGAGATCAAATGGATTGTATCGCGATTGACCTGTCTAAGGCACTTGACAGGGAGAATCATGGGAGACTACTAGCAAAAGTGATTGAAATAGAACTAGACAAAAGAGTGGCTGAATGGATGGCTATTTTTCTAGAAAATAGATCTCAGAGAATTAGAGTAGACGAAGCTTTATCTGCACCTGTAATAATTAAGAGGGGTCCTCAAGGCAGAATTATTGGACCTTTATG
This sequence comes from Anabrus simplex, assembly GCF_040414725.1. Classification (NCBI taxonomy): domain Eukaryota; kingdom Metazoa; phylum Arthropoda; class Insecta; order Orthoptera; family Tettigoniidae; genus Anabrus; species Anabrus simplex. The sequence goes on along the minus strand of NC_090265.1, from coordinate 654,274,564 downwards.
TTTTCTTATATACCGGTATATAAATCATATGAGTAAAGAAGTGGAATCAGAGATAAGGGGTTTTTTGCGAATGATGATATTCTGTATAGAGTAATAAATAAGTTACAAGATTGTGAGCGGCTGCAGGGTGACCTCGATAGTGTTGTGAGATGGGCAGTACGCAATGGTATGATGATAAACTGGGTTAAAATTCAGGTTGTAACTTTCACAAATAGGAAGAGTCCTCTCAGTTTTAATTACTGCGTTGATGGGATGAAAGTTCCTTATGGGAATCATTGTATGTACCTACAGTAGGTGTTAATATAAGGAAAGATCTTCAATGGGGTAATCACATAAATGGGATTGTAAATAAAGGGTACAGATCTCTGCACATGGTTATGAGGGTATTTAGAGATTGCAGTAAGAATGTAAATGAGAGGACGTATAAGTCTCTGGTAAGACTCCAACTAGAGTATGGTTCCAGCGTATAGGACCCTCGCCAGGATTACTTGATTCGAGAACTGGACAAAATCCAAAGAAAAGCATCTCGATTCGTTCTGGGTGTTTTCCGACAAAAGAGTAGCGTTACAAAAATGTTGCAAAGTTTGGGCTGGGAAGTGGTATGTTCCGAGCTGTCAGTGGAGAGATGGCGTGGAACGACATTAGAAGACGAATAATTTTGAGTGGTATCTTTAAAAATGGGAAAGATCACAATATGAAGATAAAGTTTGAATTTGAGAGGACAAATTGGGGCAAATATTCGTTTATAGGAAGGGGAGTTAGGAATTGGAATAACAAAGGGAGTTTTTCAATAAATGCCCAATTTCTTTGAAATCATTTAAGAAAAGTTTCGGAAAACTACACATAGGGAATCTGCCACCTGGGCGACTGCCCTAAATGCAGATCAGTAGTGACTGAATTGGAACTATTTTTAAATAATTTGGTACAAGTCTTTTATGAAAATCATGTCCTGGTGTTGCGAAAGAGAGCAAGAGCAAGCATTTGTTGACAGCTGTGCTGTCTTACATTCAACACAATAAACTGCTGCTAGGTGCAACCAAGCACCAATTCCCCTAAGTACAAATTGTAAAAGAAAAAATTATTTCGACTGATTCTACAAAATCACCCTGATCATTTCCGTGCAGAGTGACATTAGGCCACATATTTTATTTTAATTTTTTCGCGATAAGTCTGTGGGTGCTCATAAAGGCCCAGGCCCGCCAGCATTGCAGGCTTTGCAGGCCCAACGTTACGCCCTTGGTCGGCTCGTACTTCCCCACGTTGCTAACTCAGGGCGTTACGTGCCCCTCAATGACAGGTTCCAATTATCTGTTTTGGTCTGCATGTAATAGTTTAAACACAGATCTACATAAGCTGTGACAAAAGGATTGAATACAGTAATTCGTTAGTGTGTGTTTGTATTTGTGTACTTTTGTATCAACGCGGTTACTTGATTAGATGCTACTTTTATCGAAGCCTATTTTCCTTTATCTATAAATTTAAAATACGAGTTTTGTCTGTACATTGCTCGGAATTTAATAATAATGGTATTTCTGCATCGGTCGTGACCACAATAACAAGGAAATGCACCCTTTAATTTTCCGTAATGTCTGTCTGTCTGTCTGTCTGTCTGTCTGTCTGTCTGTCTGTCTGTCTGTCTGTCTGTCTGTCTGTCTGTCTGTCTGTCTGTCTGTCTGTCTGTCTGTCTGTCTGTCTGTCTGTCTGTCTGTCTGTCTGTCTGTCTGTCTGTCTGTCTGTACGTGCATCACGAGAAAACTACTGAATATAATTTAATCAAAATCAGTATATAAAGTCGGGGAATAAGTCGCTATAGTCTAGGCAATAAATAATTTTATTCCCGCTGAATGAAATGGTAGTATAGGGGAAGGAAATGTATTTCTCAAATATTTATGTTATTATTGATCCTATCTAAAAGTACTACATAAATAAAGTTGTATAGTATTACATTTCCGGTCATTTATGACTTATACATTTTTACCGTACCGGCAATGATAAAAGAGATATTCAAAAATTTGGATTCTTGTTGCTAAGTCCATATCAAGCGTCGAACCACAAGAAAATTGGTAAACAGAATTTAATGAAAATTGGTATGTTAAGTCAGGGAATAAGTAACTACAGTCTACGTCATAAATAATTTTATTCACTCTGGTTGAAATGCTGGTTTAGGGGAAGGTGCCTAAAATTTAATTTTTAATTACTTATGTTATTGCTCATATCGAAAAGTACTACATAACAGAAGTTATAGATAATACAATTTCCGATCATTTATGTCTTATTCAGTGGTGATGGTGATCATACTGTGAAGATGATTATAAAAATGAGAAAAAGTCATGAAGGAACGATCGCTTGAATAATAACACAAGAGGGAGTCATGAAAGAAAGGAGCATTCCCTTTACATAAGATGCCCTAATATATCACAGAGTCGGAAGAAAACTAAATGTGAAGGCCTGCAGTAAAGAAAGCTCATATAATTTATCAACAATAACATTACATTGACCGAGCTCGATAGCTGCAGTCGCTTAAGTGCGGCCAGTATCCAGTATTCGGGAGATAGTAGGTTCGAACCCCACTGTCGGCAGCCCTGAAGATGGTTTTCCGTGGTTTCCCATTTTCATACCAGGCAAATGCTGGGGCTGTACCTCAATTAAGGCCACGGCCGCTTCCTTCCCAGTCCTAGACCTTTCCTGTCCCATCGTCGCCATAAGACATATCTGTGTCGGTGCGACGTAAAGCCAATAGCAAAAACAAAACCATTACGTTGACCATTGTCTGTTGTGATGTGCTTTGTGTCTTCTGCTGCCATTCATCTCCAATAGATGGAATTACTGCTGCGTACCTGCATGAATATTGGCGCGAAGTAGCTGGGTAGTTGAGTCTTTCTTTTCTTTAATATGCCATTTCTTTGGTTCATACATTTTCTTATACTACTGGCACGTAACACACTGGTTCATCACAGTATTCCAGCTATTCGATCCCTCCTCTAAGGCACTGATTGGAATGAGCAGTGTACACTCTTAACGGAATAAATGGGAGAGGAGTGTTCGCGGCTGTCTGCTGCCTGGTCATTCCAGCTCTATAACTTTGGACTGTTAGATCGGCAGCGTGGTACTATTCGTTAAAAGTGAGAAAATGTGCGGTTTTTTATTTGATCGTGTATTTCATATGATAGCATTGCTTTTAATCGCGACATCCCTACTGACGTCATTGTAATGACCCATGTTGACTTCAGTTGGAAAAGCCATAAAGACAGTCTTTCTGAGAATTCCGTAGTAAATCACGGGTACATCAGCCAGTTTAAGTATAAGGCGTGATCAAAACGTTTCTGTTTGAGGCCGTTACTGCATCGGGCATACAACGTAGCACGACTCCGATGCGGATGTATAAGCACGAACAGGTAGGCAAAAGGATTAGTGTGGCAGTCGAGTCGTGCCGAGGTGCGTGCGTTAAATGCGACCACGTGAACTATGGCGAAGCTATTACCAAAAGCGTCCAAACAACACCAACGTCCTATTATCCTGTTCTTGGCTGCTGAAGGACAAACATAGGTGGACATTCATCGGAGATTGACGACTGTGTATGGGGCAGCATGTTTGTCGAAAAGCACCGTTGTTGAAAGGTGCACCAAGTTCCGTGCGGATCAGGTTTGAACACAATACGCCGGTTGATCTTGGAGTCCGTCCGTCCGTCCGTCCATCCATCCATCCATCCATCCATCCATCCATCCATCCATCCATCCATCCATCCATCCATCCATCCATCCATCGACGCTTCTTGTCAATCAATCAATACTGATCTGCATTTAGGGCAGTCGCCCAGGTGTCAGATTCCCTATATGTTGTTTTCATAGCCTGTTCCTAAATTACTTCAAAGAAATTGGAAATTTATTGAACATCTCCCTTGGTAACTTATTCCAATCCCTAAATCCCCTTCCTATAAATGAATATTTGCCCCAGTTTGTCCTATTGAATTCCAACTTTTTTCATATTGTGATCTTTCCTACTTTTATAAACGCCACTCAAACTTGGGTCCCCTTCCTATAAATGAATATTTGCCCCAATTTGTCCTCTTGAATTCCAACTTTATCTTCATATCTATCCTACTTTTATAAACGCCACTCAAACTTATTCGTCTACTAATGTCATTCCACGCAATCTCTCCGCTGACAGCTCGGAACATACCACTTAGTCGAGCAGCTCTTCTTCTTTCTCTCAGTTCTTCCCAGCCCAAATTTTGCAACATTTTTGTAACGCTACTCTTTTGTCGGAAATCACCCAGAACAAATCGAGCTGCTTTTCTTTGGATTTTGTCCAGTTCCTGAATCAGCTAATCCTGGTGAGGGCCCCATACACTGGAACCATACTCTAGTTGGGGTCTTGCCAGAGACTTATAAGCCCTCTCCTTTACATCCTTACTACAACCCCTAAACACCCTCATAACCATGTGCAGAGATCTGTACCCTTTATTTACAATTCCATTTATGTGATTACCCCAATGAAGATCTTTTCTTATATTAATACCTAGATACTTACAATGATCCCCAAACGGAACTTTCACCCCATCAACGCAGTAATTAAAACTCAGAGGACTTTTCTTATTTGTGAAACTCACAACCTGACTTTTAACCCCGTTTATCAACATACTATTGCCTGCTGTCCATCTCACAATATTATCGAGGTCATTTTGCAGTTGCTCACAATCTTGTAACTTACTTATTACTCTATAGAGAATAACATCATCCGCAAAATGCCTTACCTCTGATTCCACTTCTTTACTCATATCATGTATATATATAAGAAAACATAAAGGTCCAATAATACAGCCTTGAGGAATTCCCCTCTTAATTATTACAGGGTCAGATAAAGCTTCACCTACTCTAATTCTCTGAGATCTATTTTCTAGAAATATAGCAACCCATTCAGTTTCTCTTTTGTCTAGTCCAGTTGCACTCATTTTTGCCAGTAGTCTCGCATGATCCACCCTATCAAATGCTTTAGACAGGTCAATTGCGATACAGTCCATTTGACCTCCTGAATCCAAGATATCTGCTATATCTTGCTGGAATCCTACAAATTGAGCTTCAGTGGAATAACCTTTCCTAAAACCGAACTGCCTTCTATCGAACCAGTTATTAATTTCACAAACATGTCTAATATAATCAAAAATAATGCCTTCCCAAAGCTTACATACAATGCATGTCAAACTTACTGGCCTGTAATTTTCAGCTTTCTGTCTATCACCATTTCCTTTATACACAGGGGCTACTATAGCAACTCTCCATTCATCTGGTATAGCTCCTCTGACCAAACAATAATTAAATAAGTACTTGTCTTTAGTATATCCCCAGAAATCTTGTCAATTCCAGCCGCTTTTCTAGTTTTCAACTTTTGTATCTTATTGTAAATGTCATTGTTATCATATGTAAATTTTAATACTTCTTTAGCCTTAGTCTTTTCCTCTATCTGGACATTATCCTTGTAACCAACAATCTTCACATACTGCTGACTGAATACTTCTGCCTTATGAAAATCTTCACATACAAACTCCCCTTGCTCATTAATTATTCCTGGAATGTCCTTCTTGGAACATGTTTCTGCCTTAAAATACCCATACATACCCTTCCATTTTCCCCTAAAATTTGTATGACTGCCAATTATGCTTGCCATCATGTTATCCTTAGCTGGCTTCTTTGCTAGATTAAATTTTCTAGTAAGTTCCTTCAAGTTCTCCTTACTTCCACAGCCATTTCTAACTCTATTTCTTTCCAGTCTGCACCTCCTTCTTAGTCTCTTTATTTCTCTATTATAATAAGGTGGGTCTTTACCATTACTTACCTCCCTTGAAGGTACAAACCTGTTTTCGCATTCCTCAACAACTTCTTTAAACCCATCCCAGAGTCTGTTTACATTTTTATTTACCGTTTTCCACCGATCATAGTTACTTTTTAGAAACTGCCTCATACCTGCTTTATCAGCCATATGGTACTGCCTAATACTTTAAAGACCTTCCTTTGAATCACATTTATTTTTAATTACGACAAAACAGCTTCATGATCACTAATACCATCTATTACTTCAGTTTCTCTATAGAGCTCATCTGGTTTTCTCAGCACCACATCCAGGATATTTTTCCCTCTGGTTGGTTCCATCACTTTCTGAATCAACTGTCCTTCCCATATTAACTTATTTGCCATTTGTAGGTTATACTTGCTGTCGTTCGCATTTCCTTCCCAATTGACATCTGGTAAATTCAGATCTCCCGCTACAATCACATTTCCTTTCATGTCGTTTCCTACATAGCTGATTATCTTATCAAATAATTCTGAATCCGTGTCAGTGCTACCCTTTCCTGGTCTGTACACTCCAAATATATCAAGTTGCCTATTATCTTTAGAAATGAGCCTTACACCTAGAATTTCATGTGTCTCATCTTTAACTTTTTTCGTAGCTTACAAATTCTTCTTTCACCAAATGAATACTCCCCCTCACACCATTCCTATCCTATCTCTACGATACACACTCCAGTGCCGTGAGAAAATTTCTCCATCCATTATATCATTTCTCAGCCATGATTCAACTTCTATTACAATATCTGGTAAATATATATCTATTAAATTACTCAATTCTATTCCTTTCTTTACAATACTTCTACATTTCAACACTAACAATTTTATGTCATCCCTACTTGATTTCCAGTTCCCTGTTCCCTTATCACCGCTCCCTATGCCACCCCGTTTCCCTGAATGTACCTCTCTATTACCCTTCCAAACAAATTTCCTAACTTATACGTACCACTGCGGTTTAAGTGAAGGCCATCTGAGCGCAGATCCCTATCTCCTACCCACCCATTAGGATCTAGAAATTCCACTCCCAGTTTCCCACATGCCCACTCCATAGTCTCATTTAAATCCCCAATCACCCTCTAGTCAGTATCCCTCCTACACAAGTATTCCACTAATAACAACCTCCGCTTTCTTAAACTTCACCCGTGCTGCATTTACCAGATCCCACACATCTCCAACTATGTTGGTACTTATATCAGCTTGCTTTACGTTGTTGGTACCAACGTGAAACACTACCACCTTTTCCTTCCCCTCCTCCTTCTCTTCTACTTTCCTCGACATCTGCCTCAACCTAATTCCTGGATAACATTCTACCCTGGTTCCCTTTCCTCCACACACTTTCCCCACGTGTCTAACGATGGAATCCCCCATGACCAGAGCCTCAATCCTACCCACCTCATTTGATCCCCTCCCCTCCTGGTCAGCCCTATCTTTCCTGATAGCTGCAGAAGCTACTTCCTCCTCCCTTTCCTCCTTCCCATGACCCTGTTCCACCTGTCTTTTCCTATCCTCTACTCTACATTTCCCTTTCCTACCTTTTCCCTTCCTCCTACTTCCACACATCTCAGCAACAGTTCCCTGTCCCTCATCTTCCCTCTGATGTTCTACCTGGAGTGACTCGTACCGATTTCGCACTGGCACCTGTCCTGAATTCTGATCCTGAATAGAGCCCTTAGCCTGCAATCTCCTTCCCCTTAGAACATTAGACCACCTGTCTTCTACAACTCCCTCCGTTTCCTTCCCCTCGCTCTTTTACACCTACTATAACCTGTACATTGTTTGAGGGAGTCCTATCTTCCTTCCTGTCTTCTGTGAGAATCCTCATCATCTCCCTCAAACTCTCCAACTCCTCCCTCATACCACTCAATGCCTCACCACACCCACAGTACTCGCGCTCCTTAGCCATTTTTTACCGAAAAAATGAAAATTAAAATAAAATAACTTATTTGCAAAAAATAAATGAACGGAGGGATATATTGTCTCGGATAGCACTCAAAGATCACACAACAATAAGGTAATTTATATACGACTACACTACAATACTACTTAGTCGTACTCTATTTTTTATCCTACAACCCCTAACAGGATAAAAACTGCTGTTAATTACTGAATATCGAAAGGAATACACAAGAACTACACAATTCCAAACTGCAATTAAGCCTATCCTAATTACAACAACAGAATTTTATTAAGGGTTTCTACGGATACCTCTACTACTCCAGTACTACACAAATATTTTGCAATAATAAAATAAGCACACTAAATTCTGATAGGATATTACTCGTATACTACTGTACAGTACACTACAGTAATTTTTAAACTACTTTCAGACGTATCCCAATTACAATACCGGTACCGGATGTCACTACTAAGCACAAACAGAAATGAAATTTGCAAGAACTACTGTACTCAATGATTGCCAAGAAAGCTAAATGTTTAGACAAATTATTATTAGTACTATGCTCTAATAGATACACACGAAAGATGACACACGAATATAGCAGGCAAGATACGGCACTATCTAAATATACTGTATCTACACTACAATGTATCTACACTACAATTTTCAGCTGAAGTGTGGTTATATGAACTTTTACTGCTGGTGGATTAGTATTATTTTCCCTTCCAGTAGCGGCGATTGGGGATTAAGTGTGCAGGGGTAAAAAGTTTACAAACAACAAAGAGTACCCGGGTTTGTGAGATATAGCGGACGGGGGTGGGGGTGGGGGATTATATACATCAAAACTGAAGAAACATACTACAAAATGGTGAGTTTTTTATGCTCTCTGAGCGAATTTCGACAAAGAGGTAAAAGTTGAGAGTTTACCACTTCAGTGCGGTAATAATAGTTTTTTTAAGATTTTCATCCAGTACTACTCTACACAATAAAACTTTCACCAAAGGAAGAATATTACGCATTTATTACAATTAAATAGAAGTACGGCGTAATTATACAATTTAAAAACTTTAGTATTTGACTACCCACTAAGAAACTGACACTGAAGAGAATACGTACGTCAAGCGGGTGAATCGTAACTGTGTCCATGACCTTGGCAAATAAATATATGTACACCCCTGTTACCTTTACAGCACATGCAAAGTTTTCACTACTTGCTATGGCGCTATACAAATCGGTTAGCCGGGACGAAAGACATTGTGTGTGTATGTCCGCTAATAATTTTGTTAATAATTAGAGAAAATAAAGGAAAGAATTCGCTGATAAGACAACAGGGCTTGTACAAATTGCTTTTTTTTTTTTTAATAATTCCTATAATTCCTAGAAAATGCGAACAAAAATGTAATATGTTCTCCAAAAAGTGCGGGGCAACTGCCCCCCTCGCCCCCCCCCCCCTAATCGCCACTACTGTTCCTTACTACGCGAGACGGAGAATAAAACTGTCCTTAAATGCTGAGAATAAGAGGTTGTCTACTATAATTTCTGTCAAAACCACGCCGGGGGCTTGAAGTGCAATATTATTGGGATATAGGAATTTGATTAATAACTTTTACTCGATGAATAAACGAAGGTGGAAAGTACAAAGTATGCAGGGAACTAATACTACAAATTATCGGAATAATGAATCAGCTGACTTTGTATTTATTTACACAACTATCATGTGCATGTAGCAACAATCGTCAACAATCCAAAAACCTGTTAAGTACCGTAATTATCCAGTGAAATTACCGTGAATTCTCTTTAAATCGATTTTACAGGCTTGTCGTATTATTTCATGTAATAAATTATTACCTTCGTGATCGTTTGAACGGATATCTGTACGAAATATCGGAAAAGTAGCGGCGAAAACTACAACGAGTTACAACTCCTTATGATAATCTACCTTTGTAAGTATTATGCCAACGAACCTACACATATTTAAAAATATTGTTTTAAAAGTTAATATTATTACCTAAAGTATTTCCTAAACCTAAATTCGAAACAAAGTACACCTATACTCCGAGTCAACTCAAGTCCTAAGCGGTCCCTTTCAGGTAATACATGTTATGCAAAGGCCGCTTACATTACCCTCCAGATTCAGGACGAGGACCGAGATGGAGAAGGAGAAAAAGGGGAAGTGTTCACACGCGGAAGGATATTTTCCTCAGTTCTTCAGTTGACTACCGGTATAACATCAAAGGGGCACCTTAGGACTTGAGTTTACGCCCACTCTAGCTAGCCTACTTAACCTAGAAAACGTAATCTACTGAACACCAAATGAATTACTTGTTATAAAATTAAAATAATTTTTACCAACAAGCACTAAACGCCAACCGTTCACAAGCGCATCCAACAATGAATGTGCAGCAGGTGGTTACGGACTTCTTCACGCAGCAGGACACGGTGTTTCACCACACCGGAATCTTCAACACGGTGCGTCGGTGGGACGAGTGCTTCAATGCTCACGGCAGTTTTGCCTGATTGGCACCCCGATTCAGGACTGTAGGGCCGTGAACGGAAACTTTTTGATCGCCCTCTATAGAAATATGACTTTTTGCTGCAGTAGCTATACAGAAGCAGCATAGTATTCAGCATTATTGTGCTTCATAATTGTTCATAGGAGAGCTGAATATGTTAAGTCGCTAAAAAATAAATGTCTTTTTACTTCCTGCTTTATGGCATCCTTTAAAGTAATGATTTATTTTCTTGGTACACGGTTATTACAAAGCACGGTATTTGGCGTATTGCATGCAAACGCCAGGTTGAACACGTTTGGTTATGTATGTCCTTATACGAAACAACATATACCTATGCACTGCAACGTAGTTATGAACGTGTAATGTGCACTCCTCAAGGCTTGTGCTATCTGAAAACGTCATGTGGTACCGGTCGTAACAGCTGTTTCTCATGCAAGCAATCCTGTCAGTCATGTCGTGACCTTGACATGCCTCACGTAGACTGTAGATCCCTCGTATGGAGTTAAGATGAAGATGGACTTCGAGGGTTAAAAAATGTAAACAACGGAAATTATTATTATTATTATTATTATTATTATTATTATTATTATTATTATTATTATTATTATTATTATTATTATTATTATTATTATTATTGAAGGACTACATAGGATGAAATTTACCTCGCATTATTGCACTTAATACACAGGTTCGTAAATGTTGAACAATTCGTTTACAACACGTGATGTCCTCCCCTGGAAATTATATTCCCGCATAGCGAACAGCATGTTGTCCTGATCACTTCCCAGACATCTCAGTGTCCTTTGATATCTCCGAAGCCCACCTGGTGAGAGTCAATTGACGGCTGGACTACCAGCAGGAAAGCTTCGATATCTCTTGCTGTCCTGCTGTAGTTAGTGCCTTTGTGTGCTAATGAACTTACCGGCAGGATACAGGGAATGGAATCGTGCTTTGTGGCAATAAAATATAATACAAACAGTACGTCGTGTCGTATAGGATGTTCTACGAATAAAGCTGTTCAAAAGCAGAGTTATTAATTGAAGTATAATCAATTACGCCACTGTTAACCTTCTTCTTCTTCTACTTCTTCTGATTCTACTGCTTTTCCCACACTTGTGGGGTAGCGGGTGCGAACTGAGTAGAACATGTTGATTTGGCCCTGTTTTACGACCGGGTGCCCTTCCTGACGCCAACCTTATATGGAAGGATGTAATCACTAATGCGTGTTTCTGTGGTAGTTGGTAGTGTAGTGAGTTGTCTCAATATGAAGAGGAAAGTGTTAGAACAAACACAAACACACAGTGCCCGAGTCAGAAGAATTAATCAAACACGATTAAAATCTACGACCCGGCCGGGAATCGAAACCCGGGACTCTCTGAACCGAAGGCCTCAACGCTGACCGTTCAGCCAATGACTCGGACTATGTCACTGTTAATGAAACAATAAAATTTAGATGGAAATAAGGTCTATAGAATTACGTTTTGAATCTATTCAGTAACAATTTCGCCATTGGAAATATTTTCTTCCACGTTATTTTAACATATATGGGGTGTCTGAAAGTAAGTTACAAAACATGTATAGGCATAATAAACCCAGTAATGTAAGGGAGAACCCGTCATCCATTTCCTAAATCGTTTCGTTAATCGCCAGGGGTAACTGGCTCGTATCTCTATGTCCTGCGACGCTGTCCACTGAAGTCGCAGCAGAACTTTAGCGGTGAAGAGTGTTAATATTAGCAATCAAAATTCCCAAGGAAAAGACATGAGGTACGGCACAAATAATCAAAACCTTAACCAGTGAACGGAGTACAGACATGAGCGCGTGACTGAGGACTGTACGGTATCGTCTGTTTACATGTGCTGTGCAGCTGGCAAGCAATTCAGGAGAGTGAATTGCGTGACTAGATAAGCGGTGCATCGGCAAGGAGAAATTTAAAGCATCATTTCCTGTAAGTTTTCGCGCTTGTGCCCTTCACCGGGTGAAACACGCTAAAAAAATAAGTAACAATAATGGCAGTATGTACGATATATAAATAAACAATCAGCATTATCACTAAACATATCTCCTCAATTGCCTAAATGACTCTCCACCTCTCATTCTTTTTTCGGCTGAGTGACGCCTCATCTGTACTTCGCACCTCGCCGACCCTTATAACACAAATTGGCTGGCACCGAGTTGGAGGTCGGCCTTCCCAGTACGTTTACTTGTATAGTTCGTGATGTCAACCTAGTCATCTCGGAAGAGGACATCCTCCATGACATTCGCCCGTCTGGTGTCCATTATGCCTCCCGGCTCCTTGACGGCTCAGCATCTACAGAAGACGTCCTGCTATATTTGCTCTCGTCAGCAGACCGCGACCACATAGTTCATCATGGAGCACTGATCCGTCATTGTCTTCATCGAGTAATACCTACGCCCGAAAATTTCATGGCACAGCTCCTCGACTACGATCAAGCAACACCTGCACCAGTCACTTCGCCTGCAGCAACAACGCCTCCTCCCTACCGACCACCACCCCCACCCCAGCAGACCGCGACCACATAGTTCATCATGAAGCACTGATCCGTCATTGTCTTCATCGAGTAATACCTACGCCCGAAAATTTATGGCACAGCTCCTCGACCACGATCAAGCAACACCTGCACCAGTTACTTCGTCTGCAGCAACAACGCCTCCTCCCTACCGACCACCACACCCACCTTCGACTTCTCCCTACATCTCCCCTGTTATCACCACTACTTCTGCCCACAACTCCCCTAAAATTCCTATCACAACTTCAGTCATGTCCCATGCTTTCCCCTTAATGACGTTTCCTCCCCCTCTTCAACAACCCGCGCAGCTCCAGTCACCTGCCGAGGACACTACCACCACTCCGGCACAGCGCCTATCGTCGCCACCACCACCGTCAGAACGACGGACAACTTACAGCTGCGTCGTACGAGGGGTAGATCCCGGTCTCCCTTCTGACCTCATCATCCATGACCTTCGCCAAACAGGACTTCCGCTAGACTGCGCCACCCGAATCTTCAACGCTCATGAACCTACATACTTACTGCGACTCCATCTTCTGACGCAAGAATTCGCACAACGCCTCATCAACCTAGGATTGTATCTCTACGGCCGCCATCATCGCGTCGAACCTTCCCACTCTCCTCCTCCACCCATGAACCGACCTCCCTCTCCTCGCCGGCGTCCCCGGCCAGCCCCTCCTCCCCGACCTCCTACTTCCAATTCCCATTTTAACCCACCCCCACATAGTTCTTTTTCACTACATCCGCTTTCCTCCGAAACTCTGCACCTTCTACTTACCTCCCTTGTTCAATTCTCCTCCTGTTATCACCTCCTTGCTCTTCACCTTTCCCCTTGCACATCTATCTAACTCTCTTTACTCTGTCTGTATGTATCATCTGTCATGTACTTATACCCTAATCAATCAATGTATGTGTGTATGTTCAGTCCGTCAGCGATGCCGCTCGTGAGATCCTCAACAGCTCTGCCATCAGCTGCCATAGATGGCCTAGGCTTCACTGAAGAGGCGTACTAGGGAAATGAGGAGTGAGGTAGTTTCCTGTTGCTTTCCTCACCGAGCCAGAGTTACTGTTACATATCAGTCTGCCAAGCCCACTGAAATGCATATACCAACCGACCCTATGAGCAACATTTTCAGACCATTCATAGCAGGGACTGGCAGCATAAGGATTGGCATTACTAGCATCGCTCATACCTCAGTCACTTTCATATTGTCAAAGCCAAGGATGAGACTGAGACAGATCTCTGAAAGTAACAAAATTGCTCTAGCCTATACAAGAAGACATAGTGCACTGTAAACACTAGGTCCTGCCAGCAAAGGCATAATCAATAAAGCATATAAATATTTACACCTCTCTTAGCCAAGAGGCCCTTTAAACTCTATCTCCTCTACTTTTCACACCGCCCATTCCCATCTACTTCCTCTTCACACTCCTTCACAACCCTATCACCTCTCCTGGCCAGAGAGAGGGCGTTACCCTCTAGGTGGCCCACCCTACCCCTTCAGGGTGGGGAATGAAAATTTTACGACGAAATGACTCTAAAATCAAGCTGTTAAGCTCAACCTGTTACGTCAGGGAATCTAAATAACTTAAAGATGATGTTTGGTATTAATAGAAGTACATTTCTGGTTATCACCTATCGAAACACAATAATAATGTACTGAACTAAAGTTCGACTTACTTTTATTAGCATATATCATAGGGTACTCTATTCTAAAATTAGCCTTTAATACTTAAATCACAGGACATGGTTCCAATGTTTACTTGTATTGCATAACGTTTTCTTCTTTTGAATATATTACGTGGGTATGTCATTTCAGTAATTATTTTGCAGGGTGGGGAACTTCGACATACTCGAAATGTACTGTGTTCAGCGTTATGCTTCATGAAACAAATGCATTGTGCTCACCCGAAAACGGGAGTAGTTTTACTACTAGGATTTAAGTTTATTACGCCAGTCTATTCAGGATACCTTAGCGCATGATAATCAGAATTATCCAGACATGATTATCAAATTTTGCTCTGTGATACGCCGCCATTACTAGCAAGGTTACATGTGAGCGAGTGGCACGTCAATGTGCTACGGTAGCGCACCGCCAGAGGTTATCAAGCGAGAGAGCTTGGCCATCCGCAGGCTGCATAGGTTGGCACAGAAGTTGCTCACGATTGGACTTACTTTTTCTTTCACTAGGAGGAAATAAAATACGCTAGAGATCGATTTTTGTTTCAAAACACTATGTCCCCTTACAATTTTCGTAATTTATTCTCAGGCACCCTGTAAGCACTGCAAGCCTCAGTCGAGTTATCGGTTATTAACTGTGCCGTTTCTGGGCGGATGGGTGATATAATAGCAGCCTGACCCATATAGCCCAGTGATGTCATGAACTCAGCTAGGGTTCTCTAAAGACTAGGTATGCTCGCTCACCTTTTCGGTTCTTACCTTCTCTTCGTTGGTGAGGGACTTAACAGCCCCAACCCTACATGTCTCTCTTCTGTCTTGCTTTTTGCGCTAGCAAACAAGTATAAAACTAATATAATGTTAAATTTCCTTATTTTCTGTATTTTTCAAAAAGGTAAATTTAACAAAAATTTTATCTCTTATATTGTTGTGTAACTTTCATCCGGGACGGAGATTGCAAAATCAAGAATATTGACAATTTGCCTTTTAAAATACAATATTTTCGCTGGAAAAATAGATTACAAATAAAGTTATTATTATTATTATTATTATTATTATTATTATTATTATTATTATTATTATTATTATTATTATTATTATTATTTACGTTTACGGCCATTAGAGACCACAATAATCAACTGTTACACTTTTTAGAAGCCTTCTTTGCAGCCCATTATACTTACATTCTCCCTCTGGCAGCCTGTCCCCTTTCTGGCGTACACCCGCTGCTCTGCTGTTCTTCATTAAAGCCCTTAGTTATTGATCTGCTGTTGGTACTTTGTTCTGTTAGCAATACCTTCACAATTTAGTCCACTTTTTTCATATCATTCCCGACCACACTGAACCACTTTTCACATGTGTTAGGTAAACCTTTTCTTGGTCAACCGCTTGTCATCCGTTATAAATAGGTGACCATAGAACTTCAGTCATTGCTTCTAGATTAATACCATCAGTTGTTCAGTTTTCTGATATAGTTCATGCATTGTCCAGCCACGATCCTTGGGCCCATTATCTTTCTAAGGATCTTTCTCTCAAACTTCTCGGCTTCTCTCACATCAGCCTTTATAGCAAGTCGGAGGCATACACTTCCATAGAGACATTCGGCATTAATCGCCATATTGCAATGTCTGAGTTTAGCTTGCATTGAAATTGTCTTTTTCTTATACAGGTTGTGAGAGCTGCGAAACCTGTTGTTAGCTTCTCTTTCATTGGATCCCATCAGCACAGTCTCACCGAGATATTTGAAAGTTAATCTTCCCATACCTTGTCTTTAGTTCTTGTGGAGCTGTGGGGAAGTTAGCCAAACATTTAGTTTTTTAAAGGAAATCCTAAGTTCAGTCTTTCCTGCTTGTTTCTAAAGATTTGCTCTATCTGTTCCACAGCTGCATCTGTATTACTAGAAAGGATCGGTAAAGTAGTAGTAGTAGTAGTAGTAGTAGTAGTAGTAGTAGTTTTTTGGTTGTGGCAGGGGAAAATCTTTTAAAGACACCACTCTGTGTGGGAGTTGGATTCCCACCAACTAAAAACCCCTGCCCTCTTTACTCAGCCCATTCTGGAACTGCTTGACGACATGACATCAGAATTGAGTGATGTATATTATTAAGTTCTTCCTTTCTCTTCTTTCTCCTTCGTCCCCATAATGCATGTCGCCATTACCTTTACTGTGTTCCAGGCAAGCGGGCTCTCCAACGTGATCTGAACCAGATTCCCTGGCGTGAGTCATCGGCCAAGTTGTTGGCAGGCTTTACTTCGTTCTTCTTCCCATCAAACACAGTAGAAGAAAGTGTGTTCTACTGTATCCCTTTCAGAACAGTACCAACAACCATCTCCCTGCGTATTTCCCATCTTCATGGCGTATACGCCAAATCTTCCATGTCCTGTCAGGAGCTACGACAGAAAGTAATCTACCTGCCGATGTCTACATTTAAGCCAATAACAGCACTAGCTTGGTTACTTTCCACTCATCGGGGAATTCACGCTTTTTTCAGTAAATCATTGAAGACTGATAAGATCCAACCAGATACCACCTCAACTGCAAACTTGATGGCTTCTGGTGGGATGCCATCTACACCTAGTGCCTTACCAGTCTTCATATTGCGTGTTACCTCTTGTAACTCAAGAACAGTAAACGGTTCTGCAACACTAAAATCTGATTCCATTTCAAGTCTGTCATTAGTACGAGGAAACAACTCCATCGCTATGGCTTTCCTTCGATCAGCTGGGAGCTGAACTGGTACCCTGTTAATTAATCGACCAGTCACTATCTTATATCCGGCCCCCCAGATAGCACTGTCCAGATCTTCACATAGCTTTTTCCAGAGATTTCTCTTAGAATCCTTTATTAACTTCATTAGTTGTCTCTTTAATGCCTTATAGTCATCTTCTAATTGTATTAAGTTGACTTGGATGATTCTTTTCCTAGATCTTGTAAGTATTCGTTTCTTGCTATTGCAGTCTTTCCTTTGCATGTTTATTTCATTGTTCCACCAGTAAGGGACACGTGTTTTATATTATGTTGATCCCCACAATCGGCTGGTCCTACAAGCATCTTTAAGAACAGCAGTTACATCTTTTAGAGTATGTTGCGCTATATCTACAGTTTGTAACATCCATTCGATTGCAATTTTAAAATTTTCCCAGTTATAATTCCACACCGTTTTCGTGATATCATTAAGCTTCTTCGATCCCTTGACTTGAAAATAAATGAAACGATGATCGCTGAAAGATTCT
This sequence comes from Anabrus simplex, assembly GCF_040414725.1. Classification (NCBI taxonomy): domain Eukaryota; kingdom Metazoa; phylum Arthropoda; class Insecta; order Orthoptera; family Tettigoniidae; genus Anabrus; species Anabrus simplex. The sequence continues at coordinate 654,256,871 of NC_090265.1, read as the reverse complement.
TCTTCCATAACCTCCCAGTCAACAATGCATGATGCTATACCCTGCGTTGAGCAGGTGACGTCTATAAAGACTCTGAGCTCCCTCTGGAAAAAGTTGGTAAGATTCCAGAGTTACGAACCACCAAGTCTAGGGTCGCTATTCATTCTGCCCAATATTCTCCCCTACGATCTGCAGTTTGTTCCCCCACAGAGTAGTAGTAGTAGTAGTAGTAGTAGTAGTAGTAGTAGACACTTGAACTTACCATTCCATCGTTGATCGTCTGCTTCGGTAAAGCAACATCGTACTCTTGGATCTTCGGGTCGTTGCGAGCTTATATGTCACTTCATCGACCAAACAATAGGGATCAGAGGACAGCATAACTGCTTTAAATGAGGAGCAAAAATGCGCTTACTAAAATAATTATTCAATGTAAATCACGATAATTTATATATTAAATAGGCAAGAAAAGTCACTTTAAAATTTCGCAGCATTTTTAACGCAGTCACAATGCATAACGTGAGTGGTAAAGTTTTATTGATATTGTTTATTATTGTTTTTCAATGAATGAAAACGTAGTGTAAAATTCGTGGACAGCAAAAACCAGAAAACGAGAACAAACCTGATAATTGTGCACCATTGATCCAAACAATAACTGAGAGTTAACCCACACGATCCACACACCTTCAGCAAGCAGAATTTCATATTTACATTTAATTAAGGTTATCCACCAGTCGACTATCCTATCAGATATTGAAAAAAACGAGTAGATCCTTAATCGAACCAAATCGACTATCAGTTGCTTTGGATAGGTTGCGAAATATTACTTGAAAGCATAGTGTTCATTACAAGTTAACAGCAATTGTCACAATCAAAAATCTATGTATTGTCATCTCGTGACACCCTTAAGTTACAGAGGAATCCCGATGCTGATCATGCATCACCCCAAACAGATGTTCAGAAGGAACCAACAACACTTGATCCGATGGGATCTTACGTTAAATCGTTCTGAAGAAACAAAACTGTGAAATCCAAGAAAACACTAATTCATTATACATTGAGAAGAAATGACTAACATTGGAGTTAAAGAAAAGTGATAAATCACTGGAAAATGTTCTTACTAAACCAACTCTCAGGTTATGAAAATTTACGTCGTTAAATTTGTTAAAAACAAGTCCACAATATAAAACAAACAAAAGGAAATATTTCCAATTTTCTATAACCACGACTACAATTACAAATCTGTCTACCTACACCTGTCCCATTAAACTAAACTACAAGTGATCGGTAGATCAACGTCTCACATCAATAATGTGAACAACAAAAATGAAAATAAAACCGAATTCGTAGTGTAAATCCTACAAAAATCAACTAAGTGTCAACATACGGCGCTATCACAATATACCGGAGACCCGAACAACAAATCTTAAAGTAAAGAAAATTAAATAGAAAACAAAAGTTCATCGAACTTGAACACGTGTGGCTAAGTCTCCATTAGCCCGGTTTCCACGTGGGACAACCCTTACATTCATGCCGCTACGGATGCAACGCTATTATGGGAGCACCTTTTGGCTATTAAGAATTATGCTAAATGATGGCCTGAATAGATCTGCTAACATCTTTCACGTTCGTTTCTACTACTGCAAACACTAACATCGTTCAAGTCGATTCGCAAAAATGCCTAACTTATGACTCGACTATGTACAGACGACACCCTAATCCTGTCGTTGAGCCCACGTTACAGTGTCTACTCATCCTTAAATTATATAACACACGCGGCATCCTGAATCTATCGTTGAGCCAACATTATGGTATCTACACATCATTCAGACTGCCAGGCGAAATCGAAACCTTCAACACAATGTCCGGATATGTATATCTGATCCTCGTTGAAACTCTAACACATGAAATGAAATTCGCTACAAAAATGAACTTGAACCTGGAAATCGTAATTAAACAACATGTCCGAATAGTTTAATATATTCCTCAATACAATCTCAACACATGCAGTGAAGTTCGCTAAATAAAAGTAAATTCAAGTCCCGTTTGATATTACGTAATATCACTGAAAACAATAATCACTATCATCACAATATTCACGGCACAACTCGAGTATGAGGCTCCAACTGACCCTCCATGTTAACACTCCAAACAGGTATCACCGTGAACTGTCCAATGAAGTAACTTCCCATCGATCTACACAAGCTAAACTCTCATTCTAATAAAATTCATTTTTTCATACCAGCAATGTTTCCAGTCAGCGATATTTTCATACCATAAAGATACAGAATAGAATTCAACTTACAATAATTAAATCTTGACCGTGTGTCAGAATGTATTTTGTTCGTGACGTCAGCTATCGCCAAAATGCACTTCGCTGGTATCAAATAGAACCGTCACTTAGACTTAAATGCCGTTACCCACGGTCTTATATAAAATAGTAATCATGGGAGAAACATCAACTAGTACCTAAAATATACGTTAAAACGCGCTCACTTGGATTTCAGAACCTTTATATTCATCAATCGTTCTGGATTGCTACAGGACATTCTTCCTCTTATGCAGCCTGTCTCAGAAATATTACATCTCAGCCTATACACCATGTCACAAAAATTCCTCTCCGGCGAAGTACAGGGCTCTTATCTTCGATATCCTGCTTATTCTACAGTACATCACTTATAAAATACAGACTTACTCTCCCTTTAACATCTTCCTAACTATTCTCATATTTCATTTCCATTACAATCCATTACCTTCTTGCTGGAAACTTTTAAATACAAGTGATCCCACGATCAAACTAATTTATAATGATCTCACAAATAACTTCTCGAAATTTTTTCTGACCTCAGGAGCAAAGTGGCATACCGTGATGTTCTGTATCACAAATACACGGTGTCACAAAATTGAAGTTTCCCAAAAATGCCGACTTACGATTTTCTTCACTGGATTTCGATATAAACCGCAAATATCGCTGGACATTACTGCTTAACACGTAATTTATCATCTCAATTTTATCCTGATGTGAATAATATTATTATTACTATTATTACTGGATAGTTTGATATTTGACTTTATCACACTGCTAACCGTTTTTTATCGTTATCATTATTGTAACTTTTACCGGCCCTAACACTATTTCATTGATTTTCATTACAATATTTAACTTCACTTTGAATTTTTCTAAAGAAATTTAAACGCATTTTAAAGCCTCGCGTGCTGACATAAATAATAGACAATTCGCCGCCACGCTAGAATAACGACAAGACACATCATCGTCGTCGCGACACTTAAATTTACACACGCCACATATACAAGGCGATGTTATGATTCATTAATTAATTAATTTAAAGGGGCAAACATTTAAACTTCTAACTACCAAACATGATATTTAAATTAGACAGACCTGTAATTTCGTCGTTGGCATGGCGTTATCTTCGCTTCATTTTATGCCATCAATCTCGGACTTAGCCCCTCATAATTGTAGGACACATTCTTCGCTTAAAACACTGCCTTATAAATACACTGATTCTGCGCTTGGCTTGAAGCAACACACTTCAAATAATGTATATCTAACACTTGACAAAAAAATTTATTATGTACACTTACACAACAGTTAAACCGCCCCTCACCCCCCCCCCCATTAATCTCCGCTACTGCAAGTTAATAAAATACAGGTTGTGCTGAACCCCCTCCCCTACATATCTAACGCGATGTAAATAGATGCGCATATCGGGAGAACTGAGGTGCGGACCCCGATTAGGGAAGGCAGAAAGACAGCCCTGAACTGAAGATGGCCCTCGTTATTAATGAACAAGGATGATTATCCAAGACTACTATAAATGAAACGCTGAATAAACATAAGGACAGGGTTTATTAATAAAGTAGTATTTGAATCAAGAAGCATGGAAAAGAAGCCAATTGTACAAGACAAACCAATAAATAAAACATGAACATACCTTCTCAAGCGTACCTCTCGACATCGTGGAGTGAGCTCAACATAATTAATAATGAAACACTAAAAGTATATTATTACCAGCTCACTGATTCAGTAACAACCTCGTTACAATTAGCATTCCAAACAAATTGCCGTGCGCACGATAATATAAGCAGTATCCTTTTTACGAGATTACATTGTTCACACCACATATCTTTCCTTTTGCTATCCGCGCAACAACAATAGGAGCCTCCCACTCACAAAAGAATGTCAGCCCACACGTCCAGAGAGATCAACATAAAAACGCAAGAAATTAAAGGAAGGTATCAACAAGGCGCTGAGTACAGCATCTCTGGTCCAGAGGTATTAAACAACAGAGGATTACAGGCATGCGCGATGATAAGAAAATAAGAGTATAGACATGGCCGACAGGCGGTTAGGCCGAACCCAAAGTAAAGACATGGCCAAACAAATAACAATACTGTACCAAGAAAAGAAAATAAGGTACAGAAACAAGATCAAAAAATTAAAATCAAAATGTAAATAAACTAAACGATAGCCCACCTTTCACTTCGTTCAGACACCAGCATTCATTCGAAACATTCACACGAGGTGCCAATACACATCACATGATTCACCTTAACACAGTCCCAGGTTTCGCATATTCAACAAGTAGCGTGCACTATGGGAGCACAATATAAATGTATATGTATTTTTATATAATCGGGGAAAACAGGCAGGATCACGTACCAAAGCCCATCAAGCTCAGAATATTATCTGATCAGTGCAGCCACTTTATTTCGAAGATCTGGAATACCAAACTAAATGAACTGGGGATCAAAACTATATTTTCATCGGTACGTTGCCCGCAAAGCAATATGGTTGAAAGAACGATGCATGAAATAGGACGTATATTTAGGGCGTATGTGCATGACAAACACAACTCGTGGTTTTCACAGTTGAGTAATGTCGAACGTTGGTGTAATATCACGTTGCACGAGTCCACTGGATTTACGCCCTATGAAATTCATCACGGCAGGAAACCTACTGATGAAATTGCGAGTATGTTAGGCTTGGACTTGGGAGAGGAGAAAACTAACGATTTTTATATCCAGCTGGCTAGGGAGAATTTAAAGAAAGCAGGAGATAAACGAATTCGCCAGCAGAAGAAGACTAAGTTGGATGAATGTGAGCTTGGTGACAAGGTTTTACTCAGGGTGCCCCTGCCGTCATCAGCTGAAGCTGGTCAATTTTCTAAGTTTTTCTTGTTATATCAGGGATACTACACCGTAGTGAAACGGATTGGGAAATGTGCTTATTCATTAGAAGACAAGGAAGAAAAGATCGTAGGCACATACAATATAAGAAATCTTAAGAAAATATATCATGTGAGTTTGTTGATTAATTCTCATTACTATGTTAATTCACCATGTTTTATGAAGCTGGCATTGCGAACAGGACTTCAGTGAAATTAGCGTGTGTTGTGATATTAAGTGAAGCACGGCAGTGCAATAAACTCCAGTGCTTGGAGAAAGTGCATATAATGAAATGTCTACGAGAATTACTTTTGAACACTAAATGAACGTTTGAAACGACCGACGTGGAAAAGAAATGTAATCTCTGTATGTAAATAATACTGTATAATCAAAATGAAAATGGTATCTGATCTATGTTTTATATGTGTAACAATGAACATCCAGATGGATGATACTATGTATCCAATTTGTAAAGGGTATTTTAAACATGTATCTATAGTGTACCCGATTTCAGGTGATTATGTATATATTTCATGAATCAATCGATTCATTTCATCGATTATTTCATGAGGGAGGCGTTCTGTAACCGTACAACAGGGTTACAGATTCCATTCAGTATTTATTATTATTATTATTATTATTATTATTATTATTATTATTATTATTATTATTATTATTATTATTATTAACCCGATTCATTAGATTTTATATTCTGTTTCTCATCATTTAGACTGTAATAATTAGGTATCACGCATATTATTGTATTTAATCATAGGTTAAGTGAATTTTGTTTGTAAAAAGTGAGATTTGTTGGTTTCAAATAGTCATGCTGTGGCTTGTAACTCTGGCCAGATGAGCTGGCATAGTATTTTTCAATCGAGGCTATGTTTAACCGAGAATGTATTGAGCAAGTAGGTTTCCCGTGACACATGCAAGGTAGTCATCCGTAGTCCACGTGGGCACGCTTATACGACACGTGATTGATGACATCAGTGCGTGGGCACGTGATTTAGACCAAGTGTCTGTATTCGCCAGCTACTGTATGTTGAGGTGGAAGCGATGACCAGAGAGTAGGGATATGAGTGGTCATCACGAGGTTATAAAAGTCGATGGTGAGAGAGATCAGATGAATCCAATCAAATGGAAGAAGTGAGGGAAGAGTGATGGTCAGTGGTCTTAGAGTGGTGGTCAGAGCTAAGAGTTGTGTTTGAAGAGGTCTTGGAATCATCGAGGAGGTCTACAAGTGGTGGTTGGATCCGAGTAGAGACTGGTACTATGCTGATAGTGAAACATCATTTACTTGTGAGGATGGACTTCACAAAGTGTTTCAATAATATTTTCCAATTTCTTACGATATATTGAGTGGACGTAACTACATTGGAGCTTACTACACGCGTATATGGAATGTAGGTCAACTCCAGGTTACATCAGAAGATAACAGCAAACGGCTCCCGACTTCATCTCATTGTTTTTTCCAGGAATTTCAAGTTCAACAGCGGTGTGTGCCGACAGCAGGTAATTAAAGCATCAGACATGTTATGCATTAATAACATGAAGAAGAATTTAATCAGTGGCGATATCACATTTCACTTCAAGTTCATGACAATAGCTTTCTTTGTTTAGATTAAATTTTCTTTTTGAATGTTACAGCAAATCTCACAATATATATTTTGTGTTAAAGTAAAAGACGTCAATGCTTGTTCATTGTGACGTAAATTATAGTCATAAACTCAGTTTTATTTTAATTATAATAAGTGATTCTATTTCCAAGTACAACCCTCAATTGTGGAAATGCAACCGTAATTTACAATTGTCCTGATCCATATCCCTGTATATTGCCAGATGTGTGAGTTTATCACCTCATGCCTTGAGATAATTGAGATATGAGGCATGCTCTACCGAATTTTGTTGTTTTCTTAAAAAAAAGCAACTGGCGCTCAAACAAATGTTATTTATATTGTGTGAAAGAGATAAAGGTATAAGAATAGTGGTAAGAGTAGTCACAATATATGTATATTTTGGTGTTGATGAGGTGCTCATGCACGGATTTTATTGGGAATATAGTTAGTTACTTTAGAATCAGTGGAGTGATGAACCTAGGTATAGTTCCTACCTATTTAGTCGTTTTCAGAAGGTTAGGTAAGGCCTGAAGCAGATGTACCAGTACGCACCTTTTATGTACACGCCCTGAGATAGAGAGAATTATCATCATGCTCTATCAAAATTCGAGGGATCCATTCTGGTGAACTCTGGCGCCCATACTACGGACATTTCGATTAATTATTTTAATTTATTTATTTTATTAAGTTTTGAGTAATTTAATTTATGATTATTTTGTTATTAATAACAGTAAAGTTACAACAGAATTCAAATGAAATATTTTTCCAACTAGAATGCATTCGGCAAACCCGCAATGAACAACCTGGAGAAAGAAATTGAAAATAGTATAACTGGAATCATATTTGGCTTAACCACGCTAGGGTTAGAGAAATTGGAATTCGGAAACCTTACCTCAGTTGCCTTTACAGTATATTAAAATAGTCATCTCCAGGTTCTTAAGAGTAAGGTATCGTCGGTTTTCAGACAGCACGTTGCGAAACATCGAGAAATTTCTCTCCACATCAGCGGACGTTAAGGATTCATACTTGAATCAAGTGAGATCTTCCTCTTCAAAAACACCTACATCAAAACGTTCTCCGTTCAGTATTTCACGTAATTTGCACATAATTTGATGCCCCTGGTTGTTTTCAAGCATGAGTTACATTTTTCCATTTCATTTCAATTCCTCTCTTTTCAGATATGGTTCAAATATATGTTTTTAGTAGAGAAAAGATGTTTAAGAAGTGATGGCTGAACTAATGATGATTCGAAATGAGAATGTACAGAAATTATAGTCGAAAAAGTGAAGTTGCAAAAAAGAAAGATAAAACCTTTTAAAAGAGCTAAAAGTGACCAATAGGCTAATCCAAAAACGTCGAAAAAGGCAAAAAAGAACAAATAAACCCCACCACTTCCTGACCTAACACAATGACCCAGAATGAACACATTGGGCCACGTCGTCGGACACTAGAGAAAGGATTGCTCCTCAACTTCCGAGCTCAAGTTATGAACAATATTTGGCATGTGATGGTACATATTTTGAACACATACTGAACCAACTGGACCAAGCAATTTGAGATTCTGAAGGACCAGATATCGAGAACGAAGAATTATCTACAATCTGTATAAAAATCAGTCTGCAGTTATAAGAATCGAGGGCTTTGGAAAAAGAACCAGCAGTCCAGAAAGGAGTGAGGGAAGACTGCACTTTGTCCCTCCTCCTTTTCAATGTTTATAGAACAGGCAGTAAAGGAAATCAAAGAGAAGTTTGGAAAGGGAATCACAATCCAAGGAGAGAAAATCAAAACCCTGAGATTTGCCGATAATATAGTTATTTTATCTGACACTGCAGAAGATTTGGAGAAATTTCTGAATGGTATGGACGGAGTCTAGGGTAAGGAGTACAAGATGAAAATAAGTAAGTCCAAAACAAAAGTAATGGAATGCAATCGAACAAAGTCAGTAGATGCAGGTGATATTAGATTAGGAAATGAAGTCTTAAAGGAAGTAGATTAATATTGTTACTTGGGTAGTAAAATAACTAACGATGGAAGAGTAAGCTTATTTTAAGTTGCTTTACGTCGCGCTGACACAGATAGGTCTTATTGCGACGGTGGGACAGGAAAGGGCTAGGAGTGGGAAGGAAGCGGCCGTGGCCTTAATTAAGGTACAGCCCCAGCATTTGCCTGGTGTGAAAATGGGGAAACAACGGAAAAGAGTGGGGTTCGAACCTACTATCTCCCGAATATGGAAGAGTAAGAAGCACATAGAACACAGACTAGCACAAGCAAGGAAGAGCTTTCTTAAGAAACGAAATTTGCTGACTTCGAACATTGATATAGGAATTAGAAAGATGTTTCTGAAACGTGGTATTGTATGCAAGTGAAACATGGACGATAACTAGTTCAGAAAGAAAGAGAATAGAAGCTTTTGAAATGTGGTGTTGAGGAAGAATGCTGTAAGTGAGATGGATAGATGGAATCATGAATAAAGAGATACTGAATCGAATTGGTGAGAGGAGATCAATTTGGCTAAATTTGACGAGAAGAAGGTGTGACGTGCCCACTTGGCCCACAGATGTATGACAAAATAATAACGTGGCGGGTCACTTTAATATTAAAATAAATAAATGATATGTCATTGTTTCTCCATAAACAGTATCCCAAGGGCGCCAGTCTTCAAGCTTATGGCTTGAAAACAAAAGTAGATAATTATTATTAATAATAATAATAATAATAATAATAATACGTAATGAGACTCAAAAAACTCCCAGGGGTGAGGTGAACGGAACACAAACCATTAAGTACACTAACTTGGAATTTAAGGATCATTAATAATCATTTCATAAAATAAAATTAAAACAGCTATTTATTAAGATGAAAAACGTGACGTAACGGCGTTTTAACGACATCTGAACTTACGGAAGCAAAAGAAAAACTGAATGAAATTAATTTTAAAAATGAACTGTTGCGCGAAGACTTGCAGTAACTTATGCCATAAGTGACGTATCGGCGTTTTAACGACATCTGAACTTACGGAAGCAAAAGAAAAATTGAATGAAATTAATTTTTAAAATGAACTGTTGCGCGAAGACTTGCAGTAACTTATGCCATAAGCTCACCATATGTAGACTCTGTTGTCTTGAAGCTGATGATGTGTGGATCTCGTACCGGCTGCCTTCTCTGTTGTTGGATTCCAGTCCTACTTCTACATTTCCTGTCCTTAACACTTCCTACTGTACTCCTTATATAAAGTCGTAATGAGTCCTAATTTTAAATGCAAAACCACCATGGGTTATGTTCATGGAGAGAATACACTTGTATTCTTCCGTATTACGGAACAGTAGCGTAGCTAAATTCATAATAAAAGCTCTCCTCCCCTATACTAGTCAGAACCGGTCTCCCGTTGACTACCTCTCGTCATTGAGATAACAAGTCTCAATGAGAGTAACTTTTGAGTAGAATATACTCAGATGCGAAGTGAACTAAGTTAAAATCTTCTCCGACGTGCAGACGTAGAATCGTAGTAAGAATCTCTTCCAAGAGTGAGAATCAGAATGTCCAATAAGAATGTGAATGTGAATCTCAATCTGAATAAGAATGCTAATGAGAATCTGAATGTCCACTCCAGCTCTTGTTGGTGGTATATATCGGTTCAAAAGTCTCCTTCCATCAGCCATATCACATGGTCCAGTAAGATTCGAGGTCTCATCCCTTCTCCTATGTATTGCTGTGAATCCATCACGTTGCTTCATTACGTTCATTCACATAGGCTGAACTTTCCCGCTGAAATAACGCGTCCCGAAGCGGAATTTGAAAAGTGGGTGTTAATAATGTATCAACTGTCTCTTCATGAGGTAGAGAGGGTAAGGTCTCTCGTAACCTAGATGATGTACTTTTCCTGGAATTGGGCTGAAATTAGCCTGCTGACTCTGGTCACCTCACAACGGCTATTGGAAAATTTACTGCAAGTTATAAATATGCATGATGTTGAAATACTTTACCCAATAATTTGTTCGTTCAGAATACGTTATAGCCGCGATACAAAGAAATGAAATGATGATTGAAATGGATGATAAAACCCTATATATACATACACATATTAATTTAAAAATGACCTATCAGTGATTAAATATATACATCTTATCAATTAAATATATAGTTCAATAATTAAAAACATTCAGTGATGTCCCAAACATCACAAAGGGACAGAATGATAGGACACATCTTAAGAGACCTAGGACTCGTTCAGTTCGTTTTTGAGGGAAGTGTAGGCGGTAAGAACGGTAGGGGTACACCAAGGCATGAATATGACAAGCAGATTAGAGCAGATGCAGGATGCAGTAGTTACGTAGAAATGAAAAAGTTAGCATAGGATAGGCTGGCATGGAGAGCTGCATCAAACCAGTATATGAACTGATGACTCAGACAACAGCAACTGCACCAACGCAATTAAATAACATTTAAGTGACGTTTGTTTTGCCACATACGGTATTTAAGTAATGTTCATAATTGATGATCGCCAGCCTACAATCTCCGGCTGCAATGCTTATTCCACCACACACTCCTTTCCAGGAGGCGCAGGAGTCGGGGCCTCTTTAATGGCAATTGTAAAGTAAGTTATCTTTCTTTTGAATGGGAGCTCTACATCTTCTCCCCTCTCCATGAAAACTCCATTGAAAACAAAAGGAAAGCTTGATGCTCCATTCCTCATCTCAGAAACGAGATGGGCTGAAGCACTCTGCTCTCCTGAGACTGCGTGGTCTCGCTCGGTACTCTCCGAGCAGGAAACATCAGTCACAAACAAAAAGAGAATGTTTGCTGCTCACACTGACGTATCAAGTTCAACTTACCTTTCAACTTTTATGACTGAACTAACATATGTACGCGTCCTTCGCACGGGAATTGGTAATCGACTCACGATTCCTTCATGAATTTATGCGAAGTTTCATGCCTGTATTCAAATGTTATGCGGCGTGTTAAACTGATATTCTTCTTCGAAAGCACGTGGTAGAAACGTGAAGCATGATAAAGCTGAACAAAGTGGAGAGAGAATGAGGACGATCACAGAGTTTATTGAACGGTACAGTTCCTTGTCCCAAGTTGTGCGTAATTCTCCTTACCCCTTCTTCTTCTTTATCTGTTTACCCTCCAGGGTTGGTTTTTCTCTCGGACTCAGTGAGGGATCCCACCTCTACCGCCTCAAGGGCAGTGTCCTGGAGCTTCAGACTCTGGGTAGAGGATACAACTGAGGAGGATGACCAGTACCTCGCCCAGGCTGCCTCACCAGCTATGCTGAACAGGGGCTTTGTGGGGGGATGCGAGGATTGGAAGGGATAGACAAGGAAGAGGGAATGAAGTGGCCGTGGTCTTAAGTTAGGTACCATATCGGCATGGGAAACCACGGAAAACCACTTCCAGGATGGCTGAGGTGGGAATTGAACCCTCCTCTACTCAGTTGACCTCCCGAGGTTGAGTGGACCCCGTTCCAGCCCTCGTACCACTTTTCAAATTTCGTGGCAGAGCCGGGAATCGAACCCGGGCCTCCGGGGGTGGCAGCTAATCACATTAACCACTACACCACAGAGGCGGCTCATTCTTCTTACCCCTCGGTTACATATTCTTGTTGATCTGAAACCAGCAGTGGCGCATTTTATTGATTGTTTACTTTTAGGTATTTTATTAACTGCTAATTATGTGTGAATATAATTTTTGTGGATTTCGTTATTTTGACGTTGACTGATTAAGAACTATTTCGTAGTTAAGAAGTTATTGTTATGTGTTTAATTTCAAGTCTTATAGATTATTTTGTTTTGGATTGGAATAACTTACCAAGGGAGATGTTCAATAAATCTCCAGTTTCTTTGCGAACATTTAAGAAAAGGCTAGGAAAACAGAGATCGGGAATCTGCCACCTGGGCGACTGCCCTAAGTGCAGATCAGTAGTGATTGAAACATCTCGGTAAGTTTGGACATTTTCTTCATCACCACTTTTCGCCATGCCTACGCAGCTGAACTGGTACTTAAAACGGCATCCAGAGTGCCACAATACAACTCAGCGACCGCTGAAACTATGGATTGGACGCTCATATTGGGCTTTTTCGATTATTCGTGTACGTCATTCCCTCCCCTAGGTTTGCTAGAAGGAGTTTTACTCCTTCAGTATCTTTTCGAGATAGTAATTTGTATTTGTGCGAAGTTTGATTGAGAGCTATTCTGGAAGATACTGTACACACGTACATCTACAATTTTGGTCATTTTCTCTTTCGCGCCTTTCACTTGTAGTATTTGTAATACCAGTTTCAAGTGGGTTTTTTTAGTTTTCTTAATTGTAACGTTATAAAAAATGGCGCATGGCCTCCGGAGAGGGCTGGTGCGGGTCTTTTTCTCGTAGACGACCTATTAGGCGACCTGCATGTCTATGAAGATGAGGGCCCTACCTGGGATTATTCCTAATGCTGAATACGTCACACACACCCAGCCCTCGAGCCACCAGAATTAACCAATTAAGGTTAAAATCCCCGACCCTGCCGGGAATCGAACCCGGGACCCTCTGGACCAAAGGCTAGCACTCTCGCCATGATTGATTGTTTATGAACTCTTTTGTAAATGTGTACATTTAGAAATATTGTTATGTGTATAATTTTTACGTTTTAGCTTGAAATCATTTTGTTTTGCCTTAAAGTATTTCCTTGAGGCAGCCCAGATTGTCTGGGAAGTAGTTGATCCTTTCAAACAATAATAACAATAAGTTATAACGTAATGTATTTACGCGTCGCATGATAGATATGATGTACACGATTCTGTCACTGGGACTGTCACTAATCAGCCGGGCGACACCGAAAACTGTGTAAACAACATTGATCTAGGTGAATTTGGATTTTTCTCATTTATCACCCCTTCTAAATCACCATGCCGATGGGTGCTGAACTTGGACTTAAACGACATCTGCAGTGTCACTATTCATCTCAGTGACCCCGAAAACTAGGGATTCGACACTGAGACTTTCCTAAATCTCTGACTAACTTTTGAAACATATATATAAATCTGGATTTAACTTGAAAAATATGAAATATCTGCATTTAAAATGGAAATTATGAAAATTAACATTCATTAAATAAAATACACAATCGTCGGACCTTGTACTCACACTTACTTGTTACCTGCTTACTTACACATACGTTATTTGAAGGGCGCCAGCTGCCACTCAGTGCAGCAATAATAGAATGAGACTCTTGACTATCTCTAGGTTGTGGGGTAATAAGCTTACTTTTGACAACATACCATATAAGTTCTGGGAAAAGGAGATTGGCGTTCGGTTTCCTCATTAATTTTGAGGTTAAGATGTTTTACTGTCAATGAAATAAAACTATGAATTCATTTGATAGAACAATATATATTCTTTAAATAATATATCAAAAAATAGTGAGTCTTGTTGCGATAAAACAGATGAGAATATGAAATTATGACATTGCAACTGAAAGAAACTAGGCATGAATTTGTATTCTTCTTGACCGGACATTTAACAATTTATACGAAATATTTCCCTCACTGATTCACTTGACTGTACCTTCAACACTTTGAGTGTAATTACGACGTAATCCTTTGATCTGGTGTTTACTGTAGATGTGTCACGCCTAACTTGGTGATACATCCTTGTGACTGTTTCTTCTCCATATCATCTGACTTCTTTGTAAGTCAATATGATATTACCTCATAGTAGGTGGTATCCCTCTCTGACTCCATGGTAAGCCCTTGCATCCGTGTCTTCAACTAAGTGACGGACCAACCTTTGGCCTCACTCTCTCAATGACCAATGATTAATGGCTCACTGAAGTCTTCTCCATCTCTCGTTCACACTCGTTGACTGACCGACTGCGGCCTCTTCATCTAGTAGACTTCTTCACTGTACTGCTTCCGTTTAAGCTTAGCCTACAAGGAATACAAAGCCTGCCCAATAGCCACTCATAGTTGTCCGCCCTATGGATGCTATATTTGCCGCTAGAGGCGCTGCAATTCAACCTCACATGAACACCTCGGTTGGCGGTATTTCTACACCTTGTATGCTTAGTGGAGACGTCTACTACGAAAGTTGAATGTTAATAGTGGTAGAAATAATGAAACTCAATAATGATTTTATTTTGTCCGAATCCTTGGCTGAATCGTCAGTGTTGAGGCCTTCGATTCAGAAGTCCCCGGATTCGATTGCCGGCCGAAGTGGTGATTATAATCACGTCTACTTAATTCTTCTGGCTCGGGGACTGGTGTTTGTGCTTGTTCTAACACTTTTCCTTTCATATTCAGACAACACACTACACTTCCAACCGCCACAGGAACTTGATATAGTGATTACTAGACCTCGGATTTTTAGGTGCTAAAATGTTATTTTAGCTGCCTAAAACAGACTCTCAAATAGGCTCTACAATATTTTTAGGCAGCTGCAGTTTTACTTATCTCAATATGCATTACTGAAAATACCATGTTGATTTTGCTAAATTCATTATAATTCGTTAGGGGGAATATAAAACAAGTTTCACTCACCTCTTTGCTGCAAACGTCACAGAATATAATTTTACCATCAGATGTGAAATGGGTAAACTCTTGTAAATTAAGGATGATTAGAACCTGACACTTTCGGCTTAACTCACACACTGACAAAACGGGAAAACGGTATTGTTAAAATACGTCAATTATATTACACTGGTGTACTGCTGCGTACCGTTTTGTAAACAAGGCTCTAGAAATGAAGTTCCTGGAAGTAGTTTCCATGAATTTCCTTGCCAAGAGTCAACAAGGGAATTATGGATTAAAGCAATAAGCAGACAATGTATGGTACAGTAAATACGCAGACCATGTGACGGCAAAAATTAAATTACTTATTATTATTGCTCCTGTTCTGATGATAATAATTTCCTTATTCTGTTGTGTAGGTGGTACCAAAGATAAGTTATGGAACCCTAGTGACCGGTCCGTCGAGTGCTGCAATGGCATATATTGGAGGGTATTGGGTAAGAGTTGTCGAAGGCCACATGCCATGCCAAGAGTGTGTTGATAAAATTAGTACAGTAGTATCCAGAGTCCATCTCAACTAACGTCATTAATAAAAATCAAAGACAGAGGTGATCTCACGTCTCAGGTATCCGAAGCCAAGTTTTGTTTCACTGCTGATGAAACTGGGGCAAGTAAGGGACGAAATGTTATCGGTAACACTGTGCAGTCCAAAAATGGCACAAACATTAACCGAAATACTGTTGCCACGTGTTGCTAAAAATCCTGTTCTACAGTGTGGAAAAAGTGATTATCCTGAGGAACTAAGCGGAATAATACTGCAGAAGTTTCTGCGCCCCTCTGTCACTAACTACGCTAATGACATGACAGATGAGTATCGCCGAGAATAATTCTCGAGAAGAATAACAATTTATGAGAAGAAAATATCAAGAAAAATGGTTAAAGTCGTTCCTTTTCACTGAAAATCTACGGTGCGGTAGTAAAAATATCTAGTGCAGACCTTATATCCTTTTAAATGCCAGACATAAATTTTGACAGTTATATGTGTTATCTGAAATGAAAATCCACAGCTGAATTGAACTCCTAGGGGTAAAAGGTGAACATTTATTATTTTCTACTTCATTCCGCTCAGTAACGTATATAATATACAGGAAGTATAGTGTAGAGGTAAATTTGTGCAGGTTTTAACTCCCGTTAGCAATGCTATTGAGTGCTGATGTGAGGTGGTATACTAGCGCTACAGTGGTCAAGACGCGCACTGCCAGGCGGACACTGTTTCTGAAGAGAACACTGCGAGTGAACAGGCTTTGTATTCCTTGTAGGCTAAGGTTTAAGTAATGACTTATGACCGACTGAGGGCTCTCCTTCCCGTAGACTTCTTCACTGTTCAGCTTCCGTTTAACTAATGACTGACGCTACAATATGCATCCACCTTATATAGACGTTGGTTGACACAGCTACGTAATCTCCAGAAATAACAATGACATACTCCCACAACGCCTCAAACCGTTGCATGTAATGGTGAAATCCCCTGGGGCGGCCGACTCTCTGAGCGAATTTCTAAAAGCTCACGATGACGTAGCCATGACGTAGCAATGACTTGGCAGAATCGCCAGTAGTGCAAAATATAACAACGTCATATCAAACATCTGATACATCGAAACTCTCACTGTACAGGTATTTAATGTTAATCTACATATACGTATATATGCATACACTCAATTACAAATACGCAAGCAACAAGCAATGCATAATCGAATTGAATAATAATTATAACAAAATAATAGTAAGTAACCTCACAGATAAAATAATAATAATACGGACATAATAATAATAATAATAATAATAATAATAATAATAATAATAATACAGATAAATTAATAAAAATACAGATATCATCTTGTAACGGAATTTGAACCGTTACAACACTAACGTTGCCTGTTTTCGATTATTTTACATGTCACCTCTCCCCCAGGGGTCTTATCCCTTATCTTTTCGAGATAGTAACTCATATCCATATCGACTTGGATTGAGAGCTGTATTGGGGTATGACATTCAACTTAAAGGCATCTGGAGTGTCAGTATTCATCTAAGCGACCCCAAAAACTATGGATTCGACAGTAATATTCGTCGTTGTTTGATTATTTATTTTTTAGTATCATCCCCTCCGCCAGGGATGCTAGAGTTAAGCCACGTAATTTTTTCCAGATAGTATAGTAAGTCATGTGTGCACCAGTTTTAGTTGAGAGCTATGGTGCAATATAACACATACATCCATAATCTCGGTCATTTTGGACATTCTTTTTTTCACCCCTTCTCAACCTCCATTCCGACTGGGCCTGAAGTATGACTAAACAGCATCCAGTCACGGTGTTAGGAAAATCCTGCCCCCACAGTCATTGTTTGTTTGAAACCTCTGCTGGAACATACATCTATCCATAATCTCGGTTATTTTGGATTTTTTATTTTTCAGCCCTTCTCATCCCCCATGCCGATGGGGACTGAACATAGACTTAAACGACATGCGGAGTGTCACTGTTCATCTCAGCGACCCCGAAACCTATGGTCTCGACACTATTTTCGATTATTTTTATATATGCCACCCCCTCCCGACCACAACCCCTAGGGTGGTTTACTCCCACAGTGCTTTCTTCGAGACAGTCATATGTGTAGCAGAATCTCTCCTTGGCCTAGCCTACAGGCAGAAGATGTTTTTCTTGGTTCAATACCTTCAAGCGTTTTTTGATTTTTTGAAAAATCCAGACGCTTTTGGGAGTCTGTGAAAACTTATATTTAACAACATAAAATATAGCCTGTGGCACTCAGGGATAATGTATCTTTCTATTAGTGAAAGAATTTTTAGAATCGGTCCAGTAGTTTCTGAGATTACCCTCCAAATATACACAAACTTACATAATTCGCACTCTCTCTTTATTATATTACTAGCAGTTACCCGCGGCTTCTCTCGCGTGGATTTCGTGATTTGATAAAAGTAATCTTTCTTCGGCATTGTACTAAGATATTATCTGAAAATCCCCAAAATATAAAAACTCACCGAAAAATTGACTTTCATTTACCCCAGAAACTCTTTGTAAACCACGTTTGTGGTATTGCCTTTTGGGGCTAAGATGACCATGCGACATAGGACTGTACACGTGAGAACGTCTTTTCTCAAGTTAAAAAAAGGTTTATTTTTAAAGGAGATTCCAAATACCTATTTCCACATCTGTTACATCTTCAGGTTTTGAGATATAAGTATCCCCATAAAAAGAGTTCAACCCCTTTATCAGCCCTTCCTCCACCCCCACCTAAGTGGATTTCCCGAAAACAAAAAATACATGTTTCTTTATGTTTAAAGGACTTTTTACGCACCAAGTTTCATGTCTGTAACATGTTAAGTTTTTTACATACACTGTAGATATTCCGGTACTCATTTTAAAAATTCGCCTGCATTTTCAATTCCCCACCCACCCCCAAGTTGATATTCCACCCGAAATGCGTGGTTTTTTTATTATATAGCAGATTCCAAATACCCATTTTCATGTCTGTAACAGATTTCGTTTTTTTAATGTATAAGTATCCTCATACAACTAATTATGTTTCGATCCTTTCATCCCTTCTTAAGTGAATTTTATGGAAACAAAAGAATAAGTATTTCTTTCTTTTTAAAGTAGACTCCAAATGCCCATTTTTACGTCTGTACATCTTCAGTTTTTGAGATATCAGTATCCTAATAAAAATTATTCAACCCCCCTTCAGTCCCTTTACCCCCTCGTTAAGTGTTTTTTCCAAAAACAAACAATACCTGTTTTTTTATTTGTAAAATATAAAAGAAAATACCAATTTTTACATCTGTAAAATGTTAAGTTATCGAGATATACTGTAGATATGCTCATCTTACAAATTCACACCAACCCACTTTTCAGTACTTTTTACCCCCCACCCCGCCTTAAGTGTTTTTTTTTTTTTTCGAAAACGAAATAATAAATGTTTCCTTATTTTTAAAAGAGATTATAAATACCACTTCACATCTGTAACATGTTAAGTCTTTGAGATATATGTAGATATGTTCAGGGAGTATGTGTACCAATTTTGGTCGGCAGCTATGCCCGAACGTACATGCATAATCTCGCTGCTGTAAAATCCCGGAGCTGACGTTGCCATGGTTACGGCAGTTCATTTCTTTATTCGATTCCTAGAGCAGGGGTAGTGTGGTGGCAATATCTCCACAGCGGTTGGTTTTAGGGCCTTAAAACATAGACTTCGGGCCCGTGGGGCTTACCGAGTTTTGTTCTTTGCGTCAAGGGGCTTAAAATGAGCTTTGCCTCGTCCCTGTACGACAAATTCAATATTTCGCCTATTATTTTTATATCTCCCCCCGTTCCCCCCTCGGTTGGTTTTGAAAAAAATATAGCCTATAGCACTCAGGGATAATACATCTTTCTATTAGTGAAAGAATTTTTAGAATCGGTCCAGTAGTTGCTGAGATTACCCTCCAGATATAAACAAACTCAGACAATTCGCACTCTCTCTTTATTATATTAGTATAGATTAGTAATTAGTAATTAGTATAGATTACAGGCATACTAAATATGTGTCAATAACAAAAATGTTAATGTTGAAAAAATTTCTTAGCAGACAAAGTAGGTGTCCCCATACTACGAAAAACGTAAACTTAAGCAATTTCCTCAATTGTGCCGAAAGTTGAAGGGCTAAAAGGTCCGGAAAGGTTTCAAATTGTGAAACTTGGATAGCTCTATCAAACTTTTAAAAAATTCGAGAATTACTTCCGGCCTAAATGTAGTTGCGGAAAAACAGCCTAAAATCACTTGTTTCTTCCCCTGCTTTGGCCAGATGGGTCCGTCCCCCTGCACGGAGCAATCTGGGGTCAGGGTGGTAACGGGTTTCTACTACACTGCTTTATTCAAGTTAAATGTAAAGTTAAAAATTAGGTGCGTTTTTCTTTATTTTTTCAGATAAGTATATACATTGTAAGAAAGACAAGATAAATCATAGGCTACTGCAAGGGAAGAGCAACAAATCACTTTATTCAATGGAAAACAAATTTGTTTGTTGTTGTGCCAATAATTATGAAAGCCGGGTAGTGGTGCAATAAACAATCTGGCACAGAATGATTTAGTATAATGTTAATGCCCAGTGTCAAAATCATGCTAGTTTAGTGCCAACACTGGAATTGTTTAAGTTTTTTTTTTTTTAATCAAGCAATATCTTGCATATTTTCAAGACAAAGTGTTTAAAAAGTGTAAGTTTATTTTACTTTCATTACATCATGCATTTGGAATTTCGTTATTGACCCATTTGACTCATCTGACATGACGTTCATGCAAGCATTGGCCAGCCCTTAAACTCAAATGACAAGAAATTCATGCACTGTACCGAGAGTTAGAAACTAGCTTATACTTTGATCATCCCTGTAAGGCTTTTCCAACTGCGAACTTCTATGAATAGAACAGGAATGTGGCTTGTTTAGAGCTCTCCTTGTAAGAACTTGCACCATTATTTATAGCCTAATTGTAGCCTCTGAAAGCACAAACTGAAACATTTCATCAGGTGTCAAGTCATTCTCCTAGCCATGGCTCCAGGCGCAAGTTTAAGCAAGTGACAGCTATTGCTATTGCTGTGTTAATTGAAAGTGGTTTAGATTTGAGGACAGTGATGGCAATTATAACATTGAAGACGAAATTTGAAATGTAAGTGCTATTTAATCTGATACGAGTGACATTGAAATCATCCCACATGTGAAACCAAAACAATACCTGGGTGTGGGTTAGTAACAGAGATAACCAATTAATTATCCATTACAAGGTCTCCAGGGCCTTGTGGAGGAATGGGAAGATTGGAAGGGATAGGCAAGGAAGAAGGAAGGAAACGGCCGTGGCCTTAAGTTAGGTACCATCCCGGCATTCGCCTGGAGGAGAAGTGGGAAACCACGGAAAACCACTTTCAGGATGGCTGAGGTGGGAGTCGAACCCACCTCTACTCAGTTGACCTCCCGAGGCTGAGTGGACCCCGTTCCAGCCCTCGTACCACTTTTCAAATTTCGTAGCAGAGCCGGGAATCGAACCCGGACCTCCGGGGGTGGCAGCTAATCACGCTAACCACTACACCACAGAGTACTTAGTAATAACATACTTCACAATAAATATTACGTCCTTAAAAATAACGTTTGTTTAGCTGATGGTCCACCTAATCCTGTACAATAACTGTTCGATTCGATTTTTACTGTGTGTTTGTTGAACACCATTTGAACTAAGTTTTGTTCTGTTATTCCTTTCTGTAAATAAGCAGTTGTGTTCATTAAATATAAGATCAAAGCAAATATACTAACAAAGGGGCATTCCCTACTCGTCACCACCGATTTCGCTCAAATTATAGAACATGCAGGGCTTGGCTAGAAATGAAAGTACCCGAAGTGGGAACTCCAGATGGCCACGCGCATAGAAAATAAAGATTAAAAATGTTGAGGCGGCTCTCGCACCGTATAAGCCACTTACCTTAGTGGGTACGCCGAGCACTAGTTGGCGTAGCGGTAATAGCTCGGACTGGTAATTCGGTGGTCGTGGGTTCGACTTCCCGTGTGGAGACTGTTTTCTTCTGTCAACTTTCATATTATTCATTTTCCAATTACGCAAAGAGGTGAATAATTCATTTTATTTATTCATTTATACGAAAAAGGCATAGAAAAGGTAAAAAAAATCGGGATTTCATTGTCAGACCTTTTTCTACCTGTGCCAAGAAACTATTGTTTGTGTACGGTCACCAGGAGCAACCTTCACTTGTCAGGTGAAAACGAATCTTGCCGCGAAACGACTATAGCCAGTAAAGGAAAAAAAAAAAAGAATTTCTGTTTGAACACGTTCTATATAAATAAAATAAATTAAAATAAATGAATAATATAAAAATTGAAAAAATATCCTCGACACGGGGAGCCGAACCCACGACCAGCGAATAACTAGTCCAAGCTCTTACCGCTACGCCAGCAACTGCTCGGCGTGAACGCTAACATAAGTGGCTTATACGGTGCGTGAGACGCGTCAACATTTTTATTTTTATTTTCTCTACGCTTGGCCATCTAGAGTTCCCACTTCAGGGACTTTCATTTCTAGCCAAGCCCTGCATGTTCTATAAATTTGAGCGAAATCGGTGGTGACGAGTAGGGAATGCCCCCTTGTAAGTGTTCATGGCAGATCAATCAAAAATGGGGTAATGTAAAATAACTTGAATGCCACGCTTCAAAACGTTGTAACATTTAACATTTTATAGTAATTCGGAAATTAACATTAAAAAGTTCCATATTCATGTCAACTATACATACACATTCGCTGAATATACTTAAATTGAAAAAGTGGAACTTTTACATTCTTTGTACACGTATTTTGCAGCACTATTCACTCTCTCGAGATGCTTTGCAAGATTTGAGATTTTGGCTATTTGTCTTGAGATTCTCGAGCGAGAGAAATTCCCGTCCCTACCGTCCACTATAACGCAGGTATGACTTCTGCCCATCACTTTTGTTTTCATATGGTTTACACATAGCCCAACAGATTTGGTTTGAAGTGAATGTCTGAAAATGGGTCGTCTTCAGCCACGCTACAATTGGAAGACATATGCACACATATAACCAATAATAAATTAAACACTTTGGTATGCCACAATGTCTGAAAATGACATTCACTTCAAACCAATTTAAACAATAGATCACTACATCTGATGAAAAGGAGTACTTATTCAAATTACGAATGTTCACCTTCAAGCTACATAAAAGAAATTACCCATATTACATTGAACAAACATAAATTATAAATCAAGTTGCTCGTCTATACAGATAGGTATGTCAGCTCCAACAACTCAGGAACATTTGGCTGCTGTAGGAGCGACGACATAGTTCGGCATCAACCACAGCAGTTTTGATGTGTCATTTAGTTTCAAGTTTGGATGTGTTGTTCATCAATGTTTTAAATTAAGATTGAAAACTGTGGCAAACCAAAGTGTTTATTATTGATTATATGTGTGCATATGTCTTCCAATTGTAGCGTTGCTGAAGATGACCCAATACATATGGGGTCGAAACTAGTCCCAGTTTTAAAGACAATATATAAGCTTACAGTATTGTATAGGTGGATCCTTCTCTACCATTTGATAGTGATCAGTTTTCAGTACGGACCATAATGAAACTCTTAACTTATGATTTATCCTTTCCACACTGATTTCATTCATCCCTGTTGCTTTTCCCATCTTTATCTTTTGTACCACTACTCCACCTCCATCATTGTTATATCATCCTCTGTTGTTGAGTCCTCACACGGCATTGCTTCTATCTCCCCTGTTGTTGAGTCCTCACACGGCATTGCTTCTATCTCCCCTGTACAGTTGTTCACATGCAAGAGCTTATCAAAATACTCCTTCCATCTTCTCTTTATGAGAGGTGTACAACAAGGCAGTGCACTATCTCCACTACTTTTCCTTGCACCCATGGAAGTAATCATTAAAGAAATTAAAGATGTAGAACCTAGAGATTTGAATGCATTAGTGTTTGCAGATGATGTTGCCGTTTGGGGAGAAACAGAGCAAGAGGTCCAAAGGAAATTAGATTGCTGGGTCAACAAATTTAAGGAATATAAGTTAACTGTGAGTAAGAAGAGTGCCGGCCCCGTGGTGTAGGGGTAGCGTGCCTGCCTCTCACCCGGAGGCCCCGGGTTCGATTCCCGGCCAGGTCAGGGATTTTTACCTGGACCTGAGGGCTGGTTCGAGGTCCACTCAGCCTACGTGATTAGAATTGAGGAGCTATCTGACGGTGAGATAGCGGCCCCGGTCTAGAAAGCCAAGAATAACGACCGAGAGGATTCGTCGTGCTTACCACACGACACCTCGTAATCTGCAGGCCTCCGGGCTGAGCAGCGGTCGCTTGGTAGGCCAAGGCCCTTCAAGGGCTGTAGTGCCATGGGGTTTGGGTTTGGTTTGGTTTTTGTGAGTAAGAAGAAAACAGTAGCAATGAAATTGAGTAGAACACCCAGCAAATGTGACCTCAAACTTCATGGAGAGAGAATTGAACGTGTAGAAAGCTTCGACTACCTTGGAAGTATTGTATCGAACCAGGGGAGTGCTAAATTGGAAATCCAGAAGAGAGTGACAAAAGGTTCCACGTTCTTCTATCAGGTACAAAATCTAGCAGTTCCCGTAAAAGCCAACAAACAATGTTCAAATCTTACCTCCTGCTGTTAATGAAAAGAGGCATCAGCAAACTGCAAACATGTGAAATGAAAATTTTATGATGTGCTATGCAAAAAACAAGAAGAGACCGAATTAGAAATGAGTGCATTAGAAATGACATGCAAGTGACCTGTATGATAGAAATGGTTTGGGCAGGTGCAAAGGATGGAAGAGACTAGAACCCCCAGACAATACTTGGAAATGGCAGTACCTGGAAGGAGACCTGTTGGATGTCCCAGAAGAAGGTGGCTGGACCAAATAAATGCAGACCTTATCAAGAAAGGAACAACACTGCAGGATGTGAAAGAGGAAAATGACAGGAATCAATGGAGGCATATTGTCCACGAAAACCCTACCCGGCCCACTGGGTGTGTTAATTCCCCATCTTCCTTTTTCACTAGATTTGTGATAACTCTTTCTGTCCTCTTACTTCTTATAAGTCCATACAGCATCCTTTTACTGTCACTAACATCCACTTCCATTTTTTGTGCAAATTCTTCCTAACTCTTCTTCCTTTCTTCCCCAACCACCTTCTTACATCTCAGTTTTCTGTTGAGATACTTCCTTTTGCTTTCTTCTGTTTGATCTCGGTTCCATTCTCACCAGGCCGTCTTTTCTTTCACCACTCTCCTCACTTCCTCCTTTTCTTTCCCTCTTGTAAATGTCGTGCCACACTGCTGCACTAACAAATGCCTTTTTTTTTTCAATTGGCCCACTCCTCTTCTCTGCATTTTCCACTTCAGTAACTGGGATTTGTTGCTTCAATCTCTCCTGAAAATGTTCCTGTACAATTTTGTCTTTCAATTTCCATACTTTTATTTTGCTTTCTCTTAAAAACAGTTTTCCATTTTTCCCAACCGTAATTTTGACATTACAACTGTATGGTCCCCATCAAATGCTTCTCCTGCTAAAGCTGTCACATCCATCAACTTCCTGCAATTTGTCCTTTCCACCAAAAAATAGTCAATGACTGATTTTGTTCTTCTGTCACCCCACCCATATCTCTTAATTTTCCTGCTGTTTTTCTTTCGAAACCATGTATTCCCCACTATACGTCCATTCCTTTCACGTAAGTCCACTAGTTCCTCTTCTTCACGATTCCTTTTCCCATATCCATAGGGTCCAATGACTTCTTCCTTTCCTTGCCTCTTGTTTCCGACCTGCACATTCTGACCTCGCATAATAACCACTTCCACACCTGAAATTTCTCTTTCTACTTTCTCCAAGGATCCTTCAATATCATCTTCCCTGTTTCCCATCTGTCATGCATACACTTGTATGAAGTCCATCACTTCATTCTTCATCTTTAGTCTAACCTTCATTATTCTATCACTTCAACATACTCCTCCAATTGCTTCGAAATGATTAGTCCCACTCTGTTTATTGCCTCTTGGCCACCACTCCAGTATAATGTGTATCCTTTCCTCAATTTATTCCTTCTGTTACCTTTCCATCCCACTTCACTCAGGCCCATTATTTCCACATTCTCCTTCTCCATGAAATCTACCACTTCCTCTGCCTTTCCTCTCAGGGTCATAAGATTTACTATTCCTATCTTAATGTTGGTTACTGGTCGCCCATTTCTCACAGTTCCTCCAGTACCCTGAGAACTGCACATCGCATTAAGCAGGGGACGCCCTAACCTTTTCCGAGGTTGATTTCCTAGTACCATACCATATATAGTCTATTATTATGATGGGGTCGCCACTCCCAAAGGCATTTTATACCTACTGCCAGGTGTTATTCTAGGCCGCTCCACTGGAGTACAGACTACTCCTATAGCTGCTCCTCTGGAGTACAGACGCTACAAGTTTCCCTCTTCCACCACCGATGCCGTACCGAAGTCCACCTTCTACGCCACTGATGCCGTTGGGATCTTCACTCATAACCCTGAGTTTGGGCCCTCCATATTTGTGACCCCTGGAGAGAGGGTGTCCCAGTATTTTAAAGCCCCCAGGAACTGGGCTGCCTGTTGATCCGCTGGTTGTATTGGGTATTTCAACCAGCCCTACTGAATTGTAGGATTGTAGGATCCCCCTATCCGCCACCCGAGGACGCGCCCTCTGGAGGTTAACAGGCTCCCTCGAGCGGGCAAGTAAAGAAT
The DNA here is from genome assembly GCF_040414725.1 of Anabrus simplex. NCBI lineage: Eukaryota > Metazoa > Arthropoda > Insecta > Orthoptera > Tettigoniidae > Anabrus > Anabrus simplex. The sequence goes on along the minus strand of NC_090265.1, from coordinate 654,230,264 downwards.
ATAGACTAAACAGCAGTAAAACAAAAACTGTTAAAATGACTATCAACAGGAAAGGCACAGTTTCAAACATTTTCCTGGAGGGAATTCTGTTACAATGTTTCTAATTTCAAATAGCTTGCAAGTATCATTTTTAAAAGATAACACAAAAAACCAAGAAATATTAAGACTTCAAAAGCTTCCCAATTTTATTTTCAAGTGAGAAACCTACTCTGGGATGATAAAATACACCAGAAAGCAGAACAACCATGTTTCATATCTACTTCATTCCCATTCTCACCTATGGACTCGAAACATGTACCCTTCATAACAAGGCCAATAGTAAAGTCCGGTCAACAGAAATGAAATTCATTAGAACAATGAACCAAAAGGCCAGGAAAGACAAGATTAGAAATGAAGAAAACAGGAAGAAAGCTGGCATCAAGCTTTTAGGAAGAAATAGTCTACAATGGTTTGGACATGTTATGAGAATGGACAGAAAAAGAACCGTAAGGAGTTACTTTGACCGAGAAGTGAAAGTGGGGAGGCCAGTGTGGGGGGTCAAGGAATCAATGGATAGACACAGTGAAATCGGAGGTCAACAAGAGGAATATAAGTGGGATGACATAGAGGAACGGAAACTATATTTTGACAGGTAGAAATGGCGAGCGCTTGTACACCACACCAGGGAAACAGGAGCTACAAAATTATTATGATGTTAATAGGACTGAAGTGGAATTAGAAAACTTTGCAACTTCGACAGAATCAGAGTAAACTGATTGAGCAGAATATGCACAGTGTGTAAAAACAATGCAAACAAAATTATGGATAGCATCGAAAGATCATCATCATTTCTTTGCTCCAGCAAGCCGGGTGCGGTTGTGTATGAGCCTCCTCCAGTTTGTCCTATCCATCCACAGATGCTGCTCATATATGCAACGCCAATTCACATCTCTAATTTCAAGGTCCTTCAATATCTGCTTTTCCCAAACATCACAAGGTCTTCCTCTTGGTCTCTTACGAGGAGCATTGTGGTCAAAGTATGTTCGAGGAGTCCTGCGAGGGTCAATTCTTTTCATGTGACCATACCATTGCAATCTCTTCACTTCTAGAGTCTCAGAAAGCTTCTTTCCAATCCAAGCTGTTGCCGGATATGCACATTCCTTATTTTATCCATTTTTGTTTTTTGTAGACAAGAACGGAGGAACTTTATTTCTGTTGCCTGAAGACGACTCTTTGTTGGTCCAGTAAGTGTTGCTGCTTCTAGGCCATACGTCAATGTAGGTAAATATATTTTGTACAAGCTGATCTTGGAAACTAACAGAAATGTTTCATCCCAAAGTATTTGACGTACAGCGTGACAGAATTTGGAAGCTTTCTGTATTCTGTTGCTAATCTCTTGATGTATGGTATTGTTTGATAACAGAACACTACCTAAATATTGGAAGTTGTCTACAATATTCATCTCCTCATCTCCAATCCTTAAATGAATAGTTGGAGAGTTTCTGCTCATCACCAAGCCAACTGTCTTCATTTTGCTGATTTTGAGACCTAAGGTTTTAAAAGCTTCATGCCAGAGATCTAGTCTAGTTTGTACTTCCGCTTCTGTCTCGCCCCATACCATTACATCATTAGCAAAAACTGGGGCATTAGTTGTTGGATCCTTTCTCTTAACCGCTTTTAAAACTTCATCCATTATGATTATAAAGAGAAGTGGTGAAAGACAATTTCCTTGCTGGACTCCACTCTTCGTTTCGAACCAACCTGACCTTCCATCCTGGACACAACACTTTGTTTCATCATAAAATCATCGTACTTTTGCTATGATATCAGGCACTTTCTTATGTCTTACAACATTCCCATATATGCCTGCATGGTACATGGTCATATGCTTTCTCGATGTCCAGAAAAACAGTTATAAGTATTTTACCTTTCTCCCAATACTTCTCATAGAGCATTCTGGTGGCAAAAATGAGGTCTATAGTTGAACTAGGAGACCTAAATTTATGTTGTTCTTCCTCAAGTATAGGTTCAACATATTTTCTAATCCTGCTCTCAACGATGGATTCGTCGATTTTGAGGCCATGTGACAGCAGAGTTATACCTCTGTAGTTGGTACATTTCTTTCTATCACCTTTTACTAACAATGGGATGACGACTCCTTGCTTCCAGTCATTGGATATTCCATTCTCTTTCCAGATTCTATTTAGTACCCTGTACATGCACTGTTGTCCAACCTCTCCTAGGGCTTTGATCATCTCAACACTTAATTCATCTGATCCAGTTGATGTGTTGTTTTTCAGCTTAGGTATTGCTGTCTCTACTTCCAACCTTGTCAGACTAGTGGTATTTGTGCTGCCATAATCATAAAGTTCGTCGTCTAATGGAGCGACATTTTTGTAACAGTTCAGCATAGTGATGGGCTGTCTGAGGCTAGGTCTCGATATTTCTCGAGACTAGCGCAGGCACTGTTTCTTGTGAGAAATTTTGAGAGATCTCGAGAGTGTTGTACCCGCATTGTGCGGCAAGCAGCATGTCGTAGGCCTACAGGTAGTCGAAGCTGAATGTTGTTTGTGCCAAGTATGCGAATAGCCAACCACGGGCCTTCTCCATTTCGTAAATAAGTGTCAACAAGCGACTAGAACGTTCATTTCTACAGAGTTCCATTTTGACGCAGTATAACATAATTATAAAGGATACACATTCTGGCACTGTATGCACTGGTACGTACACGAATGAGTGGTTTAAGTACAGGATGGACCTGACGGCTACTGTAGGTACACGTACCTGGATACTAGAGGCGTGCATTATTCGAACTTGAGACGAGGCAAGATGTGCCTTGCTGCGTGTGCAACCACCATTACGCATTAGTGTAATGTGTAATCTAAAGTGCTTCAGTTTGTTCCAATTCTTTCGAAAGATAGGTTTACATCATTATCAGACCCCCATATTCAATAACATATGAGCAATGCTTGTGTTTACCGATATTTTGCTGACGAAGGATGTAATTCCTTACAATGTTATAGAGTATTCCCGGCATAATTAGGTACTTCGATATATGATGGTTAGGGAGCGGATTTTTATGTGCTAAAAATGTGAAAAATATTTATTTTTTTATGTGCTGAAAAACTTTAAAATATGTGATAAAAAATTGAAATTATTTTCCTTTAAATATCACATAACTAGTCGCGCTCAAGAAGTAAATAAGTATAATGTTTTGTATTAGAATATGGTGCTACAAAACGTGCTCCTTAAGGCAAAATGATGTCTGTGTATGGAAACGTGCTGTATGGTATATTAATTTTTGATATGCCAGTGTAGATATTATGAATGGTTATTTATTTAAAGGTAATGTTTTGTTTAAATATGGCAAAAGCAACCTATCATCTTTGAAAAAATAGTACCAGTTCGTAATCACCCATCATACGCTGGAATATTAGTTGCTAGAAGTAGTCTCAGAATTGCAGTGAACAACAAAGGTCATCTCCAAATTGTCCATCACAAATGCATGCCGATTATCTCTAAAGAACGCCTTACACTGCAAAAACGATCGCTCCACATCACAGGAAGTCAGACGAGCATAGTTAGAGAGAGGAATGTCACCAACAATAACGCCATCAATTTCGCCAACATGAGCACCTTCTAATACATTAGAAATTTGGCACATTGTTTGAAATCCTCTGTTTTTCCTGAACAAATTTTGATATTTGACCTTTAACAGTCCCTGTACCTGCGAAGCCGGGAGTGAATCTAATTTATTTTCAACAGCGCACACTTCCTTCACTGTTTCGGACAACAGGTTAGTGGATTTTTCAAGTATGTCTATAGTTTTACACAAGAAGCTTAGATTGGCAGATATAAACGCCAAATCATTTTTCAAAGAGCTGTCTTTTAGTATCTCTTAAAGAATCTCAATTGACGACGTGTCGTTATCTAGCACGTTCACAACGGATGCAAAACTTTCGAAATTGTCTGCGTAGTATACCACAGCGCTAAGCCAGGTACCCCACCGCGTAACAATAGGTAGAGGAGGAAGTGCAAGATCCGGGTTTTTCTCTTTAAAGAGATAGATTCTCGAGAGTGCTTTTATGAAGACTTTTTTGCCATTAGACACTAATTTATCCACTTGAGGATACTGAGCCTGCACAGTTTCACATAACCTGTGTAGAGCATGAACAACGCAAGTTACGTGTATCATTTTCGAAAAGCTCACAGAAAGGCCTTCGGCTGCCTTTTTCATGTAAGCTGCATTGTCAGTAAGGAAAAGCAATACATGGTGGTATTTTATACCTTTTGGCCAAAGTAAGTGCATGGCTTCATTGAATAACCTAGCTACAGTGACATGGTTTGCAGCAAGCATTTCTTTACACGCTAGCGATAAGAATGTTCGCAAGCAATTTTGTCATTCTTCAACACACCAACTACAACATTTCCTACTTTTCTGCCACTTGAATCAGTGGTTTCGTCAATGCTCACCCACAATTTTTCGCTATCACATACTGCCCGAATTCTCTGTAAAGTTTCTTCGTAACATTTTGGGAGATAGTTTTTTCCTTAATGTGGATTCGTCTGGAGGCTCAAAATTAATGTACTTTGTTAGGAAATTTCTCAGTCCCGGATTATTTATTTTACCAAGAGGAATGTCGGCACAAACAAATGCTCTGCACACATCTAAATAATACTGGGAATATTTAGATGGGCCTGCATTTGAAGTAGATGGTTCAGCTATTAGTAATTGTCACGAACGCACACGCGACGCAGCTGCAGTATGCTTATTTCCAGACAAATGCTGGATTACTTGAGAACGTTGATCTTCACGTACTGTTTTACCACACAGTTGGCAAAATAAATACTTTTCCATCGGTAGTGAAAATGCTTTTAAATTCCACTACATATTGTTGAAGACGCGACCTTATACTCGACTTCTCTTTTGGCATTATTTTGCAGGTTACGACACATGCATTTACGGTGAATCACTGTTTCAATAAAAAGAATAGCAGCGGACATTGAAGGAAATATTTCTTATAAATCCATACAAAATATGGATATATGGACCCGAACAGCTAACCTTACTCTTAGGAGTGATGAAATTTCACTACCTAATGGTGGGGCAATATTCTTCCGAGTCTCCCATGTTGTAACGGAATTACGTCACCTTATCTCTCCGTGATTGCCTTTCGCTGATATTCTATAAACAAAACCTGAGAGGGCTGACTCATAAAGAGTTGGAATGACATCATGCAAAGAAATACCTTGTGCAGCAAATCAAATCGCTGTCTAAATGTAACGACGTAGCCAGTGACCAGCAAGTTTTAGAACTTATGAAGGGAAGTCCATAAATAGCCGAAACATTCAGATACATTATGTTAAATACACTGTTAAAAACAATACCGTAATCGTAAAATGAAAATATGAGCACTGTTTTATAACACAGAAGCATTTTAAATTTTATTGATCAACAAATATTGTCGATTTATGTGCTTATTATAGATTTTCTTAAAATATGTATTTACATAAAAAAATGTGAAAATATGTGTTTTTATGTGAAATAAGATTCAGTTTTTACACTTGGGGATGCACAATAGGAATAATAAACTTCATAACTTGCGTTAAAACTTACGCAAAAAAATATGTAATTACATAAAATTCCGCTCCCTAATGACGGTGCAATGTGAAATTGTACTTGTACGCGACAACTTGAAGACCATGTCCGAAACGCAACGTAAGTCGTGGATGTCTGTTATTTTGAAGAGATGACACATAGCACACCTCGCTGTGTTGTTTATTCAAAAGAAGTAAAATACATCGGCAGAAATACTTCTGGGATGATCCGACACTTAAAAACACATAATAAAAATGAAGAGGAATAGTCGCAGAACACCTCCGGCCCGGTCTGAATCACAAGAAGCTACCCTGCCGACGATTGTGAGGCATCCAGGTAGGTTTACATCCTAATAACAGTTATTAACAAATTATACGTGTTATTCAGCAAAGAAGTCCACCTAAAATAACTCGTGAACAGTTTAAGATATTGGCATTCTGTCTTCACTTTAATGGTATGAAGGAGCTCATAGTTCAACATGCAGTGCTTTCCTATGCTTTTGACAAAATTTATCGTCACACACGTTTCCATATTAGAACTGCTGATGATAACTACCAAGCTTACACTCGTAGTACTGGGACATCGCGTCGCAAAGCTTGCAGATACAAGAATCCGTCTCTAGAGCGTTGCCCATCACCCCTGCTGAAAGAATTGGAGCAAAGTCGAGAATTTTAGATGACACGCTTTGAAACTCCTGTAATATTTTGGGCTTATATTGTAACAGTATACATATACGTACCTCAGATATTAAAATGACCCTGCTAAACTAGGAATTCAAAATTTTATTGCTGAAGCTATTTGTACAGCATACCCAGAAAATGTCACTCTCCTCAGTTTAAGATATTGACATTCGGTTATCACTTTCGTTAATGGTATTAAGGGGTTAATAGTTGAACATGCAGTACTTTTCCAGTCTTTTGACAAAATGTATTGGCTCACATGTTTTCATATGAGAACGATATACTATCAAGTTTACATTCGTACTTACTGGTACGTCGCATAGCTTGCACTACAGAAGGATCGGTCTCTAGATCTGCGACATCAGTCTAGAGCAAGAGTGTTGCCCATCACTAGTTCAGCAAAGTTTCAAAGTGGCTTTGAAACTCCTGTAATATTTTGGGCTTATCCCTAGTCACCTCACCATTAGGAAGTTCTACAGATTGGATCGATTCATTTTGAGTTGTTCTATTCTTAACAATACTGTATAACTTCTGATTTCTATCCTGTGTTATTTTGGTAGCCAGATCTTCCTTGCATTTCTGCTTTCAGCTACAACCAACTGTCTGGCCTGTATTTTTTTCTTTCTGTAAAGTGACAGCTTCTCCTTTATTTCATGTTGATCTCTTCGTGTTCTTGCTTGATCTAAGGATCTTCTTGCACGGTTTCTGTCATTGATAGCTTTTTTCATTCCACCAGGCAGTTTCTTTAGGTTTTCTTATTTGCACTCTCTCTCTCTCTCTCTCTCTCAAAGCAACTCTTAAGTGAAGTTCCACTTCACTAGTTTTCTTTCCAACTGTACTACATGTTACAAACACTTCTTTATGCTCACAGGACAGATTTCTTTTCCTTTCATAAATATGAAGTGACATAAAATTGTTGAAACCCTCAATACAAAAATAATGCTTCATATTGTAACAGTATACATATACGTACCTCGAATATTAAAATAACCCTGCTAAACCAGGAATTCAAAATTTTATTGCTGAAGCTATTTGTACAGCATACCCAGAAAATGTCTCTCTCCTCAGGAAATTTCTGCATCATGCTTTGACAACAAACCAATATCGTCGTTGCCGGGACGAAACCTCCTATGTGTTAATATTTTTGGAGATATACTGACCCGCAGCACATACACTATGAAGAGCGAGAATGCCTTGATAACTGTCACACAATATTGCACCTTAGATGACAGAACCTTACCGGCCAAAGTTCTAAGCTAAATTATTTCACATAGGAGGTTTTGTCCCGGCAACGACTATATTCTGTTTTTAACAATGGTGAAGATTAAGGGACATCAAGTATAGGTCTCCATAGAAAGTTCAGATTCTAAGAATGCTGATAAATTCAAAAGAATCCTTTAATGTCCTTTGTTTTCTATACAATAACAACGTAAGCTATATTTTAGTAATTAATATACATACTGAAAAATTACAATAATTCTCATATTTCCATCACTTCTATTTAATAATGAGCTACAAAATTACATTTTACCCAAACAGTCTTCTGAGGCATCATACCTGCAGGTATTTGCTCCCTTTTGAACCTAAGTATTCTTATGAATAACAGGAACATTGAGCAAGTCTAGTATAAAATCAATATTACAGTAGGCTTGTTTCAGAGTTGAAATATTAGTATGTTCACACTTTTTTTTTCAATTATTCTGGATATATAAGAGATTCACAACTTTTTGGTAGAAGGTCACTGTTTCAGAATAGATCAGTTAAATTAAAATTCTTCCCTGTTCTAATGTTTTGCTGTATCAATAACATTGAGCTTTTAATTGAACAACTTCTGTATGATAAATGACACCTGGCAGTAATTATGACACTCAAGTATACAGTACATTAAAATGTTTAATCTACCCTCCTTCATAAATAACAACATTGTCCATTTTAAAACTTTACTTCATAGAAGCAGGAAGGCAAGAACATTAAAAATATTTGCATGTTTCTTTGAAGTGCCTATAGTCATTCCATACAGACACTAAGCTTCAACGAAACTTGTTCCTAATGACATTATCAGTTCCTTCAACTTCAATACAGTCGTACATCCACTTCCTGTTTTGCCTGCAACAGACAGAGACACTATATTTCACACAAGAATCAATATTTCATCCAAGGAAAACGAGCTCAACGAGGTATTTGCTAAATTTTTTCCTATGTTGAATTTTATTAAACTCTCCTCGCCCTTATGAAGATGTTCAGATTTTATCAGTGTTTATCCTGACAAAAATTGAACAGAACGAACCACTGTACTCTCTTCCTTAATCCAGTTTTCTCATTTATGTCATCACTAAACATTTTACACAGTGAAGCAATGGTACAAAATATATTCCATTGCATTTAAAATAGTCCAAGTATTAAAATGTTACACTAATAAAACTTTTAAGGCACAGTTTATATTATTTTCCACACAACACTTCAATAGGAAGTTTTTAACAATCTAAGATTTTGGACACATCTGTACACAATTAATATTGATTAGCTGATAGGTTATGTTGACAGAATAACATATATTGAGAAGTGCTGTATTTTTGTATCCTATTTACAATAGTTGAAGGCAACGGGAAACCACCACTGTAATATTTTCCCTAGACAATCCCATTATAGTTTTGCTCACTTTAATGTTTCGTAGCTTCAATTCCGCCGTGTAGCTCAATGGAGGGGCCTGAGAGAAGCCCCTGTATCAATTAGCAAGTTAACTTTGTGCGTCATTCAAAAAATTGCAACATGGGAATGTTTGTGGTCTTTCGCAACCACATAAGCTCGCAATTGGCAAAAGAGAAATGAGCATACACGAATTGGATCTTCTTGGACTCAGTAAAACACATTGGAGGGAATGTGGACATTTTATGACCCTCGAGAAGAACACCGTGTACTGTTCATGATGCGAGAATCACAGCAGGAATAGTGTTGCCGTAGTGGTCCCCAAGAGTCGGAATAATGCTGTCCTGGTATATGAACCCATCAATGACAATCATATCAATCAAGATGAATGCGCTGCCCCTCCACCATAAGATTAACTTTTTTCAGGTGTACACCCCTACCGAGAACATGCCATCAACAATATACCAAACAGAGAAGTACTAATAATTCAAGGAGACTTTATTGCTAAGATCAGGAATACTACTAAGGATAGTAATTTGAGATCTTTACTTGGATCATATGGCTTAGGTGAGAGAAATGAATGAGGAGTGTGCTTATTGGAATTCTGTGCTGACAATGATCTGCAACATTCTTTAACCTTTTAAGTGCTGAGTTTCCAGTCGACTTTTTGGTACCTCAGTGCTGAGTTTTTTCATTCATATGTAAAAAATTTTGTAGTAGCCTCAATTTTTAACTTATCGTTGGGGTGATTAGCTTAAAATGTTTATAAATGTTGGTTCTTTATAAATCTAAATGCAAATGGAAAATCATACACTTACGTTCAGTATTATTTTGAGAGAAAACAAAATTACACTTTTGTGCCCATGCATACAATATTTTTATACAAAGTAAAGTGCCCAAAATAATATTTCCTGAAATCCGTAAATTCTTAAAAGTACATAAGTTGTTTTAAAATACTTTCCAAACCTGGAATGTGATGATATTTAAATGGTTTCTAATGGTTATTTGTGATGCTGATTTGTTACTCTATCTGCACCAACTCCACTGGCAAAAATGTTTTTAAAAAATCAATGATTTTATGGTTGTCATCAAACACTACTTGGCCCTCACACAGTTACTTGAAAGTCTGGTGGTGAAAAGTAATCTGTCTGCCACGAAAATAGTGAAAAAATAGCTTTTGAACTCACCGTGTTGTTGTTCTTTTGTTTAGAAGAGGCTCTGTTTCTCTCTCACATACAATATTTTCGGCACTCTCTGTATCATTCTCACTTTCAAAATCGCTTAACAATAGGGATATATAGAACTAGCACCGACAGAGTGCACTGCCGCTGTACTGGGTAAGCATAAGGCGCTCTTCATTTGTCTCCTGTGTACTCATGTCTCTAATATCCACGAATTTAAGTTGTTTAAATTGTTATAATCGTGGCTATGCCAAGCTATTGCAGTGTTCCTCTTTGCAAAAATCAGGGAAGCCCCTTTTCGTTTCATCAGTTTCCACAAAATAAAGAAATGAGGAAGAAATGGTTACATGCTATTAGAAGGAAAAATTTTGATGAGAAGCTGATACAGATGTTGATTCCCATAGGGAATCTGAAATATTTGTTCCGAATGAGTAAATTTATAATACCAAGTGCAAGGCCAGCTGTTTGTTACAGGCAGACATTTTTGTAGCTTTGCTGTATACACTGCTGTTGTGCTAAGTTGGGTTCATCGTTGGTACTTAGCACACCCACCAAGACTCATGGCTAGTGCATACCATGGAGGCCACTGCATAGGCTACTTGGAGCCAAAGTCTCTCATAGTGCACTGGCTCCAAGTAGCCTACGCAGTGGCCTCCACTGTATGCACTAGCCATGCGTCTTGGTAGGTGTGCTAGGTACCAACTGATGTGCCCAGCCTAGCACACGGGGGCGAAACGCTGGCAACCAGGAATGAGTTAGCTGGAAAATTTATAACGTCCAATAACGGACCATTTATATTGGTATTATAAATTTACTCATTCAGAACAAATATTTCAGATTCCCTACGGGAATCAACATCTGTGTCATCTGATGGCCAAGCAGGCATCAATTTTTGGTAATGAGACAAAGTCTCTCATAATGCGTTGGCACTGCCGGTGGCTACAATTAGCCTACGCAGTGGCCTCCACGGTATGCACTAGCCAAGCATCTTGGTAGGTGTGCTAGATACCAACTGATGAGACCAGCCTAGCACATGGGAGCGAAACACTGGCAACCAGGAATGAGTTAGCTGGAAAATTTATAATGTCCAATAACGGACCATTTACCGTATTTACGCGAACAATCCCCGCACCCTAACTTTAGGAAGGCTAATTTTGAAAAAAATGCCAACATTGAAGCAAATAAAACCCGCACCCCAATTTCGTGCCTCAATTTATTTTTTAAAATGTGCGGGTATTATTCGCGTAAATACGGTATATTGGTATGAGAAGAATCTGACCGAAAATATTAAAGTGTGTTCCCATCATGTTCAACCCAGCGACTTCATGACTTTGTTGGGTAAGTGCGATTTACGAACGGAAATAATTCCTATTTTCTACCTATAAAGTGATTAGGCATTTTGATAACAACTACCGAATTTATGCGTTTGTATTTAAAGGTGAGAGAGCAAGATTAAAACCAGGCACTATTCCATCGCTTTATCCGTGGACCTCGAACACAACAAAAATAAGAAAGAGGCCACACACCAGAAAATTGCCAGATTACCAAGATAAGCCTACAATATCGGAATCTGCAGAAATCATCCCCACTGAAGTACAGGAAGAAATCGTGAATATACCTGAAGAAGTGAATGTAACATTTGTGACTCCCATTTTCAAAGACATCAGTATTCAGACAAATATTACAGGTAATTTGGTTGTTGAGCAAATAATTAATAATCCTGATGCCGTATTGCTATATACAGGGTTTGTAGACATCCAACATTTTAATTTGGTGTTTGCTGTTTTGGGAGAAAACAGGTACAATTTACAGATATTCCCTCTTGAACCCAGACTGTTTCTTCTTGACAGTCATGAAGCTAAGGACCGAAAAATCTAACCAGAAACTACGCCTTACCTTCGGAATCCTTAAAACTACTGTTGGGAGAATATTTCATTTTTGGATTAATTTCATGTACTGCCAATTTAAAGAGTTGAACATTTGGCCTGATAGAAAAAACTGTCCTCGAGAACAGCCCCCTTGCTTTTAGACAGAAATACCCCTCGACTAGAGCAAGCTACATTTTCTACATACAAAAATGCAAACACAACAAAGGTATAAATCCATCTGGTTTCATAAGTTTCATACCTGATGCATATGGTGATGCAATATCAGATAGGCAGTTATTTATCAGGTCAGGAGTGTTTGATCTCTTGGAAGAAGGAGATTCAGTTATGGCACACAGGTGGTTTAACATTCAGGATCTGTTATGCACTAAAGGTGTAATATTAAATATCCCACCATTTCTGAAAGGCAAAAGGCAGTTTACTCCATCAGAAAACACTGAAACAAGGAGATAGCCTCTTAAAGAATACACATCGAATGGGCTATAGGACTTGCTAAAACATACAAAATACTGCAGCCCTAATTGCAGGTTAGCAAAAAAAACTTTTTTTTAGGGAGGTTTAATATTTGTATGTTTTATGTTGTGCAATTTCAGAAAAACCATTGTCACGTTAGGATGACTGTAACAAAATATGCATGGTAAAACTTATCTAATTTTGCCACCATTTTATGAATGAAAATGTCATCTCTCTCTATTTCCAACACTAGTATGTCAACAGCAGTGTATACAGCAAAGCTACAATGTCTGCCTGTAACAAACAGCTGGCCTTGCACTTGGAAGTAATGGTTGTGATTTTTCTTGAGTATCACTGCACCACTGCTCTTTCCGAAGTATGGAACACATTTGATTGAAACTGCTTCATTTTTATTAGTTGGCAACCCTTTAAGCTCCAAGACTCTATCCTGTCCAATTAATCCATCACAAAATGCTGCCAGATAATGTCTGGTAGCATGAATAATGAGGCCACATTTTTGGACTCTGTGGCGTGTTAGTTGAGAACACCTTTGCCTTGCTGAGTCTTCCATTTGAGGTTCCCATTTCATATCACTGGAGCAAAACAAACTTCCCTTAAATAAGGATTTTGTTAGGGCTTTAGGAGTTTTTGAATGACAGATTTTCCCAAAATTACTTGCTGTCAAACAATATTTCCTCTCTTTGAACCATAGGCTTTGCTGGGATTGTTGTCTAGTATTTTCCTCAATTTTATTCCTTTCCTCATCACTGACTCTTACAAAATTTTCAGCTTGTGTCGCACATGGATCCATACCATAATGGTGGTCATGAATGACATCAAAGTAGCTGACCTGTTCTTGTTTTTGAGAGGAAAAGGAAAACTTAGCTTATGTTGGGAACTTTTCACAATACCTCCTGAAAACGGCCTAACATCAGGGCAAGGTTCCTGGAAAACTTGTTCCAAGGGCAAACATTCCACTTTCATAGGGCTAACTGGCCTCAACCGTTTGGAAGGGGGATGGTAAAAAGTTTGTAAATTTTGGGTACATGTTTCTGAACAATGAGTAATACCAGTCTTGGAGAAGTGTTTTAATGCATAGCTTACAGCAGCAATATGCTTACAACATGCCTTGGGGCCTGTTCCAGCAACACATTCACATTCCCCTCCCATGTCACCAGGTACTCCTAAAATAAGATTCACATTATAGGTCTTATGTTTTGTGTACTCAGATTTCACAGCACTGCATATTAGAATTTCATCCAATTGAAATAAACATTTTATAAGCAAAACAAACTTTTCACTGAAAAGTCTGTATCCGGCATCACACAATGATTTGTGGATGGAAACAGGTGCTTCATCTATTTCCAATTTTCTAAATACAAAATTATCCGTTAGATGCATATTTGTGATAGTGATCTTCACCTTATGGCTCAGGGTCAAATCTTCAAAGGAACAGACACTGGGAAACAAGAAATTCACATGCCTTTGATGGTGGACAAGGCTGTATCTGCAGTTTCATGTAAGCCATCAACTTTAAAAAAATACATGAATCGAAGTCTATAAGTGGAGCAAGCGCGTATTTAAATCTCTATTTATGATTTAAGTCTTGTGGAGGTATATTTATATATTTATCAATGTAGAATACTCAAGTAATTGTAATTACTCGGATAATAAAGCATGTTAGAATTTTGTAATTACCGCTGTACTAATTCTTTCTTCCTCCCCCTAGTTTTAGCGCCTCTGGTCCGTAGCTTATTTTGCAGCTGTTTAACACTTAAACGCTGAAAATCGTCCATAATATACTAGGGGATATACCTGTACAATTAATTAGTATAGTATTGGAGTAAAATTAGAGAAGATATAATCCATTTTAGCTTAGAAAACTCTGTCACAATCTGTATATTTCTCACAGCTGACTGGGAGGAACATAAGACGATCACCTTGCACTTACCCGGTAATACACGAGCACTATCTGGCGCGAACTTTCTCTGCTTACATCCCTATTCATTAAAATCATCATCTCCATCATCACTTTCCGCTGTGGTTAATAACTGAAAGATTCTTTGATCCAAAATAACATCGCTGCAAGAGCAACTAGATTGTTGTTCCGCCATGTTTGTTTACATCACAGATGAACTCCACAGACAAAAAGCTCTAAGTTACTTCCTGAAGCTATAATCTGTGATCATTATTAGTTCTACATAATGCCCAACAGATGGAAGAACACGTCAGAGATCAAATTGGCACTCGAGAGTGAACTGGAAAAACTCTAAAAATTAAGTTCTCGCGCACCGTCTATAGACGGGCATAGCCGTGCTGGACCGGCCGTGACAGTCCGTCTATAGGTGGGCGTAGCACTCATCAGGTTAAGCATCATGCAAGACTAATTTATACATGGATTTTGCCTGGTGACAGAGTCAGGAACTAAATTGATTTCTTATTAGTAAGACGACGACGGAGATCTTCTGTCCTAGTTTCAAAGACTTTTCCCGGAGCAGATTTTAGTGGCAACCAAAATATGTTAAGCATTCACAAAAGTCTCTCGCATCACTCTGAAGTTTAAACCCTGCATTTGGGCAGCAGATGATTAAAATGGCATCCTCATTAGAGACAAGAAAGCAACCATTGAGAGGTGGAAACAATATTGTGAAAAATATTTTCAGACGGTAATACCACCACCTCAGGTGGAAGAGCAATACAGAACCTTGAAATGAAGTTTACAATTCTGTGCAGTGAAATGCAGTGAAACATCTAAAGAACAACAAAGCCCCAGGTATTGATAATATCACAGATGAGATGATTGAAGAGATGGGGGAGGATGGCATAGACGTGTTTCATTCACCATATAATAGAATATGAAGTAACGGAAAATGGCCAAAAGATTGGACATCTGTTTTCATTCCACTGCACAAGGAAGTCTCAGTCAGAAACTTCTCTAATATGCCTGTAAAATCCTCTTAAATTAGCTCCTAAAACTGGCATTCAACCTCAGATATCCACAGAACAAGCCAGCTTTGTCTAGGGTAAAGGATCACATGAGCAAAATCTCAACCTGAGGAAAATGATAGAAAGAGCTCAAGAGTTTTGTGTCCCTATATTCATCTGCTTCCTCAACTACAAAAAGGCCTTTGACTGGCTGATTGGGAAAAGTAGTGGCACGTGCTAGATGAACTTGGTGTTCCACCTCATCCTATATCACTGATGAAAGGTCTGTATGACTGCAACACTGCAGCTATAAAGGTAGATGAGATCTCAGAATACTTCAATGTGTCCCATAGCATCAGATAAAGCTGCAGCTTGCCCCCTCAACTTTACATATACAGTGAGTATATCTTAAAGAAATCACTTGACTGGGTTGGAGTTATCTAAATTGGTAGGAGAAAAATTAACAACTTGCAATTTGCTGATGACACCACCTTGCTTGCCAACAGTGAAAGAGAATATATTTTTAAAATCTCAATTTTCAAATTTCCCTCCAATCTAGGCACATTTTTCTTTCCAAAAAGGGAAAACTTGTGATTCTAACCTGAAACGCGTTTTTCTGACTATCATTTGTTTCAACACTTATTTTTTGACAAAAATAACAGTTGGCTAAACTGTTCATTGTTGCTCCTAGGTCATCACTTCTAAATGTCATCTGAAAGTGTTGTTTACCTTTGTTTATTCCTTGTGAAGGTATGAATGTAATTTTATCTTTATAAGAAATTGTTTTGTACCTTAAAAGTGCAAATTTATAAACAATAATACAATTGTCTTGTTTTTTGGGGTTACTATGGTCATGAGTATCAACTCATTGCATTTGTCTTATGGGTTATATTAGATTACTCTTGTTAAATATTGTGTACAATTAATATATTTATATTTTATTATTCACTTGTTTCTTTCATACTTCATGTTTGTGTCCTTTTTATTTCAGTGTTAGTGGCAAAATGGTGAGGTCTGTCCTAGAAACTGACAGTAATTCTTCAGTTTTTAGTGACATTGCTGAGTCAGTTTTAAATAAGTTTCTTGGAAGAAATGCGCTATTCAAAGTAAAGGAATGGCCCCACAAGAAAGAAGAGATGTTTTGTTGAGTCAGGAAAAAGTGTCTCTTCGGAGGATATTGAACCTTGTCCACCTCTTCAAGATCAGTTTCAAGCAGGAACACGTGGTGAAACATCAGTGCTACCAGTCTTCAGAAAGAAGCAGAAAAGGCATACAAGAGAAGATTCATCAGACTCTGAAAATGATGTTGAAATTCATTTAAATGGAAGTGATGATGAAACTTGGAAGAGATTAAAGTAGGCAGGATGGCAGAAGAAGAAGAAGATAATGATGAATGCTGTAGGAAACCAACAGCAGGAGACTATGTTCTGGTTGAGTTTAGTACCAAAAAAACAAAACTACATTACATAGTAAAGTGATAGATGATGATGGTACTTGTCAAGAAGATGAAGTGAAAGTTACTTTCTTAGAAGATGTCATGAATATTTTGTGTGACCAAAGGAAGCATACATTTCTGTTATCAAAGTGAAATTCTTAAAATACTACCACCTTCAGTTGAGCAGAGGTGGGGGTAAGCTAAACTTCTATATAAAGTTTACTGGCTTCAACTTGAAATGAGACAATTATAAATGAAAAGGACAAATTAAACACATTTTGAAAATTTTTCTTTAATGTTTGTCATAATTGTAATTTTTAGCTTTAGACTATAGTTAAATATAAGATTTCTTACATCAATATGCTTGTAAAAACATGTTCTGTTTGACCATAGTCACCCCCTACTTATTCCTGCATATTTAGTAACAATTCTTGAGTGATTTTAATATATGACCATAGTGTCCCCACCCCATGGGATTACTATGGTCACTACATTTTCAGATGTGAGACAATTACCGGATGTTCGAAAAAATTATTTTAGTAAGGAGATGATACCCAACACTTTATACTAAATCATATTTCATTTTTACATGGATATCTCATAAAATGTGCAAGATATTCACAAAAAACTGAAAAAAGTGACCATAGTAACCCCAGTTGACGGTAATGAATATGAAGAAAGCGAGTCTTGAGTATGGACTGGAGCTCAACATCAAACTCATGAAGATTGAGAGAGCAGTACAAGTCGAGCTCAAAGGCCATTTGAAAAAGTTTGATACAGTGTAAGACTTCATGTACTGTGGGTCAACTATAAGCTATATAGCAAGTTCCAAAAGAGAGAAAGGAGAACGCTTTTGCTAAGGCAAGCAGCTATGATGAAATTAACAAAGATTTGGAAGAACAGGGAAATGACTATAATACAAAGCTCCATCTTTTTAAAACCCTTGTATTCTCTGTTCTCATACAGCAGCGAGACCTAGACCATAAAGGTTTTGGACAGAAAATGCATCAATGCCTTTGAAATGTGGTGCTGGCATAGAATGCTACATGTGCCTTGGGCTGTAAGAAGTAATGCATCCATTCTTCAGGAGCTGAAGATTTTAAAACACCTTTATTCTTGTATCAATGCAAGAATACTGCAATTCTTGGACACTGTGTGAGATGACCTGGAAAAGGTCTAGAGATGTTAATCATGGTAGGGAAAATGGATATCAGGAAGGCATTTCAATTTTGATTCACAAAGGGTAAACATAAGGTACATGTGAAATACACATTTCAGAGACATAGCTGCAGAAGTCATGCCTACAGAGAGGAAAAGGAAAGTGTCCTGCCCTACATGATATAATGTTGCCTACGAAGTATTCTAATGGTAGGATGACAAAGAAGGCCCAAAATATGATGACAATTCTATTGTACCTCCTGTGTACCAAGCACATTACAGTGACTTTCAGATTATACAGACGTTGATTCCCATAGGGAACCTGAAATATTTGTCCCAAATGAGTAAATTTAAAATACCAATATAAATGGTCTGTTATTGGACATTATAAATTTTCCAGCTAACTCATTCCTGGTTGCCAGCATTTCGCCCCAATGTGCCAAGTTGGGCTCATCAGCTGGTAAATAGCACACCCCCCAAGACGCCTATAGGCATCAATTTTTGATAATGAGACAAAGTCTCTCATAGTGCACTGGCACTGCTGGTGGCTCCAAGTAGCCTACGCAGTGGCCTCCATGTTATGCACTAGTCATGCGTCTGCTGCAGAATGAGGGTTGCTCATATTACCACCAGCAGTTTTTCTTTGGCTCTTATTTCTGCAATTATTTGAAGCAATACATTGCAGTAAATGGAGTCATAAGCCTTTCTGAAGTCCACAAATGAACACACGTAAGTTCGGCCTCTCAATATACGATATCTCATTATCGTTTTAAGATTGTGGATCTGCTCTGCTGCAGATCGGCCTTTCCAAAAACCTTGGTATTCTGCAAGCAAGCATCCACTTCCTGTTTTCGTCGTTCTGGGATGGATAATGATATATCTTCAAATTTTTCGAGTTGGGATGGGTAGATTTTCCACTGAGGCCCCCCAACCACATGATTTCATGATAAGCGTGGTTTAGGTTAGACAACTCTGTTTGAACAAGAAAACAAATGTCTGCTGCAGAATCCTACTACTGTATTACAAATTTTAAGAATGAAATTGAACACATGCATTCCCAGAGTATCAAAATTAGAAAATAACTAGTAAGTAAGCCACGCTATGGGAATCATCAGCAAAAACACAAGTTTTAAACAAACAGATTGCAATTTCATAAAAATTTTGTTTTTGTATCTTTTCCTACTTTTACAAAAAATCAACCAGCACACCCGTGATTCTGGTAACATGAAGTGAGCAGGATTTCAGCTGTTATAAGTTGCATTCGACATGAAACTGGTATTGTCACACTGACATGCAAACTGAACAATATATTAGGAGACCAAATGTGAAAATCACGTCCTACAACGGCACCAGATTTAAGCAATATTTTTACGAAAAAATGGAGGAAGTATCTGGGATTATACAGCACTTTCTTTTGTTAGCGGTTAACGTCCTAACTCAGACTAGGGTCAGGCAAATAACAAGTATGCTTTCCAAGGAATCTTTTACATACCAACAGCATGACACACAGTGCAAAACTGCCTCTTAAAAATTTGACCCACTACCACTGATTCACAGAGAGAGCTACTTCAATCACTGATAAATATATTTATGTCAGTACCATGTTTTGTTTATACACACTCAGCAGCTGTAGTTTAATAGTGAGGGCGGAAACATTTTTTTTTTGTTCGCCTTATGTTGCTTTAGGTCTTATGGCGGCGTGGGGCAGGAAGTGACCACGGCCTTAATGAAGGTACAGCCCCAGCATTTGCCTGGTGTCAAAATGGGAAACCACCAAAAACTATTTTCACGGCTGCCAACAGCGGAATTCAAATCCACTATCTCCAAAAGCAAGCTCACAGCTGCGCGCCCCTAAGCGCATGGCCAACTCGCTCAGTAGGTGGAAATACCAATGGATTCCACACTACTCTGGAACTTGTAATAACAACTCTACCTCTAACGACAACCTGTAGTTAAAATTATCAAAACAGTTTTATATACAGATTTCTTTACAATATGGTATAGAAAGGTCTCATACGGAATGAAGTAATAACTTCCCAATTATATAGGTTTGTAACCTTAACACATTTGGACCATTCCCATACCTTCATCTAAGTAATGAAGAAGTACAATAACTGATCCAAATCCTAACTAATGATTAAAATATCCTTCAATCTCACCTGCACTCATGTCCACACTTGCATGAACGACACTTGGGACATGGAAAATGGCACCCAGGACATGTATCATCCAAGCAGTCACATAGATCCCGATCCAGAGCAACTAAAATCCCTTTTTCATCATATAAGCTAGATGACTTCCTCCTAGGATGACAAAAAGACATTGCTTAATGATCTTGATATCAATTTAAAAAAATTGTGATACATAGACTTATAATAACACAAGAAAAATTTGGTGAAATTTCAATAATTTACTGCACATGCTACATGCAGCACCAAAATTAAGTTTCACAATATTGAAAACACTTCAGAGTAAACTAGCTACATATTGAAAGAAGGAAAAAGAAGCAGAAGAAGAAAGCATTACAAAAGCTACTGGCCACAAGTATACACTGAAAGAGTGATAAAAGTATTTCATACAACAAACAAGATACACAGGATTTAATTGGAAGAAGTTATGTTCGTCAAACCAGTAACAGAAGAGACCTTCCTAAGCAAATTCAGCTGATAACATTTTTGCTTACTTTAAAATTTAAAACTGAATTATACACAGTAATTGCTTTTAGATTACTAGTAGATCATATGTTCTGTTAGCTGATGTTCATCTTCAGTTTACTGAAAGTTACAGGCATGAACAACAATACAGCTCAGCAAGAGTCATGGATCTTAGTGCTGGGTATGTCAAGAGGCAGATTGCTGTGTATTGCAAATAACAAGTATTGTAGTTGATTTTGGGATTTCTGTTACCTCGAAGGTAAACATATAACTAAAATCAATGTTTAGGTTCAACACAAAAGGTTGCTGCAAAACATTAACAAGTTACATAATAGAGAGTGATCAGTATGAAAATTTAAAAAACTAATAACTTACTTAAACTTCCTCAGCAAAGCAAAGGAAATTATCTATGCCTATAAAATGTCTGTCTGTCTGGATTCTGAGAAAACTAGAATGTTTTAACAGCTGAAATTTGTACCAGATATAGGTTATTCCCTCTCCTTTAGAAGAACAATACAATAAACCCCTCACAACTATGATTGTCATACTTTTTAAAGAAAAATAATTCATCTCACCACATTGAAGTACCGACTCCATCCATTGGCAGAAGTTTAAACTAAGTCTGTCTCCGAGTTGTCACCTTTCAATTAAACACTACGAAAATGAGAAAAGGTCTTTTTTGTTTAGGTTGCATTTGCTGTGTCTTTGTAGCATGTTTGTTCTGAAGACTACTTTTAGACCTTGCTTTTTAAAAATGTAGCTATCTTGTATGAGCTCTTTTTGATGTACATGAGGACTATATATGTTTACAGGTGTGGTTTTTCTTTCATATTTTTCTTTCTTTAATAATCTATTTACTGTCTTCTTTCACAACCTTTTTTTTTTTTTTTCTATTTGCTTTACATTGCACCGACACAGATAGGTCTTATGGCGACAATGGGACAGGAAAGATCTAGGAATGGGAAGCAATCGACCATGGCCTTAATTAAGGTACAGCCCTGGCAAACCACCTTTTCTATACACAGGTCAATGAAATTCCCAATGGAACCAGAAACTTATTAGATGGTCAATTTTTTAAGACATCAGTAGAAAAAAACAAACTGTCACTCAAAGTATATAGGAAACCCACTCCGACATCGCACACAATAGAGAACAAATCCAGTGACCCAAACACACACAAATTATAAGGACCAAATACAATGATTCACAGAGCAATATCCTTTCCAGAGAGCACTACAGGTTTCAAAAACACAATATGAATAAAACAAATCAGAATCTCAAGAACAAAATTGCAATGCCACATATATAAGCCAAACAAAATGCAATTTCCACACCAGATACAAAGAACACAAAAATGCTGATAGAAACAATCACCATTCAAACTTCAGAGAACACACATAACAGCCCCTATAATTTCACAGACATCACCGCAGATCTGAAATATTTACTCATCGAAAACATAAGCAAATTATTAAACATAGAGGAGGCAATAGAAATACAAATACAAAAAAAAAAAAAAAAAAAAAGCCAGCCAAACCAACCTCGAAGATCACACACACTGGAAAAAAAATTCCCTGCCCATCTTTACGCTACTAGATGTTGGCAAAACAACATTTCACACTATTTCTCTTTAGCTCTTAATTAACCTCACTGAAGTTTACTCTGCTGCAAAGTACATCTGGAATGTGGTTTAGGTTATACCTATCTGTACTAAATACTGTGAATTCAAGCAGCAGTTCACCACTCAGGACCATTTTGTAAGCTATTATTTTGTCACTAAAGATAGTCGTACAAAATACTCTAATTCATTGCTGCACAAAATCAGTATCGTGCATTAATTTTCTAATACATGTAAATGCAGATGGTATACAGCCACATAGCCCTTCTCCCTCTCTGCTGAACAGAGTTGTCCTCCCCTCCATCTGCCTTCTCCTACCTTCCTTACAGACATATTTATGTTACAATCGAGGCTGGTGACCTAACATCAGTCCAGGCTTGGTCGCTGGAGATAACAGACATGGACCCAGGGCAGGCTTTCTCAAAACTACTAAAATACCAATAACAGACTTCAACTTTCATATAATTTGTCACACTTGTTCACACTGCCCTTCACGATTAATGACAAGTTTATGCAATTTAAATAATATTGTACACATAGGCCTATATATGTTCATGGTTAAAAGTGATTTGATAGAATCCGAGGATGTTCCTGCAGAACGAAACATGTCTTTCTGTTACTAATATTTTTTTTATTTTACAGGTACACCCAACTCTCGATTAACCGGGATAATGTAGGGTTAAGGCTTCCCGGATAAGTAAAATCGCGGTTAACCTGCAAAAAGTTAAAAATAGAACCTAATACGTTGCAGTAAAAGCAGCACTTAGCACAATTAATAAATGGGAAAATAAACAGCACTTTTCGTTGAAACTAATAAGGCAAAGAAAAATATTCAGACTACCTGAAAATAATCAGTCACAGTTTTCTGCTTTTATGCTGAGAAACGCTTTTTCTTTATTTTGCTTCTCAAGTTTTTCAAAACAAGTTTTTTGGTGATGAGAGCATCATCCTGGCCCTCCATGTACTCCAGCAATGATTCAACATTTGCCAAGGCATCCGTACGCCTAACTAGTTTGTTGTGCTTGTGCGATGCGAGCAGCAGTTTCTCTCTCCTCATCACTTTCACTTCCCGCTCCCTCCCTGCCCTTTACTTTGTCAACAACCTGTTCGTCTGTCAGCTCTTCGTAGCCTTGGTCGTTCTGGTCACAATCAAACCAAGGACGAAAATTGTCTTCGACAAATTCCTCTCCACCTGGGACAGTTTTAGGGCTTCAGTCACTGTACTAGCTGTATTGATTTCATCAAATCCGAGAAATCCATCATCTTCAGAAATATCTGTATTTCTGTAACTCCTCACACTCGTGAACTTTTAGTGTTTTTGATATTGCGGTTAAGCTGCAACGCAGTTGACCAAATTACGGTAAATTGAGAGTTGAGTGTATGTTGTATTCTCAGTACACAAAAGTCCCATTTAACCCAATCCTGATTAGCTGAACTTCCAAGTGAACCAAATCACTAAAAATCATGCTTGTATCATGCTTTACATGGAAGAACCAGAAAAGGACTTCTGAAAGATGTATTGCTGATCCTTTTCATCATACAGTACTGTAAAATTTTTTTTTTTTTTTGCTAGTTGCTTGACGTCGCACCGACACAGATAGGTCTTATGGCGACGATAGGACAGGGAAGGGCTAGGAGTTGGAAGGAAGCGGCCGTGGCCTTAATTAAGGTACAGCCCCAGCATTTGCCTGGTGTGAAAATGGGAAACCACGGAAAACCATTTTCAGGGCTGCCAACAGTGGGGTTCGAACCTACTATCTCCCGAATACTGGATACTGCCCGCACTTAAGCGACTGCAGCTATCGAGCTCGGTCTATAAAATATTAAAAGGGGAAAAAGACAAACTTTTATTTTAGTACACCAACAACAATGTAGGTACGTATTTGTTTTATTCTAACTGTTGTGTATATATTTTTAAAAAGTAAGTTCACTGTTGGTAAGGCCAGCTGTTTACAACGGTTCTAACGCTATAATGTGTTGACTGTACACAACATCCAGCCCAATGCACACTACAGTACAGGGTGCCGGTACACTCCATCTATGTTTAGCACGTGTACCATTCTGTACCCTGTCAAGGACAAGAGACACCTGCCAGCCAAGATTTGTAAAGTTCAGTACTGTTTTATACTTCATATTTAGCAAGTTAATACAGTAAAAATTATGCCTAGTTTTGTTAAACTATTTTGGTTTATCTGAATTTTCATTCAGTCCCATTAAATTTGGTGAAATTACATTTTGTGTTTTGTCAGACTGGAAAAATGTTCAAGTTATATTAAGTGAATGAATCATTTTCACCATTCCGCAATATGCAACATCTACAAACACCAGACAGAATTCTCATCTTTGAGTTTGCGGAGTGACATCCAACAAAGTTCATTGTAGGTATTTGGACCATTCAGGTGAGGTGAAATTTCACTGGCCTGGTTCTTTCTCAATACGCCGGACTGAGTGGCTTAGACTGTTGAGGCGCTGGCCTGCTCTGACCGCAACTTGGCAGGTTCAATCCTGGCTCAGTCCATTGGTATTTGGAGGTGCTCAAACACGTCAGCCTAGTGTCTGTAGATTTACTGGTACGTTAAAGAAATCATGCGGGACTAAATTCCACCATCTCGGCGTTCCCAAAACCATAAAAGTAGTAAGTGGGACATAACGCCAATAATATTACTAACCTCTGCAGAAACATGCAATTATGAATACATCATTCCACACACATGGTTGACATCAGGAAGGGCATCCGGTCATAAAACTAGACCAAATCTACCCTATGTGGCAGCCCCATTAAACTGGAAAGAAGACCAGGAAGAAGAGTGATTATCACTTAATGTCTCTATGCTACATACTTATATCTTCACTAGCAAATGTACCTGTGCTTCGTTACGGTATTCTACATTGTATACGGATTTCTACGTAAATTACTGTACTCACAGTAAGAAAGATTATATTAAATTGTGTCTGTTGGCATTATGCAAGAAACACCATGGGGAGATCCCCATATGTTGTTTCCGATGTAAGGTGTGTGTTGGGGAGTTTTGATGATAATGGCAGACCATGTTTCCTACAGCCATTCACAATCGAGTTGGGAAGATTCTACTATAACAGCAGGCTCACTTGCCTACTGCCATTCACGATCAAGATGGGGAGTTTTTGTTATAAAGACAAGCCACTTTTCCTAATGCCAGTCTCAGCGGAGTTGAGGAGATTTGATTATAATCTAGAAATACAGCTTTACCTAAAGTATAAGGGATCGAGATACGACAAAAGTCATAGGACAAAAGCTGTAGATATCTCCAAAATGAGCTGTGATTGTGCTATTTGTTTTATGATAAGTCTTACCATTTAGCCAGCAATCACCCTAAACAAAGGTCTGGACCAGCATTAAAAATTGCCTCCATATTTGGACATTTTTCGGGGACAAAAAGTTACACATTTGAACATCTTGAAATGTTTCCTCAAAGGAAAGTGGCCAGGTTTGGTATTGGCACTCTCATACATATGGAGAAATCAAGAAAGAAAGTAATACAGTTAAGAACGTTGACATAATTGGAGATAGGATAATAACACTGAGGACAGCTAGATAGGACAAATATGTAAATACCAAGTGGATGTATAGGAAAATGAAATGTTCCAAACTAGTAAACTCGTGTCCTCATCCCCAGGTGGTGCAGCTCTTTTCAGGCACACCCACATTGGAGGTGAGCAGCATGTACCATTTCAACCACATACCAGCCCTCCTGTCATTCTTAAATTTCTGGCAGTACCGGGGATCGAACCCCACATTGGAGGTGAGCAGCATGTACCATTTCAACCACATACCAGCCCTCCTGTCATTCTTAAATTTCTGGCAGTACCGGGGATCGAACCCGGGCCCCCGAGGACAGCTGCTAATAACACTAACTGATACGCTACGGAGGCGGACATGTCCCTCACTAAATTGTGATTATATGAATTACAGATTTAAGAAAGCAGTAACAGAGGAGAAATTTGGCTGAGGGATTCTTAGGTAATCAGATAAGATGACAACTTATAGTGTTATTACTTAAGCTTGTAAGAGGCAAGGCAGAGGCAAGAAAGAAAGCAGAAAACAGAAGTAGAAGAGAAATACAGTAAAAATTATACCAAATGCCAGAAAATACCTTACAGTGTGAAATAATGGGCTACATTCCACAGTACTGTTGAAATATTAACAGTCACCCTTAGTGCTATTCCCGCAGAATGTCAGCTTGACGCCTCCCTCGCCTTCTACCGAAGGAACACAATAAGTTTACAGAAATGATGATGAAAATGGCATTACGTTACATCCCTGCTAACAAGGAGCCAGAATTGTTGCCATGGTAACTTGCAGGTTCATTATCGGTCAGCGAGGGTGTCCACCATCCAACGCAGAGCGTGAAACCCGCAGAAAATAGTAATTTTCTCCATCATTGGAAGAGCAAGTGAAATTACGTAAATAACAAAAATTATTTAGAATGAACGGTTATTTCACACATACTCTACAAATTTTACAGAAAATCAAGTGTATGAGAAAATATCAAATAACTTGTTTCATCTATCTATAAACCCCCACTCTGTTCCATGATTTTTAAATCCCATGCATATGAAAACTTGCTCCTGGACGAGTATACTCAAAATATGAAGTTTGATAGAGATCTATCCCGCAGTTTCACCATGATGGTGGAACAGACACAAAAGCTACAAACCACTGATACGGTCTTGAATTGACCTAAAACGAATAAACATCTAAAAAAATTTGCAAAATAAAGTAAATAACAAACAGCGGACCCCTTAAAAAAAAATTATATAGATTATAGACTTATGCCTCTTTGCATTCAGTCTACAAGTCTCTGTGAATTTACAAAACGCTGCCACAATCCTCTGTTTGCAACTAGCTCTGTGGCCTCATTTAGTTCTATACCTCTCATCCTTAACCCGCGGTTACTCGCATGGTGAGCGCGGCGCTCACCTTCGTAGTATTTTGCTTCTTGTTGGAATGTTACAAGACCTCCACCTTTGAAAGTCCCTGTACCTTTGTAACAGATTGTTATGAAGGGGATGTGTCAGTCATTTTCATTATCTTTGAAAATAAACACCCGCAATTCATTATTAGGCACGGTAGTGTATGTTTGGTGAGCGGTGCACTCAGTAGCGAGGAACTGTGCTACTTACATTTCGCGCATTGTAATAAGTTAGGATTTGTTTTATGCTTGTGTTTAATATGAAATGTTTATACTGTGGCTGTTGTTAGACAATATTTACAAGTTATTGTGGCATCCGGTGATCAGATACTTTCGTGGTTGGGCGAAACGAAGGAGGAAAGGTCTTGAACATCGAGACTGATGGTAATGAAACAGATGAGGTTTACGAAAGTAATCATAACTCTGTTTCAGAGTGTCTGCAAGTTCTGGGGAAGGAGAGGAACTTTCGTTTATAGCAATCTCTGATATCAATGTACATAGCTTGTTTTACGGCTGGATGCCCTTCCTGACGCCATTCTCAGATGAGGAGTTAATAAAGATGAAATAAATGATGGTGAATAAAGTTGGCTATATAGGTGGAAGGAATCGGCTGTAGTCTATGAATAGAAACTGCCCAGACATTTGCCTGTAAGCGTAAACAGAAAACCATTCTCAGGACACCTAACGGTGGGGATCGAACTCGCGCATCTCCCGAATGTACAGCTTGCCTCCATAGCCACTCCACTCGGCCGTGTTCCTAAATAAATAACTATCTCAGATTGACGTATTAAGAATACCTGCATCATTATATGGGCATATTACAGCCTTTAAACCTAAAGGTGAGCGCTGCGATCACCAGCGAGTAACGGCGCACGTAAAGACCTAGCGAGTAATGCCGGGTTAAGTCATTAGAAACTGAGTTTAACCATTCAACGTCTTGGTCTTTCTCTATTTCTCGTACCTCCATGACTGAGTCTATTATTCTCCTGGGTTACCTATCCTCCTCCCTTTGCCTCACCAGACCCCCTCACCGAAGCTGGTTTATGCATAGAGCTTCATCAAAAGAGTTCATTCCTAACTTAGCCTTTATCTCCTCATTCAGAGTACCCTACTGCCACTTTCCACCTGCTTGCATGAGCATTCATTCTTGCTAATTTTATGTCAGTTACTTCTAACTTTTCAATAAGATATCCTGAGTCTACCCAGCTTTCACTCCCGTAAAGCAAAGTTGGTCTGAAAACAGACCGGTGTAAAAATAGTTTTGTCCAGGAGCTGATTTCCTTCTTACAGAATACTGCTGATCACAACTGCGAGCTCACTGCATGAACTTTACTGCACTTTGATTCAATATCCCTTACTGTACTACTATCCTGTGAGAACGCATGTCCTAATACTGTACTTGAAATTATCTACCTGTCCCAGCTCTGTATCCCCAATATGACATTCGATTCTTTTGGATTTCTTACCTAAACTAACCCCATGGCACTACAGCCCTGAAGGGCCTTGGCCTACCACGCAACCACTGCTCAACCCAAAGGCCAGCAAATTACGAGGTGATGCGTGGTCAGCATGAAGAATCCTCTCGACTGTTAATCTTGCCTTTCTAGACCATGACTGCCAGTCAGATAGCTCCTCAATTTTCTCACATAGGTTGAGTAGACCTTGAACCAGCAGTCAGATCCAGGTTTTTTAAAAAAAACCTGGCCAGGAATCAACCCCAGACACTCTGGGTAAGAGACATGCACACTACTCGAGTACGGAGCTGGCTGAACACACAACCGGGGAAACAGTTCATGGGATGGGCTAATTTCATGTAATGAAAAGTCTCTGAGTGCAGTGCAGAATATAACAGAATACTAAACTACAAGGACATTCCCTCAAATATTATCCATCAAGAGAAGTGTTGTCTTTCAACTACTTCCTCAGTCTTCTTCCCATCAAGATGTGGGAGCACAGCCTACTCTTTCCTCCATATGTCTTAATACTCAAAATCACAAATAAAATTATTATGCACGTTTTAACTGCCTCGGTTCCTAAGGATATATCATTATCATCCAGCAATATTCTACTCAAAATGTAGAAAGTATTGAGATGACTTCTTGAATACAAAGAGAGGGTCTCAAAGGCAAGACAGAACATTATGAAAATTAAAACATTCTAGTGGTAGTGATTCTTGGTTTAAGGAACAAAACTTAAAACATTCTCTACTGACTAGGAGACTTCGCCAACATATCTGCGCCACTTGATCCATTCCCACTACACATGCAGGCCATGGCAAGAACTTGCATCAGTTCAAATTGCAAGACACAACTCCAACCCAATTTCCAGAAAATGAAATTTAAATATTTCGCTTGCGGCACATTTCCACAAGGAATGTGCAATACCAACAAGCAAGCTCTCAACTTCATAAGCTTGTGGTTCATGGGTCAAATCTCACCTCCGTAGTGTTTTTGGAAGTTTGGTTTAATGTTCAGTCCATACATTATTTGAATTTCAAGCTCATTGAAGATACGCACAGTAATATGTATTTACCAATATTGGTTGACTAATGTGCATATTGTCATCTACTTCTCAGTGGAAAATCTGAAATAATGTTCTGAAAATACGAATACCTTATTGTCAAACATTGATTGTTTGAAGAACAATGTATGCCAGTTGTACCTGATGATTACGAGTTTGATAACACAAAGGAATAAGCTGTTTTGTTGTATGTTTGAGTACGGGATTGTGATCAAAGCATTTGCAAAATCTTTTTGACATGTTTCATCGATGTACTTGTCTTGTCATTTATAGAACGGTATATATCATTGTAAGAGTTGTGTTATGACTACGGATTACTACATGAAATTGTTAGTAAACTGATTAAGCGAGTCATTCAGAGAAAGAGATAGGGAATCTGCCACCTGGGCGACTGCCCTAAATGCAGATCAGTATTGATTGATTGATTGAAAGCCCCAAAACATCGGACTCCCAGATTACTACATGAATCCGGGTGGTGCTGAACATAAAAACAAGAGAAACATACGGCAAAGGGCACGTTTTTGCATCCACAAGCAGTATTTAAATCATGAGGAATACTGCGAGCCTGTAAAAAGTCCGACTCATTGGCTGAATGGTCAGCATACTGACCTTCGGTTCACAGGGTCCCGGGTTCAATTCGCGGCCGGGTCGGAGATATTAATCGCTTCTGATAAATTCTTCTGGCTCGGGGACTGGGTGTTTGTGTCCGTCCCAGCACTCTCCTCTTCATATTCACGCAACACACTACACTACCAACTACCACAGAAACACGCAATAGTGATTACAGCCCTCTATATAGGGTTGGCGACAGGAAGGGCATCCGGCCGTGAAACAGGACCAAATCCACAGGTGCAACCCAGTTCGCACCTGCAACACAACATGTGTGGAAAAAGCGGTAGGAATAGAAGAAAAAGAAGACTGCGGGCCTGTAAAAAACAGCAATAAACAAAAATGCAATGTAGGCAAGATCTGATCCCTGAATAATGAGCTCGCTTGTTGCACTGGGCATTCATGGTAAGAATGTGTTGCGTGCTCATGTGTAGCACTCTCAAAATATTCAAAATCTGTTTTCTCCTAAATGGGTGGGAGTTGCACCTCACAATTTGAACTGACAAAGTTCTTGCCATGGCCTGTACATTTATTGAAAATGGATCGAATCAATGGGGACATGTTGGCAAGGTCTCCTTATGAGAATAATTCTCACATGATTTGGGGCATCATGCTTTGCACACCACATCACAGCAACTAAAGATCTACGTCTGAATCTAATTTATTCACCTCTTCGAGATACTCACCTATTGAGCTGCTGCTTGCTCTCTACCATTTCCTTCCTAGTTGTGTATATTGTTGACTCCACACTGCATTCCAAATGAACCATTAAAAAAGACTATTATACTGCACAGTATCATGTTAAACAGAGTATAAGAAAATCTCCACTCTACATTTTCACTTAGAAAGAAGTTCAGATGTTCTATATCAATAAAAAAATTTAAAACGAAATGTCAGCTGAGCTTATACCCAAAGAAGGAAATTATTTCTGAAATTCTTTTCATTGCAGTTATGGCTTGAGTTTTTTTTATGGTGAAAAGCATAATATTTGTAATCAGAATTTTGTTTTAAATCGTAATTATTACTTCTCTTATGATGGAAAATGCAGAGAAAATGGTAACATTACAATTTACACATTTAATTTACATATATATGCTACAGCTAAAGTATAATAGCAGTAATGGTAAGTTCTCCTCTCACATAATTAGGAGAACTTTCTAAGTAGGTCTAGTTATGATACTACGAGTGCTGACCACTGAAAGAACTATTACAAACAAACAAAAAAATAAATGTTCACTGCCATGGTGCTTAATCATGTCAATATCATGAAAAAACAAGAGTTTAATAAAACCAATCCATATTTGAAGGCAACTACTTTTGTTCCTCCATATGGCTCTGGAAAATGTACCTAAATTCAAAATATACTTGCAGTTATTTTGAGTAATGTAGCATGTAAACAAACCTCAACTTCCTCCTTAAATTGCAACATATTAAGGGTAATAAATAATAATAATAACAATAATAATAATAATAATAATAATAATAATAATAATAATAATAATAATAATAATAATAATAATAATAACATGAGCTACATACATGAAAAACATCTACCAAAACAAAATTAAAACATTACAAGACAGTGGTTCAACCAGGGATGACATACGGAAGCAAAACTTTTTTAAAGTCCCTCTGAGAAACAGAACTGAAAAAAAAATCCTAAAAGTAGAGAGAAGATAGCTAGAACATGCACAAATAAAAGATATCAAAAAGATGGACAATGTTGGATAGTGCCAAATGAAGTGGTATACAGAGAAATGGAGCCCACCACAGATACTAGCCTATACGGAAGACGACCTCTTTTTTTTTTTTTTTTTTTTTTTTTTTTCCCTTATACAAGGGGACAACTCTGGAATCTGAAGCAACAAGTAGTAGGATACATACATAATCATTATACACAGTTATGCCTTGCAGAGTTCAGTTTGCAAGCCTCTGTGAATTTACTAAATGTCGCCACAATTCTCTATCTGCAACTAGTGCTGTGGCCTCATTTAGTTCTATACCTCTTATTTTTAAATCGTTAGAAACTGAGTCTAACCATCGTCGTCTTGGTCTCCCTCTACTTCTCTTACCCTCCATAACAGTCTATTTTTCTCCTAGGTAACCTATCCTCCATTTGCCTCACGTGACCTCACCACCGAACCTGGTTTATGCGTACAGCTTCATCCATCGAGTAGTAGGATGGATTAAGAAAATTAGGGAGAATATGGAAGAACTAGAAATAACTCTGGACAATTTACAAAACCATACCTGCCAACTATTAGAAATCAAAAACAGGAAGATTCTTTTCCATTCTTGGATTTCATCACGTACACTGCGCCGCGGTCTCGATGTAAAAAGGACAAGATATAAGGCATACATACAATAGTTACAGTTACAATGCGACTTGACCATTAAATTTAAAATCTTAAACCAAGAAAACATAAAAATGGTTACAAGAAATTGTACCTAATCATTCTCATTTATGATGCACACATACGAATAATATTTATATCACACCGACATACGGAATAAAATGCATAATGGTTTCCTTTATCGGACTGTAAAATTAACGGAAATTCAATTTTATACGCATCTCTGAACACTTCGAGATAACATTTATGTTTTGTGGCCAAAACTGTCACCGACACAACTCCCTGAAATACATTCAAGTCAATAAAATTATGAAGTAAGAATGAACTTTAATGCACTGAATTAAGCGAAACTACCACATACAAAACCGATGAATATGTCTCATACATTATTACGACTTTAACACAGGGAAAAGCACAGAACCACAAGAAAAAACACGTGGCCTACATCTCCCATGAAACTATGCACAGAACGATGTTAAACAGTGCACGAACCACACAATAAAAAACTCATTCCTTCGTCCTGATTAATTAACAGAGTCCGTGGCCTCTCTCACTTGTAGGACGATTGCCGTCTGGAATTCCCAGATGTAAGGCAAACACACTGCTATAGCGAGAGGGAAACACGATACACGAAGGCGGACGGACTATACACGCCAAATAAAGCATCAAATGAATACACCTGAAAATGACGTTACATAAATTACACAAGCACAGAAAAATTTATCCTAGGGCAGGGATGGCGAACCTATAACGTGTGCCACTAGGTGACACGGGAACACGCCTTCTATGGCACGTCAGACAATATGCTAACATATTTTAATGTTTTTAACATGTAATAAGTGTAAAATCTTGCAAGAAAGTATATTTCAACATTACGCTTTAATTTAAAAAAAGTCTTGACAATGTTTTGGCCAATTTCTTTACAAATTTTGTTAGGTTAAAACAAAAATATATCTTATTCCTAAATTTCACCTTTTTCAGTGATGTTTCCAAAGTAAAATCATGAAACATTCAGTCTAACATTTCTTTTTCTTTCTGCAATTTGATTTACATCGCACCGACATAGATTAGTTTTATGCTGACGATGGAGTAGGAAAGGGCTAGGAATGGGAAGGAAGCAACCCAGCATTTCCCTGGTGTGAAAATGGGAAACCACAGAAAACCATCTTTAGGGCTGCCGACAGTGGGGTTCGAACCCACTATCTCCCAGATGGAAGCTCACATCTGTGTGACCCTAACCACACGGCCAACTCGCCCAGTCAGTCTAATGGATTTATATGTAATGCAATCTAAAAGTGAAGTCAAATGAAGGGTTTTCATGATTTTAAGGGAAAATAAACAGTGGCACACTAGACAGTAAAATGTAATAAACAGGATCTTAACTGACATGCTAGTCAGAAGAGGTTTGCCATCCCTGTCCTAGGGAAAGATTATTGACCGTACTGGAGGTTATATTGTTAAAAAATAGGAAGAAGTAAAATTAAATTGGAAAACCGAAAGGCGAATTAAAAAACTGAAGAACTAAACAAAAATGCGATTGCTGCAGAGGGAGTTCTTGAGTACCACAATGCTGTTCATCATGGGAGCTACTAAACTAAATTATTTCCTGATTCTGAAATAGGGAAAAATATTCACTGTGCTCGTATAAAGCCTGAGGCCATTGTCAATAATGTACTTGGACCTCACTGTGTAGAAAGTGCCATTAAACAAGTCAAAGACGTATTATACATTGGTGTTTGTACGGATGGCAGCAATCGTGGGAATATAAAACTGTTTCCTGTGCTCATGCAGTATTTCGACTACAGGAATGGAGGGCTGCAAGAAAAGTTAATTGACCTGCACAGTGTTAGTAATGAAAAAGCTGCAGCAATCTCTTCAGTGGTGTTAAATGTCCTGCAACAAAATAGAATTTTGGAGAAGTGCATTGCTATTGGAGGAGATAACTGCAATACAAATTTTGGTGGCCTAACCTCAAATCTCAACTTAATGGAACCTTGATTGGAGTAGGCTGCCCAGCACACATGTTGCATAATTGTGTTCAACATGGAGTTGATTTACTGTCGATTGACGTTGAAAGCATTGTGTTAAAAGTGTTCAACTACTTTTCTACAGTCACCATAAGGAATGAAGAGCTAAAAACTTTTTGTGAATTTGTTGATGTGAATTACAAATCCCTATTGAAGCATACAAAGACTCGTTGGTTGTCACTTTTTCCAGCTGTTGAAAGGATGCTTGAACTGTATCCAGCACTTCGGTCTTATTTTCTATCTGTGGATAACCTGCCAATAATTTTGAACAAGTTTTTCACCAATAAGTTACATGAAATGTATTTAATACTTCGCCAGTCTTTAATGTCAGCCTTTCAAGAAAACATTCTTCATGTTGAAAAGGAGAATAATTCCATTATTGAAGTGAAACAGGCACTTGAAGAAACTGTTGGCATTTTACAAGCTTGTTTTTCAAATAATTTTGTTCCTACGAAAGTGAAAGAAATGACGAAAACTTTGAAGGAGGAAGGGTTGCAGGAAGACTGATTCCTTCATGAAAGAAGTCCATGATGTATATAAAGTATGCCTGGAGTACCTTGGAAAATGGTTACAACCACTTGAAGAATTCAGTACTTTTAAATGGATGACCTTAACTTCAGATTTCAACTGGACTGACCTTGAAGATGCTGTTAAATATCTTAGTGCTAAAGGTGTACACATTGATGATGTTAGATTATTTGACCAATTTGTAAATCTTCAAAAATATGTTACAGTGCTAAAGCAGAATGAAACTTTCTTGAAGGAACCAGTCCATAAAAAATGGGCTGGTTTTCTAAATAGTATCAATATTACATGTTCTTCCAAGCTACTGAAATTGGCAATGTATTTTGCAATTCCTGCACATAATGCCAACGTAGAAAGAATTTTTTCTTTAATAAATGCACAGTGGACCAAAGAAAGAAAAAGGTTAAGTGTTGACTCAGTGAAATGGTTGGTGTCAGTGAAATTTAACATGAAATACTTCACTTGTGACTAGTTTTATGACTATTTAAAAGACAATAAGGAGTTGCTCAATAAAATAAGCAGCTCTGATAAGTACAATCAACATGAATAAGGTGTCAGTGACATTCCTGCTTTCGAGACTTCACTTGTGGCCAAGCAATATGAATAAGGTACGCTAAATAAATGGTTTTAACAAAAAATTTAAGAAATTTTAATGATGTCTTGGTTTTGTCCTGCATTTTGAACTCAAAAGTCCTGCTTTTGAGCCGTTGTCATCTGGCAACCCTAATTTCAATAGGTTTAAAAATCAGATTCTGCCTCTCTGAAAACAGAATCTTTTTATAAACAGATTGCTCAACATCTACTGAAACTAGTGGTGAAAATTTAGCTTTTATTTTAAACTCTAAATTAGCACACTTTATTAGTTTTCCAATTTCTGGATTCTTTGATAAACTTTACTTCAGTCTGTATTATGTAAATCAATCCAACATGCTGTTCACAAACTCCACTGGGTCTCCTTGGACATTGTTGCTTCACGATAGCACTCAGCAGATTTGGATTCCTCAACAAAGCCTTTGCTTGCGCTGCAGCAGCAGATTCTTTATCATCTAAGCACAACAAAAACTATTTAATCTTGTTAAAATTCTCACTTAGAAAAATGGCACACAAAATCCATGTTCCCTAACTGGTTATAAAGGGAAACTTGGGCAATGGCAAGCATGTCATCTCTCTGTAACAGTGTATTCTATTGCGAGCCTTAATGAGCATCTTCTTGAGTTCGCATTTGAAGGAATTTGCTATTCAGCTCAGACTGCTTTGCATACCCTGTGTAACGTGTGAGCAACACATGTTACGTGATAGAAATTGGGATATAGAGGTTTCAACTGTCCAAATGCTGAGAACTTAAGTTGTGCCTCACCAGTAACAACTTGCCATATTTTCTTGTACAGTATTATTGAGGGCCAGAGCTTGCTGCAGCAGTCATTGAAACTCGGCACATTGCAAACAACATTGGCTCTCACAAGGACATTCAAAGACATTACAGCCAACATATAAATGCACTGGACATTCGATGTGAAAATATTTGTATAAAATAAAATTAAATACAGCGTGATCAGATATGCTTTACTCTAGCGCGAACGCCGTTTTTCCTATAAGCGAGTTCCTTGCTCATTCACAATGCATGCAAAGTGGATGATGCAGTATGCCACCACATGGTTTGCTCCCCGAACTTGGCCTTTGTTTTTGTATGCCCACACATCCCTGCTAGCTCACCATGTAAACGTGCCCAGTGTCAGTCTTATTTCAACTGTTCCCAAGTGTGTTCTTAATCCTGTAATGAGCCATAAGGGGTGTATTATGGCTCATACCTTTTGAACGGCACAGCATGTCTTCATGAACGATTCATGTGTGTTAAACCAGCTCATTTTCAAAGACGATTTCAAGAAAGATTCCTGGGCGTACATGTTCCCAGTCGTAAAACAGTTCACAATCTTAATAATGAACAAAAAAAAAAAGCAGCATAGGGTTCTCACCAAAGAAAAATTAGATGGGTCATAGTAGTCTTCAACAAGTGGGAATTCCATACGAGTCTGTGCAAAAAGTTACTGAATTATTGCACTTGAAGCTGTTCGAAGATGCAAAAAATCTGTGTATGGTGTGCCATCAGTGGTGAAAGAATCTTTGGATTTTTTTTTTAGAATATGGCTGATTCTGTTATGTATGTCAATACCACACTAACACCCTTTATCAGAGAAATAACTAAGCGGGAACATGATTTTCCATTTTTACAACAGGGCTCTACGACTGCTCACGCTGCGAACAATCCCAGGAATTTGTGGCCTCATCACCTCCACCCCTTCAGAATTTATCAGCCTGAGATGCAAGTTAGCTAAAGAATGGGGTGCTTTCTCCCGTGTGATCACGAACGTCCAGGGGATCAGATATGGCACTTGAAGAAGAATAAGACTATTATATCTGGGATAAATTTAAAAATGCTGAGCACTAGACAAACCCACACACCATACAAGACCTGAAACCATATTCATCAGGAAATTGCTAGGATTTTTCAGTATGAACTACAATGAGTGATGAATAATTTCTTATGTCAAAAACAGATCAGATGTAAGGCTTTTCAGGCGTTTGCTCTATTAACCAGCGTTTCGTCTCAGGTCTGACACTAGACTCATCAGAGTGGGATGTGTCGGACCCTACCCACTGACGCTGGGGTGTATGCAGGTGAACTTATCAGAAGCCCTTATAAGAGGCACAGTCTGATAACTGCATACGGGAGATAAATCTCCACAATGGAATTATTGCCCACCTAGCAATTCCAAATGGAAAATTCTAAATTCCCATGGAGGAATTAGATATTTTTCACCAATAGAGCACCAATATCTAATTCCTCCATGGGAATTTAGAATTTTCCATTCGAATAATTTCTTAACAAAGTGCCACAAATGAGTGGGAGAATGAAGGCATAATCTGATAAGTAATGAACTTAAAATTGTTTGTGTTACTGTTGTTTGGTTTATTTTTCTGCTACTGATATAGAACTGCATGCAGCAAATGAGCGTGCGTTAGCCCATAGTAAAAACAGTGTGCCGGAGGGAAGCAAGTCTGATAACCTTGTAGTATCGTATTACCTTTCTAACAGAAGTTCCCAGTTTAGGCTAGCTTCCAAATCAGCATTGTGAAGTAATGCTAAACTGGCATAGCAGCTAACATGTTAATGCATTTATTCTTACATGAATAGACTTCAATGTGGTAACTAATCACTCAATAGT
The DNA here is from genome assembly GCF_040414725.1 of Anabrus simplex. Classification (NCBI taxonomy): domain Eukaryota; kingdom Metazoa; phylum Arthropoda; class Insecta; order Orthoptera; family Tettigoniidae; genus Anabrus; species Anabrus simplex. Next base: position 654,191,839 of record NC_090265.1, on the reverse strand, counting down.
CATAATAAAATGCCCATTACATATACTTCCTAAGTACAATCTCCTTCTGAGAATTTGTGATCAATCACTAATATTAATCTCAATCAGATAGCAAGCTGATCTATTATCTATATATATATATAGGAACATATCCTGACTGACTCAATCATCATCACCGAGCCAAAACTAATGACATAAAGAAACAAAATTTTGAGGATACATTTATATTACAATGTAGGTGCTCGCTAAGGGAGAATTTTTGGATATTCCATCGCTAACAGGATGAAAAGGGGGGTGAATTTTTAAAATATCTATATCTCATAACTTTAAAAGTTTACAGATGTAAAATTTGGTATTTGGAATCTCCTTTAAACATAAAGTATTTTTTGTTTTTGGAAAATCCAATTAATGGGGATTAAACAGGAGTGACAAATGGGATGAATTATTAGAAAGACTATATCTACAGTATATCTCAGAAACGTAAAATGTTTACAGATGTAAAAATTGGTATTTGGAATCTCCTGTAAAAGTAAAGAAACATAGGTAATTTATTTTCGGAAACTCCACTCAAGGGGAACTAAAAAGGGAGTGAAATTTTAAAATGAGCATGTCTACAGCATATCTCAAAAACGTAACATGTTACAGAAGTGAAAATTTGTATTTTTTTTATCTCTATTAAAAATAAAGAACTTTTTTGTTTTCAGAAAAAAACAATTCAGTGGGAGGTAAAAATTACTGAAAACGGGGTTGAATTCTTTTTATTAGGATACTGATATCTCAAAAACTGAAGACATTACCAATGTGAAATTTGGTATTTGGAATCTTCTTTAAAAATAAAGAAATACGTATGTTTTGTTTTCAGAACTCCACTTAAGGAGGGGGGGGGGAGAGGGGAGGGTTGAAAAATTAGTTGAATTATTTATATGAAGATACCATTATCTCAAAAACTAAAGATGTTGCAGACGTGAAAATTGGTATTTGGAATCTGCTTTAAAAGTAAAGAAACATGTATTCCCTTGATTTTGGAAAATCCAATGATGGAAAGGGGGGGAGGGGGTGAAAGAATTGAAAAATAAATAGAATTAATTGTATGAGGATACTTACATCTAACAAAAACTGAAGTTGTTTTCGTTTTTCTTTCTTTACGTCGCACAGACACAGATAGGTCTTATGGCGATAATGGGATAGGAAAGGCCTAGGAATGGGAAGGAAGCTGCCGTGGCCTTCATTAAGGTACAGCCTGGTGTGAAAATGGGAAACCACTAAAAAACACCTTCAGGGCTGCCGACAGTGGGGTTCGAACCCACTATCTCCCAGATGCAAGCTCACAGCTGCGCAGCCTTAACTGTAGGGCCAACTCACCCGGTAACTAAACTTGTTACAGACATGGAAATTGGTATTTGGATCTCCTTTAAAAACAAAGAAAAATGCATTTTGGGGGGAAAAACATCTTGGGGGTGGGGGTGAAAAGTAGCTGAAATCCTTTTGACACATATCTCAAAAACTGAAGATGTTACAGTCATGACAACTGGTATTTAGAAGATCCTTTACTAATAAAGAAACAAGTTTTTTCTGGAAAAATTCACTTAAGGGGAGGAATGTGAAAGGAAGTGAAAAAAGTGAATTCCTTTAATGAGGATACTTATATCTCAAAACTGAAGGTAACAGATGTGAACATTGGCATTTGGAATCTCCTTTAAACATAAAGAAATACCTTCTTTTTTTCAAGGGGGTAGGGGATAAATTTAATGGCAGTGGGGTGAAAAAGGAGTTCAGACCAATTGATTTTACTGTTCATAATGTACTTGATTCTGATCATAAACCAATCATTTTATAGTGCTATTAAAACAATGTGCGTGTTCTGACAGTTCGCAGCACGTGGCGCCGAACAAAGGAGTGGGAGCGCTGTGTTGCCACATGATCCGGCAGGAGTTACTACATCACAGTTAACATCTCTCGTTCTGCGCTAGGCTCTGTGGAAAATAATATCAATTAACGGCGATCATGAAAGAGTTAGAAAAACGTTAAATATCGTTGCTATTATTCCAAGATGGCTCAGCAGTAATTTTATCAGCTCAAATATCGTAAGACAAACTCCTCATTCCCCTTCCTCATAGGCTTTAACCAGTCGGGTTTTGCCCGGTGTTGATAACCTGTCATGTGATGGTCCAATTACATCCACTCCCTCTCTTTCCCCTTCACCTTCTTCCCAAAGCTCCTTTTCTTTCTTTTCTTTTTCTTTCCCTATTCTAATTATTGTAGCTTGAGAAATTTTAAAGCTGCTGCTGTTCTTTCTACAACTTTGTTAACGTCTATCAGTGGGCCTCCATTTTTCCCTTCAGCCTCAAAATATTCCCGTAAGGCACATACCATATCGCGAGCTTGACCACGAATAGCGAAGCCATGCCTCCCCATTACGCTCGCCTTTTTTCTAGGCGAATGAATTCTAGGTCGCCCTCGTTGTTTAGCGGCGCTCTGAACGGATTGCAACATTTTGAGTTCAGTAAATGAGACGGTGTTAAAATTACACTATACTACACAATACTATAATTTACACTACACTAGAATGCCAGCCTCGATAATGATACACTTATTAACACGAACACAATAGCACTATAATATTTAGTTGATTTAAAAAACACACTATACAGACAATGAAATCTCTCAAAGTAGACATTGTTAGCCCAGCCACATGTGCTACGGTATACTATATTGGCAACGTGGAACTCGGACCGACCGCCTCAGGAAGCTTTCAGACAGCGGGGATAGGAAAAGGGAGAGTGCATGCCGAGCTGGGATTGGCTGAAACGGGAGGCGTGTACTGGTTGCCATAGTAACTGCCACCTCCTACTACCACGCTGAGAGCTGTCAGAACACGCACATTGTTTTAATAGCACTATAATCATTCCTAGGTTTGTTTTCAAAAGCCATCTTTTCCTTTAGAGAACTTAAAGTTGGATTACAGTAGATTCTCCTGGCATATAAATAAAAATTTAAACACATATGAAATAAACAATAGGAATGATATTGACCGTGCAATTGTTCACCTCTATAATAAGGTCAATAATGTAAGGAAGTATATCATTTGTATCACCAAAAATCCTGCGCACTTGTTTACGTGCGACAATGGTGCTGATCACATTGTCAGCAATGACAATGGCAGCAGATGTAATTTACAGCCAAGTAGCGGTCTTGCGTCTTGCATCTTGCTGCGGAATCCAGAACATCAATATTAATGAAAATCCACAGCCTATTTCCAGTCATTCAACCAGGTCAGGAATGGTATGAATGAAGCAGCGAGCGAGGATAAGAAATGTGCCTGCTGCCGAAAACTGTCACACGCCTCTGGGGCAATGATAAATGAATGACAGATGAAATGAAATGTTAATGGAGTGTGTTGCTGGAATGAAGGATGACAGGGAAAACCAGAGTACCCGGAGAAAAACCTGTCTTGCCTCCGATTTGTCCAGCTCAAATCTCACATGGGAGTGACCGGGATTTGAACCGCAGTACCCAGCAGTGAGAGGCCGGTGTGCTGCCACCTGAGCCACTGGAGGCTTTCAATATTATTATTATTAATAATAATAATGATAATAATAATAATAATAATAATAATAACAACAACAATCATTATCATCATCCCACTCCAGTCGCCTGGGTGTGGTTAATAATAATAATAATAATAATAATAATAATAATAATAATAATAATAATAATAACCTAAATTCAACTAATATCACCCAACCTAATAATAATAAATAATAATAATGTTCTGGTCCGTCGTCAAAATTTGTAGACCGTGCTGAAAAAGGGACCTGGCCGGGTAATGACTAGAAATTCAGTCCGGCCGCAGGTTCAGTACCGCCAAGGCACCCAAGACGACACTACACCGGATCTCCTCAAGGATTTGATCCATATTTAAAATGCTTATAGGGAAAAATGGCAAAGATTTAGGGACCCAACTGACCGGGCGGAATACCTGGAGCCAGCCCGGGGAGTATGAAATCGATTGCTGGAAAGAAAGATTGAAAAATGGGAGGAACTTTGCCGTCAGATCGCGAATTTTGGCGGATTATATATAAAATGTTAAGCATTCAATTATAAATTTCAGCATTAAAATAGATCACATTTTTAGGAAGGTGAAAACTGATGTAAAATGATACGGTATCCAAAGTATATGAGAGGACAGATCCTTCCTTTTATGCTTGCCAGGGACCCACCAACCTGCCCCTAAAATCATTCTTTACTATATAGAAAAATGAAATCAGATACTACAACAATCTGTGAAGTGCAGCAATTTCCTGTGTTGATATTGGCTACAGGGCAGTTACTTTTGCTTCAGATACAACTTGCATCATATCTCGTCCACTGCTACCCTATTCCATGAAAATGAAACCGCAGAATTCAAAAGTGACCTGTTACAATATGTGATGGTTGTAGTTACACTCAATGGGACCTAAGGAAATTAAGCACCATTGTACAGCATGCAAGAAAAACCTACAACTTAAAATCAGTGGAACTCAATTTTTAATTACCAAACACCCTTTGCTTGCCCCCAGCCCAACGGTCTTGTCACTAGCCATACCTAGTCAATCCAGACCAATGGTCTTGTCAGTAACCAGGTACTGACAGAGGATACTAGAGGCCTGTGGACCACTTTGCGGCTCTAACCAGGAGACATTTCCCCCAGCCCAATAGTTTTGAAATAGCCAGACCAAACTAATCTAGACCAATGATCTTGTCACTAACCAGACCTTATCAGTCCTGACCAATAGTCGCGTCACAACCCAATTCTTCGTCACTAGCCTGACCTAAGTTCATAAGTTGGCACCCATGGGTAGTACGCTGTGATGCTGTGTGAGCTGCACCATGTTGTATTCTTAACCTCTCTTTTGCAAACTAGTTGGTAAAGATTTACAGTCTCATCCTAATCTGCTACACACCATAATTTTAAGTGGGTTACAACTCTACACACCACCAATAATAATCATCTGGTTCTCTTGAGAACAGCTCCCGCTGACAGAATCTACTGTAAAGTAATCCAACATAGCCTTCTACAGGCTGTCTCAATTTAATTTAAGGAAATATTGACTAATAATTTTTAGTAAAAAAGGCATATAGGCCTATGTCACTGCTAACAATATCACATTTACCACCCTTTCATTAATTTATCAATCGCCTTCACATTGTTGATTAAAAAATCAAACTAGGGGGCGCAGGGTTAAATTCTAGGGACACCGACACACAGGTCATCATTCATGGACAGATTCCGACTGGTTGGCTGAATGGTCAGCGTACTGGCCTTCGGTTCAGAGGGTCCCGGGTTCGATTCCTGGCTGGGTCGGGGATTTTAACCTTCATTGGTTAATTCCAATGGCTCGGGGGCTGGGTATTTATGCTGTCCCCAACATCCCTGCAACTCGCACACCACACACAACACTATCCTCCACCACAATAACTAGCAGTTACCTACACATGGCAGATACTGCCCACCCTCTTCGGAGGGTCTGCCTTACAAGGGCTGTGCTCGGCTAGAAACAGACACACGAAATTTTTAAAAATCGACAGATTATGCATCGTTCAGGTGTGGCCGTTTGTATACATTTCAATACCACCATTATTCGAGATGGGTAGCCAGTGGTCGAGATGCCACTGGCCTCCACAGACTGATCGGTACATAAATGTACTCAACAAAGTACTGGGCGAAGCTACAGAGAAGAGCACTCACGGTTTAGTAACATTAGCGACCGCTAGGTGGCGCACGCCAGTTCACTGTCGCACTAGCAGCGCTGAGAGGGAGCGCAGAGAGGAACGACAATGCTGCCAACTGTTGGTTGGGGTTACTTTCATTCCTTATAGCTGTCTTCTTGTTGATTAGCAATGGCTGTTTGTACTGGGTGTGACATTAAGGTGAATACGTTTTCGGTTGATTTTAAGGAGAATCAAGACAATTTAATTCTCTTCCTTGAAGGACATAGCTTGATTAGTACTACTAGGAATTGCGGCAAGTGCGGTCATAGTGTAAAATTGACTACACTTAAAAATAAGAAGATTTTTTTTGCGTGCTGTCGTCGTGTTGAAGGCGGGAAACAGTGCGGCTGGAAAGAGAGTGCTAGGAAGAACACTTTCTTTGCCGGCTCAAGACTTCCATTATTTGACATCGCACTCTTTTGTGTACTGTGGTGTAATTTGCCGAAACCTATTACTGCGTTCGTAAAGCAGGAATTAGGTTTCGCACCAAGTACTATTGTTGATTGGTGCAGTTTCTGTCGGGAGGTGTGTATTAATTGGGTACACACCAAGAAGAAGAAAATCGGTGGTCCAGGCATTTTCGTCGAAATTGACGAGAGTAAGTTCGGCAAGTCTAAATACCACAGAGGGCGGCATACTGAGGGACAGTGGGTGTTTGGTGGTGTCGAACGGGGCAATTGTAAAAACTTTTTTGTTGTGCCGGTTGAAAGACGTGATAAGCATACCTTACTGGCTGTCATTCAGGAATGGGTTTTGCCCGGAACTATCATCATCAGTGACTGTTGGAAGGCATACGATTGCCTGGAGGATGAAGGTTTCCTTCATTTACAAGTGAACCATTCGGTTCAGTTTATAGACAGTGGTCGAAGCGGGCGTGTGAACAGGCGGAATAGAAGGGTTATGCCTAATGATAGGCCACCTGTTCACACGCAAAACATTGAAAATAGGTGGTGCCATATGAAGCACGGGAGTTTCTCCGTTCCAGGGTTTGGAAGGAAGAAGGCCCACTTTGTCGGGTATCTGGCCGAGTTTCTCTTCAAAGCGAACTTTCCATTACACATTCGTGTACACGAGTTTTTTAAGGCCGCTGGTGAACTATACCCTCCTCTCCATTAAGTCAAGTGTATGTTTGTTTGAATTACGTTTTTTTAATTATTAATAAATTTTGTAGTATTCCTTGCATTTTAACTATTCATTGAGTAAAGCAAAGGGGGACTCTGGGCCTAAGCCCCCCGGTACGATTATTTGAGGAAAAGTGAGGTTATCGTGAAGTATTACTTGCATTTCAAATATTCACTCGGTAAAGAAAGCATAGGGGGTCTGGGGGCCTAAGCCCCCAGGTACGAGGATTTGAGGAAAAGTGATGTTATCGTGAAGTATTACCTACATTTGAAATATGCATTCGGTAAAGCAAAGGGGGTCTGGGGGCCTAAGCCCCCAGGTAGGAGGATTTGTGGAAAAGTGAGGTTATTGTGAAGTATTTCTTGCATTTTAGAACCTCTGAATGACTTTTTTTCTTGCCGTGCGGACAGTATGCGCCGCGGCCATAGTTAAGAGCCTCTTGAAGGGAGTGTGGCTCCCGAAGGGAGTGTGGCTCCCGAAGGGAGCCACTGTTCTCATGACAGAGCTTGGCCTGAATTTAAAATGATAGGTTACAGTTACTAAATTACATTTTTTTCTTGCCGTGCGGACAGTATGCGCCGCGGCCATAGTTAAGAGCCTCTCGAAGGGAGTGTGGCTCCCGAAGGGAGCCACTGTTCTCATGACAGAGATTGGCCTCGAGGTGCAAAAATACCTTAAAGCTAATAAAATAATGATCTTTATATTTCGCACCGAGGCCATTTCAAACTTCCCTGGCCGCTTCGTAGTTTTTTTTTCTGCAACGGTTGGTAACAAATTCTCGGCCTCATGCTAGGTGTCACTGACGTCATCCTCTTACTTACGTGAACCAATCACCGTTAGAAGTGGTTAGAAGCAATGGAGTATGGCGTCTGAAACAGTATTTCTTATTATAAAAGTAAATATACTTCTAGGGGCGGGTGGGTTGGTCTCTGGCAAGCGTATTGAACACATCTCTCTTCCTCGATCATTATAAGGTAAAATTGGAATCATTTCAAGTAACATTCTATGTAATAATCGTTGAGTGCCCTTCTCTGTATTTTTACCACTACTTCATTAAAGGGCTGCAGGATGTGAAAACCAGCCAAAATACAGTAAAAGTTTACCATTTCACATAATATGCGGATGAAGGCGAACTCTTACCCAGTGGCGCTTATCTTCCTGTTTAACTTCCTTCTCTCACGATTGCTTTTTTCGGGATCAAAATTTTCCATAAACTTCATGTTCTGGCCTCTTCTCGTCTTTTCCATTTTGCTGCGTCCTGAAATAAATATCGATCATAACACTGGGCATTGCATTCATTGTACAGTAATTTCAAATAATACCCAATTAACGGCAAGAATTTCCTATGTCCTAAGCGAAACAATAACTTGCCTTAATCACACCTGAAACACGACAATACGATATACAGGTCCGTCGTACAATCACTCAATCTTGCACACAGGCACACACCTTGTTGATAGCCGCTCTCTCTGTATCGCTCTGTGTACCTGTCACCGCCGTCTCGATCCTCCTATACTGCCTGCTCTATGCGAGCCTTTTTGCGACTACGCTGCGAGAAAATTTCTCCGTTAGATGGCAGACATAGACGCACAATGGTCTAAACTTATTCTAATGATGACAGCCTACAAAACACCATGCAGTATGGTCATATGTTCACTGAAGCTCGTAAAATGCATCAGTAATATTAAATATCGGCAATATTACCTGCACGAAGTCGCAGTTGGCCTCTTCATGCACAATTTAAAGATTTTCCTGGACGAAGGCTTGGAGTGGTACCGTACTTTTTGTGTTCTTGCCAACGCAATATCAAATAATAGAGGTCTTACGAACTTGGTTAGGATAATATCACTAACATTTTGCTGATGTTCTTTGACCTCACACTGTAACAAAACACATTCTGAAAGATTTTTAATATTTGTTTTACGTTGCACCGATACAGATTTGTCTTATGGCGATGATGGGATAGTAAAGGCCTAGGAATGGGAAGGAAGCGGCCGTGGCCTTAATAAAGGTACAGCCCAGAATTTGCCAGGTGTGAAAATGGGAAACCACGGAAAACCAACTTCAGGGCTGCCGACCGTGGGGTTCGAAACCACTATCTCCCGGATGCAAGCTCATAGCTGCGCACTCCTAACCGCACGGCCAACTCGCTCGGTATTCTGAAAGGGAAGACGTCGCAAGTCCTCGTATTACGCTCATACGCTTGAAGGACTTCGACAATAGGGCACATCAGTTTAAACGAACTCCTGGAGATGCTTCACCAGAGCAACAAAACTAGGTTTTGGGTATCGAATTCCTCCTCTGTCCTGATGTATAATAAGTTCCATTTAGAGGTGTCGAAGCTCTAGGCAGTGAGATGTTGCCGACACAAATGTCACACTCCATCCTCTCTTCAACAACAAGAACCTAGTACCCGCAAGCTAGGATTTGATTTCCTGTTTCTAGTTTGATTGGAATATTATCGTCTGGATATCTGAGGTTGTCCAAAATGTCTAAACATGAAGGCGTTTAGTGATTGTCCGTCACAATTTTTATCGCAAGGAATCCACTATCCTCCACGGCTTTAATCACCTTCTGGAAAAAAATCCGCAGCCTCTTTCCAGTCATTCGACCGGGCCAGGAATGGAATGAACGAAGCCCCCATCTAGCAGGGAGGATAGGAATTGTGCCGGCTGGCGAAGCCTGTCGCACCCCTCCGGGGCAATGATTAATGAATGACAGATGAAATGAAATGAAATGATATTCGAGAGTGTTTCTGGAATTAAATATCGCAGAGAAAATCGGAGTATCCGGAGAAAAACCTGTCCCGCCTCCGCTTTGTCCAGCACAAATCTCACATGGAATGACCGGGATTTGAACCACAGAACGCAGCGGTGAGAGGCCGGCGTCTACCGCCTGAGCCGCGGAGGCTCCATCAAAATTCTGAAATAAGGTGTAAAGGCACAGATGCGAGAGTAATCTGAGGATATCCAATTACTTCCTTCATTAGGTCCTTGCCTAGGTAAAGCCGACAGCCGCTTTTCTCTCAATTCTCTTCTAGACTGTATTTCATGGAGTCGTATATTTTCTGGCTGCGAACAACCTTGCTGAGATTGGCAACATGGTATACAACAGTTGAATATTTCGGGGAAAGAATCTGAAGTTTCAGTTCTACGAAAAATGTACCTTGCACGAACGGAAAGAAACAAATACCAACACAGTAAAATCACTTTTGAAATATCTATAAACATAACATGATTAATTCATTTCACAGTTCTATTCAAAATATATCTTGTACGAACGAAAGTGACCAGACACGTTTACTCATTGTACAAAATGACTCAGGTTTTCACACACATTCATGCACCAATAATACAGTGCTACAACCACACTGACAGCGAGGATTGTGCGTCTACTGCTGCACTCTTACGGCGATTTGGAGAACTATTGGTAGTCGCGCCTTCCTGTGTTAAACTAGTGGCATAGAGCAGGCAGTATAAAAGGATCGAGACGGCGGTGGTACCTGTGTACCAAAGAGAATATGTAAGAGTTGGCACTCTTTTTCTACTTCTTCTTCTTCTTCGTTTGTTGTTGAACATCGTCGTAAGCGTTGCCTACTGTATTTGGCGTTGCCTACGTTATAATACAAGGCCTGGAAATAGAGCCCGTGAAACGCTATGGAAGTGGTTACACTGAAGTTCAATGCCGGGCCGCTAGGATCGCTATCTTGCCCCCTGTCTACCAGGCTCGCGCCTTTCAACGTGTTCATTAACTGAGTTGGTTGTGAATGTATTATGTATTTGCCTGATGTTAAGCATTCGCAGTTCCAGTCATGGTTTATTCACGAGAAATTAAAGGTAGTGGAATTTCGTTTCACAAGTTTCCAGTGAATGTTCGAAACATTATACAGAGGAAGTATTACGCATGAGATACGACTTCAAGCTGATATTAGGCCTCTGTTCCTAAGTTTTGATCCGCGTTACGTCATAAGAATCGGACAATCCCAAAATTTGTCACTGGACTTTTTTTAAATTATGCTACCGTGATCGGCGATCATTTGAGAGCCATCTTCAAACTCAGAAATCTTAAATTAGGAAACCAACGAGGAAAATAATTTGCCCAACAAATTTCACGAAAATGAATGTAGCAAGAGCTAAAAATATTGTATTCTCCCCTGAAACAATCTCTGGTTTGTAAAGTATGGAGGTGGTTTTGTCCCGAGAGCATAAAATACAGTTTAAAATAAGCCATTTGTTTTATGGAGCATTTTATTAAATTGTTCAATGCGCATAACGTCTGCAACACCTCACATGGGACATATTCAGGAACGAGAACAAATGAGCATCTTTTAACCGGGCGAGTTGGTCGTACGGTTAGGAGCGCGCGGCTATGAGCTTGCATCCGAGAGATAGTGGGTTCGAATCCCACTGTCGGCAGCCCTGAAGATGGTTTTCCGCGGTTTCCCATTTTCACACCAGGCAAATGCTGGGGCTGTACCTTAATTAAGGCCACGGCCGCTTCCTTCCCACTCCTAGCCCTTCCCTGTTCCATCGTCGTCACAAGACCTATCTGTGTCGGTACGACGTAAAGCAACTAGCAAAAAAAAAAGTTTCCGTCCAACTCCTAGGCCTTTCCTATCCCATCGTCGCCATAATACCTATCTGTGTCGGTGTGATGTAAAGTCACTAGCAAAAAAAAACACCTTTTAGTACTGAAGATGAACTCCTCAGTTGGTTAATTAATGATTTCCTGTCTCATATTAAGAAACTTAAAAGGCATTCGGAGAAAGTAAAAAGGAATCAAGAGAGAAATATATCAGGCATAGATCTTGACTACCCAGTCCACAGTGGCCAGCATAAAATACCTCATAAGTATACATCTGCATTATGATTTTTTTTTTGCTACTTGTTTTACGTCCCACCGACACAGATAGGTCTTATGGCGACGATGGGATAGGATAGGCCTAGGAATGGGAAGGAAGCGGCCGTGGCCTTAATTAATGTACAGCCCCAGTATTTGCCTGGTGTGAAAATGGGAAAACACGGAAAACCATCTTCAGGGCTGCCGGGAACCTAATAAGCTATGGCATCGAGCTCTTCTTCAGCTACCTAAGACGCCAAGAGGAATACAATGACATTATGGTTCATGTGGCAAAAGAAAAAAGCAGACTGTAAAGGCTGTTTAGAACATATCTGTTCTCCAGCTACTCAAAGTCCAACATTGTGTCTTATTCGTTTTCAAGATCGAGGAGCCCTCAGATACCGAAAATCGTCTGTGGCACTTCTGCAGTGAACGATGGAATTTGTCACTTCCGCTACGCAGTATTTGTCCCGAAGAGAGTTACTAAAAAGTGTACGTTTATTTTTTCGAAAGACATGTTCAACAGTGAAATTAAGTGTGGGAAGTATAAAGGCGACAAACCACCTCTTTTTCTACAATGAAAATTTCTGATACCACTGTTAGACAACATTGCTTTGAGCCACTCAAGTAGAAGAGAGAAAGTTTTGAAACTTGATAAAAAGCCCCTCAGAAGGAAAGTTTTGAAACTTCAGTGACATATCCAAGCCAATGCAGCACCGCTCTATAAATACAGTACTGTCGATACTCGCAAAAACATTCAGCTCTTTTTATTTAGGATGTAATTTACTTATTGACATATACGGCCATGCGAATACAAGAGGGCGAGAACGCGATCCTAGCGGCTGAATGGTGAACTAGGAAGCAACCCGTTTCCACGAGTGCATTTCAAGGCCTTGTATTATAGCGTAGGCAACGGTCGTAAGACGCTACGTCCAGTCCACTGCCTGCTCGATCTGCATCCGATGGCTGCTTAAACTGCCTGTTCATTCCATACTCAAACGTGTAACACGCCTTACAAACAATCTGCCGCCAGATGGCAGCACCAAACGTACCCATTTACCGCGTGAATACAACTAGATAAGCATACCAGCAAAATTTAAAATCTGAAAGTAAGAGAAATATTAAAGAATTTTACGTATAAAGTGGTGCTCTAGAGAGTTATAGCTTCAGCACTTTTCGAGAAAGAGGTTTCGACGAACAAGAAAACCTGGAAACTTTGTCTGTATGGTACTTCCCTGCATTACTAAGTAGAGGTTTCACGACTTTGGCCACCACAGTTTCTGACACAAGTTCCTGGTGCTTATTGTTACTAAAACACTTTAAAAACTTACATTGGCACAAAGAAGGTAGAACATAGTTTTTTATAGTCTGGAGCAAACTTGCAGATTTCTTGCAGTACGGTAGAGCCGCCTCAACAAATTTCTGAAGCCTCATAATTAGGCCAATAAATCGTTGCTAGGGCTAGCGCAGCTATCAATGGGGATGAATTAAATGAGATAGAAACGTTATTCAAGCACGTGCTGCATTCTGTTTTTCTTCGATTACACGCACTAAATAACCACACACTAATCCCTGGTAACCAGTTTCCGAAGTGACACACACTGACACAGGGGGCTCACGAAAATCTTCCAGTAAATCAAGAACATACTCAGGGAATAATAATAATAGACGGCCTATTAGGCGACTTGCATATCTGTGAAGATGAAAGCCCTACCTAGGATGATTTCTAATGCTGAAGATGCCACACACACCCCAGCCCCCGAGCCACTGGAATTAACCAATTAACTAAATAGGCCCTAATTGCGTAAATAATAATAGTAATAAAAAGAGCAGTATACTGACACGATTTTATACTGCTAGCAAAAGACTCCAGGGTTGGCTTTTCCCTCGGACTCAGCGAAGGATCCCACCTCTACCGCCTCAAGGGCAGTGTCCTGGAGCTTCAGACTCTGGGTCGGGGGGATGAAACTGGGGAGAATGACCAGTACCTCGCCCAGGCGGCCTCACCTGCTATGCTGAATAGGGGCCTTGGAAGATATAGACAAGGAAGGGTGAAGGAAGCTCCCGGCATTTGCCTGGAGGAGAAGTGGGAAACCACGGAAAACCACTTCCAGTATGGCTGAGGTGGGAATCGAACCCACCTCTACTCAGTTGACCTCCCTGGGCTGAGTGGACTCCGTTCCAGCCCTCGTACCACTTTTCAAATTTCGTAGCAGAGTCGGGAATTGAACCCGGGCCTCCGGCGTTAGCAGCTAATCACACTAACCACTACACCACAGAGGCGGACAATGGAATCTATGACAGCATATTATTCTGTTTTGTACCTTCACATTAACAGTACAGTGTTCCCAGATATTATATTACTTAGTATGTAATACTTCAAACCTTACGCTTACCATTTTCTGCAATGGTGTTTGAAGAGCTCTTGTTAGACGTCTCTGTGCTTGAATCCCTTCTCTTAATCATCGCTGAAATTAGCGGTTGTTTATAAGCTGGATAATCAGGGAAAGGGCTGGGTACAGATCCTGTTTTTAATTTTCGCGTTTTGCTGGTCACTTTGAAATCGTCATTTACGAAATGTAGACTGCAAACCACGGAATAATCAGAAGGAATCCATTTACTTCCCTTGCTGTTTCCTTCCCTGGATGTAATACTTAACCACTTTCGACGCAATTGTGTACTTGAAGGTATATCATGGAATGAAATATCACGGCATTCTGATTTCCCTTTCTTTGATTTGCAGGAAGGCACGCAGCAGTACACTATTTTCACTGAAAACAAGTACAGTCTATCCTATTTCCCGCTATTTCATTCCGACAGGTCTGGAGCCGGTTGGTGCTGCCACCTGCTGTGGGTATTTGTAAACGGAGTGTTTCATTTAGTGCCATGTTAAAATGTTGCAATGAGCAGGCAGTATAAGCAGCCATCGGATGCAGATCGAGCAGGCAGTGGTCCAGTCACTGGTTTGCGGGTTAATTAATGTCTGGGAGAGGTGCCAATATTAGAAGAAATTAGTACACTACGAGAGAGTAGGGTTAGCTATGTAATGAAGCTAATTACAGCAGGTAATGATGAAACTTTATTTAGGCTAAACTAACAGGGCATAACACAAAAACACTGGGACACAGGGTTCTAATTCTTCACGTCTGTGTGGTCTGTCACGACGTCTTACTACAAATAAACAAGACAGGACCACAAATAGCGGTTGGGATGTGAAAGTCCGTACCAAGAGGAAAGGAAAAGGTTACAACTGGATGTTACAGGTAACTAAAAAATAGAGTATTAAGTCTACAACGCGAAAAGTTGGTTGAAACACTAAACACGAAACATTTAACGCCAGTTGGTAACGGCGTTAAGAAGCTTAGCTATAAATTCGCGACGTTGATGTTCATATGTCTGACACTGAGAAAAGATGTGTTTTACAGTACCTACTGCCCGTCCGCATGGACATAAGTTACTTTCGATAAGATTAAGGCGATAGAGATGTGCAGGCGTACAGACATGATTTAGACGGAGCCGTATGATTGTAGTAATATGACGCCGAGTGTAGTTACCAAATGCGAACCACGGTTTATTAGGAATGTCAGGCATAAGCGTGAATAAGTGCTTCCCTTTCAACTGAGAAGTTCGGCGCCATTCTGCACTCCACTGATCGTGGATGAAGTGACGACAGTGTTCCCATAAGTCTGTGTGTGGAACTGCGATGTAGTAGTCTAATCCGGTACCCTGGGCTGCCTCTTTAGCTAAGTTATCTGCTGTGATGTCACCTTGTATAGGGAGCGTGCATGGCCGATCTTAGCGCCTCTAGCGGAATAAATCGGTAACATTTTGGTGATCTTGTCTTGAGCGGTCAGTCCAGGCTGTGCAACAGTGGGTGTGAAATTGTGATAGTAGTAATGTATCAAAATGCCTAAATCAAATAGAAACTGTTGTGCAGTGAACTGCCACAACACACAAAGGAACACGCATGGAAAAGGAATTACATTTCACACATTTCCTGGTCGTCCATGGGAATCGGGCAGATGGAGAAAGTGAATTTCGGCTGTGGGAAGGATAAAGGAAGTGCATTAGGCTACCTTATTTCATTTATGACGTAAATCACACATTTCAAATACCAGGTATGCCAAGTCAAGAACACGTTCATTTAAGTACACTTTGAAATAGTATATTTCATTTCAATTATGCATTGCAGCAGGTTCGTATGTTTACATTCATGTCCTTCCATGTGCACGTGTATTGACTACACAGAATAATAATAATAATAATAATAATAATAATAATAATAATAATAATAATAATAATAATAATAATAATAATAATAATAATAATAATAATAATAATAATAATAAATGTTTTCCTGCTTTTCAGTGCAGATGGAACCCCATCGGGACCCACCAAATGCTCCGTTATTTGCAGTAAACATTTTGTTGGAGGAAAGCCAAGTCATATTGAAAATCATCCATCATACCGGTATATACCATCTGTGTTTCGTGAGAAAAAACCGAAAAGAGAATGTGATATATCCCGGTTTTAAGAGCGAGTAAACGAATGAAATGCTCAAATATACATACGTCTTTTAATCAGGAAACTCATGAATTTATTGTTAAAAATGAGTGTGTGAAAAACTACACAAGTCGGTGCAAGCAGCATTTGAGATTGAAGAAACGACTTTCGAATTCACTTGACAAGGGATTCCCAGGTTTTAAAACACAGTCTCCTCATTCTTTAAGCCTACTTGTTATGCCACCTTTTTCTTCACGATGAGAGATTTACAGAAGATGAAGTGTTACAAAATCAGAGTGTAGCAAGTGTGCGAATTCATGTTGAAAGATGCATACAGAGGGTGAAATTTTTCAAAATCTTGAAAAATATTCCGTATATCAGCGACATTGTTTACGTAGCTTGTGTGCTAGCAAATTTTTTGCCACCAATAATAAGGAACAAAACCCACTGGTATAAATATATCTTATCAGAACTTGCCGTGTTATCTACTTATTCCAACTGAATTCCTGTTTATTTCCTTACTGGATGCTGCCTGTCAATAGCTTGTCAAAAGCACAGTCAATTTCACCGGAAATCTCACTCGCGAAATTTGAGTTTTCACAGATTCATAGATATGAGGTAGTTACAACGTTGTTATTAATTTCGCCCTGTGACAACAACATCAGGTTTAAATGCATTTTTATATGTACAGCATTACAATTGCCACAGTATTACTTCATATTTATCCTGACGACAAGAGCAACGATATTTTTTGCTGTAACTGTGAAGCAAGTCTTCCAGCGGAACGCACCCTCACCGTATTAACTCTCGGAATTCCGCCAGAGCGCTCTGATACTAGTACCGTGCACGCTCCCTATTCCAGAATGGCCCGGAATCCACGCGAATAATAGATTAACATTACGGAGGGACAAGTCATAACTTAATTTGCGTAAATTTTGAATGTACCAATTATTTGTATGTTCGGGATTGTCTAAAGCCATCAAAGTGCTTAAGGAGTCAGTACAAATTAGAGCTTTTAATATTCCGGAATATTTTATGAACAATAAAGCCTGGCGTATTGCGAAAATTTCGGCCGTGAAAGAAGAAGCTAGGTGTGGGAGAGTGTATTTTTTGTTCACAGGCAGTTGGGGGGAGTAAAATGCAGCACCTACACCAGTTGGGGATAGATTCTTTGAACCATCAGTGTAAAAAGTGATATATTGCTCGTGATATGGCCTACTTAACGCAAATTGAAATAGACTGTTCGTGACATGACTATTTGTTGGTAGTATTGGAGGACTATTTTCGAAGATAGTGTGAAGAATGTCGGGTTTTAATGTACTAGCTCGAAAAGGTATAGAGTATTTCGGGTGGTTTAATGTTTGTACCATGCTAGTAGAAAGTGACCGAATTGGTTAAATGCCCATAATAGAGCCGGTTGATGTTCTTCATTAACATTCCGGTTTTGATAATATTCGTGTAACAGCTGTAGTTTCGGGAGGATTGGGTGGCGATATTTATTTAATTTGTTTAGAAGATATTTGCTGGCGAGTAGTCGTCGTCGAAACTTTAATGGCGGTTCCGATGCTTCAGCTAAAAGTGCGTTCGTTGGGGAGGAAGACATAGCCCCCATGATTAAGCGGAGTATTTTAAACTGAAAGGTATCAAGTTTGCGTAGGTGGCTATTAGATGCTATATCAAGAAAGTGACAGCCATATTCGAATACTGACCGGATGATATTTTTATATACCGTAAGAAGGACATATGGATCCGATCCCCAGGTGCGTTTAGTGAGAGATTTAATGATATGATATTTAGTTTCTAATTTGGAAAGAATATGTTCGATATGTTCTTTCCAGAGTAATTTGTTATCAATTTTAATTCCTAAATATTTGATCGAAGTTTTGATACTAATCTCATGGGAGCCAAAGGTAATTGGCGTATGATCATAATTTCGTTTCCTCGTAAAAAGCATTGCAGAGGATTTTTGATATTCTATTTCTAAATTATGATGTAGGAACCATCTATGGAGGATCGTTAGTGTACGTTCAATGGTAGTACGGGATTCAATTGCCGATTCTTTAATGGAATAAATAACTATATCGTCAGCATATTGTAGGATTCTAGCATGTTGAGAAATCACCCGCTCTAAGTCAAAGGTATATAACAGATATAAGATAGGGCTCAAAATATCACCTTGTGGGAGACCTTTAGAAGTGTACCTAGAATCGAGACTCTGGCCATTGTTCTTTATAAAAATGTGACGATTAGTGAATAATTGCCGTATGATATTAATAAACGGAAGAGGAAATTGCCACTTATGTAATTTGGCAAGAAGTACTCCGATGTCCACATTATCATATGCTCCTTTTATATCGAGAAATATAGCCGTCAAAAGTTACCTCGACTTCGAGCGAGTAATAAATCTGTAAAAAATATATTAAGAGCGTCTGCCGTACTTCGGTCTTTCAAAAACCAAACTGATACACTGGAAGTATATTATAATATTCTAAACACCATAGAAGACTGTGCAAGAGGATTCGTTGAAAAGTTTCACGAAGGCAGGAGCCCAAAGCGATCCCTCTATACCCGTTTGTGTCTTGAGGATGTTTACGTTTTTTAATAGTGGTATAATTTGAAAAACGTTCCAATCGACAGGAATTGCATGGCTATCGAGTATGGCGTTAAATGTATTTAGCAGCGTTTGCTTAGCGTGGGACGGTAGATATTTCAACATTTTATAAGTTATAGAATCTCTGCCCGGACTAGTATCTTTTCGATGTTCGAGTGCCATATCTAGTACATGGAGGGAGATATTCTGTAATAGACTAGAAAATTTTTCGGAGGCAGGTATTAAACTATAGTCATAAGAAGGTTCCACGTAATCTGGTGTTAGTTGGTGGTAAAATTGGGCAATTCCGTTAGGGTGCGATTGAGAAAAGAAATTGTGTGGGCATTACTTAAATGTTTGATGGCTGCCCATATATCTTTGATAGGAGTTTGTCGATTGATAGATGTGACAAATACCTTCCACGCTGTTCGTCGTTTTTTCATTAAAAATAGTCTGTATAGAAGCGACTATCTTTTATATTGGATATAGTGATCATAGGTGCCATATGTTCTATAAGCTTTTAAGGCAGCTTGTCTTCGACGAACTAAAGAAGCACATTCGGAAGCCCACCAACGAATAGAATTTCTCTGCATTTTAAAAAGCTGCTTGTGTTCAATGGGATGATAGGTATCTAAATAAGAATGAATAAAGGGATCAGAGTCAAGAATATGTGGATCTGGAATTGTAGAGCGTATTTTATCTGCGAGAAAGGTCGTGAATAGTGTAAAATCAAACGAGCGGAGATTACGGGATGCAGTAAAGTGAGAGACATTCCTGTGAACCTGTGAGCCTATATCTATTAGAATGGGGAAATGGTCGCTTTGATGGGCATCATAAATTACATTCCAATTTGCTTTGTGTGCCAAATCAACTGTGCAAATAGTGAAATCTACTGCACTTTTATTAATGTTAGGAGCTGTTAGACGAGTAGGAGAACAGTCGTTGAGGATAACCAGTTCCTGTTTTACGGTGATTTTTTCAATATTCCGCCCTTTGGGGCAACTAGATATGCTCCCCCAAAGAGGATTGTGGGCATTAAAATCACCAGCTATGAGAGTGGTTTTTTTTGTGAAAATTGCGATAAAAGTTGTCCCATTGGGCATAATTACCTTTTATCCACGGCGGGCAGTATATTGAAACCACGTACCAATCTTGAATTTTTACTGCAAGGGCTTGAGTTCCCGGTATAATATATTTTAATGGGGCTTCCTGAAAGTAGGTGTCTTGTTTGAGTAAAATGCATGTACCTCTAGAGATGGGTGCATCATGCCGTAGGACCGTAAAACCTTTCATCCGAAAATGAAAATGAGATTTCAGCCAAGTTTCGCTCAATAAAATTACCGCAGGATCAAGAGAATTTATCAAACTCACTAATTCATGTTTCTTATTTAGTATGCTCCTCCAATGCCATTGCAATAACCGCATGTTTTACTTGGAAGTAGTGGAATGTCCCAATAAAAGAAGAACCTCATCATGTAATGACTTTAACAGATGCTTCCATTGGATGTTTTGTCCCATGTGTTCCATTAAATCTTCAAATTTTTTAGAGACGTTTCGACATTTTTCATTAGAATTAACATTTGAATTACAATGTAAAGCCATGACAGAGGGAGATGCTGATATTTGTGCGTGGGGATCCGAAGGTTGCCCTTGGTGACTTGACTTCCGTGATGTAGATGCAGGCTCGTTAGAAGTAGCAGGTATCAAACGCACTACTGGAGTGCCAGAATGATCTGGAACCGTCTTCGGATTACTTATCAAATTCAGATATGATGCCCTGTCATAACCTGGTTTAACGGGTTGGCGGGGAGGGTTACTAACCACCATAGTAAATTTACGCTTTCGAGGGAGAGTTTCTTCCGATTGGGAAGGTCTATTGGGTAAAGGAGGGAAATGTTGTGGCATCATAAGATGATGATGATGCTTGTTGTTTTAAGGGTCCTAACATCGAAGGTCATCGGCCCCTAATGGTACGAAATGAAAGAACAAAAATTACAAAGGCATCCACTGACCAAAATAAAAATAAAAAATGTCATGAAGAATGAATAGATGGACAGGAACCCAACAAAATCCAAAACAAACAAACAAAAACAAAAACCAGTGGATCGGATTCAATAGAGAACGAAAATAACATTATTACCGACCAAGGAACTACTTATAAAGCACAATGATGCTTGGTGTCTAAAGGGGGTGCAAAATCCACGTCTAAGGCCCCACAGAATGGTACATATCGCGAGTAAAATAGAACCATGGCATGTGTCATGTTGGGGTATTAATCAGAAGTAGCGAAGACTCACGGTGTTCCACAAAAGATGGTACTACTCACAAGTATTGTACTTCGTACAGGTAACGCAGACCTATGGTGTTTCGCACACAATGGCGCCACCTACAGCCAACGCAAACCGATGAGTTTCCTCACCTAGGGTACTAGTCACGGGTGCCGGTCCCAAAGGCCCCGTGGTGTTCCGCACATAGCGAGTACTAATCACAGGCAACGCAGACCCACGGTATCGCTCATATAGTGGTACAACTCACAGGCTACGCCCAGACCCGCGGTGTTGCCCACATGGGTACAACGCACGGGTACTGGAATCCACCCTGCCAGGCTTTTTACTGCAACGAATCACAAACATATTTCGTACCATGTTAGTGATACTACTCGCAAGTACATGCAACCCATGGTGTTCCCCGCATGATGGTACGAATCAAGAGTAGTTTCATGGTTCTAATTCATTCATCCCTTGGTCGCCCCTTTTAGTCGCCTCGCACGACAGGCAGGGGATACCGTGGGTGTATTATTCATCAGCCTCCCCCACCCACAGGGGGTGTGTGTTTGGTCCGCGAGAGGTATTTTATTTCCCTCAAGTCCGCCGGCAAGCCGGTTAGGACCCCCCTATCCGCCACCTGGGTCGCGCCACGTGGGAGTATCACCTCTCCCCTTCGTGGTGGCATCATAAGGGGGTTGGATATGGCCTCTAATGGGGCAAAATAGTTTTTTACTTCTAAATATGATTTGTTTTCAACACTCATAATGCGTTTGATTTCTTTCTGTTGTTTGTGGATTTCACAACGTTCAGCCCCCGCAGGATGATTTTCTGCACAATTAGCGCATTTAACTAATTGGTGAGTGCAGTCTTCGGCAGAGTGATTAAGGGAACATTTTCCACATCTCGGCTCCCTGGAACGACAATTAGTAGCGGTATGTCCATACCGCTGACATCGTTTGCATAATACTGGAGAGAATATAAAGGCCTGAACTTCTAAAACGACCTTAAAAATCGACACACTTTTCGGAAGTTGTTGACTTTCAAATACAACCTTCACAGTACCTTTAGGGATATATTCAGTTTTTCCCTCTTTGGATGATCGTCTATTTAGACGTTGTACTTTCACTACAGGATATGGCGAGTCTAAATAGGTGAGAATGTTGGATTCGGAAATAGTAGTGTCTACTCCCCGTACTACCCCTACTCGATGAATATTCGAGGACGGAATAAAAGCTTTCATTTTTTTCCTTAAGAATGTGATGAGAAAGAAAGACGTTTGCAGCCTTGCTAGACATGAAAGTAATTTGGATCCTATTACTTCCCTTCCTATGAATGGCCTTGACTTCACATATTTGCCTCTAATAAAAAATCCGACCCAAAGTCATAGGGTGAATATTTTCTATTTTATTTTGAGATTCGGTCTATTCTACATATACTATGTAGGGGCCAAGATGACTGTTAGAATATGTAGATACAGGAACGTGCTGGCGCTGATCCATGTCACGTATTGTATCTTGAGAACTGTCTCGTTTGCATAATACTGGAGAGAATATAAAGGCCTGAACTTCTAAAACGACCTTAAAAATCGACACACTTTTCGGAAGTTGTTGACTTTCAAATACAACCTTCACAGTACCTTTAGGGATATATTCAGTTTTTCCCTCTTTGGATGATCGTCTATTTAGACGTTGTACTTACACTACAGGATATGGCGAGTCTAATTTAAATCGTTTAGCACGTCCGGTACCCAGGTTCTCATCCTCCCTCCACTCTTAAATATATTCATTTATTTTCTTTCATATCTTTTTTCATTCCTTTCTTTGGGTGGTATGAATAAAAATGAGAATATAGTATGTACTCAACTTTTCTGAGTATATACTCCACTTCATAAGAATAAAGTTCTTGAGAATGTATTCACTAGCTGAGTATATACTCATGTTATGGAGATGGTGTATTACTAGCATCCATGTGTAAGTCCTCACTCATGGCATCATTGCCAATATCAGGAGGTCTTCCTAAAGGGCCACCGCCACTATCTACAGACATGGTACTCCGAAAGGTGATTACACTATACTAGCACCTAAACAACTACAAGAGAAGAATTACTAGGATACAAACACAAACACAAAACACTCTACTTATCTACAGACGTGAAAAAGCCGCTGCACCAGTGACCGGAGAGAGACGTGTGCACTGCACAACAGCCGAACACCGAATGTACACATTCCAAGAGTTGACACTCAACGTTGTTTTTAATTTCTGTACACAACAGCTGCCACAAAGACTTGCATGTTAGCGCCTCTGGCGGTCGTAGGGTAGAATTAAAATTACCGGGCGGGCGATTTAAATCGTTTAGCACGTCCGGTACCCAGGTTCTCATCCTCCCTCCACTCTTAAATATATTCATTTATTTTCTTTCATAACTTTTTTCATTCCTTTCTTTGGGTGGTATGAATAAAAATGAGAATATAGTATGTACTCAACTTTTCTGAGTATATACTCCACTTCATAAGGATAAAGTTCTTGAGAATGTATTCACTAGCTGAGTATATACTCATGTTATGGAGATGGTGAAGTATATACTCACCTTCCTAAGAGTCTGAGAGTAGTTTCTCATATGTGCTATGAATAAAAGGGAGTACCTTCTCAGATTGATGAGTATATACTCACTTTGTTTTGAGTATGGCTGATAGTTGTCTCAAGCTTGAGTATATACTAATTTTTAGCTTCTGAGGAGAAATAACATGGCTGAGTTTATTAATAATGTGGTGCCTCGTGGAAAAATTTTCAAGGAGAGAAGTGAACATGTGGACTCTAATAATTTTAAAAGTCTTTTTCCAAAGTTAATGTGGACTGGTTAAACCTATACTTATTTGGACCGGAGAAACTGGAAACAAGAGGTGGTGCTGTTAAAAACATAGTAAAATTAAAAGCATTTTTAACATTGGTAGGTGACCCAGGATTCCAGTGTGGCATACGAGAAGATCTTGGAATCCATCAAACAACTGTGTCTAAAAGTCTTGGTGAGGTTATGGACCGCATCATGGCTAAAGCTGCAGTGTGGATAAAATTTCCTGAAACAGATATGGAATTTGAAGTTGCGAAACAAGAGTGGCAGGAAAAGTACTACTTTCCAGCAGCGGTAGGTGCCCTTGACTACACTCATGTTGGAATTAATAAGCCTACACATTATGGTGATGAATATGTAAACAGGAAAGGTTGTACAAGTATTACTGTACAGCAACGTGCAATGCCAAGAAAGTTTTTACCAGTGTCGATGCATCATGGCCTGGATCTGTGCATGATTCTCGAGTCTGGAGAAATTCAGCTGTCCAGACAACAGTAAGTCTGAATAGGGTAAATGCGTCACTGTTAGCGGATAGTGGCTACGGTATTGCACCTTGGCTTATGACACCGTTCAGAAATCCACAAACACCTCAAGAAATTGCTTATAACAGGTGCATTACCAAAGAAAGTGTTGTGATCGAACGATGTTTTGGGCAACTAAAACAACGTTTCCCAATTCTTCAGCACAAAGTACGCCTATCATTAAATAAAGTGCCAAAACTGATCATTTGTTGCTTTGTGTTGCACAATATTGCCTAGTATTTACAAGATGAGGACCCTGAACTACAACGATTAGGTGGCAATGTAAGGTTAGAAGATGGAAATGAGGATGACATGGCAGCTGCTGCAAATATCAGGTGGAATGGTGAAGCTAGGCGAAATGAACTGGCAGAGATAATATCAAGGTGTTTGAGTTGCAGCAAGTACCAGTGTCACTATTGAACCCGAGTGACTTAGGCCCATAATCAATCATGATTTGATCGGTAAAATAATATGAGACATTTATTGAAATACAGAGGAGTGTATTTGAAAATATTTCGTTTAGGTAATGTCGAAATCAGAGCGAAGGAAGGACGACAGACTGGAGCCTGACGGATTAGCTCAACCCGACAACTTTTAGCTACTTCACAGCAGGGAATATCATTAGTTGGCGTACAAGGAAATACAGAGTCCACAAATAAGTCTTGGTCAGAAAGAGGAAGGGGGAGAGTCATACAAAGAAAACCCACCACATGAGTAAGACCTTGGGATATTTTTGGTAGGACGGAAATTCCATGACCTCATGGAAAAGTACAGCGGCTGAGTGTACGTTCGCTAGCCTAAGTTCGAGCAGGTGGAGATTTAAATCACATGACCGCTTGCCGGCCAATAGTAAAAATTTGATGGGAGACTCAGTGATACCATCTTAAGGAATGAGGGATGAGATATTTTCGTAACTACAAAAGTAATCAGTAATAAATTAATATGAGTACGCGGATGGATGTAATGAATTTATTAGATGTCACGCATGGAAAAATAATCAATACTTATTGGTAAATTAATTAAATTGAAGGCTGGATTTCTTGGAAACCGGACAGCTTGAATCTCATTGGCTGAAAGAAGACCACGTTGTCAGAGACGCTTACGAAGGCGCGAAATGTGAGGAGCGAAATCCACCCATATCTCCTAAATCTGTGATCACCTGGAGTTCATATTTTATCCAGCAGATATGCTATCGGAGTGGATTAATTTGATGTAAATTTTAACTTCCAATTCGGAGTGCAAGTACCGATATTAAAAATCCACCCCCTCCCTAAGGGGCATGACGTCAACAAATCCGCGGGAAAAAGGCTTAATCCATATATACGGAGCTGAATTGACGCTCGCCAGCCACTTGTCTTGAATCGTTGGAGCTGAATTGACGGTCGCCAGCACACGTGAATTGAATATCGGGAGCTGAACTGTTGGTCGCCGGTAACTTAGAATTCTACGGACGTACAGTCATTTAATGGCGCGAGCATCCGCCAGTGTTTGTAAAGTGTGATCGCGCTCAAGCAACATGTTAAATCTGGAAATAGTTAACGTAGGATAGTGTTTTTTTTATTTATGAATAATCAGTGACGTAAAGTAATTACCCTGCAAGAGAGTAGTATAAAATATATCACCATAAGTACGTACATAATAGACTGTGTGACGAACAGTACTTTAAGGAAGTAGTAGCCTGTACTTAGCTATACCGAACCGATGTCATGAACACGTCAAGAATGCCGTATAAATCGGGCGTATCGCGACGGGCGTAATAGTTGACACCTCGTCGTACGTGTCCAGGTCCATTGTGCGGTAGGTGGACGAAGATTAAATAGTGTAAATATATTAAATTCTTGGGTCTAGGATAGAAATTTGTTGTATCCAAATTAAAGTATACAGTGTTAACGTAGTAAATGGTGAAGGTTTGTGGAAATCAAGATATGAGTGTAAAATAATAATAATGTGCCAGGAAATCTTTTGTGAAACTACGCCATCAAGGATGGAGGAGTAAAACGCAGAGAGGGGCTGGATGAAGCCTCTCGTCTGCAAAGCTGCAATGGAATACCGATAACTAAGATGAGTACTAAACTGTAAAATATATTTGGGAAATGTTATCGTGATGGGAAAAATGGGAATAATTTGGTCATACTTGGTTACCTTCTGTAACAAGATGGGTCGCTTAACGACCCCATCCTAAATTTGTAGCACGGACAGTAGTAAATCATAATAATGTAAATAATCGGGTCTTTTATGTATTCAGTTTGTTGGAGATGTAAATTTGTATATATAGTGTAGTACGTTAAGTCATGCATGCATTCATATTTTCTTTGTAGTCGATAATTTTCTTTACATTTGATTTTGATTATGCTAGTTAAATAAGACCCGATATGTGCTTTTATGTTTTGTCAATTTTAACGAGCCATTTAATGACATGGAAGGAAAATCCAGCCTCGCCATACCAAGAGTGTTTTGTTGAAATTAATATGGTCATATTTTCAAAGTGAAGTTGTTAAATTTGTGAGATGCGATTAATATAATATTTCCAAGTAAATCATATCTGGAGTGATTAGTGCCAGAATAAATTGAATTTGAAAAAGGGGTTATGCGTTAAACATATTACGAGTGGACTACCGAGTTACAGGCGAAATTATTATTTTTTTATAAATAATAATAATAATAAATAAATAATATAACTATTGTTTTTAAAGAAGATATTTCTTTTTTTAAATATGATTTGGAGATAATAATAATTTATGTGATCAAGTGTTGAGTTTATTGGGAATCATTTAATGACGGGAGGTCGTTTTTAATTTGGAATTAAAGTGCGTGATAACTTAATTTGATCGATTAATAATATTGAAATGTAGATCGGTGTTAATAATCCGTACATGTTAATGAACGTGTGGTTTAAATTACGGTCCAATTTTTTTTACGTATAAATGTCGCGTTTTGAAGTTGCGATTCATTAGCCGGAACATGTAGTGCTAATATTACGAGACCATGATTGTCAAATTTTGGTAAATATAATTTCAAGATGTTACGATTATTTGTGGAGAATGAACTAAAGCATAGATCCAAATGAGATAGAAAATGTGAAAGAATTTGCAGTCAGATAATAAAAGGTCGTACGATGTCCGAAATGAATAAATAAGTCAGTTGATAATTCTGTGAGGAATAAATAAATGAATCGAGGAATATTGAGATAGAGAGGAAAATAAATTCCGTACGAGAGACACTTAGGATATTGATATGAGTGTAAAATGTACGGGCAGTGTCACAGAGAAATACTGAGTTACGCAGCGGGTAGAATTCGAACCCGTGACAGCAGGTACGAAATAAATAGACTGCACATTTATTCGTTGAGATACAACGGATCTAAGGATAATGAAAGTTCAGATTCCACAGAAATGGTCGTATATTGTATTCATTGTAATAACGAGTGAGGACAATCATGACGTCGTGATAATAATAATAATAAATATTGCAGATAAAGGATTGGACCGCCTTAATTAATTGAGCATTGATAACGATGTTAAACGGGAATCTAAATGATAATATGCAACCGATAATAATAATAACAATGTAAGGACGATGTTAAATCACCGCGGTCGGATTAATAATAATTGTCATAATAATAACTGTAATGATGTCGTTGGTTGATCAGTGAATTAATTTGTAATTGCGACCGATATCTTAATATATAATTTGGCGGAAGTGACCGGTCTGTTAATAATAATAACCTCTTAAGTGACGTGAAATATAATAATATCTTGAGTCACCTATTCATTAATAATAATAATAATCACGAGAGGGATATAATAATAATAACAGTAATAACCATTTGTGTTTGCATCCCGCATAATAATGATGATATTAATCAAACGTGACAGTGCCAGGAACCGTTGAATAATAATAATAATAATAATAATAATAATAATAATAATTTCGAGGATGATAATTTTGTGGATTAAATTGTTTGGTGACGATATCCCTCTATTCGTATGTTGAATAATGAGAATGATAATATTAGAGTCTTTTGGTATCTTTTTATTGTACGGTTTCCGTACGGGACGATGTTACAGTCATACTTGCGTGTTTGTTTACTTCGCTCGCGATGCGAGGGGGGCCATGGCCACGGTATTTCCCACCGCTTCTCGTTATCTCATCTGTGTCAGTAGTCTACTGAGGCTAACTGGAAACAATTCAGATCACATGTAAATAATATGTATATGCTAATTCATTGGTATGGCATCAGCTGGATATCGTAAGATAGGGACTGTCCGTGGAATCCAGTTTTCGCATTTCACGAGAAACATTACCCAGTCCGAGTACCGGTCTCGGAAAAATGTATATAGCCGGAGTACATCATCTTAGTTAAATCGGGAAGCCGACCGTAACATGGGTTATGCTCGGGCTCCCGATAGAAGGAAGCTATATCCTTGAGTAACGGTTCGATTCAAATGGAATCGATCCGTAAATTATACCTCCAAAATGTCATTTTATTTCAGAAGCAACGCAGCAAGATATTGATACCACTTGCGGTATGGCAAGTGATTTATATATGTAACATGTGTGTAAATTCAAATATTGTTGCCACGTGTATCAAAGTTTTATACGTCAAATGGCGTAATAAACCGCTCCTTCTGGCAAATTATTTCAAAGGAAACCACTCTCATAATCTTTTTATTGTAGTTAGATGATGCCTTTTTTTAAAGTAACAGTCACTTCCTAGTCCTATCATGGAGTCCTTAAATTCAAGTTACATTCGAGCCTTCCCCCTTTTAATTTTAAGTTGCTCCGTTCATCCCCGTGTTCTATTATGCCGTTATATTTATATTTGATGATTTAAATAATGAACCGACACCCCTGAGATAAATGCTAGTCTGGGACTCGGGAGGTGGACGGGTGCAAAATGGCTGGCCCAAAGTGGGGCTTTAAGAACGGCAAAGTGTTGCTTTAAGAACGGCAGAGAGGCCAATATCATTGCTAATCAATTTTTATATTTTTATACTTTTTTTTCAAAATTTTATATTTTTAAATTTTTGATTTTTATTAATTGATGACCGCATCACGGTCAAGTGTGTGTTCACTTGTAACGTAATATCATGCTAGAGTAAGGTTAGTTTCGAACGGAGCTAGATTTGACTAGTATATTATTATAATCCATTGCTAATCTCTTCAAGTTTGGCAATGATTCAAAATTCAATAAGCTCGAAGATTTGATGTTTCTCTTTTCCCATATGAAATTTAATATTATTTTGGTAATTCAGGACTCCATTTAAATGTCATTGGACATGAGATGAATATTATAAACAGCTGTTTAGGAAGGCTTGAAATGGTAAAAATATTACTGAGCACCAGTTCAAGTTATTATTTAAAAAGAGGTTGAGATGGTATAAATTTAAAATTAACGTATTTCAGGGCAGGAGATTTCCAACTTCATCGTTGTTTTTAATGTTGTTGTTGTTGTTATATTGGAGCGGTTTATTGTGAAATCTTAGGCGCAAGCCAGCATTCAAGTTGAATGACCTGCAAATGTAAACAAGTTTTATAGTCAAAATTTTTTTTTGTTAAATGAAAGTTAGTGTAGGGGTATAATGTCATAGGATAGGGCCTAGACCCAATAGCGTATTCCTTCGTGTGCAGCAAGGCGAGAGGCCGATCGGCCCTTTTGCTTTCTCAAGAAAAGTTATAATGTCTGACGACGGTGGGGAGCGATCCCAGGACATAGTGGTAGAAGGACAGGGAGAGATGAAAGCTCTCACGTTAGAGGACTTAATGCAAGCGTTGGCTGTAAATAGTGTTTCAATGAAACATGAACTTGCAGAACAATTGCGAGCTGATAGGATTTCAGATAAACAGGAAATTATTCAACAAATGAAGGCTAATAGTGTTTCATTAGAAAACAAAATAGATCAAGTACAGGCTAATAGTGTTTCATTAGAAAACAAAATAGATCAAGTACAGGCTAATAGTGTTTCATTAGAAAATAAAGTTGATCAAATGCAGGCTGATAATGTTTCAACTAAACATGAACTTGCAGAACAAATGAAGGTTAATAGTGTTTCACTAGAAAACAAAATAGACCAAGTACAGGCTGCGTGCGAAGTTAATAAAACAGAACTCAAGGCACAAATAGATGCAGTTCAGGCCGCGAGCGTAGCAATGGGACAGGAACTCAGGGACAAATTAACTCAAGTCCAGGAAGCATGTCACTTCGCGAAAGATGAATTAAAAGTGCACATGGATGCGTACATTACCATCGTTAATGAAAAGGTTGACCGCGTTAGAGATGAGGCTCAAATGGAACGCGCAGAAATTAAGGAAAAATTGAACGCTAGTGTCAAGGAACTCGCCGCTCTGCGATTAACTGATAAAAAAGACATAGAATCACACATAGAGGAAATTCGGGATGAATGTCGGAAGGAGAATGACATCGTCCGGGGACAAGTAGAAGAAAAATGCGCGCAGATAGCTGGCACCTTGGACAAGCATGACAAGGGCATGAACGAGTTACGTGGGGAAG
The DNA here is from genome assembly GCF_040414725.1 of Anabrus simplex. Lineage (NCBI taxonomy): Eukaryota > Metazoa > Arthropoda > Insecta > Orthoptera > Tettigoniidae > Anabrus > Anabrus simplex. The sequence goes on along the minus strand of NC_090265.1, from coordinate 654,160,908 downwards.
CCGCACGTACACTTGTCATCGTAGCAGGACTGAAAAACAAAGTCGAAGAACTAACTATAAATTTAGAAGACCGTAGCCAGAGAATAACTAAGTGCGAAGACGCAAACTTAGCGTTATTCCAGCGGACGGAAGATCTAATCGAACAGGGCCAATCATTTGCCGACACGGAAGTTCGCCTATTAGAACAATGCAAGGCGTATAATGGGCAAAATTCCGGCACAAAAGAAATAGCCAATTGTAATCCCGACGGAATGGATGACATGCGAAAAGACTTGGAGATGTTGAAGGCTAGGTTGGAACCATCAGCGTCTAGCCAAGATTTTAACCTCCAATATCGCGAATACGAACCCCATGATAACCAGGGGATTCATAAGAAAGGAGGCCTATCCCAAACTGACACACACGGTTTCAAGTTTGAAAACAGAGATGGGTCATCTACGTCATCAAATGCTATCCCGACATCGGTGGTACACGTCATTAAGATGTCTGATGACAAGCCACCAAAGTTCGATGCCCGTGGGCATATTACCCCGAAAGGTTTCATCCGGGAAATCGCCGGTTATATAAGTGAGAATAAAATACCAGTAGAGCGACAACTGCGAACGGTCGAGAAATTCCTAGACGGAGCACCAGCTGTATGGTTCAGGGCTTTCTTGTATACTTTTGAAGATTTTGAAGGATTTCGGCGGGCTTTTCTCCAAAAGTTCTGGAGTATTCAGGAACAGCAGGAGTTAAGGCTGGAAGTATACTCCAGACGATATGCAACATCTTCACCCACGAAATTCTCAGATTACTTTGTGGCACAATTTCACAAGCTACGAGAGCTTGATAATCCAATGAGCGAAACAGAATTGATTAGCGCCATTGGAAAACAATTGCCATTCGAGGTCCAACGAATGATGATAGCGTCAAATGTCCAGACAGCTGTCGATGCGGAGGCTTTATTACGTCAATTAGACCTCACAACGCATCATTCGAACCCAAGACAAATTAGGAGCAGGGACCAACAGGTGAATAATATCGAACGGACAATCGAACCGAAGACCACTAGTACGAAGAACCAGGGAACTAGTACTGATCCAGAACCTCGTCGAGCATATAATACGGAGTGGAAGCCGCGACAATGGACGAGACCAAGGAATTTTGCGGAAGGCAACCGGCAAACAAACCAAGGGAATTTTCGAGCCGACAGGGGATACCGTGGATGCCAGAGAAGTAATTACAGGCCGTATCCAGCTAGGAATCAAGGGAACCCGAGATATTACCAGGGAGGATCTCGTCAAGAGAAGGATGACAGATACCAAGAGTCTAGGCGGTACATAGAAGAGCTGAACAAGAGAAAATGGAAGGAGGCGATCCATGATCGAGGCCGTGATGAGGAAGCGACAGGAGCGGAGAGCTTGCAATTCCAAAGAGCAAGAAAAGGGGGCAGCGACCTAAACCCGAATGCACCGACGTTCGAATCTGAAGAACGGCTCGGGGCGAAAAAAAAAAAACGCCGAATTTTAACTGAAGAATGGATCATCGCAGAGGTCGATACATGGGTTGTGACCTCTGACGAATTAATTGACGATCCCGAAATCCAAATTTCAAAGGAAATTAAGAGACTACCAGTGATATACACTAGGATCAACCACGTGAGGGTTCGATCACTCATTGATACAGGCGCCAGCGTATCAGTAGTATCCCAAGTTCTGTTAAATGAACTACAATCCAAAGTAAACATCCCGATTATCCCAGTTTCAAATTTGAAGATTCGTGGAATTATCCCGGATAAATCCGTCATATGTAAGAACCAGGCATTATTGGACATTGAAATTGGAAATTCAAAATTTGCTCATACATTTATTATCATGAATAAAATCAACTATAACTTGATCCTAGGGGCCGATTTTATGACTGAATACCAGGCTATGATTGATATGGGGGATAACTCTGTCAGATTTAAGCACAGGGAAGGTATTGAGGATACAACCATGAACCCTCAGTCGGAGATAGGAGAGCATGAAGAAATTTGGAACACCGAAGTCATGAATCCGCTTAGGACGGACGAAAGTGTCATGAGTGAGACGGATGATCATGTGACCTCTGATGATTATAAGCTATTTGCGGCAGAATTGCAGGAAGGTGAAATCAACTGTGGGAAGGTTATAGCAGATAAAGTTAATGCAGCTGTAATAGGTCCCGAGGGGAAGGAAGATTTATTCAAAATTTTAACAAAGCATAGCGACACGTTTGGCTCAAAACCTGGAAAAATTGAAAATTTTGAATACGAATTAAACGTGAATGATTGGTCCCCGTATAAGAAGAAATTATATCCAATTGCCGAGAAATTCTATCCCCAAGTCCGCGAAGCTATTAGAGAAATGGAAGCAAGTGGATTGATATCGAAGTCACCGACGCCATTTTTGAATCCTTTAGTGATAGTAAGGAAACCGGACGGATCAGTGCGCATTTGCCTTGATGCACGTGCTATCAACGAGAGATTAGTCCCAGAGTATGAGCAGGCCCCGCCTATTAATGAGATCTTGAAGAGATTTAAAGATATGGAATATTTTACCACTTTTGACCTGACGTCATCGTTTCATCATATACTGTTGGAAGCTAAATCTAAGTTGTTGACGGGATTCTTATTCGATCAACAGACTTATGTTTTTTTAATCGTCTCCCATTCGGTATTAAGAATGCGGGTTCGGTTCTCATTCGAGCTCTTGACCGCAATCTAAGTCCAAAGGTCAAAGAGGCGACTATCATGTATGTGGATGATATCTTGGTAGCTACAAGAACACTTTCGGAACACTTGGAAAATATTAATGAAGTCCTCACCGATTTAGGAAGGCATAACTTCAAGGTCAACCTATCGAAATCACATTTTTGTCAGAAGGAGGTGTTATTTTTGGGTCACCTTGTAGATGGAGATGGTGTGCGACCAAACCCAGTCAAAATTGAGGCCATTAGGATGTTTCCTAAGCCTACTAAAGTAAAACATGTTCGGCAGTTCCTTGGAATGTGTCAATTCTTCGCTGATCATTGCCCTGATTACACAACCGTAGTAGCACCATTGCAAGACTTACTTAAGAAAAATAATCCATGGAAGTGGGACCATACTTGTGATGAGGCGTTCGCTCAGACCAAGCAACGATTACTGCATAATGTTAAGCTCGGATACCCTGATTTCAGTCTCAAATTCATAATTCAAACAGATGCCTCAACCATAGGTATAGGAGCCGTGTTACTACAGGAAAACCCCGATGATCCAAGCATAAAAACCTATATTGCATTCATGAGCCGGAAATTGCGGAAGCATGAGATAAAGTATACTATCACGGAATTGGAAATGCTGTCTATCGTGAGCGCTTTGCAATATTGGAAGAAGATCGTGTATGGTTTTCAGATTGTTATCCGTACCGATCACAAAGCGCTGACGTTCATTATGAAAACCAATATGGCAAGCGAGAGGGTTAGCCGTTGGGCATTATTTATCCAGCAATTTGATCTAACAGTCGAACATTGCCCCGGGAAACTCAATATTTTGGCAGACACATTGAGTCGACATCCAAACCCGGAGGAAGTCGTAATCCACCAAATTGAGTTGATAGAAGAGGATCAGGAAGTCTTAAGGAATCTGAAGGACATCGGAGCGATACAGAAGAGAGATGGGTTCACTAACTTGATGATAGAGTTCTTTAACAAAACAGTGCAGCCAGACAATCCACAGTATGACAGAGCTACTAAATTATCAGCGAGCTACCATTATTTGAATGGGGTTCTTCATAAGTTTTTGGATGAGGAACACACGAAACTTCGCATAGTCATACCATCTGAAATGCAAGTACCGGTAGTCAACCATGTACACCGGGTCATTGGACACGGAGGTATAGGGAAGGTTTTGGCAACTATCCAAGAGACATTCGTGTGGGCCAAGATGAACCAAACAGTCCGAAATGTACTACGATCATGTGACGTCTGCCAAAGGATTAAACCTAATCCATACTTACTTAAGCAATCTCCGCGCCCACTGTTACCTACTGAACCCCGCGAGATATTCGCAATGGACCTGTACGGACCACTCCCCAAGGCCCGTAGGGGAAATCAATTCATCCTTGTTAGTTTAGATGTATTCTCTAAATTGGTAGCCTTGTATCCGCTGCAAAAGGCAAATTCTAAAACTGTACTACGAGGAATTACTTCACATATCATTCCACAGATGGGGAAGCCTAAGAAGATCCTTACTGATCATGGTAGTCAGTTCACATCTGCTGCGTTTGCAAATCAGTTACGACAACTAGACATTCAGCATGTACTTAGTTCGATTCGCCATCCCGAATCGAATCCATCAGAGAGGATCATGCGAGAGATTGCAAAATTCTGCAGGATCTATTGTTCCGAGGCACATTGGCGGTGGATTGACGTGGTGCCCATTATAACTAAATGTATTAACACCACGATCCACGAAGCAACAGGACAGATACCGGAAGTGGTCCACTTTAACAGATATCCGGCCAGGCCATGGCACGATGCAGTAGCATGTCCTGCAGATCCACGCGTATCCAGCGAAATTTGTATCAGAAAGACACGGGAACATTTGGAGGCACAAGCAGAACGACGATTGAGAAGGCTGAGGAATAAGCGATTCCACCGTCCGTTGAGGGTTGGCGAGCTCGTTCTAGTAAAGAAGCCTAGTGTATCTAACCCAGAGCAGAAGGTGTACCACAAGTTTTGCAAATTGTTCGTGGGACCTTTCAAGATTATACAAACTTATGACAACAATGCTTACAAAGTTCAGAGCTTGGATGGAAGTTCAGAGAACATCTATAACGCTGCAAATTTAAAGCTGTACCACACGCCAGCAGACCACAGGGAAGCAGAGGATGAACGAGAGGAAGCAGATGACGAGCCGGAAGAAGATGATGTCGAAGAAGAGGATGAAGAAGATGACGGAAGGGAAGAAGAAGTCCAAGTAATCCATACACCAATTGAAGCAAGGCCATGTCCAGAGTGTGGAGAGATAGACAGAGACGTGCAGGAATTTGTCAATGCGATCCATGATATCGAAAGACAGAACGAGGAGTTAAGGGTCAGGAACCAGATGTTGAGAGACGAAATCAATAGCCGTCGCAGAACAGAGGATCCAATGTCAAATCATGATAGTGATGATATGGACACATCATAAAAAAAAAATCTCATGAAGCTCACTAGATTTTTTTTACCTGGGCAAGAGGAAGATGAACCCGAGTGACTTAGGCCCATAATCAATCATGATTTGATCGGTAAAATAATATGAGACATTTATTGAAATACAGAGGAGTGTATTTGAAAATATTTCGTTTAGGTAATGTCGAAATCAGAGCGAAGGAAGGACGACAGACTGGAGCCTGACGGATTAGCTCAACCCGACAACTTTTAGCTACTTCACAGCAGGGAATATCATTAGTTGGCGTACAAGGAAATACAGAGTCCACAAATAAGTCTTGGTCAGAAAGAGGAAGGGGGAGAGTCATACAAAGAAAACCCACCACATGAGTAAGACCTTGGGATATTTTTGGTAGGACGGAAATTCCATGACCTCATGGAAAAGTACAGCGGCTGAGTGTACGTTCGCTAGCCTAAGTTCGAGCAGGTGGAGATTTAAATCACATGACCGCTTGCCGGCCAATAGTAAAAATTTGATGGGAGACTCAGTGATACCATCTTAAGGAATGAGGGATGAGATATTTTCGTAACTACAAAAGTAATCAGTAATAAATTAATATGAGTACGCGGATGGATGTAATGAATTTATTAGATGTCACGCATGGAAAAATAATCAATACTTATTGGTAAATTAATTAAATTGAAGGCTGGATTTCTTGGAAACCGGACAGCTTGAATCTCATTGGCTGAAAGAAGACCACGTTGTCAGAGACGCTTACGAAGGCGCGAAATGTGAGGAGCGAAATCCACCCATATCTCCTAAATCTGTGATCACCTGGAGTTCATATTTTATCCAGCAGATATGCTATCGGAGTGGATTAATTTGATGTAAATTTTAACTTCCAATTCGGAGTGCAAGTACCGATATTAAAAATCCACCCCCTCCCTAAGGGGCATGACGTCAACAAATCCGCGGGAAAAAGGCTTAATCCATATATACGGAGCTGAATTGACGCTCGCCAGCCACTTGTCTTGAATCGTTGGAGCTGAATTGACGGTCGCCAGCACACGTGAATTGAATATCGGGAGCTGAACTGTTGGTCGCCGGTAACTTAGAATTCTACGGACGTACAGTCATTTAATGGCGCGAGCATCCGCCAGTGTTTGTAAAGTGTGATCGCGCTCAAGCAACATGTTAAATCTGGAAATAGTTAACGTAGGATAGTGTTTTTTTTTATTTATGAATAATCAGTGACGTAAAGTAATTACCCTGCAAGAGAGTAGTATAAAATATATCACCATAAGTACGTACATAATAGACTGTGTGACGAACAGTACTTTAAGGAAGTAGTAGCCTGTACTTAGCTATACCGAACCGATGTCATGAACACGTCAAGAATGCCGTATAAATCGGGCGTATCGCGACGGGCGTAATAGTTGACACCTCGTCGTACGTGTCCAGGTCCATTGTGCGGTAGGTGGACGAAGATTAAATAGTGTAAATATATTAAATTCTTGGGTCTAGGATAGAAATTTGTTGTATCCAAATTAAAGTATACAGTGTTAACGTAGTAAATGGTGAAGGTTTGTGGAAATCAAGATATGAGTGTAAAATAATAATAATGTGCCAGGAAATCTTTTGTGAAACTACGCCATCAAGGATGGAGGAGTAAAACGCAGAGAGGGGCTGGATGAAGCCTCTCGTCTGCAAAGCTGCAATGGAATACCGATAACTAAGATGAGTACTAAACTGTAAAATATATTTGGGAAATGTTATCGTGATGGGAAAAATGGGAATAATTTGGTCATACTTGGTTACCTTCTGTAACAAGATGGGTCGCTTAACGACCCCATCCTAAATTTGTAGCACGGACAGTAGTAAATCATAATAATGTAAATAATCGGGTCTTTTATGTATTCAGTTTGTTGGAGATGTAAATTTGTATATATAGTGTAGTACGTTAAGTCATGCATGCATTCATATTTTCTTTGTAGTCGATAATTTTCTTTACATTTGATTTTGATTATGCTAGTTAAATAAGACCCGATATGTGCTTTTATGTTTTGTCAATTTTAACGAGCCATTTAATGACATGGAAGGAAAATCCAGCCTCGCCATACCAAGAGTGTTTTGTTGAAATTAATATGGTCATATTTTCAAAGTGAAGTTGTTAAATTTGTGAGATGCGATTAATATAATATTTCCAAGTAAATCATATCTGGAGTGATTAGTGCCAGAATAAATTGAATTTGAAAAAGGGGTTATGCGTTAAACATATTACGAGTGGACTACCGAGTTACAGGCGAAATTATTATTTTTTTTATAAATAATAATAATAATAAATAAATAATATAACTATTGTTTTTAAAGAAGATATTTCTTTTTTTAAATATGATTTGGAGATAATAATAATTTATGTGATCAAGTGTTGAGTTTATTGGGAATCATTTAATGACGGGAGGTCGTTTTTAATTTGGAATTAAAGTGCGTGATAACTTAATTTGATCGATTAATAATATTGAAATGTAGATCGGTGTTAATAATCCGTACATGTTAATGAACGTGTGGTTTAAATTACGGTCCAATTTTTTTTTACGTATAAATGTCGCGTTTTGAAGTTGCGATTCATTAGCCGGAACATGTAGTGCTAATATTACGAGACCATGATTGTCAAATTTTGGTAAATATAATTTCAAGATGTTACGATTATTTGTGGAGAATGAACTAAAGCATAGATCCAAATGAGATAGAAAATGTGAAAGAATTTGCAGTCAGATAATAAAAGGTCGTACGATGTCCGAAATGAATAAATAAGTCAGTTGATAATTCTGTGAGGAATAAATAAATGAATCGAGGAATATTGAGATAGAGAGGAAAATAAATTCCGTACGAGAGACACTTAGGATATTGATATGAGTGTAAAATGTACGGGCAGTGTCACAGAGAAATACTGAGTTACGCAGCGGGTAGAATTCGAACCCGTGACAGCAGGTACGAAATAAATAGACTGCACATTTATTCGTTGAGATACAACGGATCTAAGGATAATGAAAGTTCAGATTCCACAGAAATGGTCGTATATTGTATTCATTGTAATAACGAGTGAGGACAATCATGACGTCGTGATAATAATAATAATAAATATTGCAGATAAAGGATTGGACCGCCTTAATTAATTGAGCATTGATAACGATGTTAAACGGGAATCTAAATGATAATATGCAACCGATAATAATAATAACAATGTAAGGACGATGTTAAATCACCGCGGTCGGATTAATAATAATTGTCATAATAATAACTGTAATGATGTCGTTGGTTGATCAGTGAATTAATTTGTAATTGCGACCGATATCTTAATATATAATTTGGCGGAAGTGACCGGTCTGTTAATAATAATAACCTCTTAAGTGACGTGAAATATAATAATATCTTGAGTCACCTATTCATTAATAATAATAATAATCACGAGAGGGATATAATAATAATAACAGTAATAACCATTTGTGTTTGCATCCCGCATAATAATGATGATATTAATCAAACGTGACAGTGCCAGGAACCGTTGAATAATAATAATAATAATAATAATAATAATAATAATAATAATAATAATTTCGAGGATGATAATTTTGTGGATTAAATTGTTTGGTGACGATATCCCTCTATTCGTATGTTGAATAATGAGAATGATAATATTAGAGTCTTTTGGTATCTTTTTATTGTACGGTTTCCGTACGGGACGATGTTACAGTCATACTTGCGTGTTTGTTTACTTCGCTCGCGATGCGAGGGGGGCCATGGCCACGGTATTTCCCACCGCTTCTCGTTATCTCATCTGTGTCAGTAGTCTACTGAGGCTAACTGGAAACAATTCAGATCACATGTAAATAATATGTATATGCTAATTCATTGGTATGGCATCAGCTGGATATCGTAAGATAGGGACTGTCCGTGGAATCCAGTTTTCGCATTTCACGAGAAACATTACCCAGTCCGAGTACCGGTCTCGGAAAAATGTATATAGCCGGAGTACATCATCTTAGTTAAATCGGGAAGCCGACCGTAACATGGGTTATGCTCGGGCTCCCGATAGAAGGAAGCTATATCCTTGAGTAACGGTTCGATTCAAATGGAATCGATCCGTAAATTATACCTCCAAAATGTCATTTTATTTCAGAAGCAACGCAGCAAGATATTGATACCACTTGCGGTATGGCAAGTGATTTATATATGTAACATGTGTGTAAATTCAAATATTGTTGCCACGTGTATCAAAGTTTTATACGTCAAATGGCGTAATAAACCGCTCCTTCTGGCAAATTATTTCAAAGGAAACCACTCTCATAATCTTTTTATTGTAGTTAGATGATGCCTTTTTTTAAAGTAACAGTCACTTCCTAGTCCTATCATGGAGTCCTTAAATTCAAGTTACATTCGAGCCTTCCCCCTTTTAATTTTAAGTTGCTCCGTTCATCCCCGTGTTCTATTATGCCGTTATATTTATATTTGATGATTTAAATAATGAACCGACACCCCTGAGATAAATGCTAGTCTGGGACTCGGGAGGTGGACGGGTGCACTATGTTTATTGTTCACTAAAAAAAGTATGCAAAACAATTTATTTTTAAATATATATATACTCGACTATCATTCTTTCATCTCTGATTTTAACTTTTTTCTGTGAGTTCCAACACTCTTATCTGTTTTAGCAGCACCAAGCGCTGCAGGTCTGTATTATTTAGAGTTCTGGTTTCGTCATTTTCATAGTCGTCCAAAACACTTCTTTTTCATTTAGGGGTGGCTCCTTCGGAGAGTTGACGATTTCTAATGGACTCCCTCCTTCTCCTCCCTCTTCCAATACTACACATTCCACTACAGGTGGAGGAATGTGTTGTGGCTGAACTTCAGGAAGCCCTACTCCAACCGCAGTTGCTCCTACGGAAAAAAAAACGAAATACGTTTTAATTCACTAATTCAGTTTTCTACGGACAATTGAATTAAACGGAGCTAAAATCCTACGCCCAGGATTCAAACCCGGTACTCTGAACCAAATGCCTAGGTGCTATTTGGTTCTTATAAAGCAATAAATAGAAATATCTTAACCTTAAAGTTTGTAGTGTTGGCACACAAAATACTTAACTTGCTACAACCTCTATAAAACTGTTCAAGAAAATAATCGTGAATATACTTTAGGAACATACCTGAAATTCCTGTCAATGTTGGATTAGTATCCCCATCCAACAGCTCGTGGATAATATTCTCCCAGTCCTTCAGCACTATCCTTTTATTCCCGGTTTGGTTTAGGTCGCACTTTTGTTTCACCCTCATTTTCGTATTGTTTATCCGTTTCGTAATGGTGCCGATTTCAACTTTCTTGCCGCACATGGCTATCAATTTCGTTTGATTTGCCTCCAACGATTCGGATTTTTCATTCCGAACCGCCGGCAGTTGGGACTTACTAAAAAGTACCGCATGTTCCGCAATATATTCGCAAATGTTATCGGATGAATACTTTCCATATCGACGAACTTGACGAACGAACAATCAGTGCAAACTACAAACTAAACGGGATCCAGTTGAGGTTATGTTGCGATTGGAACCAAACAAGATAACAGTTGACGATCGTACACAATTTGAGTATCTACTCAGTTTCAAACGATCCACATGGCGGTGCGCTTGAGTATCTACTCCATCAGAGGAGAATCCTTTTATTCTTACCAAATGGAGTACATACTACTTGGGCTGAGAATATACTCCGACTAAATGCTCATGCTCATGAGTATATAATTTGAGTAAGTACTCACGTTTTATTCATACCACCCTTTCTCGTACCTTTTTTTGAAATACTTCATTCTGAACAATGATACACCTGAAGGTTGGCCTGTGCATTATTATTATTATTATTATTATTATTATTATTATTATTATTATTATTATTATTATTATTATTATTATTATTTTATTATTATTTATTTTTTCTTGCTGGAGAAAAGAAGCTTACCAGCCTGTGCTGCTTATTATAATTTTATTCTTACTAATTCACAAAACCATGAAGGAAGGGACTAACCGGACTGACCTGTGCTGCATTTTTCTGCTGAGGAAAAAAGAAGCTAACTTGCAAAGGAAGGAAGGAAGGAAGTGACCAGAAGGTGAGTGGGATTGGCAATCCTTATCTCTGATTATGAACTACAACAGAAATAGACACTAACATCACCTCGTACCTCGGTCCTCTTTAACACACTCTGAGCCAACCTCAATAGTCAATAGTATCAAGATATGCCACTTATGCAAGAAATGAAATATAAATACAATGTAAGAAAGAAAGCTATACACAGGAACCAAAAGGATTAAAGGAAACTCATATGCTAAGGAGGGAGTTTGTAGGATTCAAAGGTAAATTGAAATTAAACATGATCTTTTGATTTATGGAGCTATATTCTACCTACTATCCACAGTATTACAGGTATAAAAATTGTGTAGAAATTTCCACAATTTTTTGTGATCATAGTACACTGACTGACAGAGCAAATGCAACACCAAGGAGGAGTGGTTCGAAAGGGATGAAAGTTGGGGAAAAAACAGAGACGGCACGGACGAATAATTGATGTTTATTTCAAACCGATATGCAGGTTACACAATGCGCACGGCATCGACTCAGTAGGATGTAGGACCACCGCGAGCGGCGATGCACGCAGAAACACGTCGAGTTACAGAGTCAATAAGAGTGCGGATGGTGTCCTGAGGGATGGTTCTCCATTCTCTGTCAACCATTTGCCACAGTTGGTCGTCCGTACGAGGCTGGGGCAGAGTTTGCAAACGGCGTCCAATGAGATCCCACACGTGTTCGATTGGTGAGAGATCCGGAGAGTACGCTGGCCACGGAAGCATCTGTACACCTCGTAGAGCCTGTTGGGAGATGCGAGCAGTGTGTGGGCGGGCATTATCCTGCTGAAACAGAGCATTGGGCAGCCCCTGAAGGTACGGGAGTGCCACCGGCCGCAGCACATGCTGCACGTAGCGGCGGGCATTTAACGTGCCTTGAATACGCACTAGAGGTGACGTGGAATCATACGCAATAGCGCCCCAAACCATGATGCCGCGTTGTCTAGCGGTAGGGCGCTCCACAGTTACTGCCGGATTTGACCTTTCTCCACGCCGACGCCACACTCGTCTGCGTCTGCGGTGACTATCACTGACAGAACAGAAGCGTGACTCATCGGAGAACACGACGTTCCGCCAATCCCTCATCCAAGTCGCTCTAGCCCGGCACCATGCCAGGCGTACACGTCTATGCTGTGGAGTCAATGGTAGTCTTCTGAGCGGACGCCGGGAGTGCAGGCCTCCTTCAACCAATCGACGGGAAATTGTTCTGGTCGATATTGGAACAGCCAGGGTGTCTTGCACATGCTGAAGAATGGCGGTTGACGTGGCGTGCGGGGCTGCCACCGCTTGGCGGCGGATGCGCCGATCCTCGCGTGCTGACGTCACTCGGGCTGCGCCTGGACCCCTCGCACGTGCCACATGTCCCTGCGCCAACCATCTTCGCCACAGGCGCTGCACCGTGGACACATCCCTATGGGTATCGGCTGCGATTTGACGAAGCGACCAACCTGCCCTTCTCAGCCCGATCACCATACCCCTCGTAAAGTCGTCTGTCTGCTGGAAATGCCTCCGTTGACGGCGGCCTGGCATTCTTAGCTATACACGTGTCCTGTGGCACACGACAACACGTTCTACAATGACTGTCGGCTGAGAAATCACGGTACGAAGTGGGCCATTCGCCATCGCCGTGTCCCATTTATCGTTCGCTACGTGCGCAGCACAGCGGCGCATTTCACATCATGAGCATACCTCAGTGACGTCAGTCTACCCTGCAATTGGCATAAAGGTCTGACCACTCCTTCTTGGTGTTGCATTTGCTCTGTCAGTCAGTGTATATCATAATTTCATTAAGTTACATTCAGTAGTGTTAATCATGAATTAATATTCATCAGCCAGAAAACAATACAATACAGCACAAAATCATTCATTTATGAAAGAAAGACCAGAACTGTCAAGTTAAAACATAATATATACTTAATGAACGTAAGTTTTCGTGGCTCATTGTATTAACATAAAGAAATAAATGAACTGGTTAAAAGCCACTATATATATATTTATTAATAATAAAGCCAAGGTGTCAGCCAAATTGCATTGGCCTTCATCAGGGCATGAGAAGTTTTGCCTCCGACAGTGAGCAAAGAAATTATCTGAAGGAATGTGGAAGTCATGCCCGTACTATCCACGGCCTACCCCACTAACTGGACTCAAGGATCGTGGCGCTGTGCTGTGGTGGTTTGTAGAGATGGGAATAACATACATTTTTTAATTACAGTTATAACTGTGATTGCTACTTTTCAGTATCTGTTATTTTTATCTGTGATTTGATAACAGTTACTAACAGCAGAGTAAATTGGGTGCCTTACTTCTTTTACTTTTCTAGGTGATACAATGTATATACCAGTAGTGGCATAAATAAACATATTTTCACATTGTAATTTTTAAGCTGTACTGAACAGGCTAATAAAAATTATGGCCATGACTTAAATTACGTATACGTATTACACAGCATATAATGCATGTTGTACACCATCAACCTTTTCTTTCAGTTCAATACTTCACAGGAAACATTTTCAAATCTTGTTAAAGATTGTTCAACATTGCTGAAAATTTGACACGATTTGGCAGGGTTTGATAGCCTTTTTGTTTTACAACGGAGAGAAGGTAAGCGGTAGTCCTAGTTCTTGAACTAGCAGTGGGGTAGGCCTATATTCTTAAAAACAGGAGAAACGCGCAATAAAGCATAATTCACATGAGGAAAATAGTAATGTGGGTACCTTCAACATAATTTTGGCAAAACGTTTACTGTCATGACATCATTTTCAGAGGTTATGTTATATTGCATTTACTCACATGAATCAAATAAACATGATAGCAATGCAATGGACATACATGTCTTACCACACGAGAAAATTTTAGGAATCCAATAATAATATATGGGAATATCGACATAAATCAAACATTGCTGATAGTGTTTACTTATAGGTAATAAACATAAAAGCTGTCCACTTCCTTGTGATATTTAAGTGAAGTTATCGTCATTGATATTATAGAACGACCATAATGACTTGTTTTCCTTCTTTTCGTTGAGAGCTCCATTTTAATGCCACAAAATTACCCACAACACTAACAATAACCGCGGCAAATTTAAAAGTAACTGTTCATCAGCTGTAAAAACAAAGGAGCAAAAGTGTAGGTATATTTTTGTGAGTGCTCTCTATCGGATATTGCTGGTGATTCGATTAGGTGACCACGGCTCTACGGTGCGCAGCGAAGTATCCAGTCGGCCGTGAGGTGACAGGCGACCATCTGGGTAGCTGCACGGTAGCAATCACAGCTACAATAAGCGGAAAGGTCGGCTGCAAAGTTACTCTTGTGCACGGCACTGTGACTCGAGAAGGTGACAGACGGGCCTCTGGGTAGCAGATATAAGAACCCCTCTCCTATTGGCTGCACGGTAGCAATCACAGCAAAACGGGAAGGTCTTTTTTTTTTTTTTTTTTTGAGAGCGAGTACATGGGAGTCCCGAGGCACACTTCGGCCTCTCTACTCATCTGTTTCCGCGACGTAGCCGATGAGTCGGAAAATCTCCATCACGTGCACTGGCGGGGGAAAAACGATCTGTCGTGAAGAAGAAGAAAAGTTTTCTCCACGTCAGAAATGAAACCCCCTCTTCGCTGCTCTGTTAAAAATCAAATAGAGTGTCGCAGTGAATTTAGGTGAAGAAGAATATTTTAAGAGGGAGGGAGCTTCCTTCTTAACAATCGGCCCGTTTCAGGGGGGTTTAAATTTTGAATTTCTCGGGTGAGAGTAAGTCAGAAAAGTAGGCCTAAAAAGGGGGCGTAACCAGTTAAAACAGATCGTAAGTTAGCCAAGGGCCGCGATATTTGAATCGTGTGTTCGGCTTCTTGGTCCTCACGACCCGTTTTAAGAGTAGGATGCCGGGGTCGGTAGACTGATTAAGGAGGATTCTAGTTTTAGCCGCCTTATCTATTTTATTTATCTGCGTTCGGATAAGAGGAATACGAAGTTCAGTTCGTATTTTCCTATTACAGCGCAGAATAGGTGCATTTGTCATCCGGCGGAGGGTTTTGTTTTGAAAACGTTGAAGGGTTTGCATATGTGTTTTCGGAATATAGCACCAGGCCTCGCAGCCGTATAGGAGTATAGGCCTGACACATGCCAGGTACAGGTTTCTCTTAATGGACTTAGAGATGTGCCTGTTCCATAGCAGAGGTCTCAGGGCTGCCACCCTAGCCGCAGCACGCTGTAAGACCTGTTCTATATTCAGTTTCCACGTTAACCCACGGTCTAGTGTAAGACCTAGGTACTTTACAGATTTAAACCAAGACAGGGGGACGTTATCAATAGTAAGGCGGCCAAATCTAGGAAGGCGCTTGGTGAAAACAATTGCCTGCGTCTTGGCAGGATTTATTTTCGCCTTGTTCCTTGCACACCATTTCCCAAACAGTGATATCCATTGTTGCAGTGCCCTGAGGGCATAGTCATTCCTCCGTTGTGTGGTAAAAATGGCTATGTCATCAGCATACTGCTGGACCTCTACACCCTGGAAAGGTCGTTCACATATAGGCCGTATAGAGTTGGGGAGAGGGCTCCCCCTTGGGGGACTCCGGCTCGGAGGGCCCTTGGGGTCGATTTCTCCCCCTCACAAGAGACATAAAATCTCCTATTTGTTAAATAGGATTGAATAATTTTGACCAAATAGGCTGGTATGTTGTAAATTTCCAGCATTTTTATAATTAGGTTTTCGTGCCAGACAGTGTCAAAAGCTTTTTCAACATCAAAAAATACTGCTGGCACGCTACGGCGTATGTTGAACGACCTTGTGATGTACTGGACCAGGCGCAGCGCCGCAAGAGGGGTGCTGCGCTTGGACCGGAATCCGAACTGCTCCGGTCGCATAATTCTGTGCGGGGCCAGGTGGGCATTTAGCCGTGTGAGAAGAAGTCTCTCGAATATCTTTGAGATATGAGATAACAAGGTGATCGGGCGATAGTTCTGCGGGAAAAGTCTGTCTTTCCCTGGTTTTGGAATGACGACCATCTTCCCCGTCTTCCAAGTCCCAGGGAAATATCCCTATTTCAGACAAGCTGAGAAAATAGATGCCAGAAAGAGGATGGCCTTGTAACGCAATGATTTGATTTCTTTATTCGATACCTTGTCATCTCCGGGAGCCTTCTTCTCATTCAGGCCTTTAATGACCCTGCGGACCTCATGAGGCTTAATGTCAGCTATGTTATTGTCAGGTCTCCATTGTCGTTTGAAAGTTGAAGCCTTTCTCTGTATCTCACGGGTCAGTCGTTCGTTTTCGTCGTCGTCATCGTCAGAGATATCGTGAGTTACACATTGACTCTCAATTGAGTCGGCAAAGGCCTCAGCTTTATCATAAGGGTCGAATACTAGACTATGGCGGCCATGAATTGCACGCCGGGGGGGGGGGGAGGGGGGGTAGGCCTAGTCAGATTGCGAGTAATCCGCCAGAATTCGCGATCTGACTCATTTTCTGAGAGATTACGGCATAATTCCTCCCATTTTTCAATCTTTCTTTCGAGTAGTCGATTTCGAACCTCCTGAGCTAGTTCCAGGTATTCAGCTCGGTCGGAGGGGTCTCTAAATTTTTGCCATCTAATCCTGTAGGCATTTTTAATGTAAATCAAATCCTTGAGGAGATCTGGCGTTGAGTCGTCTTGGGCGTCACGGCGGGACTGAACCCGTGGCCTGGCTATATTCGGGGTATTTGCAAGGCCGGGACCCGTTTCTGGCGAAGTTCGCGCATTTTGACGACAGTCCAGAACATTATTATTATTATTATTATTATTATTATTATTATTATTATTATTATTATTATTATTATTATTATTATTATTATTATTATTGTTCTAGACCCCGCCGCGGGATGCAGGACCACAACTTGGCGGGAGATTGCATCCGTTGACATTGTCAGTAATGACAATGTGGTCAGCGCCATTGTTGCGCGTAGTCAAGCGCGCGGAATTTCTCGCGATACGAAGGACATATTTCCGCGCATTGTTGATCTTATTGTAGAGATGAACAATGGCAAGGTCGATGTCATTCCTATCTTTGAGATCAAAGGTATTTAAATTTTTATTAATATGCCAGGATAATTTATTATAATCCAAATTTAGAACCTCCCTAGGAATGGATGGCACCTCGAATCGAACCCAGGAAAGATTGAAAATGATAGGTTTGTGATCAGAGTCAAGGGCATTATGGACAACAAAATCAATAGGTCTATTGTAGAATTTAGGTACCGTAACGTCAATGACGTCAGGTCGACCATTAGCTGGGTAGATGGTGGGCTCAGTCGGAGCATAGACACCGACGTCATTATCTCTCATGTATTCCTGGAGTATTCTACCCTTAGGATTGATGGTCCTAGAGTTCCAGTCAGTGTGCTTCGAATTGACATCGCCTGCCACGATGGTAGGGACGGACGACGGATTATTTAATAAAATATCTAATTCCGCTGTATTTAGCGGGGCATTGGGGGGTAAATAGGCCGCGAAAATACGATAATGGTATTGATGATGTCTAATCTCGATACCGAGAGACTCAATAACTCCAAGAGGGGGGAGGTCGATGGTACTGTGTGTAAGTTTTGACTTAATCAGAACAGCTACACCTCCACCCTCTCTGTCAGGTCTGTCTTTACGATAAATCGTAAAGTTCTTAATTTTGAAGGACTTATGTTGTTTAAGCCACGTCTCTCCCAGTAGCAGGATATCGATTTTGTAGTCAGAAATAAACGACTCCAGTTCGTATTTCGCTGTGAGCTTGCATCCGGGAGATAGTAGGTTCGAATCCGACTATCGGCAGCCCTGAAAATGGTTTTCCGTGGTTTCCCATTTTCACACCAGGCAAATGCTGGGGCTGTACCTTAATTGAGGTCACGGCCGCTTCCTTCCAACTCCTAGGCCTTTCCTATCCCATCGTCGCCATAAGACCTATCTGTGTCGGTGCGACGTAACGCCCCTAGCAAAAAAAAAAAAAGTTCGTATTTCTGACTAGAAATTCCTTGACAATTCCAAGCACAGACGGAAAGGTCCATTGTCAGGCAGAAGGAAACAGATTAGGGTTCTGTAAAGTACTGCATTGCAGCATTTATCAGGACTCCAATCTTATCGATCGTATTCTGACATTGTCGAAGCTGAACAGCGGTCTCTTTTAGAATAGGCAGTAGCCTGGAAAAGTTAATTTGCCTCATGAGATCTATGATATCTCCCATACCCGAGAGAGCGGATGTGGGAGATGCCATGCCAACGGGCTCAGGGTTCGATGCAGGGAGGGGTGCGGGTGCGCCTCCTATCGCTTGGGCGAAGGAGAAGTTGGGGTCTACTTCTCGGGAGGGGGCAGAGTCCTGGTCTTTTTCTGATTTTTCAGGTACTCATTTACCACCTTGGTCTCCATAATATTACGGAAAGTTTCACAACCTCTCCAAGAGGCCGGGTGGGTGCCCTTGCAGTTTACACACTTGGCCGGTGCTGTCGGTTCTAGTGGACAGGCAGCGGCCACGTGGTTTTCTCCGCACTTAACACATCTATGAGGCATGGCGTTATAGTTGGCCATGTGGCCCCATCTTTGGCATCGGTAGCACTGAGTTGGGCCCTCACGACCCCTATAGGCCTCAATTTTAACTCTGGATCCGCACAGATATTTTACGTCATAAGATTGTTTTAGAGAAGTCACAGTTTGGGAGGGTGACGCTCACGACGTTCAGGGGTAGTCGCTTTTTAGACATACTGTCAATTCGAGTGAACTGGAATATGTCCTGGGGCTCGTATCCCAGAGCCATGAGGTCCTCCTTAATCCAATCTACATCTACAGACGAAACAATATTTCTTATGACTACCTTTAAGAGTCTCTGACTGGGCATCTGATGCGTGTAGAAACCCTTTCCGGAGTCACAGAAATACTGCTTTATTATCATCTGATAGTCTTCTTCATTTGAAGCATGGAATTTTAGGGCATCCCTGGTATTTATGACCCTAATATCGCCAGTGCATTTAGTCCTTAAGTACGTATAGTGTCGCTGGTACTCCGACTTATCAGCGACGACAATCGGTGGTATGGAGACTTTCTTAGGGGGACTCTGACCTTGGGAGGAGCTCGAACCCGGGTCTTGAATGGGGTTTGGACCCAGGCTCTGAGCGGTTTCTGTCTCCATGGCCTCGCTCTCCCTTTGGGGGCGGCGCCACTCTTAGACGTATCATGAGATTCAGGTAATGGCCGTGAGGCGGCTTCATTGAGTAATTGAGACTGAGTGGCACTCCCGGAGGGTCGAACCTCGGTCTCTCTACGGATTTCCGACCGGGTCGGAACGTACGCAGTAGGGTCCGTGGACCCTGTAGTAGGCAGTGAAGCTAGAACTTCAAACTTATTCTGAGTAGTAACCGGGGGTGCTTTCGGAGTTTTTTCCGCCCGTTGTTTCAGGATCATCTTTGAGACAACTCTACGATTTCCCTTATTCATAGGATGCCATAAGGGATATTTTGCCGCAAGCTTAGCGGGAACTATGTCTTGCGAAAGCAGGCTGGCAAGCATTTTATGATAGAAACCAGCTGAACCGTACTCAGGTAGCAAAGTAATGCGAGATTTTGAAGCATTTAAGACCTCCGAGGAGGTGGTCGAAGCGCAAGAGGAAGAAGGAGAAGAATCCCCGCCTCCCAGCGGGGGATTGCCATCCATTGTTACAAGCTACAATGCGCTCAAACGAAATTTGCACACCCCAAAAATAGCACTAACCAGCAACACAAGAGCACTCACTCACAGTATTAGCACACTGATTACCTTGTCTTATCTTACCAAGTTTGTACTGAAAGTACACGGTGTCGTACACACTTCAGCACCAAGGCAATGATAATAATGCAGGGAATTCTACAAGCAAGCAACCACGCACCAATCACCACGGGATCAGAGAAAGGAATGAAGGTCGACTGCGAAGTTACTCTTGTGCACGGCACTGTGACTCGATAAGGTGACAGACGGACCTCTGGGTAGCAGATTATAAGAACCCCTCTCGTGTTGGCTGCACGGTAGCAATCACAGCTAAACGGGAAGGTCGACTGCAAAGTTACTCTTGTGCACGGCACTGTGACTCGATAAGGTGACAGACGGGCCTCTGGGTAGCAGATATAAGAACCCCTCTCCTGTTGGCTGCACGGTAGCAATCACAGCTAAGCGGGAAGGTCGTCTGTAAAGTTACAATCCTATTGGCTGCACGGTCACAATCACAGCTAAGCCAGAAGATCGACTGCAATTGGTCGGCCGGTAGCAGTCCCAGGCTCTCAGCTGCGTCGAACTTTATCACGAGCGCTAGTAGCAGCGTCACACCACAGCCGACCGGATTCCTCGCTGCGCTCCTTAGAGCTAGCTAGAGCGACGCATCAAGTCGGCCGTGGTCACACAATAATAGTTTTTAATGTTGCCACTCGAGTTCGTTGCTACGAGAATGTCTATAAATACTCCAAACCAGTTCATTTCAGTTGCCTAATTCGGCACATTTTAAATACAAATATGTTTTAAATCAGTTTAATGCATGTTTTACAGCGACTACAGTTATTCTTCGAACAGGACGGAAAAATTGTAAATCACAGATATTTTGCTCTATCAATCACATATTATGATTGCTGCTCTTTGGTACCTGTGAGTAAATAACAGTTCGTGATTGTGATGCACATCTCTAGTGGTTGGGAGGGATGTTACTGATGCACTGCCCTCTGTAGACAGTTTGAGTGCGTCTCGCTGTGCCATGGTGGTGTTGTGCATGCATTTCTGCAGTACAGGTCTCCATGTGTTTGATAACTTGAAGCCGTCTTCCCTGTTGATGTTATTTGGGTGCAGCTCTATCTCTATGGCTTCCCTCACAAGACGAGCATAGAAGTCTTTTATAGGCGCGATGACCTTCACCTGGTCAAAGAGGATTTCATGGTCTGTACTGTAGAAATGTTCTACTATGGCAGACTGGCTTATAGCGTTCTCCGCGGAGGATGAAAGAGCGACATTCTTTACCGATCTGATGTGCTCTTTCACCCTGGTGGTAACAAGCCTTTTTGTCGTGCCAACATATGAACAACCACAACCACATGGAATTTCATATACGCCCGGTGTTTCAAGACGTGGCTTCTCTTTGACTGGTCGAAACAGGGATTTGAGCTGAGCTTCCGGTCTGCGGTGAAAACTGGAATTATATTGTACTTCTTAAGAATGCGTCCTATTCTGTCAGTTATAACTGCCACGTAAGGAAGGAATCCTTTTTTTCTTTTTGCTGTAGTCCTGGTTGGTGCTATTCAAGTTAGGCTCCTTGACCTTCACAGCTCGTGTTATGTCTCCCGAGCGGTGAAAGAGCACATCCGACCGGTAAAAAATGTCGCTCTTTCATCCTCCACGTAGAACGCTATAAGCCAGTCTGCCATAGCAGAACATTTCTACAGTACAGGCCATAAAATCCTCTTTGACCAGGCGAAGGTCATCGCGCCTGTAAAAGACTTCTATGCTCGTCTTGTGAGGGAAGCCATAGAGATAGAGCTGCGCCCAAATAACATCAACAGGGAAGACGGCTTCAAGTTATCAAACACATGGAGACCTGTACTGAAGAAATACATGCATAACACCACCATGGCACAGCGGGACGCACTCAAACTGTCGACAGAGGGCGGTGCATCAGTAACTTCCCTCCCAACCACCACAGCACAGCGCCACGATCCTTGAGTCCAGTTAGTGGGGTAGGCCGTGGATAGTACGGGCATGACTTCCACGTTCCTTCAGATAATTTCTTTGCTCACTGTCGGAGGCAAAACTTCTCATGCCCTTATAAAGGCCAATGCAATTTGGCTGAAAGCTTGGCTTTATTATTAATAAATATATATAGTGGCCTTAATCCAGTTCATTTATCTTTTATGTTAATAATAAATACTTTTCTCTCTTTTTGCAGTATAACGTTGCACTGATACGTCAAGAGCTTATGGCAACACCATTTGTATTATCTCAAGAAACTTACTATATGATACATCTTTCAGTCTGTCAAATGAGGCATGTAGGGCCACACAATGAGGAATATTGAGATTTGTACTTCTTTTGTATCTGCTAGAGGATGGCAAGTCTCTGGCAGAGAAACCAAGACATGATAGCGCATACTCTGTTCCTATATACCGGTACTGAATCAAAACACAACATATCATTCAATCAGTCATCTGCATTTAGATAACAAACAATGTCAAGCTACAAAATTGTATGCATTCCTTGTATTTACAGTACTTAAAAATGTTCTATTTCATGTGACAGTAAGATATATCTAAATGTTTCTGCTACACG
Source organism: Anabrus simplex (assembly GCF_040414725.1). Lineage (NCBI taxonomy): Eukaryota > Metazoa > Arthropoda > Insecta > Orthoptera > Tettigoniidae > Anabrus > Anabrus simplex. The sequence goes on along the minus strand of NC_090265.1, from coordinate 654,138,320 downwards.
AAAAAGGATAGAATCATGAATATGTTTTTGGGCTTAAAAGACAAGAAAGCGACTACAGATTCTGTGATTGTTTCCCTCTTACAATATGCAGGAAGTACAAATAATGCTTCCTTTCAGTCCATCCGCAGAGGAGGAGTTCCAATAAATTGAAAGAAATATGTAGCATCAGGATCTACGTACAATAATATGGTAGCTGATCCAGCACAAAACAATCCCATGCCATGTCACAAAATAGCTCAACCTATTAAGATCTACTTCCAAAGAATTGGTCGCTAATTTATGTACAGTATTATGAACAATATGCTGCTACCTTCCGCGACATTACCGTGTGCGAGGGGCTTTGCTGTGACCTGGTCAAAATGCCAGTCAAAGGCAGTGGAAACTCACTTCAAATACAGTGCCATTTGTACCTACTGTATATCGAAGGCAGAAATCTGTGTCAGTGGTTGCAGAGTAGACTAATCTGTGGTCTGACAGCACTGCACTCCGACCGGCCAACCGAATAGAGGAGAGGTGGCCATGGCTCTACCATGACTTTACACCTCTGCATTTGGGACACAGAAAGAGGCTGTTTCCCTACCACTGGCTGTCCTGAGAATGGTTTTCCTTTCGCCTGCATTAAGGCGAATGATGGGTCAGTTCCTAGTATACGTCATGGCCACCAAACGTCTCGCCTTCACCACAAATCTCCTTGCCTAAGATGATGATGCTTGTTGTTTAAAGAGGCCTAACATCTAGATCATCGGCCTCCAATGGTATGAAATGAGAAAAATATAATAACAATTTAAAAGTCCAAAATCATCTACTGACCAGGGTTCAAAACACAATGACGAAGAATGAATGGATGGATATGAATTTAGAACAATCAGTGGATCCGACCTGTAATGCTCCACATTCCCAGCAACTAGCGTTAAACAGTAGTATTACTGACCAAGGGACTGCTTCTAAAGCACAATCCTGAATCGATGATGCTTGTAGTCTAAAGGGGTCCAAAAACCAGGTCATCAGCCCCTCATAATGGTAGTTATCGCTGGGAAAGTAGAACCATGGTATTTGTCATGTTGCGATACTAATCAAAATTAGCGTAAACTCGCTGATGGTACTACTCACAGGTAATGTTATGCGCACATGTAACACACACCCATGGCGTTTCTCACATTGCGACGCCATTTACAGGCAACGCAAACCTATGGTGTTCCTCACCTAGGTGTACTAATCACAGGGACTCGTACTATCCGGTCGTGTTAAATTTTCGTAATTTCTGTCACGAGAAAATGGCTGAACAGAATTCAATGAAAATTAGTATTTTATGTCGGGGAATATGCCACTACAATGTAGGCTATAAATAATTTTATTCACCCTGGATGATTGGTCCTATTGAAAAGAACTACATAACAAAAGTTATAAAGAATGCAATTTCCGATCATTTATGTCTTATTCATTTTTATCGCATCGACTACAATAAGAGTGGTGGTGGTGGTGATTATTATTTCAAGAGGAAGTACAACTAGGCAACCATCCTCTATATATTAGTAATCGGAGAGAAGAAATTGAAGGGGGTCGACACTACGAAAAAATGAAGGTATTGGCCTAAGAAAGACCAGGGCCATGAAGGGCGTGAAAATAAGACTCTCTAGGCTTCCATACGTAATACAGTCGGGGTCAGAAAAGAACAGGTGGTGACCGAGGTAGATGCGATTTTGATAGATGAAAGAGAAGAGCCTGGCACAAGTAAGTGGAAGCAATGCTAGGATTCACCTAAGGGCTCCACGGACGCCTACCCAAGCTCGGAGCCCCCATGGGACACTTTATAGTCGCCTCTTACATCAGGCAGGGGATGCCGTGGGTGTTATTCTACAGCCCCCACTCACAGGTGGAGAACTATGGTAAGGAAAGTTTGTACAATTGTTACCATCACATCAAATGAGTTACCAACATCACAAACTTCACAAATACTAATTTAGTTACTTGGACACTGAATACATACCAGTACATATTTCTGTAAAGGAAGATGAGCATACAAATTGCAAATAAGAGAGGAGAGAGATCATAACATATTTCCTGTGTTCTGATGAGGAATTGTTTCCAAAATACAAAATTTTCAGTGAAGGTACCTTTGTTAGAAATGGATGCTTAAACCAAAACTAAGACTTCTTTATAAAATTCATCCAGACAATATCACATGACACTTCCCCTTCAGTATTTGATTATTATCACACAATTCTACAGAAATTATGAGCTCATATAAAGGAACAGACTATGAGGAGAGTAAACCACACGTTTGAAACTTTCATTGTTGTGAAAAATAACGCCACAGTTTTTCACTTCCCATTCATCAGATTTGCTTAATGCTCCTTATAATATTAATAGTAATAATAATATTGCTGATAATAATAATAAATGTCCCATAAACTTTAAATAAATTGTCGAATTATACAACAACTCTACGGCAGGAATTTATAAAAGTCATTATGAGTGCAATTAAGAAAAATGGAGTCTGAAAGATGCAGATGTTTGGCATTTTTTGAATTAGAACACAAAACATGAACATACTTGTTTTTCACCTTTATGAACAGTTATAATCATGTTATGGGCTTCATAATGATGTCTCATTTTTTTGCTATGAGTTTTATATAGCACCGATTCATGGCAACGATGGAATGGGCCTCAGAAGGAAGCAACTGTGGCCTTAATTAAGGTACGGCCTTAGTATACATGCCTGCCTGTTGCGAGTAAGGGAAGGAAAACCATCTTCACTGTTGCCGTCAGTGGGACTCGAACACACCACTGCCCAAGCGCAATCTCACAGATATGTGACCACACTGTGTAGCCTACATGCTGGGTGTTTTGTAATACAAAATTTAAAACATTAATACCAAATCATTACGATTTTGAACGCTAACCACTCAACCACCACAGTTTCGTGCTCATGACCGTAACGCACCTGTACACATTCGGCGCGAAAACTTCTCTTGCGATTTTCTCGAAAACGCCTTAGTACTACACCTTACTACCTGCACATTATCTTGTTCTAATGGACTACTAAATGTGTACAAATTTTGAAGTTACTCCGTAATCCGAACGTCGTGGCCTCCCCTTGTAAGGGTATTGTACCCGCATTCAGTTTGTGTCTCTTAATTTGCGTCTATATTTCCTCCGCTTGTTGTGTTTTGTACATAAGGCAAAGCATAGTAGATAATAATTGTGGCATTAGTTTGATATTTAATCCCATTTTGAGATGGTATTCATGTATACGAATATTTAAGGAATTGCATAAATTTTTACAGAAATTTGTACAACAAATGCCACGAAAATCGTTTGATGCATGGCAGTTCCTTGAAATTACCGTACTGATGATAAAAATAAACAAAATGCAAATTTTGCGGCCACATTTACGCGACGGGTGGTGGCGTATCAAATTTGTGGGATCATATCAAGAGGCATTACAAGCATGAAATGAGCAGGTCGGTTTCTCCAGCAGAAAACAACATTGCTGTATTCAGCAAAATAGTTATGTTGTGAGAAAAAGGCATTGAATTTTCGTTGCCATACCAATAATGTATTTAAACGTGCCGCCACATTACATTCACTCGGTAGTTCACTCGGTACAACCGGGAGATGACGTCACAACAAGTGCTGTGCTCCGTCCCCACCACTATATCGAATCAGACCCAAACAGGATGATCAGACTACCACGCTTGCTCTGACAACTGACAGTCGGACAGTAATAAAAAATAAATAACTTTCTCGAGGCGCCTTCAGGAAACTTCCGGAACATAACATCTGATAGAATTAGAGATGGACGGTATTTAACGTATCACTCAAGATAACAGTGTTCCAGCCGGCTAACATTTTGCCAGAATAACATCTTACTCAATTAACCCTGTTATATTTGTAACTGGTCGCAGTTCTTCCTCAACCCATCATTATCTCATTAGTCATTTCATCATTCTACATTATTTGATAATTACTGAAGATATTTTAATTAATTTCGATTTAGTAAGGTTGCGTTTCGTCGTCTTATTCTGTGAAACTGTTCCATCGCAATGAAGGTTCTGTAGAGAAAACTACCTCAGCTCTATGGAACACTATACCTTCGCTGCGAGAGTTTTCTTGGGGTAAAACCGTTAGCGTGCTTCCTAATACGTTCCGTTGTGTTATTCTGTGGAAAAAGTGTTCCATCGCAGTGTTCTGTCGAGTTAACCAAGACGAGTTTTAATTATACAGCCTCGGCTCTGTGGAACACTGTTCCATCGCAACGAGAGTTCTGTTGAGAAAACGCCGGTATAATAGCGTGCCTACTAATATGTTCCGTGGTGTTATTCTTTGGAACAGTGATCCTTCGCAATGAATGTTCTGTCGAGATAATAACCTCAACTATGTGGAACACTGTTCCATCTTTTATTATTTAATTGAGTCCACAAAACTTTTGCATTACAAAGTCGAATATTCACAGATACTTTTGATCGTAATTTACAACTTAGAACGTGGTAGCGTTCACAGTTCATTACAAATTTCCACACTCAATCACCGCTAGGGATGTGATACTTCTTATTTATGCACAATTTGGTATGAAACCTGTGCACCGCCATCCTGGTCACCACATGTCATAATTTTTGGTTTGTGTGTCTCCATTTGGTAGTCATCACTGCTTCTGTTGTATAGGTCTTCCCATGTTTGATCTTCCTCCTCCCGTCCGTTCCGCAGAGGTGTCTTTGGTAACAAGTGGCTTAAAGTTAGACCATCCAACGAAAAGGTTTCTTTTGCCATAACATAAACTAGTTGAGACGGCGTGTATTTTGATAAGCCCATAGTTCTTTTCAAGAATATGGCTTTTAGAGCCTCGATATCCTCCAGTTGTTTTACAGTCAGGTGTTCCCTGATGATCTCTATTCCGTATGCTAACGTGAGTAGTATTTTGGTATCGAACAACTTCAAGGCAGTTTCCAGGGAGAGAAGCTGTAGAATTTTAATTTCGTTAACTGCTTTAACCACGCGATCAGTCTTTCCCTGAGGTGTACTGAGAAAGATTTTACAGTCATGTGTAGTGTGATTCCTAAATATATGTACTTGTTCTTCTTTTTAAGCGGTAAAACTTTGCAGAAAATTTCATCATTCGAGGCTAGTCTTCCTGCTTTCCAGAAAATTACTAGCTCCGCTTTTCGTCGATTCATCTGTAGTTCGTTCGTTTCTATCCATTCAACTAAGGAGTCTAGCCCTCTTTGAAAATATTTCCTGTTGTTCGACGCCAGTGCCATATCGTCTACGTATATGTATGATGATACAGCTCGTGATCCCTTATTAAATGCAGGTACCACATCGTGAGTAAGAATATTGAAGAGCAATGGGCTGAGTGGATCACCCTGCAATACTCCATTAGTCTCATTTAACCATTCAGACTGTCCAATACTGTCGTGGATTTTCACAAAATTTTCCGACAGGATGTTTGATGTGAGTTTTATTGTCCTTGGGTCTTCGTAGAGTTTTCTTATTTTTTCTACTAGCTTCCTGTGGTTAACCATGTCAAAAGCTTTTGAGAAATCTATGAAGATCACATACAGCTTTCCTCGTTCTTTACTTATTTTTGCTTGTATTTGTCTTATGAGACATTCGGCTGCCATCAATGTGGAGCGACGTACTCTGAATCCAAATTGCTCGTCTGGAAGATGTTCCTCTATTTTTGGGCCTATTCTCAAGGCTAGCAATCTTAAGAGTATTTTGCAAGCAGCTACTGCTATACCTCGATGCGCTTCCGGATTATTTGGGTCTCTTTTGCCTTTGTATAATGTTTTATTGTGGAAATGCGCCACACCCTTGGTATATTTCCTGTCTCTAAACATTTGTTGAACAGGTCAAGCTATGCCTCTGCCATTACTGTGTATGTCTCTTGCAGATCATTGCAGAGTCCATCCGGTCCTGGTGATTTCCCTCTAGTGATCTTATGACATTATCCAATTCATCCTTGGTGAAGTATGGACATGTTTCATTCAAATATGTTTCTTCGTTTCCTTGTGCGATAAAATGTTACTATAATGATGTTCCCATCTTTCCATGGGAACAGACATTGCGAATCTTGGCTGCTTTTTCCGTAAAACATATAAATGATCCTTTTCCGCAGTTTCTGCTTGTCTAATAGCTTCTTTTTCGATGAATTCCGTTTGCTACCTATTTATTAGTCTTTTGTATTCCTGCCTTTGACATTGATATTCCTTCAACGTTTTTTCCTATTTGTTTCACTGTCTCCAACATGCACGACTATATTCCTTTCCGTCACCTTTGTAGATTCTCTGAGATTGCTAGTGTATGATGAATTGAAGTGTAGTGCAATAGATTCGAGATAACGGGTTTGCTATACATGTGAACTGAGAATATTCGTCATTTGGAGTGTTATTAAATAGTGCCTTATAAAGTGGAACAATGCGATAGATTTAATGTGGACATTAATATTGTAAAACTGTGTCTACTCCCTAATTATTTATCGTTCTATTTTTCTCTCCCTTAATTTTATTTGAGAACGTGATAGCACTAAGGAAAAAACGGTTTTCTTGTTTCTCTTCAAAATTTCAAATTGTTTCCCACTCTCGAGAAAGGACGTACACTTGCAACGAAAGACAAATTATCTTTTACCAATGTTCCAAATAAGACCTTTACTTATAACTCAGTTTTGAGAAGAGACATTCACTTGCAACGAATTCCAATTGTGAAACACTGTTCCATCACTACCGAGTATTACGGCCAGCTAACAGCCACAGCATTGTAATTCCTGAAGCATATCGTTATTCTGTAAAGTCGTAACGTTCCAAAACATCTCTGCTCAGATGTATAATGAATAAAAGATCGAACACAGGTTAGCCTATATGAAGACATATTTTTCGGTGAATAAATTCAATTTGTATAATATTTGTGATCAAGGCCACTATTTTCAAAAATTCCAATATAAATATCAGAGCGCATACAAACTCATCCTCTTCAATTTCACTCGGTATTCACAATATAACGAATAGTAGTGGCGATTGGGAATCAGAAGTGGGAGGGGGGGGGGCAAACCAATTACAGACAAGAAAAAGTAACCGTATTTGCTAAAAATTAAACAAAAAAGGAACGAGTTAGCTGATAAGACAACAGGGCTTGTACAAATTGCTTTTATAAATAATTCCTAGTTGCTGGCGACTAAAATTATGAAATTATTGATTTAATTGCAGGATATAACCCAAATAGGAATAATGCCACACCATTTCTATCATCCCTCGAAAATGTTCTAAGTAAAAGAACTAACAATTTATGCCTATTTTTGGGTGACACGTATATTGACATCTTAACTAGTGACCAACTAAAAAGAAAATACATGAACCTGCTTTCTTGCTATAATTTCAAGCAATGCAATAATGTATATCCAACACGAATATGTGATACCACAAGCACTTTAATAGATCATGTGTCTATAAATAATTCTGGAATATATTATTATTTATCAAATGTTGGTAGCTATAGAAGTGACCAAAATATATTCATATTTGATATTCCTTTGCCAAATTCTAAATCTCCATCGCAATCGCTTGAACTGAAAAGGCTGAAAGCAACTAATGTAGAACGAAAAGATGGTAGACCTGAAAGTAGTAATATCACTGAACATAACACAAAAGTCATAAACAACATTACTAGTAGGTTTGACATAATATATATATCCTTTATTGACTAACTACCGCTTAGTACACAAAGACAGAAAGCACAAAGTCATCGAACACAAAGAACCGGTGGCTTGCCATGGATATCTTCTGAACTTCTCAGCCTTATTAAGCGACGTGACATTGTACATGTGAAACTTAAAAATCCCACCCTAGAGAATAACATCAATCTCAATCAGGAATATCGCAAATGTAGAAACAATGTAACAAATTTTAAAAGGAGCTTAAAAAGCAAATATTACTCTGAACAATTTTGATTTCATAACAAGAACCCAAAGGAAACGTGGAAAATAATCAATGAAATCATACATGACAGAAAAACAACAAAAGGCGATAATCGTACATCTCTAGAAATAGATAACAAGATAATTAGAGAGTCAGGAAATATGTGAATCATTAAATTTATATTTTTTAAATAATGCTAAAACCCTGGCTTCAGCAACCCCTCCCCAGAGCACTGAATCTCTTGGTGTTCCTAGTTACATGAACTCATTTTACCTATATCCAACTGATGAAACAGAAGTAAGATCTATAATATCAAATCTAAAAAACAAGAGTAGCTGTGGGCAGGATGGTATAACTGTCAACTTTCTAAAATAATTCCAGGATTCTTTAAGCGGAATGCTAACGGAGATCATTAAAGAATCCTTTTCATCTGGTACATTACCTAGTGAGCTAAAAGTAGCTAAAGTAGTTCCTGTCTTCAAGGGTAGGGATGGGAGGAATCCTAGTAACTACAGGCCTATCTGTATTCTCTCCATAATCTCCAAAATATTAGGATCTATTGTTAAAAAGAGACTTCTCACTTTTTAAACAAAAATAATTTCTTTTACAATGCACAATATGGCTTTCGTGAGAACTCTAACACTGAAATAGCAACCGTAGATCTCATAAATCTGCTGCAAGAGTCAATAGATTTTAATAATTTTGCTGGTGGGTTGTTTATAGATCTAAAGAAGGCCTTTGATACAGTGGACCATGAAAGACTGTTAGCTAAATTAGAGAGAGCAGGAGTTCGTGGTGTTGCTTTGAAGTGGTTTGATAATTATCTGTCTGATAGAAAGCAGTATGTAGTGCTGAATAACTGTAGGAGCTCAGCAATTAGGGTAACCTATGGCGTTACACAGGGGTTGGTATTAGGGCCGATACTCTTTCTAGTCTACATCAACGACATTGCAACTTGCCGTTTGAAAGGACGTATCACACTATATGCCGACGACACAAACATGTTCTATACTGGTTGCAATATAGATTCCATTGTTAAAGATATGCAGGCAGACCTCAATACTCTGTGCTTTTGGTTCAAAGGAAATAAATGAACAATTAATGTGCAAAAAACTAATTATATCATAATGACAAAACAAGATCAGAATGAAATCGCACACAGTAAAATATATATGCAGAATACTGAAATAAAACTAGTTATTACTGTCAAATAACTTGGGTTGGTAATTGATAGGAACTTGAATATATTACTAAAAAAATCACACCTGTTGCAGGATATTTAAAGAAACTTAGTTATCTCATCCCACAATATCTTCTAAAATAGATGTACTACTCTTTAGTTCATAGTCACCTACAATATTTGAATGTAATCTGGATGCGCTGTAAGAAGTCTAACCTGAATGAGCTAATTGTAGTACAAAATAGAGCGGTTAGAAATATACTTAATCTTACCTTCTCAACGCAAATAAAATATCTATATTTAAGTGCTAAAATACCAACCCTAAGCACGAGTACAGAATTCAATAGAGCTGTACTCATGTATAAAATAAAACATAAATTTATACACCACAACACTACATAGGCTATATTCTGAATTCTGACAACCATCCATATAGTACTAGGCACGCTATTGACTGACTCAGTGGCGGCGCCTGACTTTCGTCACTGGGGGTTCAACAGAAGGAAGAATTCTTGTGCCATTGCACCCCCCCCCCCCCTTCTCCTCAACATACTACCACTCCGACTTTGGTCCAAGTCCCTTCGCTTTCATCACTCACAAAAAATATAAACAGGGAAAACTAAACATCCTGTTGGTAAATTCGCACCCACACATCCACTCGATTCTTTTGCATAGGGCCTATATCCATTCTGAATTTACGCACGATTTCTTTACTTTTAATCTGCATCTCAAGTTTGCGCTCAAGAGAGAGAGAAGAAAATTTTGTCTTTCTAGGTATATGTACACTGTTCATACACATTTTGTAGCTCCTTACCTTTCCCGGGCACAAAGATTGTGGATGCAACCACAATGCACAAAAACACACACACGGACATAAGATTGTAATTCTTTATGTTCTAAAATTTTAGTTTCTGTAGACACAATAGTACACTGACACGCTTGCACAGCGTACAATAATATAACGAATTATGATAAATACCGCAAAGTTTTATAAACACTAGTATCACATTTGAAAAACAGAAGGAAACTTTAGGGATGTGTGTTCGCACTATTGACAACGTTGGTAACTGAATTTTACGAACTAGTGTGGGCTAGGCAGTTAGCATTTTCATTGGTATTATCTTCCCGCTATTTATTGCCTCAATGATTTTTTAGTTAAGTTTCTCTCCAAGAAGTAATTATTCCAAAGAAGGCAAATGAATAGATGTTCAGTAAGTATTAGTAATATATTTGGGATAAAATATCAATCGGAATTTGGCAGTTTAATGTGACTTTTGATAGTAATGATGCTTTCCAACACTAGTGTTGACTATATGTACTATTCTTTGCTGCCGTAGTTAAATTCTTGTAAGGGCAACAGATGGCAGGCATGTACTAGTTTTCTAACCCCAACAACACGACTTGCGATTACGAAGACGGTGAGAGAGAGTGGCATATTGCGCATGCGTAAATCACGGATATTCGTTTCTGCGATATCCTGGTCTTGTCTACGTGTTGGTCGGCATCTCCCCGCACCTCACCACACCCTTCGCCAGGGTACGGACGGAGATATGGCCTTGCATGGGGGGTGCATTCCAGACTAGTATCCAGCCAGGACTTTGCGCGGCTCACTTGAATTGAAAGTCAGTACGAGTATATTACGGATAGATGAGCTTAGCAAATGCTTCGAGATTGACAAGGGAGTTGTGAAAATTAAGTAGTTAAGTACAATGTGATATAAACTGGAGGTTCATTGCTCCATTGCGCTACACCAGAAACCGCCACGGCTTTGACTTATACAATGTTCCTTCTAATAAATATGGTATAAACAGCTTGAAGTTCTCTGTGATCCAATTATTTAATAACGTCCCTGTGGATGTAAAAACAGCACCAACTTTGACAAAATTCAAACAAAGAACCAAACATTATTTTTGGGAAAGGTACAGTGCGGTTTAAATCAAAATGTTATCATTTAAGTCACTCTCCCAAACAATCTTGCAAACTGTCGGGAACTATTCTTGTACCTCTGCAACTTTTATGTTATGTAAATATAAATACTCTGTAATCTGTTCTTGTACCTCTGCAACTCTGTGTTATGTATATGTACTGTAAATACTCTGTAATCAATTCTTGTACGTCTGAAACTTTTATGTTATGTAATTGTAAATATTCTGAAATCAATTCTTGTACTTCTGCAACTCTTATGTTATGTAAAGAAAAATACTCTGTAATCGATTCTTGTACGTTTGCAACTTTCATGTTATGTAAATGCAAATAATGTCGGAAATAATTCTCTGTAATCCTCATATTGATGATGTACATATTTTATATGTTGTGTGTGTTATATGCTCAACCGTTTACTAATATACTTATGTACACAAACTATATTTTGATATGTAAGTGCCCCCCAGTATGTAATGTCATGTACAATTCCTATGTATGAGCCTGCAGGCTCGTTGGAATTAATTGAAATAAATGAATGAACGAAAATGGAATAAAAATATAATGCTTTCTCCGCAAAGTGTGGGAAGACCACCTCGTCCCCACCACCCAATCGCCACCCCTGTTTAAACGAAGATGACCCTACATCAATTAGGGCCAACTATGCCGTCAATTAGAAATGAAAATGTTGGAACAGACAGTGACTTTATACCCAACACATCCACAGGCGAAACCCAGTGATCTCGATCACCACAACGTATCACAGGGAAACAGATATCCGAGTATTTTGTAACCAGTAGCGGCCATTAAGGGGGACGGGGGGCAGTTTCCCCTCATTTTCATAGAGAAAAAATTACATCATTATTCCATTTTAGTCAGCTAAAACTAGGAATTATAAGAAAAGCAATTTATGAAAATCCCGCTGTCTATGACCTAAATCCTTCCTTCAGTTTATTTACATACTTAAAAAAATACTTAGTGGAAATACGCACAAATTTTTATTCGACGCAACTAACCGATCTTTCAGCGCCACAGCGAGAAGTGGAGGTTCGTGTAGCAGCTTGTGGAAGCGCGATTAGAATCTGATGGCACAAAATCTTAGTTGCGTACATGTGTAATTGTTCCTTTATTGAAGGTAACTATTATTATTGCCGTTAAGTTGGTAAAGTGTCAACCTTTACTTTTCTAGAGAGTTCACTTAGAGAGCATCAAAAACTGTTTTTAGCTGTTGTGTTTCAATTTTATTGTGCACACCTCCCTCCCAACCTCACTATATTCCCTGGGCCCCCCGATTCTATTTTGTTTTCAATAAATTTTGTGCCCTCCCCCCACTCGTAATTTACAATCGCTGCTACTGTTTGTAACATTCATACTAAAAATGTCTTCCTAAAATATATGATCTAGTTGCAGTGTGTATTATTTTGAGTTGCCTTCTCTTTCTTGATATACTGATCACCGAATGTGACTGTAAAGAACCGTATGGTTGTCTAGAGAAATAGTAGAAGTTGGTTACATATACTGTACGGTAAGTTCATTAATTGTTCCAACTTATTTGTTTTGTGTACTATTTCGAGACCTGATTTTCACGATAAAAGGTATTTACAACAATTTTATAATCTATGCCTTATGTATTTTATGTTCACTGATTTCATATTCGAATTTTTAATTGCCTATACGCCTTACCGACACTGATAGGTCCCTTTGCGACGATCGGATAGAAAAGGGCTAGGATTGGGACGAAAGCGGTTATGACCATAATTAAGATACTATCCCGGCATTTTCCTGGTGTAGAAATGAAACACCACGGAAGACCTTATTTCGGGCTGTCGACAGTAGAGTCCGAACTCACGATCTCTAGAATGCAAACACACAGCTACGTTCAAAGCCTATCATTGTTTGTGTACGTCAACATTTTCCCTTTACTTACTACAATTTATTTACTATATTCATTACAGAAATATGGAAGTTCCAGTGAAAAGGGCGAAACCTGAGTACATATAAAATGTTTTCTAGATTCAGTTTTGTCCTATTTCTGTACGATACACTTTTATCGGCAGTTATTAATCGAAACCGTCACGTCACAGCAATCATTGAAGGCGTTTCCGGTCTTTCCCGCACCCAGTTTATACAGCTGTCGGCGTAATATCCTACGCTACACGTGGCTGTGTGAAATAGAGGGCGTACTGTAGCAAGCGCGGTAAAGCAAACAGCTGATCGTTAGGGGGAAGTTTAGCACGTGAGTTAGTTGAGTTGCATGTGAATTCTGCGCTGTTTTATTGAAATGATTAATGTTGGCATCGTGTTTACTCAGATATATATCAGACTGAGTCGTTATCGACTGCATTATTAAGTGAAAAGTCCTTAATTAGTGAAGGAAACTTAGTATAAGCGTATATTCATGTGAGGCTATAGGTTAAGAATATCGCTCAGCAGTGTTTTAAGTCTGTAGTTTATTTGTGTAATGTTATATCCATATTGTAAAATGAATTGAGTTAGTGCATTCAACGTTTTATTATCAACCACGATGTGTATGTAATTCAATTAAAGTTATCAGTGATAGGAATCACCATGCTAACAGTTGCTGTGTGCCTGGCTGCAAAGCCAAATTATAAACGAGGAGAATACACTCCAGTATTTGTGTTTCCTTCTGATGAAGAAAGAGTTAGGTTATCGAAGAAGGCTATTCCTAGGAATAAATTAATAGATAATCATCAACGTTAGATATATTTTACGGCTTATTTGAATTCGATGTATTTGAAAATTCAAGTCCAATTTATGCATTTTACCATTTTAGGTAGAAATGTATTGTGAAATATCACTGCTGAGATTTTCCCTATCCAATTTCATATCATAAGCAATGGAACAGGGTTAATCCACGAAAATTGAATATGAAAATAATTGTATAGGCATTATTTGCTGTTTAACAATCTACATTTTTAAACAATAACTGAATTTCATGAAAGTGGCAATAATGTTTTGTTATGGTTGGAGCAGTGGCGGCCGGTCAGTACGTGCTACCGGGCTCCAGCATGTAGCTCAGAACTGTAAGGAATATTATTTATGTACAGTACAATTATCCTGATGCCTTTTCGTTGTTTTGAGTACGATATGAATTTGTGTTTTGTGCAAATCAGGACGAGATCTGTCGAACACCTAGCGCCGTTCTCCCGGGGAACAAGGCTCGTGCTCATGTGAAGTGAGCCCTTGCCTGTAGCCGGAAGGAAGCAATACGCAGGCGCAGCCAAGCTTGCAACACTCTCCCTAGGCGGCGGAGTATACCATAAACCGGGATCAACTTTCACTGATCCCGTCTATAGTTACTTCCTCTCCCGCAAGGGGGTAGAAGTACTCGATGTCTCCTGCTACCCGGAGCGCAGCGAGGGATCCAGTCGGCCGTGCTTATGTTGAACGTGGTAAGCGAATCTGCCCCTAGAGAGTAGCATCGTCTGGGCTCGAAAGTAAAGCGTACGTGGAGGCAATCTATCTCACACATGCTTATTAAAATATCCATCTTCCTTTTGTGTCAAAAATAAGGAATTTGTAGGTGAGCCAAAGAATCTTTGACTGACCCTAAATGTTATCCCGCATTACAATGTAATTTACTCTGGTGAAATGAAATAGCGTATGGCTTTTAGTGCCGGAAGTATCCGAGGATATGTTCGACTCGCCAGATGCAGGTCTTTTGATTTGACGCCGTAGGCGACCTGTGAGTCGTGATGAGGATGAAATGATGATGAAGACAACCCATACACCCAATGATGGTTAAAATTCCAGACCCTGCCGGGAATCAAACACGGGATCCCTGTGACCAAAGGCCAGCGCGCTAACCATTTAGCCATGGAGCCGGACATTTACTCTGGTAATAGGGGAGGTCTCAATGAATCAGTTGGCAGCTCTTTCAGTTGCTTTGTGCGGTTTTTAATCTCGCAGTTATATTACTGGTGCGTGTTTTTTCTGTCATTGTATTAGTGCTAAAATTTATACGAAGATTTATGAAATTATTTATCCACTGCAGTGTATATAATGTGAAATTAAATTAGTGTTCTTAGTGGGGATCTATATTCCCACGATTCTATTTGCACTGATGTAAGTTGCGCCATTAGGTTAGTAAAAACAATATTTCTCGAATGAATTATTTATCTCGTAGACGGTTGTCGAAGAATTCATCTGCTTCCAAATTAATGTTGCTTTTGTTTGTTCTGAGTTATAAATTGTGAGAAAAGTTGTATTATTATTATTATTATTATTATTATTATTATTATTATTATTATTATTATTATTATTATTATTATTATTATTACTAAGTTCGAAGTATGCGTTGTTCATCATGGCAATATGCATATTTAAAACAGCGTATTTAGCTTGTTTTTTGTAGCACGTAGGACGATTTTTTCACGAGCCGCCACTGGGTTGGAGGTTAGCATACTTGTGATCTTTCTTGTAGGTACTGAATTGGTGGTACAGAAATAATCTACATTTGTAGTATATTGTATTGACAATTGGTTGCTTGTTTTCTATCTGTGTGTATGATGCGAATGTTCTAGGTTGTCTAGAAAATGGATAGAAATCGATGAATACGTCTCAAGGTGTTAGCCTGTACTCACAGAAACGAACGTATATACGCGAGAAATAGAAGTTAGAACGTTACGGGGAAGTATATGCGTTGTTTGTCAGAACTAACAAATATTTATGAATAGTTCTTGATTTTATATGGTGTTAACAATTTTTTAAGTAATTTATACGAGTGTTTTATTCAAGCAGAGCGGATGCGTATCGCCTCCAGTATCACCGAAAGCGTGACGTGTTCAGAGCTACAGCTAGCTACAGCAAGACCGACTCCAATCCTCAGACCTTAATGCTACTCTCGATCGTTCAAAAATAGCGAATCGACTAGCCGGAATTGTTGGAAATGTGGGTTTGTTTTGGTTTGTTGTTATCGTATGTAGTCGGTGTAATTTTATGAAAGTTGGCGATAAATGTTAGTTTCTTTGTAGAATATAAGTGTGCGAGTGTATTTATATGTGACAGTGGATACATAGGATCTGTAATTATACGCAGTAATGTGAGAACGTGCTTGTTTTGATCGTGCTTTTACCCATTCAAGAACATGAGTACACTAGGTGAACCAGTTTTTAGTCTAACTATGGCAATGCCTCTCATACAGCTATTTTAAGTTTCCAACGCAATAAAACATAAGAAGAGAAATCGATTAGGAATATACATCGTGATTATTTTAAAGTCCATGGCAAAATCATAGCGTGCATACATCATTTTGAGAATAAGTCTAAGGTTAGGGAAGCCAGTTCTCTATTTCCAAACTATTCGTGTTCCTGGAAAAATATTAACTTAGAATATAATTGATATTGTGTTATCCCGTCAGTGTCTATGTGCTTCAAAGTGTCTAGTGATTTAGATGCAAGTGTATTTTACAATAATCTGTGCTTTGCCTGCAGAAATATTTGGCTGGATCTTGGAGTATAACAAAACGTGTAAGTATGACAGATGGAGCAATCTGTTATACCGAAGAAATAGTGACTTAGAGGAATTAGCTGGGTATGTAACGTAGGGTTTTGCACTACCAACACGTTCCGATTCATGCTGTGGCTATCTGTTATCAAGCAGATTGCGCCGATTGAAGCTCGTCCATGTGGTTAAATATCAATGTTTAGTCAATAGAGTTTTTGCACTCATGTTCTTTAATGCGTAAAAAACCTGTTGGGCCGATTGCAGAAACGATGACTAGTTTTAAGCCTTAGGCAACGTCTAACTAAAAGATGGCTAAGTCATGTTCGATGTTGCGTTGCTTAAACGGTGTTCAGCCGGTGTTTAGCAAGACATTGGCAACACATCGTTTATGTTTCCATATCAGCTCCTAAACGGAAATAGAAGTGTCTTCGAAGCTACTCTTTGCCACCTGGGACCAATGAAAACTCATCAATGCAGGCGCCATCTTTAATCAGCTGTTGTGTGCTGTGAAAATGTCAAGACGTTCAGAAAACTTTTCAAGCGAAGAAAAAATAGTATTTTCTGAAATTTTTAAGTCGCTTGATGTTGTAGAATGTAAGGCATACAACAGCGACACCATACTGAAAAAGAAGGTAGCCTGGCAGAAGATTACAGAGGCTTTTAACAACAGTTTTCCTCAGAACCCCCCACGTGACAGCAAGACTCTGTTGGGTAAGTTCCAAGATAATTTTGCGGGTTGTACTTATTTCAGTGGGAATTAAGCTGTTCTATATTGGAAAACTAATCATGTTGAATCAAAATAAAGGCAAAAGCTAACTCAATAGGCATGCACTAAAATGTATTGGGGTATTTTTACAGGACTGTGGCGGAGGCTGAAGCTCCAGGCTAAAAACAGCTTGTATTATAAAAGACAAAATTCCAAAACAACAGGAGGTGGGCCGCCACAAAGCCCCTTAAGTCCTTTAGAGGAGAATTTGTTGGTGGTGTTAGGCGATTCAGGCGAACCTCTCAAAAACCCATATGACGATGAGGGGGAGCTCGCTTACGTACGTGTAACGGGTACTATTAAATAATAATTACTCTTGATGTAGGAAATGCATTGTAAATAAATTGCTTGACGCAGGGTTTTATTTTCTCCGTATGAAAACAGATCCCTGCGGAAGGTGTTACCGCTCAGCTGTCGCTGCTCAGCGAGCGTGAGGTGGAGAGAGGTTACCGTCCTGACGCCGAAGTTAAGGAGGTGGAAAAGGAGGACTTGATCGAATTCACAGGGGAGAGATCATCACCTCAGACTCCAAGGTAAGTTGTGGTCAGAAATTGGAATTAATTTCTTTTCTCCACGGAATGTAACCTCAGTTTTTTTAGAAAAAAGTACAGTATAACCTCTAAACATGGTCTATATTTTCGTGTACTTCCAGTGCCAAGTCCAGGAAAAGGCGACACGAGGAAGGTAAAGAGGACGAGTCGGTGAAAATGATGCAAGAAATCCATAAGAAACAGTTGCATGTGTTAGATTTACAAGGAAAGAAGGCACAGTTAGACATTTATTTAATTGAACAGGAAATGATAAAAAGGGTTATGACTTGCCGGAGAGGTATAATTCAATTAACTGATTATCATGTTAAATAATAATTAATGAATATATGTATTTTCATTTCACTTGAGGTGATCTTTTCTTTGCAAGATTTCTAGCGGGTGAAGTAGTTATCAATTATGAGCTGACGATAACTGTTTCCTGTCACATCATCTCCTACTGGTTGAACAGGCACTTCATCATCCGGTAAGTCTGCCTCTAGGTCAAGTTCACCACGCTGCACAGCGAGGTTATGTAGCACAGCAGTCGCCACGATAATTTTCAGTGTTTTCCGAACCTTCGTTCGCAGACCCTGTGCAAGACAGGGAAATCTTCTTTTTCACGAACCGAAAGTTCTTTCCACTACATTTCTGGCCAGGATATGAGCTCGATTATAACGAATATCAGCTGCGTTCCTTAGGTTCAGAATCGGAGTGAGTAAGTATTTCTTGCAAGCGTAACCAGAATCTCCGACAAGATGTCCCGTGGATAGTAGAATTTCGAAATATGAGTGTCACATAACACCTGCAATGAAATAAAAACCGCTGTATGTAAGTAGGTTTCAAGTGTAGTAGTAGTAGTAGTAGTAGTAGTAGTAGTAGTAGTAGTAGTAGTAGTAGTAGTAGTAGTAGTAGTTGCTACGTGTTGTAAGGGAGCGATAACATGAACCATTTAAACCATATTTATGTCCAGTATTGTGCATGCCATATAATGAAGTGTAACATTAATAAGAGTGTTGTCGTTAGGACGAGTACAAATAAGTGCTGTTTTGCGTCAGTGTTATGTGCACTTACTTAGCAGTTGATAGAATGTAATCCTTTCCGGTTGATGTACGTGACAGCTCCCTGACGATCGGGACAAGTTATTCTGACATGAGTACAGTCAATTGCACGTATTATTCCAGGAAAGTTGTCCCTAGAAATAATAATTATTTTCCACAGTGTAAATGGATAACACGTTTAAGAGTTCACACATTACAGAGAAGATAATTACATTCAGTCCACATAAAAAAGGATTAGACATATTTACCTGGAAAGGACAGCGAAATCAGTCCTGATAACAGGTAGTTCATCGTTGTTAGGGAAGTTGATAACTCTTCTCCTCAAACTATTGATGGCAGTTACAACACGATCCACTGTCCGGCACACAATCGCTGCGTTGACATTTACCGTATCACCGTTCATAGTATAAAATGCATTGGTTGCCAGGAAACGTAAAGTCAGAAGGAGCTGAAGGGTGACAGGTAATAAGCTGCCTCTTGTGTCGTGCTTGATTAATTCTCCCACGTCCTTACAGTTTCCTTTGAAAAGCGAAATCGTGTTTTAAATTGTGCCTCCCCGTACATTTCAAAAGGATTGCTCCGATCTCGTAGCAGGCGACGTACAGGAGGCTGTCTGACTAACATTTCTCTCCTGAACCGTCTCAACATACCGACAGAATTTACATGCTCCATAGCAAACAACCAACGACTGCGATTCGCTTCTATTTTGAGGTTAAGCAGTGCTCTCAGCAGTGTTTAAACATGGCGTCTTGAACATCGAATTTAGACAGTGTCTAAGTGATAAATAACGTCTCTGCAATGCGGCAGCCATACTAAGACACTGTTTAACCGTAGACATTGTCTAAACACCGTTTCTGCGGTCGGCCCATTATACCTTAGTGTCTGAACGTTTCATTACTAAGGTTACTATCATTGTGTGAAGTGCTGTTATGCCATATGTCAACATTATATTAACATTACCAGGTCCGTTCATTGGCTTAACATAATAATTTCGGGGGTACTTGATCTGAGTGACTCAGACGGTTAAGGCGGCCTTCTGATCCCAAGTTGGTAGATTCGATCCTGGCTCAGTCCTGTGGTATTTGAAGGTGCTTAAATACGTCAGTCTCGTGTCTGTAGATTTACTGGCACGTAAAGGAACAGCTGTAGGACTAAATTTCGGCATTTCGACGTTTCCGAAACCCGTAAAAATGTAGTTAGTGGACGTAAAGCCAATAGCATTATTATTTCGCGTGTACTTCCCATTCACTGGGTGGTGAATTTAAGAAATTGTCCACCACTTCAAAACTAAGGCAACAAGTTATGTTTCACAGTTCTCACGGGAGTGAATAAATCGAGGAATTTCGCACCTTATTTTATTTTGAAACATTCGGAATGATGTTAGAAATATCATTTTAACTGTTTTATCATGTATTTTCATCTATCCAGCGAAGTGAAATCTAAGAGAAAACGTTACTTGACGAATTGAAATGTCTAAATAATCAGCTTGTTTGTCTCTTTTCTAGTAGAATATATGTGATTCTAGTTGATTATATGTGGTGCGTACTTGTTGGTGAAGCGTTTTCATAAGTGTAAAAGTGATTTTCCCTACGATGTTACATTTATCATATTAAATTACCGCCGGTTATATAATATGTACAGTACGTGATATTTTCGTGTTAGCCAATACTAGCAATCCGGCTACTTCGGCCGCCATGTGTTTTTATATTACGGTCTGAGGATTGGAGTCGGTCTTGGCTACAGTAAGGCCTTATATTACGAAGGCAGTGACATGAATGATTCTCAAGAAATCCCCCAGATTGCGCAGATTGTCTCACCCGACAAAATATCTGGCACCTTCTAAACAAAAATTTTGTTCAGTGTCCTTATGCTTTTTATGTTTTATGTTTTTATAACATCTTACTGGAACATATTATCTCACTGGAACTGAAATGTTGGAACATGTTATTGGAAAATAACAGTTTAGCCCACTTCTATAACAGATAACACCGAAACTTCTTCTTCTATTTCTGGTCTGTTATTGGGCTTAGCGTTTGTTCACTGCCTGCTCGTTACGCAACCGATGGTTGCTTATATTGCCTGCTCATTCCATATTCAAACATGTACTACGACTTGCGAAGAATCCGCCACTAGATGTCAGCACTAAATGGCACTATATATCGCGGGAATACAAGTAGATAAGCACATAAGCGATTTGAAACTCTGACATAAAGTAGAAAAATGAAAGAGTTTTACTACTTATAAAGTAGTGCTCTAGAGACTTATATCTTCAGGACTTCTCGAAAAGGAGGCTTCGACGGACAAGAAAACCTGGAAACATGGCCTGTATCATACTTCCCTACGTTATTAAGGGAAGGTTCCATAGTTTTGGCCACCACAGTTTATGTCGCAAGTTCCTGGTGAGTATTGTCACTAACACACTTTAAATGACTCGAAGAATTCTTGCAGTACGGTAAAGCAAACTCAAAAAATTCATATAGCCCCATAATTAGACCTGTAAATAGCGGCTGGGGATATCGCAGGCGTATCCGAGTGACTGATAAAGTTCATCAATAGGGATGGATTAACTGAGGTGTAAACATTATTCAAGCACGTACTGCATTCAGTTTCTTTTGGATTACACGCACAAAATAACCACACACCCTAGTGCCTGCGAAGCTGTTACCCAAGTGGCACACGCTGATTCAGGGGGCTCATGAACATCTTCCAGTAAATCAGATACCATTGATTCTGTTTAGCCAAGTCTGGAAGAAGATATTGAGGCAGAAAATTGTGAATTGTGCTTGTGCATAACGCTAGCGCCATCGGTGGACATTAAAATACTGGATTTCAGAATTATCTTTACGGAATTCTGAGCAGCCCGTGAGTCAGTCTTGTCCCTGCTCCCTCTTCCATTCTTATAGCCCTAAACACGGCTTGAAATGGATGTCCTGAAAGGTCTGTGTTAGCACATCAAAAAATCATTCTGTAGAATATGAACTGTGCCACTCATATGTGGATTTTCTCCTGTTTTACGACCGGATGCTGTTTCTGACGCAAACCTATTTTGAGGCAAGTAGTTACTATTGCGTGTTTCTAAGGTGGTTGGTAGTCTGGTGTTTTGTCTGTATTTGAAGTGAAGAGTGTTAGGAGAGACAAAAACACCCAGTCCCCGAACCTGGAGAATTAATCATACGCGATTAAAATCTCCACCCCGGACGGGAATCGAACCCGGGGCCCTCTGAACCAAAGAACTCAATGTTGACCATACATCCAAGAAGTCGGACAGTGATAATAATTTAATGTGTTTCTTCGGCAAGTCTTTTTGTGGGGAAAGCTTTGGAACTTCTTGTATCTCTTGAACATATTGACAGAAACTGTTGCATGGTGTTGCATGAATAAAGCACACAAGACTTAGTGATCCGTCACCAAATTTTTGAACATGGGAGTATTTGTTCTATGCTTGACCGTCATAAGACGAATAACATAGAATCCATCCTTCAAAACTTGCTGAACCAGGAGGAAAAGTCATTTCCTTGCAATGCTTTCACCATAAAGTAGGCAGGCGGAATCGTAAATTTCTTCATCAATCCATGAATCACAAAGCACAGCAATTTGTTGGCGAGTTGAGGGTTTGTCCTCTTCTTTATTTTAGAGCAGCCGCTCTTTAACTGCCTTTTGTCCCGAGTAAGTGAGCAAACTTTCTTCAGATCATTCTGCTTGCAATTTTTCCTCCAAACATCATTGCTCCTGGATACCTACTGTATCTAATGTACTACGTGAAGGTGACGATATTAATTGTTATCTCTGTCCATATTCGTAATCTTTCAGAGAAGCAATCCACTGACAAGTACAATCCCGTATGATACATCATTTTCACTGGAGAGAAGTACAGTCCTACCCTATTTTCCGCTATTTCATTCTAACAGCACTGGAGCCATTTGGTGCTGACACATACCATGGGTATTTGTAAGCACACTGTTTAATTTAGTGCCATGTTAAAATGTTGCAATGAGCAGGCAGTATAAGCAGCCATCGGGTGCGTATCGAGCAGGCAGAGCATTTACTCTTTAATGAACACGCTGTATGAAGAAGAGTAGAGTGGCAAAAACGTCTCGAACAGCGCTCTGGGTGGTGCCAAGGCGAAATAACGAAGCCATACTTTAAGTGACATATATTATATTTTGTCCTTTTATGGCAATGATGTAGGTGTCTTTATATGCATGATATATAATACACCATTAGGTTATGGTATATTGCTTTTAATAGATAACATAGAATAAACTAACTACATAAATTATGCCATCTATGTTTTCGGTATACAACTGCAAAAACCAGAAAAAATAAGACAAAGGTTGTATAATATATGAAACAAGTTTCAATACGTCAGACTTGTGTCGGTAGACAAATACGCCCGCAAAGGGACCCCTGCGGGACAAAATTCCAGCACTTAAGCATCTCAAGAAAACTGTAAAATGTAGGTGGTAGGATGGAAACAAATTACATTTATTTATTTTATTCACAAAATTGTATACTCTTCGGGGCGTAGGCCTACAGAGATGTTTTGCCCATACTTGCACCATATGATATGAACCTGCGTGTAATTGGAATTGCGGAAGTGTATAAGATTGAATGTGAAGAAAGGAACGTTAAGGACGACACAAACACCCAGACCCCAGGCCAGGGATATTAATACTTTACAAATGAAAGCCCCTGACCCGGGCGGGAATCGAACCCGGGGCCACCGAGTGACAGGCGGACGCGTTGCTCCCTACAGCGCGGGGTCGAACGATTACATTATTTACTATTAAATCAATCAATCAATCAATCAATCAATCAATCAATCAATCAATCAATCAATCACTACTGAGCTGCATTTAGGGCAGTCGACCACGTTTGAGAACAGCCTGTCTGTTGTATCCCTAGCATTTTCTTAAATGATTGCAAGGAAACTGGAAATTTATCGAACATATCCCTTGGTAAGTTATTCCAATCCCTAAATTTCCTTCCTATAAACGAATATTTGCCTCAATTTTTTCTCTTGAATTCCAAATTTATCTTCATATTTTGATCTTTCCTATTATTAAAGACACCTCTCAAATTTATTCATCTACTAATGTCATTCCACGCCATCTCTCCACTGACAGCTCGGAACATACCACTTACACTGAATCAATAACAATAAATATCCACCATTTTGATACTTATATTTGCTTTAATCAAACTAATTAATCATTTATAGTACATGTTTCATTCCATTGGGAACATCTTCACCTATGTTACAATGCATGGTGAATTTACAAAGCGTATTTTATCTTCTTAAAAACATCTTAATAAGTACCTTGTTATTCTTAAAAACTATACGAATTAAAAAATTTTAAAATAATTAAAATCAGTGTGGAGGGTTGAATGGGGAGTTGAAATGGGAAGCGAAATGTATTTACTTTATTTTAACCTATTTTATAAATACATCTATTCACTTGAACAATTGTTAAAAATGTTGTGGTTCCCAGCACTTTTGTTCATTATGATGTGTGATTTTTTAGTTGTCTACTAATAAACAAATTTGAAATATAATTTTCGTTGTCGATGTTCTAATTATACAAAAACGTTCTCTTTAGCTGATCTTTTCTGAAGGTGAATGTTGTCGTTTGTTTTAGTTTTATTAAAGTGAGTCTCTTGAATTCTGTTAATTGCAGGATCCCTGAAGCCGATTGCTATATTATTATTATTATTATTATTATTATTATTATTATTATTATTATTATTATTAAAAGAACTTCCCCGAAAACTTGTTATTACGACAAACCTACTGTGTCCTTAGAAGAGTGTCATCTAATCTAAGCATAAAAATTTACCGTACTTATTAAGATGTTTTAAGAACATAAAATATGCTTTGTAACATGGGCCCACGCAGGATCTTTTCCACTGGGGGGCGCATTAACAATTTTCTAGATCAACTTTCCTGCTATAAAGAAGATACATTATTTCGTTTCGTTACCTACCTAGGTGATGATGATACGCAACCATCCCCAACCCTACCCATTTTCGTTGCAGTTGCTTCCTTAAATGCAGCCCTTTGCTGCTCTGAAACCGTTGGCTACTTTATGGCCGGAATGGTTGGATATTTAGCTTCAGTTCAGAGATTTTGACCACATTTTTTTTATTTACTCTTCTGTGATACATAATCAAAAGGTTGAGATCTTACAATGTCGTATTTCGAGAAATTAGAAATCAAGCAATTCTTAAAATGGTATTGTTAACCAAGTTAGCGGATTTTCTAAACAAATGGATATATTTTGAGATAACTCCAAGACACTATGTTAAATTAAAATGTAGAAATATCTCTAAAAATCAACGTGGCTAATTATCCGAATGGCACACACAATTGAATAATTTGTCATTTACTTAAAAATAATGTTCCCAAATGTTTATTTAAAAATCTAATTTTGTACTCACCGTTGTAGTGGATCATCACGTTTTTCCTCTTCTTCACAGCCAATCATGAATATCTCGCAGTGCTCTTGTTAATGTTAAAATAATTAAACACGTACTGCTAAACACACTGCTAAACACACACTTTGTAATGTTCATTTTACTTCCTCTCACACTTAGTTTCACGGGAGTGGTAAAAAGCACTGGCTACGCAAAATTTCTGTCTTCTTTAAATGAGAAGGAAAAAGTACGAATCAAAAAATCTGTACTGACTTAACAGCGTTAACAACGAGCTAGAAAGAGGACTATAGAGTGGCTAACACGTCTGCTACAGCGCTCTAGGCGGTGCCAAGGCAAAATAATGACGCCATATTATATCCGCCAGTGTTTTACGGTTTATTCTGGTTAAGGTCTGTTCTTATCGTGGTTTATTGCACTGAATATGATAAATTAACTGCATAAATTATGCCGCTTGTATGTGCAGCAATCAACTGCACGTTCCGTAGAGGCAGCTCAAAGAATATATCATATTTCAGGTAAGTTTTTTTTAGTAAAGAATGCAATTGTTGGTCATAAGCAGAGTCTGTTTCCCCGTTGTCAATGTTTTTAATCAGTCTATGCTTTTCTCTTGAAAGTTCACTATGAAAGATAAGGAACTCACGAAACAATGTGTAATAAAAATAAAACGTGATAAATGGTTTCCGACAAAGCACAGTTTCCTGTGTTCACGACATTTTGAAGAAAAATATATAGTGATTAATGATAGAAGACGCTTGTTGTTCAGAGCAATGGCAGAGTCACTAAAATACGGTAATAACGACAGTATAATTCAGTATACTTTAAAATTAAACGCTATATGTTAGTAAATAAATTATTCCATTAGCAAAAAATATTAATCATGTCTGTGTTTAACCTTTAATCATGTTCCGCGTTCCTCTGCATTGCCATCGCCTCCTTAGCGTGACGTCACCATGCTGTTTTTAGGTCGTATTATCTAGGAGGTGTTGGTCAAATGCCCCTGGCTGTGAAAAAGGCAGGGCCGCCATGATTGCGAGGTGCCAACTATTACGGATTGTCCGTAATTATTACGGATTTCACCCCACGATTACGGAGTTACGGTCAAAGGAGAAATTATTACGGAAAAGCTGACATTATCACGAAAAAATAATCTTCGACGGAAACAAAAGAAAAGGAAAAAATGTTCAGTCCTTTCGAGCCTTTCTCCTAAATCGTCTTTATTTCAATGCTTGTGAGTTAGCAACGATACTTACTCGATCATGACTTCCTTTTGCTACCCATAAGCGTTGTAAAATTAATTGTGAATGGAGGAGCTCAGGCGCTGCTCTTCTCCACTACAAATCCTTCAGTAATGTTTTATTTGCTGTGTTAATTGTACCTGACAGTTGACAGAAATATTGAGAGTGAGGCCTACATTAAGCACATCTGCACTGGTATCGCCTGTGGTTCAGAAAACGAAAATGTCATCACAGTCGGAAGGATGCTTCAAGAAAAACTACACTGAAAAGCAGCTGCTGCTTGAGAAACAAGCTAAAAGGAATGTTTTATCACAGAACCAACAGGTTACGTGCAAATGTTATTGTGTAATATGTTATACTTTTGGATAGATTGCTAGACGAAAGCGCAAAAGGGGTGTCATTATCAACAAGGAAGGAGCATGCTTTGGACTTGACTCGAAATTTTTCTCGGGGGCGGAGGGCGATTACTGATAATCCACTTCAAAGTTGGCACCTCTGAATTGATTTAAACAATGCACGTAATAATAATTATGTTGTGTGGCCTCCGAAGAGGCCTGATGCAGGTCTTTTAACTTGATGCCTGTTAGGCGATTCGCTTGTCTGCAAGAATGGGGCCTTACCTATGATGAATTTTAATGCTGGAGACGGCACACACATGCCCCTCCCCCGAATAATGGGAATTAACTGTTGAAGGTTAACACCCCGACCCGTCTGGAAATCAAACCCGGACCCTTAGGACCATGCTAACTATTTAGTCGTGGAGCTGGACAATGTACTTTATAAATATTTAAATCCATTGCCAGTCACAATTTTTACTGAATCTTCTTCATAATGCATTTCTGTGTCTAACCATAAATACAGCATAAATGTTACATTGGTAGGTAAACTGCAAATATCCTTAACATTTTTATGAGTGTATTATGATTTTTTTCTTTACGTAATAAGCAATTTTGTATTGTTACTGCCTTTCTAAAATATATTAGAGACTGTAGTGATATCCTAATGAAGAAAATAATGTACTTTTCATGTTTCTTGCACCTTGTGTCCTTGATTCATCATCACGCCCATTTGTTTTATGCCCTTAAAATACTGATGAGCCTGTGCGTGTGGGTAGGTTGTCAACTGTTTCACAGTGTCAGAATCAGGATTAAAGTTGATAACCTTCGTTCAGTAGATTCCAGTCATTTTACCACTGTTGTAATTCACATTTTACTTCGAAATGATTTCTCGGTCCTACTAACACCTGTCTTGGAATATTTTGTAATATGAATATCTGTATATGAAGCAAGCAATTATCTTCCTCTTTCTGAAAAGTACTATCTCTTGGACATTGACTGTGTCTGTGACATTCTCTATGTAAAACTAACAGTATCTTGTTGAAGTACTAGATAGGTGTACCAAATAAAACTGCATCTCTTTATTAATAATATTTATACATACATGCAGACAGATGTGTCAGTTGTAAGAACACAAGTTGACTGACTTACTTTCTCCTTAATACATTACATTTAAAAAGCATATTGATCAACACAGGAAATGTAAAAATTTCACAAGACTCTAAATCTCATGATTTTAAGATCATCAAGCTACAATTTCATTGAAAATCTTGCATGTTACTGGCTCAAGATTTGAATGGCAGCTGCAAAGGTGAGTGAAAAACTTAAGTCAAAACTGAACCAACAGGCACTGTTCAAAATGAGCAGCGTGTCCCTACAATAAACACAGCTGTAAAATATGAAATTAAGAATATTATGTTACAATTATGGCCATCAGTCTGATAACTTCTGCTTAAGTGGTTTGGAATTTGCAATTAACTAGGGTAAGTAGTAGGAAGGTTTCCTACTACTTACTGACTGTTTCAGTCATAATGTATTAGCAGATTATTATAACGACACCATGCTTTCACTGGGGATGAAATTGGAAACCATTCTAATCCATTACATGATGCTATGTGGTCTCTGGAGAGGCCAGAAGCAGGAATGACTTTTTAGCTTATGCTCATGGGCGACTTGAGCATCTGCGTATGACGAAGGTAGGGAGAGGATGAAACCCGGTGTTGAAACTTATCTAATTCCTATCAAGGGGTCTGTGCAAGCCTGACATCCCCATCCAACAGATGAGTCACCATTAGCAGAATCATAGTCCGACTCGTTGGCTGAATGGTCAGCGTACTGGTCTTCGGTTCAGAGGGTCCCGGGTTCGATTCCCGGCCGGGCCGGGGATTTTAACCTTCTTTAGTTAATTCCAATGGCCCTGGGGCTGGTTGTTTGTGCTGTCCCCAACATCCCTGCAACTCACACACTACACATAACACTATCCTCCACCACAATAACACGCAGTTACCTACACATGGCGGATGCCGCCCACCCTCATCGGAGGTCTGTCTTACAAGGGCTGCACTTGGCTAGAAATAGCCACACGAAATTATTATAGCAGAATCATATGCACTCACTCCACATAGAAACTGCACTAAATGCAAATTAATGATGATTGATTGAAATTAAAGTCTCCACAGCTAGCACACCAGTAGTTGGATTAGTTCATCATGATCTGTATTGCATTGAAATAAATGTACCGAAAAGAACTATAGATGAAGGAATTTTTGTTCATGGCTCAAAATGGTTTTACATTGATTTAACATGGTATATGTGATGGTACCTCGGACGTATTTACAGTATGTACTATAGACCGATATCTGAGATACACTGAGAATCTAACCCCAGATCAGGTTTCATATTTGTCCGATAGGCATTTGTCTTGTCCATCAGTTAACATCATCGCTTGTAAGGTTGGTGGTATATAGACAGTATGGGTAAGCACAGCAAGAATGCCCATTTCTGCTACTGACCATATTCAAATTGTGACACGGATGTGAAAGTGTGTGTCGCTAGTGTTTGAGTGAGTGAGAGGGATTTCTCCAAAATTTTAAAAAGTTTCATGAAGAAAAACTGTTGCTGGTCGACAAAATGAAACAACTCGCTGGAAGAATCGGTATTTGTTGCGTTCGGCACGCCAAATGCCCATGCTACTGCTACCTTATTCCATCAGGATCTTCAGAGATGCACTGGAGTGCCGGTGTTAGATCACCCAGGTGACAGCTTCCCTATCAATAGTATACCTAGCCATTTGTCCAATGTTTTCAAAGAACTTGGAAAT
Organism: Anabrus simplex; assembly: GCF_040414725.1. Classification (NCBI taxonomy): domain Eukaryota; kingdom Metazoa; phylum Arthropoda; class Insecta; order Orthoptera; family Tettigoniidae; genus Anabrus; species Anabrus simplex. The sequence continues at coordinate 654,108,664 of NC_090265.1, read as the reverse complement.
TTATTGAACATTTCCCTCTTGCCGAGTCCTAATGTGCCGCACATCTCACAACTTTGAATGTATGAGCAACAGAAGGTTGCCTTTGTAATAAACCACCTTAATCATGACCAGGCAATTTATAATGTTTTAAAAGATAGGCCTATGTCCGTTTAAGAGATTTAAATATAAAACCATTTTTCTGGAGAACTTTAAAATGAACATGAAACGGCAGTTTTACTTGCGAAGAAGAAAGTACATTCCATATTTTGTAAAATAAAAAATAAAAATACGTTTACGAGTCGGTTATTGACAGGCACAACGAGGTATAAAGAGGTGTCCTCTTTCTAAATCGTTGGACTGGGCTAATGTACATTTAATACCGGTAATAGGTTTATTGCGGGGCGCGCGGCTGTGAGCTTGTACCCGGGCGATCGTGGGTTCGAATCCCACTGTTGGCAGCTCTGAAGATGGTTTTCCATGTTCACACCAGGAAAATGCTGGGGCTGTAACTTAATTAAGGCCACGGCCGCTTCCTTCCAACTCCTGGGTCTTTCCTGTCCCATCGCCGCCATAAGACCTATCTGTGTCGGTGCGACGTAAAGCCACTAGCAAAAAAATGTTTATTGCAGCTAATGTACATTTAGAGTGTATGTATTTCTTACTTTCAGTGGTTTCTGTTCTATTTTCATTCTCCATATGCTGTAAAGCCTTTCCTATCCCATCGTCGGCATAAGACCTATCTGTGTCGGTGCGACGTAAAGCCACTAGCAAAAAAAATGTTTTATTGCAGCTAATGTACATTTATAGTGTATGTATTTCGTACCTTCAGTGGTTTCTGTTCTATTATTTTCATTATCCATGTGTTGTAATGCTTAATGACAGTGTAGGCCTAATCTGCTTCCTTTTGTAATTATGGAACCGTACTGAAGTTCATTGATTTCTCTTCTTTGTTTAAAACGTCATTATGTATGCATTTGCAGAATATATTATGCTCCTTTGAGTACTTTCGCAATGAAGAAAATGTGACGATTATTTTTCGTGCACTTTGTGTTCCCAATCACCAAAGAGTTGTAGCTCGATCGCCACGCTCACTTGTTTTGATCGCTAATAGCATGGCGGACACGGCGTTCAAGAAGATTCAAATATGGCGGTCGAATAGCCACTCTACAGTTTTCTTTCTAGCTCGTTGAGCGTTACGAATATGAAGGCTTAGTTTAGTAATACGATTACCAACATACACATTCATCCAATAAAAACATAGGCCCTATCTATCACTTGACAAATATTATCCATTATTTTTATATAAATGGACATAAACCACACTTAAAATTGATTAGTAATTGAAATTACTTTTTTATATAATATGTCCTTAAATATCAGAATCGGGTAAGAGAAGTTGCATTCTTCTAGAAACTTCTCTAGAAAATCGTGCAAGAACGTTTTTAATAAACTTCTTTTTGTCCTCTGCCACTCTTTCATGGTGCAAAGACAGCATTGGTTTGCCACACGTCATACCACAACTCTGCGTCCCCCATTAACCTGTTTATTTTGTAGATATTAGAAACAATTTTCATGGAATGAAAAAAAAATTCCTTTCTTAATGTCTTCATAACACAAGGATGGAGAGAATACAGCATCAGCATGGTCTTGTTTTGTTCTCCAAAACGCGATTCTAGACACTGTATCAGTGAGTCCATGTAGGGAATGTAGACTGAAATTCTGTAAAGGTCCTCAGCCCTAGATTCATTGTGGTTCGCCCTGTGACGCTGCTTGGCAGAGAGGCGAGGGAGCGTTATTTCAAATCCACTATTAGAAGCTGTGTCCTCAGCATCTACCATTATTCTTTGAAAGTGGGTAATTGCGTCTGATCATTGGTTTTTAAAAAGGTCCAGTAGTAACAAGATATGTTCTCTAACTTTGAAGACCTCGAGTCCTTCCGCTTGAAGGGGTTTTGTTATAGGTTCTAAATGACACTGTATTTTGCCTTTACGTGCATTGCAACAGTAAAGGCCGAGTTCACTGAACAGTGAAGGTTATGTGCACGTTGTAGAGTCTTGGAATTGAAACTTCGCCAGTTAGAAACGTTTTCGAGAGGCTTCATGATACTGGAAATGTTTTCTGAAAAGAAGCTAATGCTTTTGTACTTTGAGGACCATCTTGTTTCATAGAAAAGAGGTAGGTAAGTTGCAGATCTGACTTTTTCGGAGTGGACTTTCACGAAATGTGAATTATTTCCTTGATGGTAACTGCCGAATTATTAACAACAGAGAGTTAATTTAGGTCGTTTATTACCAGGTTAAGTTTATGAGTAGCACAGTGGCAGAAAATAGCCTTTTGATACCTATCTTGTATTAATTTTGCGACTCCGCCTTCACTTCCTGCCATATTAGCAAAACCGTCGTGTCCTTGACCACATAGTTTGGTTAAATCCAGACCAGAGCTTGTTAAAAATTTCAAAATTTGAAAAGTCGGCACTCTTCTGAGGAGGAATAGTTATTACCAAGATGATTTTCGGATAAAATGGAGACAACTTACGAAACAATAGCTTCACGAAATACTTTATGCCGTAACTAAGTAGAATATAAAATGTAAGAAAGAGATCTAAATAGACTCGCACCGTCACCTACAATAGAAACAATGTTATGTGGCAACACTTCACCATTAATGTTTAGATAAGTTACTGCCATTATGCTGTGTGCGTGAAAAAGACGTTATCGCGCTGTTATTGAGCTGTCTCCTTGAAATATCACACACACGAATACGTTGGATCTTCTGATATGAAATGTTGGTACTCTTCTGAGGAGGAATAGTTATTAGCAAGGACTGCCAAGGTTCAAACCCTTATTGCTTAAGAGTTCTATCACACTCACTTCATTACTTGCCGACAATATTATGCAAGTTGCCTCAGGTCTCTCCTTCGTCAATGAAGTCAATGTCACAGAACACCAATGTGTGACATATCTTTGAACCATAGGTAGCTTTGCTAATGACGCATGCGCGCGTCGAACTGGTACTGCTTTCGCCTAGCCTGTTTTCAGGGTTGCCAATCTGGTGATTTTGTCACCAGATCTAGTGTTTTCTGGAAGTCGTATGGTAACAAAATTTGAATTTTGCTACATGTCGAAAATATGGTGTTTTTCTTTAAAATCTGGTGACATATTTTTTTGATTTTATAATAAAATGTCAATTTAAAAAAGAAATACGGTCATAAGACGTATAACTTAGTAAAATATTATGACATTATATATCATATAAAATATGATATTAACATGTTTACGTAAGCGACTCGCTTAACAATAAAACCAGCATGAGTGATGTATTTCCGTGCATTATTGACCTTATTATTAAGGTGAATAATAGCGCGCTTGACATCATTCTTACTTGTAACTGGAAAAGTTAGAATGATTCATGCGAGGAGCCCAGCTGCCGGTGCCAATGTCGGCCATAAATAAACAAATATAGTAAAAGCAAAGCAGTCATCTCCGTACAGGCCATGAAGGCCCTTGGAGGAGTGGAAGGTAAAGGCTTCCACTATCCGTAACCTCGGCTCTTGATGGGGTAGAGTCTTTAGCTCTACGCCTGGCCGCCTTTGCCCCCAGGAATTAACCTGGTACTCACTTTTGGTGTAGGCTGAGTGAACCTCAGGACCATGTGCACCTCTGGAAGTGGAAATCTCGTTTCTTAAATTTTACGACTTCCTGACGGGGAATCGAGCCCACGTCCTTTCGGGCGAGGCGAGCACGCCTTTACCGCCTCGGCCAGGCAGCCCCTAAACAAATTTAGTACAGTTCTTTAATTTCTGTATATAGCTCGCAATGAAATAGGCTTATGTTAAGATTACGATAACTGATAAAACGCAGTGAACACTTTATTATTATAATAATGCTAGTGTTTTAGTGTTATTTGTGTTCATTTGATCATATGGCTATAATATAAGCTAGACCTATCTTCACAAGAGGACACCATCCATTAGAGTTACTAAACTTCAATGGCACAACTGAAAGAAGGTAAGTGTGATTTTAATGCCTTATCATACTAAATCTGGAGAATTTATAGAGTTTTCAAATCTAGATCTGGTGATTTCTGGTGTTTTTCAAATCCATATCTGGTGACAATGAGTATCTAGGAGTTGGCAACCTTTCCTGTTTTATCAGTTGTCCGGATGAAACAATTCATTTAAACTGTAAGCGGCTGCATAACTCACTAACAAAATAATAAAAATGTAATAAATCTTCTTGATAAAACAATATTCCTGTGTTAGAAAAGGCCGTCAACAGGCAGATCCGAACCTGCATTCTTGCAGTATGTAGTCCGTTGACTTAACCGTCAGAGAAGTACACTGACTGAGCAAATTTCATGGGATAGCGGACCACTGATGTGCAGGTGTGTTGTCTGCGCACCACACGCCCCCTATGCCAGCGGCAGTTGTATAGGAGACCGTGTGATCTGTGGCTGTGCATGTGACAGGTGTAACATGGAACGTCGTCGTGAGCTGACACTGTTCGAACGGGGTATAGTGGTCGGTGCCCGACGGATGGGAAGTGCGATTTCGGATGTGGTGCGGGAATTCGGCTTCACACTATCAACCGTGCCCAGGGTGTATCGTGAATGGTTGAATGCGGATGTCACCGTCCACAACAGACGAACGACCGGCCGTCCAGCCACCCTCGATTACCGTGACCGGCGACATCTGAGACGGATTGTCAATATTGACAGACGGGCAACCGTGCAACAAATGCCGGCTCAATTCAACACAGGCCGTGCTAGACACGTCTCCCAGTGGACAATCCGTAGGAACATGGGTTCTATGGTGTATGGGAGCCGGCGCCGCACACGGGTGCCACTGTTAACCCAACGTCATCGGGCACAACGACGCGCATTTGTCGCCCGTCACCAGGGATGGACACTGGAACAATAGTGTAACGTGATATGGTCGGACGAATCACGGTTTCAACTGCACCATGCCGATCGGAGGCACCGTGTATGGCGCAGACCACATGAAGCGATGGATCCCGCCTGCCTCGAAGGTGTGGTCTAGGGCGCTGGTGTCTCTGTTATGGTCTGGGGTGCATTTTCCTGGTATGGAATGGGCCCCCTAGTTATTCTGGAAGAGACTTTGAATGGTACGCGGTATGTTGGGCTTCTCGGAGAACATCTCCACCCATTTTTTGCCTTCCGCTGCCCAGACGGTTCTGCGGTGTTTCAAGATGATAATGCGCTGCCACATCGCTGCCACGTCGCCCGGGAATGATTCCAGGAACATGCAGCGGAGGTCCAACGACTGCCATGGCCACCCAGGAGCACCGATATGAACTCTATCGAGCATATCTGGGATGTCCTGGAACGCAAGCTCCGCGGCAAGGATCCTGCACCCACGAACAGAGCAGCATTTCGTGACTGGACGATAACACATGAGTCCAACCACACCTTTCAAGAAGAAGAAGAAGAAGAAGAAGAACAGAGCAGCATTGGCGGACGCTCAGCAACCGATTTGGTGTCAGCTGCGTCCAGAGGACTACCATAGACGTGTCGACAGACTTCCACAGCGTCTCACTGCAGTTCGCAGGACCAAAGGCGGCCCCACACGCTGTTAGGTGACTATCCCATGACATTTGCTAAATCAGCGTATATACTTCAATTTATCGGGAAGCCCCAGTAGTGACAGTGCCAAACAATCCAGCTTTCTCCAAACAGCGCGCTCACTCAATTTCGCACCTGACTGCAGTGCCAGTGCTACCTCTAGTGCATTATTTACTAACTCTATGTTCCCATTACTGGAAGATAAAATATAAAGCGAAGATAGAAATGTTCGTGCAGTATATGCTTTCATTGTTTTAGAGTTAGCCGAACAATTGTGCCATTGTAGTAATTGTTCCACTACACCTAGCGGATTCGAGATGTTTCTAGCAGGGAGAATTAATGTTATGTTCATGCAGGCAATTAGTGGTTGCTACAACTTCTTCTAGCGATATAGAGCCATTCTTTTTCATTTATGATAAAGGAATTTAGCGGATTTTCGTTCCAGCTGAACCTAGCACAACTGATATGTGGAAGCAAGTTACTGTTTACTGTAGTGTGCGGTTGCGTGCATGACACTGTTCGATACATTTTGAAAAAGGGTTTTGTTTAATATACAAGTGTTACTTGTGTGTGATATATCAGTTATAGTAAGTGAAATGCATCAGGTGAGGTAGTTACAAACTAAAATAATATAGAAACATTGATTTTCAACAGAAATATAATAGTTTAATGTATAAAACGAGGACCGATTACTTGTAAAAATAATGTGTTTAGGGATTTTAAAAAAATGAATATTTAACAAAAACGTCAACGAAAGTGTGAACGAAAACTGGGAATGGATGTGTTGTTGTTAATTTTAACTAAATGGACTAACTCACTGTTTTGCTTTCCTTGTATTTTGTTGGACAGGAAAGAGACTAGGCGTAAAAGACCTATGAGAGCTATGCCATCTTAATTCAGTCGCGCGTAAACAGTTTGTTTCTGAATATGGCAGTTATTCCTGTACAGCTGCTGCAAGCTTTCGTGCACAGACATACAAATTATATATATTTATACAGAGTTAGGAAGTAAAAGTAATCGGATTACTTGTAGTAATTTAGTAATTTTTGCTTGTAAGCGTCAGTCTTTGTCCACCTCTGTGGTATACTGGTTAGTGTGATTAGCTGCCACCCGCCAAAGACCGGGTTCGATTCCCGGCTTTGCTACGAAATTTGAAATATGGTACGAGGGCTGGAACGGGGTCCACTCAGCGTTGGGAGGTCAACTGAGTGTTGTGGGGTTTGATTCTCCCCTCAGACATCCTCGAAGTGGTATTCCATGATTTGTCACTTCTCCTCCAAGCAAGAGCCGGGATGGTACATAACGTAGGCCCACGTCCACTTCCTCCACTTCCAATCTTCCCATCCCCTAAAAGGCCCCTGTTCAGCATAGCAGGTGAAGCCACATGTGCATGGTACAGGTCTTCCACCCCAGTTGTATTGCCGAACAACCGTCTTACGCTCCAGGTGGGATCCCTCGCCGAATCCGGGGGAAACCAACCCTGGTTTTAAATAAATAAAGAAATAAGTAAATAAATAATTGTCACTTTTTACAAATAATATTTGATTCTTGAAATATTTGTTTTTAAATGCTGACGTCTTTAAATAATAATAATAATAATAATAATAATAATAATAATAATAATAATAATAATAATAATAATAATAATAATAATAATAATAATAATAATAATAATAATAATAATAATAATAATAATCTTAGGACAATCTTTGCTCCAGTATGCATGGGAGTGTGGATGAAAAGATCTTCTGAATGATACCAGACTTCTGAGTAAATATCAGACACTATTAGAAGAAGACGACTGAAATGTTATGGCCTTATTCAAATAATGGACAATGGCAGACTTACTAAAGACATTTAATTATGCCTCCTCACTAAAGAATAATTGGATAATCAAAATTGAAAAAGACCTTCAAAGGATCAGCATAAAAGGTGAAATTATATGTGACAGACCTAGCTTTAGAACATTGGTGAACAAATATAATTTTGCTCAAAAACCCAAGATGAGAACCATTACTGCGTGGACGGAAGAACGAAAGGAAACACACAGCGAGAGGATGAAGAGATTCTGGGAAGAGAAGAAAGCAAATTAATCTGCTAAATAAGTTCAGACACGCTCCTTCGTTGGGCACAACGTGAAATAATAATAATAATAATAATAATAATAATAATAATAATAATAATAATAATAATAATACCCGTGTGGGGATTTACCGGTTACCTCCACCGGGCGCGTCCCATTGGAATTGGGGAAGCTCGCTGGCTCTGCCGCCAACAGAGTCAGATGGTAGTAGGGAAATAAAATACCACCGTGAAAAAAAACTGGTCCCTTGCCAGGGTTACGGCGAAGACAGGTAAATGACCAGAAGCCAGAAAACATCTTGAGGCAACCTCTAGGGCTAACAACCCTAGTTGTAAAAGGATGGGTACCCGTCCAAAGCAAAGTCAAGTCAAAAAGCATGATGGCACAACATTTCAAGAAACATACCCCAGGGGGTAAATCTTCGGATAAATCCCTCGTCGTGAACGCCACGGCGCACGAGTATCGTTCGGATTCTGGGGGAGACTCGACATCATGCAAGAGACGAGTCGAAGAGTCAAAAACTCAGGCCAAAATCTAAAACCTTTATAGCAACTTTCAACATAAATTCACTTACACAAACTGGCAAGCTGAAAACCCTCACCAAAGCTCTTCACGAAAATCAGATATCCATAGTGGCCCTACAGGAAACAAGGTACCCAGATGAAGAGATTTTTGAATCCGAAGGCTACCGATTTTTCAAGAGCAAAGCGCAAAGAGGAATCCTCAATGGAGCTGTGATGCTTAGAACCGCGTTTGCTGTTAGAACCAAGATCCTTAAATCGGTTGCAAATTTCGAACCTGTGAATGACAGATTGTCTATACTCACAATTAAATGCGCGAACAAAACCTACGCCCTAGTTATCGCACATGCTCCTACAAATGATAAGAACAAGTCTGATCCAGACGAAGTTGATAATTTCTGGGACCTACTGGATGAAAAATTAAACAAAATCCCCAAACACCATGTCAAGCTTCTTTTGGGTGACTTCAATGCCCAACTAGGTCGTGAGCAGAAGTACAAGAAAGTTATAGGAAATTACCCTGCTCACAAAAGAACCAATCCCAACGGCAAAAGACTGGTGACCATTTGCAAAAATCACAACCTGCAGGTCATGTCGACCCACTTTCACCATCTACCCAGAAAGCAAATGACTTGGCGTTCTCCCGTCCAAGCTCTCGGAGAGTTCCAAATTGATCATGTTGCGATCTCCAGGAGAAAAAGCCCTGAGATTATGAATGTCAAGGTAAAGAAAGGCATCAATGTGGCCTCAGATCATTATATGTCTCTTATCAAATTCAAACCAATTCCCGCAAACACAAGGAAGACAACCAAACAGATCACACGCTTCGACAATGATAAACTTCGGCAAAGGGTCGAGGAGTTCCAGGAGAAGGCTAGACCAAATGACTGTGACTTTAACAACGCCAAAAGTCTCCTTGTTGAGGCCGCCAAAGACATTGCAGAAATCAAGAGAAGCAAAAAGCATGCCTGGTGGAATAGTACCTGCGAATTAGTCCTCCAAGAAAGACTCAATGCGTGGAAACAGTACAACTCTACGAAATCAGAAAATGATTGGGAAACCTACAAAACCCAACGTGCCCAAGCAGCTAGGGTGTTCAGAACTGAGAAACGTAAATACGAAAAATCTCTCATTGAAAAGATAGAACAAAACTTTAGGAAGAATGAAAGCAGAGAGTACTACAGAGCCTTCAAACGCAAACTCACTGGCTATAAACCACCATCTCTATGCTTTGAGCGAACGGACGGCACACTGGCGACGTCAAATGAAGAAAATTGCAGCATTCTGGCAGATTACTTCAAGAATTTACTTAATTGCTCTAAACCGCAAAGCGCCATTGTGACCAAGGAACCCTTACTCAGGTACCCAGATTCCAGACCACCCGACAGAGATGAAATCAAGCACCACATTGCCCGTCTCAAAAATAACAAAGCACCAGGGGAAGACTCAGTAGTAGCAGAACTATGGAAATATGCCCCAGAAAGCAAAAAGCAAAAAGCAAATAGAAGAAATTTGGAACAAGGAGACCCTACCCGAAGATTGGAAAATAGCTTTGATCCATCCATTACACAAAAAAGGCAGCATGAAGAACATCAACAACTACAGAGGAATATCTTTGCTACCCGTGACTTAGAAAATTCTATCACTTGCCATCCTGGAGCGTTTGGAAGCACAAGTCGAACATCAAATAGGTGAATACCAAGGAGGGTTCAGAAAAGGTCGCTCAACAGCTGAACAGATCCAAAATCTCAAAACGATCATCAGATATTGTACACTAAGGTCCAAGCAGTATGTGTCTGTCTTTGTGGACTTTAAGAAAGCGTACGACTCCATTGACCGGGAAGTCCTGCTAAACATCTTAAATGAATTTGGAGTTGATTTGAAACTGCTGGCATTAATTAGAGCCACCCTGACCGATACAAAATCCAAGGTGAAGTTCCACGGATGTTTCTCGTATTCCTTTGACATCAAAACAGGAGTCCGACAAGGTGATGGGCTGTCCCCGATACTCTTCCACTGTGTTCTTGAAAAGATCATCAGAACCTGGCGGGTGAGATTACAGGAAATCAACTACAGTCCATTGAGAATAGGAACCAAATCCAAGGGGATCGCAACAGACTGCTTAGCATTTGCCGATGATATTGCTGTTCTCTCAACCGACATAGAAACCGCTAGAGCTCAAGTTGAAATTTTAAAGGAAATTGCCGAACAAACTGGTTTGCAGATATCGTTTGAGAAAACAGAAGTAATGACTAACATCAAAGAGGCTCCACCAAAACTCCATACAAAATACGGGGACATCACCCGAGTAGACAAATTCAAATACCTGGGTGAGATCATAATGAAAAATGGAGTGGACAAAGAAGCACTTCAGGAGCGAGTACGCAAACTGGAAATAGCCTACCAAACATCCCGCACAATCTACAACAAAAAATGCCTTTCCCAAAACACCAAGATACGTCACTATGAAACAGTTCTGAAGCCAGTAGTTCTATATGCAGCCGAAACCCTGTCTCTAAATGCCAACAAAGGACACCTTGAAGAACTGGAGAAAAGAGAACGCAAAATTGTGAGAGGAATCTTGGGATCAAAGTACAGAAATGGAATCCATCAAAAGAGATCCAACAAGGAAGTCTACAGCAAAATAGAGAAAATTACCGACACAATCAGAAAAAGACGGGCACGATTTTATGGTCATCTGAAAAGAATGGACGGAAGAAAAATTAACTAAAGAAATCTTTCACTTTTTTGATCCAAACCCCAAAACAACAATTCCCTGGTTTAGAAATACCAAAGAAGACCTGCAAATCCTACATATCTCAGCTGAAGACGCCCTCAATAGAGATCTCTTCCGCAAGAAAATATTGACGAACGGGCTAAACCGAGACGAGCAACCGAAGAGAAGACACGGTGCCCCTTGGGCAGAGGAGCATAAGCAGGTCCACTCACAAAGAATGAGGGAAATTTGGGCTCTAAAGAAGGCCAAGTTCAGTGTCAAATGCAACAAGACTTAACGTGGTCCTTGATGACCCCAGCGAATTATATATATATAATAATAATAATAATAATAATAATAATAATAATAATAATAATAATAATAATAATAATAATAATAATAATAATCTATCGCCTCAACTACCGTGTGCGAGTATTTTAAGTTTGACGCCATTTAGCTGCTTGCTCGTTGATTTCGACGTTTCTTTTTACTCTGGACCGAATAGCTTTTTGGCATTTATGGCCAAGTTTTTAATTAATTCTTCCGGTGAACACCAAATGTGTCACAAGAGATCTTTTACATGCCGACGTCGTACGAAATGGAGTCTCGAATGGACTTCCTTTCGCACTTCCAAAATCGGACTAACTCTGGCGGGTTTGTACCCGCTATGTTAAGATCTAGCGCTAATCCACAGAAGGAACTCAGTTTCTAGTAACTCACGGAAGTGGAAACGGGGAAAAGTAAATGACGATGAATGCAACGTTTTCATTTCTATTACAGCAGAACCAGTAGCTTCACCAGTGCTGGATGATGTACTCTCTTGCCTCCTCAATACTCCCAAAGATATCACACAGTACTTTTTTTTCTTTTTTACAAGTTACTTTGCGTCGCACCGACACAGATAGGTCTTATGGCAACAATGTGGCAGGAATGTGCTAGGAGTGGGAAGGAGGCGGCAGTGGCCTTGAGTAAGGTACAGCCTGGTGTAAAATTGGGAAACCACCGAAAACCACCTTCAGGGCTGCTGACAGTGGGGCTCGAACCCACTATCTCCCGAAAACTGGATATGGCCGCATTTAAGCGACTGCAGCTATGGAGCTCGGTCACACAGTAGTAATCCCAGCGATGATCTTATAAAATATAACACAGGTATTCCTTTAAGTGCTCCTGTAAGGCATCTTTTCAGTAAATATAAAGATTTACTTTCCTCCAAAGATGTTTAAGTTTACCGATGAAAATTGTAAGTACCAATTATGTTATTTGTAAAACAATTGACATATTATTTGATACTTCCGCCTCTGTGGTGTAGTGGTTAGTGTGATTAGCTGCCACCTGCCCCCCCCCCCCCTGTAGGTCCGGGTTCGTTTCCAGGCTCTGCCACGTTATTTGAAAAGTGGTACGAGCCTCGGGAGGTGAACTGACTGGAGGGGGTTCGATTCCCTCCTCGGAAGTGGATTTCTGTGGTTTCCCACTTCTCCTCCAAGCAAATGCAGGGTTGGTACCTAACTTGAAGCCACGGCCGTCTTCCTTATCTATCCCTTCCAATTTCCCCCCACTCCACTACAAGGACCCTATTCAACATGGCAGATGAGGTCTGAGGTACTGGTCCTCCTACCTAGTTGTATCCCCCGACTCAAATTCTCACTCTCGCGACACTGTCCTTGAGGCGGTAGATGTGGGATCGCTCTCTGAGTCCGAGGGAAAACCAACCTTCGAGGGTAAACGGATTAAGGGAAGAAGATTATTTGATACGCTAACTATAAAGAATATATAAATGATGGGAAAATCTCATTTCGGAAGTTCCAGGCTATCGTATTTAGTCTCATTGAGTGGTGATAGCCACGTAATATCGTTATACTAAAAAGACATACAAAATGAAGTAATATATTTTCCTCGCAAGCTATTTTGTTATTCTTGTTCTAAATAAAAATCAATAATTTTCTTAAAACTAGCGTTTTGTAAAGTACCGTAATGCCATTGTAATTTAACTAATTAGTTGTTGAAAAAGTAATTTGTAATTGTAATTGAGTAAAATATTTCTCAGTCCTATAAACTTTTTCTTGTATTCTCCCCATTTCTGTATAGGTCTGTGCACTCATTGTGTTGACCCCTCAATCCCTGATGGATCAATCAAATTAGAGTTCAAGACAAAGAGGTTCAAGAGTTGTATTCTAGTACGTATTACAAATAATAGATAGCGTCAATTTGTCATCGACTTGAGAGACCCTTGCGGGAAGAATGATAATTATATTCTGCAGTAGCCATTGCAGAAGAAAAATAATTATGTTTGTTGTTTGGAAACGGGTTCTGAAAATTAATGCGGAAGCGTAATGCACGAAGTTGAATTGTCTAATTATGTGAAGCTTGTGATGCTGCGATAAGAAAAGGAGATTTCGCGCCATTTTACCGAAATGGAAGAGGACCGAACATCGGAAACTGTCGTAATGCCGGACATTTCCGAACCTCTTACGAATGAATCCGACGAACATGGTGTTCTCACTTCGGAATCTCATCAAACAGTGACTTCTGTCGTTCCTGTCGCATCTGTATCGTCTGTTCCTGTCTCTTTACCCGTTGGATCTCTCATTGGAGTTGCTAGTTCCGGAACAACTTTCAATGTTATCACTCCGGATCAGCTCCAGGTTTGTTAAGTGTTGTGGTGAAGTACCTGCGTCTTTATATTTTCTTTCCCTGTGGATTTACGATAAGACTGAACAAATCGTTTTCGTTCACTTGTGTTTTTTTTTGTTTTTTTTTTGGACACCGCACGATTGGTAGAGGATTTTGAGTTGTATGGAATCTGTTCGCATGCATGTTGTCATCGTCAAGCATGAAATCAATATATTACAGCCGGTCATGTGTAGTAATGAGCGCAATTTTATTTTACTTTCCCCATGCATTAGGCCTACTACTTGGTATGATACAAACTTTCTGCTCTTATTTTTGTCGCATTGTTGCATAAATTTCAAGTGAATTTCGCTCTCGCAATTGAAACAAGTCTGGTTGTTAGACAGCTGACAACCCTTCTTATTTATTCACTCTTCTGGGTTATCAGATCTTCAGACATTTTCTAACAGATATTTTCTTCTCAACCTGAACTATATCATCCAGTCGTTATGTTGACGTCAGTAAAATTTTTTGGACCTTTATAAGAATGGCAAATTGATACCTGCTTGACAGTATTTTAGTAATTTGACATTTTGTATGGATTTCTGTTTTTTAAAAAAATCATCCACCTGGAGTCTGTACATAATATCTTTTAGATGTATTATTTCTTTCTTGTATGGGCTTGGGATCTTTTATTATTCTCCATAGCATTCTTTGACTTTTGTTATGAATGTTATATAAGGCAGTACGGCTACCTGAATTATTGTTTCATCCTTTGAATCTCCTTTTTATCTTGTATTGCGATATGGCATGTTTCCACTTGGTTTTTAACTGCACTTTCCATTATTAAATCATTGAAGATCATTTTTAATATCATTAAAACATAGCCTACTGTAGGCCTACTCCAATCTTAATCTCTAGACTTCCTTTCCCATTTTGGAAAAACATTGTGTGAAACATGTACCTAGATCCTGAGTAATCTAAGTCATAATTTCCCCATATTCAGATATAACCAAGCCAGGGTGAATAGGGTCCTTCTCCATTTTACTCTCTCTGAATGAGATTAATGAGAAATGGACCTTAATTTATTCAGTAGAGCAGAGGAAAGCTAAATTTCTTGTACAGGTCCTACGACATGACACCTTTCTACAAAATGTCTTTGAAGGAAAGGTCCTAGGGAAGAAGTCGAGAGGAAGACCACGTCTCTCAAACCTTAAGAACATAATCACTCAGCTTGGTTTTGCTTCCTATGTCACGATGAAAAGGACTGCCGAAGACCGTGGGATGTGGTTGCAAACTTTAGATAATGGATGGATGGATGTCCACCACACCTCATCCATCAATCGGTGTTCCAACCGCGGTCTCATTACTTCGTGGGTCATTCCGTGGTTAGGCCTACAGTTGTGGCACTTTGGAAACTATGAAAAATCATAGAATTAAATAGCTATAGAATCAAGGTTAATATAAGAAACCTCAGGCAATTTTCAGCAGCTGTTCACAAGAACATTTAGTCAATTCCAGTGACAAATCATAATCATCATTTTGAACCAGCTGCAGTTTCCCAGGTGTGGGAAATGAGCGCTCTCCATTTACTTCTGTCCTTGTAGAAGTCTTCTTCCATAACCTGCTGCAAATCCAGTGACAAAGCATATTGTTAAATGGCTTACAGTATCCTGTGGCTTTTATATTTGTCATTCATTCTCAGAATGTTGGGGCCTGTTCCTTTTGGAACCCTTTTTTTCAGAGACCATATATGCATAGTGAGGTTATTGCATAATTTCAAGCATTTTGAGTTGAGTGGTTTGTGTTGTGGGTTCTTGCAGTCACATCCTATTTCATGAACTACGGGTAACAGCTGAATGGTCTGGTATGTGTTCTTGGGAATAGTGATACTAGTCACTGCAGACTGGGAATGGGTATCGTGGTCATATTCTGAGTAGTGGCCTTCCGTGTGTTTATGTGGCTAGGACTACCCAATCTACCAGGTGTCCTTAAACTAGTAGAGTGGAAAATTTTCACTGTAACTATGTGTAAGCAATTCATAGAAATTCAAATCGTGTCATTAGCAAGCTTCAGCCCGCCTGGTGGCCTTGGTTGTTAAGGTGTCGTGTCTAAATGGTCTGACACCATGGTTAGCTGGTTTGAGTTCTGTTGGTTGAAAAAAATTTCCACCGTTAGAATATTGGCCAGCAGGGTAGGAAAAGTGGTGGTGTACAATTTAGAATCGCTAGATTTCATGCGAGAAGCCTGGATTCAATTCCAACCTCTCCATAGTGTTCCTAACCGTTAGCTGCTGTCATCAGGGGCCCGGATTTGATTCCCTGTACTGTCAAAAATTTAAGAATGACAGGATGGCTGTTATATTGTTTAAATGGTACATGCGGCTCACCTTCATTGGGGCTGTGCTGAAATAAGCTGCACTACCTCGCGATGAGAACACAACTTTACTTTACCGTTTCACTATCTCATCATAATCGTCCCACATCCAGATGCCCATGTCGCCCATAGGAATCAAGTACAAGACCTGCACCAGGTGAGCCTAATATATCCTTGGACACTCCCAGCACTAAAAGCCTTACAATAAATAAATGAGCAAGCTTCAGACCTATGGGCACAAGTCCAGTTCTATTTGACTGACCCTTGTAAACCACTTGCTTGAATGCCTTCAACATCAGTGGTACTTTTTGAAGAAAAAACTGGCTGTCAGCAAAGAGGTTATGTCTGGTCGTGTGCAATATTGAGGCAAGACGAGAGTTTGCTTGCTTATTGGAAAGACTGGAGCACATAACACAGTTTCTGCTTGTATGTAAATGAATGATTTGTGGAAGTTTGATGGCTATTGAAATTGATTTCTATGATTGTCTCAGTATAGTCACCAGATGATAATGAATTAGACAATTTGTATGAAACTCCGAATGATGTACGGTACTCAGGTTGAACTGCAAGGATAGTATAGGCCTAGTAGTATAGTGTTACCGGATGATTTAAAAGCAAGAATTTTAAATAGAAGTGAAGAATGAGAAGGTAATCGGTAAATAATAAAGTTTTATTGCAGCCAATGGACATATGTAAATTTTCTACTCTTTACTATATTCATGTAAGGACTTTTCTCTTTTGCTACACTTATTGAAGTGGTATCATTCACATATTTTCTCACACAGTTTGCACACGCATTCGTCGCTTGGATCGTGATATATCTCTTTTACGCATAGCTTATGATGGAAACCATGTACTGCCAGCCTGTTGATAGCGCTGCGCATGATCTTATTTGGGCCCATCCAGTCTCTGTTTGTCATAGCATCCGTCACGTAGAACTCCGGCCAGATTTCTTCTCTTTTGCTTAACCTCAGATTTAGGTGAGCAGTGGCTTGGGGTGTCGATGGCACAGAGAGATATCTAAGGTCCTCGATAAGGAAAGGCTCCTGAGCTAGTTCATAAGCTAGTCTAGATGGAGATGTCTTAGAAATACCTAATATTCTTTTCAGGAAGGTAGCTTTCACTTTTTCAAGGGTAGTTATGTCAGATGTTGATAATTTGTCCCAGATTAAATCTATGCCATATGTCAGAATGGGTAGTATCTTTGCATGAAAAAGTTTCATTGCCGAGCCTATTGATATTTTGGTTGGGTCTTGTATATCGTAAATTCCTCTTATTGCTGCTGCTGCTGCTCTTTCCCTCACATGTATTTTGAATGTGGATCCTGACGTTTGTAGAGTGATGCCAAGGTAACGAAAATTATTTACTGTAGTTAAATCTACCCCTGCATATGAAATTCTATCTGTCGCTGCTATTCTTCCTCCTTTTCTGAAGACCATACAGACTGTTTTGTTCTTATTAACCTGGAAGTCGTTTGTTTCGGCCCATTCCTGTAGTCTGTCTACTGCGATCTGAAGGTCTTCTCTGTTTCTCGAACCTATTATCATGTCATCTGCGTAGGCATACAGCACTGTTGGCAAATTATCTGTTATTCTTGTGATGTCTTTTGTAGCTACGTTAAAAAGTGTAGGACTAATGGGGTCTCCTTGTAACACACCGTTTGTTTGAGTGATGGGGGAAGAGAGTGATACCCCATCATCTATTCTCACGCTATTATAGGCTAGAAGGTTATTTATTATAATCTTAAGTTCGTTGTCTGCTCCAATCATGCCGTCTAATTTTTCCATTAATTTTGATCTGTTGAGCATGTCGAAAGCCTTACTGAAGTCAATGAATATAGCATAAAATTTTCCTTTTGGGTGCCTAAGTGCTTCTTGCACTTCATCTAATAAATTAGCGACAGCTTGTAGAGTTCCTCTGCCTTTCCTGAAACCGAATTGTTCTTCTGGGAGATGATCATCTATTAGTTCGTTAAGTTTTTGATTAATGATTTTTGTATATACTTTCATTATACGAGTTTTTGTCATCAGGTTCTCCTTTTCCCTTGTAATCAGTAAATGCCACAATGATGTAGAAGTTTGTGGGGAATGGAAAGGGTATTCTGTGCAAGCATGGCATCGGCCATGGCCGTATTCATACAGGCTGGACTGTACAATATTGAGCATCACCGCACTGCAGGTAGATGTAGATCAAGGAATCCATTGTTTACAAGAAAGTTATGTTAATGTATGCCGTGCATTGAAGTTGTAAGGAATACTTAATTTGTATTACCACCTGTACATTTTAAAATC
The DNA here is from genome assembly GCF_040414725.1 of Anabrus simplex. Taxonomy (NCBI): domain Eukaryota; kingdom Metazoa; phylum Arthropoda; class Insecta; order Orthoptera; family Tettigoniidae; genus Anabrus; species Anabrus simplex. Next base: position 654,090,511 of record NC_090265.1, on the reverse strand, counting down.
AGCCAAGGCCATTATCCATTATGAAATAACTTTCTTCTTGGTTTAATATCACAATAAATAAATATTTTAATGCCAGTATGGCAGATATTTTGACAGATAGTAAAACCCAGTATGATTCTGGTGCCCCTACAATATGCTAATCCCAAAATAAGTTCTGATATGTTCATTAGTTTTAAATTGAGAAACCAAAGTAATAGTTGGTATTAGTGATCATGAAACTGTTTTTGTCGTAGTTAAAAATAAATGTGATAGAAAGGAAGGTCTTAAAAGTAGGACTATTATGCAGTACCATATGGCTGATAAAACAGGCATGAGAGAGTTATTAAAAGGTAACTATGATAGGTGGAAAACAATAAATAAAAATGTACACAGACTAGGATGGGTTTAAAGCAATTGTTGAGGAATGTGAAAAAAAGGTTTGTACCTTTAAAGGTGGTAAGGAATGGTAAAGACCCACTTTATTATAACAGAGAAATAGAGACTGAGAAGGAGTGCAGATTGGAAAGAAATAAGAGTTAATGGCTGTGGAAGTAAGGAGAAATTGAAGGAACTTACTTGGAAACTTGAATCTAGCGAAGAAGTCAGCTAAGGATAACATGATGGCAAGCATAATTGGCAGTCATACAAATCTTAGTGAAAAATGGAAAGGTATGTATAGGTACTTTAGGGCAAAAGCAGGTTCCAAGGAGGACATTCCAGGAATCATTAATGAACAGGGGGAATGTGTATATGAGGATCTTCAAAAGGCAGAAGTATGTAAAGATTGTTGGTTACAAGGATAATGTTCAGATAAAGGAGGTGACTAATGCTAAGGAAGTATTAAAATTTACCTATGATAACAATGACATTCACAATAAGATACAAAAGTTGAAAACCGGAAAAGTGGCTGGAATTGATAGTATTTCTGGGGATATACTAAAGACCGTGGGTTGGGATATAGTACCCTATCTGAAGTAATTTGATTATTGTTTGCATGAAGGAGCTATACCAAATGAATGGAGAGTTGCTATAGTGGGCCCTGTGTGCAAAGGAAAGGGTGATGGACATAAAGCTGAAAATTACAGGCCAGTCAGTTTGACATGCATTGCATGCAAGCTTTCGGAAAGCATTCTTTCTGATTATACAGGGCCTTTATTTATGTTTGGAGGGACTTTCTCGCTCGACTTTGGCCGCAAGTGATGGTTCAGTTGCCGTCTACCGTGTGTGCGTATGTACGGCAGAATACGGTGCTCAAAATCATTATCATGCATTTTACTCACCATGCTTACAGTTTATGCTCAAAAATCATTATCATGCATTTTACTCACCATTTTTACAGTTTATGCTGAAAATGTTCCCCATGCGCTGCCAAAATAATCGCCATCTCCTAATGAAGTTTTCTGTTACTCTACCAAGTTCTTCAGCACTGATGGATGCAATTGCAACTCGTATATTGTCTTAAAGTTCATCTAGTGTGTGAGGGTTGTTCCCATAAACTACATTTTTTAACATTCCCCACAAATAAAAATCACATGGCATTAAATCTGGGCTACGAGGGGGCCACAGATTTTTACTTATGATCCTCGTTCCAACCACGCTTCAGTAAGGCGATAACGACCTTTACGTCTATTTTTATTGTTTACTGAACCTGTAGGTTCGTATCTCTTGGCCAGATGTTTTATTGTCCAATTGACAGGAATGGGTCTCCCTGGAAATTTCGCTCGAAACTTTCGTCTTGTCCTAGCGCAAGATTTTCTGCACTTAATGTAAGTATTATGCAGATATTCACGTTCACATAACAAATATTTCACATACATTACAGCACTATACACAATCATAATAAAACACTATACAATATGACATACAGTATGCAGTAGCTTCATTGAACACCCTATCTCGGAGCTCAGCTCTCAACAACTGCAGAGTGCCGGGAACTGCGCGCCAACGGCTGGTAGCAACCTGTCATCGGCAGCCAAGTTCGAGCGATAAAGTCCCTTCCAAGCATAAATAAAGACCCTGTATTAGACATGTTTGCTAAATTAATAACTGGTTCAATAGAAGACAGTTCAGGTTTAGGGAAGGTTGTTCTACTGAAGCTCAACTTGTAGGATTCCAGGAAGATATAGCCGATATCGTGGATTCAGGAGGTCAAATGGACTGTATCGTGATTCACCTGTCTAAGGCGTTTGATAGGGTGAATCATGGGAGACTACTGGCAAAAATGAGTGCAGTTGGACTAGACTAAAGAGTGACTGAATGGGTGGCTATATTTCTAGAAAATAGAGCTCAGAAATTAGAGTATTCAGCGCTTTATTTGATCCTGTAATAATTAAGAGAGGAATTCCTCCAGGCAGTATTATTGGACCTTTATGTTTTCTTATATATATAAATGATATGAGTAAAGAAGTAGAATCAGAGAAGGCTTTTTGTGGATGATGTTATCCTGTATAGAGTAAGATAAATAAGTCGCAAGATTGTGAGCAACTGCAAAATGACCTGGATAATGTTGTGAGATGGACAGCAGGCAATGGTATGGTGATAAAACAGGGTTAAATGTCAGGACAAGTCCTCTCAGTTTTAATTACTGCGTTGATGGGGGTGAAAGTTCCTTATAAGGAACCCAGTAAGTACCTAGGTGTTAATACAAGGAAAGATCTTCATTGGGGTAATCGAATTAATGGGATTGTAAATAAAGGGTACAGATCTCTGCACATGGTTATGAGGGTGTTCAGGGGTTGTAGTAAGGATGTAAAAGAGAGGGCATAGAAGTGTCTGGTAAGACCCCAAATAGAGTATGGTTCCAGTGTATGGGACCTTCTTCAGGATTACTTGATTCAAGAACTGGAAGAAATCCAAAGAAAAGCAGCTAGATTTGTTCTGGGTGATTTACGTAACAAAAAGAGTAGCACTACAAAAACGTTGCAAAGTTTGAGTTGGTAAGACTTGGAAGAAAGATGATGGGCTGCTCGACTAAGTGGTATGTTCTTAGTTGTCAGTGGAGAGATGGCGTGGAATGACATTAGTAGACGAATAAGTTTGAACGGTGTCTTTGAAAGTAGTAAAGGTCACAATATGAAGTTCAATTTGGAAATTGGATCAAATATTCGTTTATAGGAAGGGGACTGGGCGACTGCTCTAAATGCAGTTGAGTAGTGATTGATAGATTGATTGATCAATCAGTTACAGAACCCGATAAGTTGTACATATAGATCTGTGGTATCCTTTCACAGCAGTCAATCAGTGGGGAATTTCAATATGTCTGATTTATCTGGTTATAGAAGATTCCCAACTGCTCGTAGCTGGACTTGTTGAGTTCACATGCCATGTGTGGAATCATTGTTAGGCGTTCCACGTTTTGTTTAGTTCCTCGTTAATCATCATATCAACTACTATGGTGTGATGTGTTATGTTGTTTCTTCAATCTTCTTAAAATGTATGGAAATAATTGGAGTGTCAGGCTTCTCAAAATGAGTAGGTAAGTCAGTCTTGTTTTTATTTTATTTGGTGTAAGGTTTCCAGGACATTTGTTCTTATCAAATACCACTCTTCTTCAAACCATTTTTTGCCTTTTTTGTTTTTATGGGAATTGTGGCTTGTCTCAGGTGATTCCCAAGTGCCTGCATTGCTTCTTCTCGTCGTGAGTTATGAGTGTTTCTATTTTTCCCAGCTCATCTAATTTTTCTTCTACTTTTCCAACGTCTGTTTTCCTTGAAACCAATTGTACTGCTCATTTTTGTTTTGTTTGTAATTTACCCTGGATTTTAATTTTCATTGGAATTTGTTTTCTCAAAGGAGCTTGTTTTGCTGCCCATAGAAGGGTTATCACCTTTGATTGGATCCCTTTATAAGTACAACATCTATAATACTTTTACTGTTAAGAGATTATGTTGGAACATTGCGATTATTTAATAGAGTGAAGCTTTGTTCCATTACCAGTTTAGTTTTGTAACTGGGAATATCTAGTCTGCAATCACCAGCAATGACTAGGGGAGTATCCTGTGTACAGTTTACAATTAATTGATCTAATTTATCTATTATGTCCATAGCTGTTGTATTTGTTTGGAAATAAGTTGATATAGTTGTGTTTTGCTTGTATGAGTAGGCAATGTTCCTTTTGAACAGATGAGATTACTGGGATTATCCATGGTTCTGAAGACCAGTTATTCCTCCTATATGTCGTCCTTTTTCTCCTTGTTTGGCTTGAAGGTGGAAGATGATAAAGTTGTATCCATTCAGAAAATCTATTGATGCCATATCCCTCTATATTCTTTAACATGATCATGTTTTCCATTTCTTTGCACTTTCTCAATCTGTGCTCTGTTGTCTTACCCAAGAGACACTCCTTCGCTTCTCCGAAATAAGCGGAAACGTCTAACAATAATTCTTACTGGCCAAAATTTTGCTTGTCCTTTCTAGACAGTCAAAAGGAATTCCTACTTTGAATGATTTACTGCTGCTTTTACTTATTTCTTCGCATATCACATTGTCTTCTATTCCCTTTCTAGAAAGGAATTTTCTCATTGATTCCGTTGTGGTGTCTTGTCTGTCTTCCCATGAAGAGCCAGGCCATCTTGTCAGTTGCCTTTAAATCGTGGTCTTTTGGACCAATGCCTGTTGTAGCAAATTGCTGTGACTATCGTTTTCCTCTACGACTCACTACAGTCAATGGATTCTCTGTCATATCCGTTACCACTGCTTAATCTGAGGCATGGATCATTTATTCAGACAGGTTTCAAGAACATAGTACATTCCCTACATCAGTGAAGTCCAGTAAAAAAAAAAAATATAACACTTTCTTTTGTTTAGACCAAATCTGAAGAAGTATTATATCATAATTCATCATATCAATGAATAAACAAACATTATTGATATATTAGGAAAATTATCATTACATAACATATACATATTTAGATGATGTTGAATGAGAATACCTGAATAAATTGAAGATCTTAAAGTTTTATATATTTCTTCTATTTTCTTTTCTTCCTTACATGATTACACGCTAGTTTATAAAATGGGTTCTCACCTGTACTTGCATTCAAACTTGATTCATAGTGATTTTTTTATTTTTTGAGCAAGATAAATTTCTAACTTTTCTAAAATATTCATGAATTTTCCCTTTTTGGCCAAATGTATTAATTCCATGTCATTAGAAATGTCTGTACATTTATGATTCTTTTCAGCCAGTTATCCTAGGGGTACCATTACATTAGTACAATCGTCATTGTACTTATTTATTTTATGCCTTTGTATGTGGCGAAGTTAGGGCTCACGGCCCTCTCTTACACTTAACCACTACATACAGTACATAATCGCATAATTTGGAAAAATAACATTAACAGTCCCTAGGAACTACCTAAATGTATGGAGTAATATAACAGATTATAATTGTTATTTTTAATGATGAACCGTCTTACTAATAAACGGCGTATAACTTTTATACAACGTTTATACACCGTTTATGTGAAATTCGTTACTAATAAACTGTGTGTAAGCCTTCTGTGTATACATCTGGTATAGTTATTCATTGAATTGCTTATACAGACCAGGACCCTTGTATAGGCGTTGTATAACAGTGAGTAGTGGAAAAAGAAACGAGTGAGCAGTTCATTTTCGTGGTATTTATTGTCTACAGTAATATAATCATGGTGAAATATTCGACTTATCCATTTAACATTGAACACACATTGAAAGAATGGACGATAACATTGATGATCTTCACAATATTTTAAACATAGAAGACATACACCATTCAGAGGTTATGGAGGCTAGACATCTTCGTAAAGTAAAACACTTTAAAAAGAGACGGAATGGCAATGAATAACTATAAAAGAAATTATGGTTGAGCATATTTTTGTGTAATAATGTGTTACTGCTAAATAGACTTTTGATATTGCGAGTTTATTATACATTATCTGCCCCTACAAAGACCTTTCTCAAATTTGAGTACCTATAAAATGGGACATATTCCTCAAGATAAAAAATGGCATAACTTGAAAACCATACGTGATATGATTTCCATACTTTGTAGTTGAATACGCAGAAATATGATGTATAAATGCCTAATAGAAATTTTTTTTATCAAGCCTTTCTTTTAAGCTACAAAACAGTTTTTCCTTCCTCCTGAAAAGTAAGGATTTTGGAATGTGTACCCTTTTCAACTCGCCGATTCAATTAAAATTGCTTACGTTTTCTGTGCAAATATTATCTAGCCTATCTACATCACCTAACAATAGTTCTAAATCACACTTGCACTCATACACACTTTCATACAAGCCAATCATGTATTTAAGAGGAAATCTCGACAAGACCGTTTGAGACTGTTGAAGTGCTATTATGTATACTGACAGGGAGTGTGTTCCATAGCCTTGCCCCAGACACTTGGAAAGAGTGGTTGTATACAGATGAATGCTTAACTGGTATCATAAGGGTAAAAGTCGATCTGGTATTATGTCCATGGATAGATGAGAGGAAGTTAAAATGCGAGGATAGGTATTCAGGTGTAGATTCGTTCAGAAGTCGAAAAATTAGTGTCGGAGTATGCAAATTTCTTAGGTCGATTTTCAGCCAGGATAGCTTCTTGTAATAAGGGAAAATATGTGTTCAAAGAAAATATAAATCATATGAAAGAGTTCATTGCCCTTTGAAGTTTCATGGTTTGTTTTGCAGTTGCATCAGTTAATACAATATCACAGTAATAAATTATTGGAAAAATGAGAGTTTGAATAAGTTTTATTTTCATGCTGTGTGGAAGATTGGATTGTTTCATTTTTAGGGGGTGAAGAGATGCATACACTTTTCTGCAGACACTTGTTATATGGTCATTCCAGTTTAATGTGTCATTCATGACAAGGCCGAGGTTTTTTACAGACTTCTGAAAAGGTATAGCTTCACTACCGAGCATGAGGTTAGGCTGCTGTATGATGTTTAGCTTATTTAAAAGTCTAGATTGTCCTATTATGATTGCTTGCATTTTCTTCAGGTTAATTAATAGACAGTTCTCTTTAGCATACGAGCTAATTGAATTTAAAGTAGAGTTCATATGATGGGTTGCTTTGTCAATCTCGGGGACTTTAAAGTGTGAGTATATCTGAAGATCGTCAGCATAAAGATGATAGTTGCAGTTGTTCAGATGAGGAGAAATGTAATAAATATAGATTAAGAATAAAAGAGGTCCAAGAATAGACCCTTGGGGAATGCCAGATAGCTTAGTCCTCCATTCTGTAGTCTTCATGTTTGATACAACTTGCTGTCGTCTGTTTTTGAGGTATGAGCCCAAGAGCTGAATAGCAGAATGAGCTATGTGAAGTTTTTGTAACTTAGCTAACAATATGTCTATATTTACAGTGTCAGACGCACTGCTAAAGTTTAGAAGGATAAGTATAGTCAGTTTTCGTCCATAGCCCGTCTGTAATCCGTGATTTTGATTAGTGTTGTTGCAGTACTGTGTCCTTTCTTAAAACCAGACTGTAAGGGATCAAGTACAGAATGTTTTTCCAAGTATTAACAATAGTTCGTCTCTACTTCTTCACCAGGCAGTTTGGTCACCTTGTCTTTTTCATCATCTAGCATTTTGGTCACAGCTTTTTTTTTTTTTCTCACCTGGAGTTTCTGAACCAGAACTAAAATTGTAAATCATAGTTTATTAATAGAAGAATTAAATGTATATTCATACTTTGCATCATGTATTGTGAGATTCATATATTGTGTTACATATTGCAAACTCTATAATTCCAAATTTGTATTCCTATATTGATACATCACAGCAGAAACTGCAAAATGTGTAAATGAAAATGTCCAGATATATTACGTCTGATGGCCCGAAGATAACCGAGCATAACCGAGAATGTTATCTTCTTTGTATTCAGGGTATCGTTAAACTACCTATTCTAAGAATTCTCTTGTCCAAATCAACATTTTCTTCTTTTTACAGGGTGGGGAATGTTTGCTATCTAGTCTCTCAATATGTTGGTGTATTCTAGCCGTTTCTTGTTGAAGTAACTACAAAACATGATACAGTGATGGATGAGGCTTCCCCACAAGTGTGTTCATTCTCCCATGCCACATTTAACATGTGTTTATGGTTTGAGGTAGATTATCTCCCTAGTCCTAATATACCTGTTCCACATGACTGGAGAAAACTTACGGCTGTTGCCGGCCTCTTCTGCGGCTAAGTCCCTTAACGTATTAATCTTCCATGTTGTCAAAGATCAACGGACGCAGGATGGTCAAGTGGGCAACAGAACATTATAGTAATTCAGTTCCTTTGATGACAACAGATTATCTGTAATTGAGACTTCTGACCTACTATGGAGGGATCTGGACAGAAAGGCTGGGTCTCGCAACATTGCGAACCAGGACACATGAGATCAGATGCCCACTTGTACCTTCCATTTTACTTAATCATGAACTTAACTTTTAATGTATATTCCATAATTTGAATCTTAATGTCATTTTAATTCAAGATGTTTTACTGAAGATGACTCTTAGCAAGTTGAAACATGTCTAACACTTGGAGTGGTGGTGGTGGTGGTGGCGGTTCTTGTTTTGAGAGGGTGTACAATTAGGCAACCATCCTCTAATTAACACTCATCCTATAGGATGATGCTGATGTATTGACTTGCAAGGATAATAAATACTGTTTTGGTATTAATGTAAGAAGGGAAGTTTTGTCACCTGATACTGTTACTGTAGCATTGAAACTCCCACGCTGGTCACATCTCCATAAAGTACCAATTACATAGACTTTCTGTTGTATACATTACCTCGGTAGATCAGTTTTCTGTGGCCTTTAGTTGTCCTCATAAACCTAATTTCCCCTTGGTGGTGCTTCATAACTGAACGAGTATTTAGATGAATATTGAATTTTCATGACCGCATTATAACCAAAATTGACTTTCAACCTATTAGGTCATGTTGTGTACGTATAGTACACGTTTTGATGTTAAGTACAGAACAAAAAGGGCCAACTGGACACCAGTGGGATCCGAACTCACAACCTTCCGATTTTGCGTCTGTTCTACCATTTGAGCCATGGTGGCCTATGTCATCTTTGTTTTTATGGAAAGTATCTAAGCTACAAGCCTGGCACTATTCTACTTACCTGGCATAGGGGTTAGCATAATGAACAAGGCGGTTCCCACAGGGTGAGGCCCTTGCATTCCACTTTGCTTGGGTTGACAAGTTTTAGATAATAAATTGCATAGATTGAAAAATACAGCCCACAGTCAAAGATAGTGTCAATAGTACAATATTCAAACACCGACACCATGCATAATTTCCACCCACCTATCATTAACTTGATTGACGTAACACTGATAAAAGAAGAATCCAAAATGTTGAGGCGTCCCATCTTAACGTCGTCATCACAACAGTAACAGACTCAGAATTATTAGCAATCACCGAAAAGGAAACAACTTAATTGTAAAAAAAAAAAAAAAAAAAAGCAGAATAAATTAATAAAACAACTTTTTTTTTCTGACAAAACTTACATTATCAAAAAATTTCCTACAACTAGAATTCAAAACAACTTAAAACAATTTCTTAAAGGTCTAACTTCCCTCTTAAATGACAAAAAAAAAAAAAAATTGAACTAATCAATATGAACCCAGGACTCCCTAAAGCTAGAACACAACCCAAGATCCACAAAACTGACGTCCCCATGAGACCTATCATTAATAGCCCGAGCCCTTTATATAAAACCTCGCAGTACATACAACAGGTTTTCTTTTTAATTACAGGTTTCTAGCCAATAAATCCATTAAGATTAATTGAAAATCTTTTAAAAAAATCTAAGTTCAACCTAACCATGCAATTCACTCTTCCGGTATTAAAAACATGTATCCAAGTATCCCTATAAAAGAAACCATAGATATAATATACAGTAATTTAATAAAGTATAGTTAACTATCCATACAAGAAATTCAGGAAGTTATGTCCATTCTGAAATTGATTCTAAGTAACTGCTTCAGTTTTAATATCATTTCCAACAGAATGGAACCGAAAATCTAATCCCAGTAACCTCCTTGAGGTTGGAAACTATTCTGGTTTAATCTATCTTATTTCCCACCACTGATCTCCTCCTGATGATGATGATGATGATGATGATGATGATGATGATGATGATGATGATGATGATGATGATAATAATAATAATTTATAGCCATTGTAGGACTATACCCCTCTCACAACAGAACCGACAAGAATGGAGAAAGATTAATAAGCTTCTGCGAGAATTTTGAGTTAAAGCTGACGTCAACCCATTCTCTGGCCCTTCCACACAAGAAAACAACCTGGAAATCACCAAATTTTCACTTAGGAGAATTTCAGACAGATCATGTAGCGATTTCTAAAAGAAAACAGAAAGAAATGATGAATTTTAACTCAATAAACTCGGATGACGAGGCACATGGCCTACAACTGAGATGACAAGTTTGGCCCGCGCATTGCCAATGCTCAGATATCTTTCTATAGTCCACTCAGTTTGTAAGGGATGGCTCTTGCATTAAGATTTTCGTACACTAGAAGGTTGACACGAGGTTATGTCGAAGTTTCCCCTTGTTTGACCTTCACACCATGTGTATAGGGTGACTCGGAAATATTTCAAATTTCTTTCAAGCCAGTAGTCAATATGGCAACTAGCAGTGCGCGCATTTCTGTGCACGAAGAATTAGTGAAGTTAATTAACAGTGTTTTAGATAGTGATTCCAACGATAGTGTAAGTAAAGATCTTCAGGAATTATAAGACGATAATTTGTGTGAGGAATTGTTGAGTGTAAATAGTGTTAATGAGTCAGGAAATGTACATATCACTAGTGACTCAGAGAGTGATGATGAGCAAAACCTTCACGCCAGGCCTCCACAACTAATCTATCACACAAGAACATCATTTTAGGTGAATACATGTAGTCATTCACCTTATGAAAAAAATTCACGTTAATATCTTGTATAGTTTTCTTTTAACAATATATTTTACATTGTGCTGCACAAACAGCTTCTCCACTGGTATTTAAATCTGAGTCAGTGTGGCATGCAGGGGTATTTAAATGAGAGTCCATTGTGTTAAAGTGAAAAAGGGTGTCATTGACTCAGATCACCTGACAGACCCAAACTCAGAATAGTCAGAAACACAAGAATTGATCCGGAATTTCTTAAACAAAATTCAAACATTTTCCTTGCAAATATCTCCAACCAAAATCCTTCCAATAGGGGAGAATTAAAATATATATACTCATAGGAACTTCCCGGGTTTTTGGTGTTCTTCCTTGAAATAGCAAACGTAGATGGTGGAACAAGACCTGTGACAAGGCCATAGACCTTCGAATTCAAGCCTGGCAAAAATAGAACAAAACTGGCATGAATTCCTCAAAGTCCAGAAAGAAGTCCCAAAAAATGCAAATATGATCAAAATAAACTAAAAGAAATAGATCAAAATGTCTTGAACAATACAAGAAACTTTTACAAAACATTTGCTGAGGAACTATCAAATTACCAAGCACCTAGTTTGTTTCAAACGCCCGGATGGGCTCCTAGAAACAAATAACAAAGAAAACTGCAAACTACTTCCATGAACTTTTAAACTGCAAACCTCCTGTAGAACAACTATCATTTGAACAACCTACTCCAAATTCAGAACCCCCCTTACTAGAAGAAATCAATCAAATAATCAGTGAACTTAAAAATAACAAAGCCCCTGGGGAAGATAGTATCATTGCTGAAATTTTGAAATTAGGAGGTGAAAGCTTAATTCGGAGAATTCAAGTAATTCTTGAAGACGTCTGAATTATGGAGAAAATTCCTGAAGACTGGAAATGTCCTTAATCATCCACTCCACAAAAAAGGGGATAAAACAGACATTAATAACTACAGAGGATTATCCTTACTATCAGCTGTGTACAAAATTCTCTCCAAAGACCTACTCATCAGACTTGAAAAACAAACTGAACACCTAATTGGCTAATATCGGGCAGGATTTAGATGAGGCATGTCTTAGTGTAGAACAAATTCTCAATCTCAAAACCATCTTGCAAATCTGTAAAACTGACAATCACTGATCACTTTTGTATACTTCAAGAAGACTTATGAATCAGTACACACACACACACACACTATTCCATATTCGAGAAGAATTCAAAGTTGACAAGAAAACAAGAGACTTAATTCATAAGACGCTGACTGGCACAGCATCAAAAGTTAAATTTCAAGGTGAACTTTCTGACCCTTTTGATATTACCACAGGACTTCAAGGAGATGGCTTATCCCCGTTATTGTTCAATCTTGTGCTTGAAAAAGTTATCAGGATATGGGAAAATGACACAAAGGGAATAACTATTGGTGGTAGACTACTCAAAAATACAATTCATTTGCCTTTGCAGATGATCTAGCTATTTTTTCTAACAGACAAGCAGTTTAAGCCCTTGAAAAACATGAAATTGCAGCTAAGACTGGGCTCCAAATATCATATGAAAAACTCAGTACATGGAAGGATCCACTCGTTATCTAGATGGGAAACATCTAAAAACTAAATTCGGCAAAATTAATCAAGTGAATAAGTTCAAGTACCAAGGAGAAGTGATTCAGCCATCAGGCTTGAATCATGAAGCAAATAAGGAGAGGATCTCAGAATTACAGAAGGCCTGTAGACTCACCTGGAACGGATACAACAGAAAAATAAATATCCAGGAATGCAAAATTAAGACGTTACAACTCGGTTATCAAACCTGAAGCACTATATGCCTCGGAAAACTTTATCATTGGAAGCAGATCACTTATTAAAGACATAGTGAAAGAGGAGAGGAAAATCTTTGGTCCAGTCTGCTCAGAGGGAATCTGGATAAAATGGAAGTCTCGGGAACTTTAATCAGCATTCTGAAAAGATCAGACGCAATCAGGAAAAGGCGATTAAAGTTCTATGACCCCATTTTCAGAATGAACGCAGACAGGCTTACCAAAAGGATTCTCAACCTTGTTCTCTCATTGAAAGTCAAGAACAACTGGCCTAGCAAAATAGAAAAAGACCTTTCAGGAAATTGGCATTCCACAGGACCAATAAATCATGGACTGAAGAACGGAGGAAAATGTTCATTGCCTTGATGAAGAGATTTTGGGAGAAGAAAAATCAACATCAGTTAAATAAGTTCTGTCGCGCTGCACAGATGGGCATAACGCAGTATAAAATAATAATAATAATAATGATAAAACCTATTTACAGAAATGTCTTATTCTCATACTTGAACATTGGTGCAATTCCTACTTTTGTCCATTGAGAATACACCTTTCCCAAACCTCATTTGAATTCTGTGACACTTTTTGTTTGGACTCTCTTATCACTTTTTGAAGGTAGGATTGCTGAGTGATCCTATCACTGGCTTCTCATGAAAGTAGTCACTATTCAAATTCTGGCCAGTAAGAGATTTTTGAAATGAAGTCATATCCAAGTGACTTGGATTCTATATAAAACTGAGTTCCTGTAGTGTAATAATAATAATAATAATAATAATAATAAATAATAATAATAATGAGCACAATTGGAAGAAATACATCTCTTTTTTGTACATCTACTTGGGACACCAGAGAGAAAAAAAGGATCATCGGGAGAATTATAGAAAACTTACGGAAGAGTAAGTGCAACATTAGTTGGAGTGCAGAAATCAAGGAAGATACGAGGGAATCACAAATTACAATAGAAGATTTAAATGACAATCTAGAAACTGGCAAATGAATCGCACTACAAACAAAGATCAACAAATGATGGGACGGGTGATTTCATAGAAAGTTATCAGAGAGAATGTAGTAGTACTGGACTGACAGGAAACTGATAAACCCGTGTTATAAAATGGACTGCAGTGTTCAATGAAGGCCACAAAATGTAAATAAATACATAATCAATTAACATCAATATTATTATTTATTTATGTCCCACAAACTACTTTGACAGTTTTTGAAGACATAAAGATGCCGGATATTTGTCCAGCAGTTGTTTTATGTGCCTATAAGATCTACCATCTTTGTAACAGCCTGACTTCTGTAGTCTTGAGTCTAGATTCATGTAAATTTCCAAGTTTGCTTTAATTTTTTATGTGCCTTGCTCTCTTAAGTACATTATTCTACCAAATGCATTTTTTTTCTTTCTTTTTTTCCTTACCTTTCTTATCTTTATAGACTATAGTTTGTTCTGAGATACATGCTCATTATTTCTTGTATTACATCCCTATATGACACCCATTGTAATAACCTGGACCTGCTTGTTCTGTCCATGTTGTAGAACTTCTCTTCCGGACACTCGCAGGAGATCAGGCATGTGCAAATAGGACATTGGAATGGTCAGGTGGCGCTGTTGTCGATGTGTAGTGTGTATTTGACGGGCATCCAGTTGGGAGTATTGTTACTGTTTGGTATTGAAGTGAAGAGTGTCGATTTCACTGCTTTAAAGCATGTTTTCAAAAGGTGATCAGCGTTCGTGGATTAACACGTTGTCCGGGCGCGCGCTACTCCATTCTTTCCTGTGGACCGGCAACAGAAGCACACCTAGTATGAGAAGTAGGATGAAATAGAAATACATGTAACTTTTAAACGACATCAAAATGACCTGTAAATGGTTCTAGGACTCTGTTTTCATTCTTATTTGTCCATCCATCAACCTCACTGTCCTTACTATCACTGGCAACTTCTCTCATATTATTGTCGCTGTCAACAGACTCGTCTGAACTGAATGCCGCACTTTCACTTCCACGCGTATATTTTGATGTTGATGGACACATCTTCACAATCACTTATATTTACACTTTCGCAATCACTAGGGACATCAGGTAAACTATCAGCTTGCAATTCTCCAAATATTTCATCATCGTTCAAGCTATCTTTGCTATGGCGCGCCATGCTGACACCTGACAATACACTCGGTCATGCGGTACTGAGTGTTATGAAACCACAATTCCTGTGCCGAAAGTATTGTCAAGGAAAGAATATATCTATCTAAATTCTCACTCAAGAATGAAGAAATGTGAGAAAACCTTAATTTACGTAGCCAGTCGCCCGCGCATCGGTACAAAACTATGTTAATTAACGTAGCCCGTCATTAATGTGTGAAAATAGAGGTTGATTACATGAAGTCCATGGCGAGAATGTATTACTGTATAGGATGGTTACATGATGGGTCAAGGCGTTTTGTGCAGGTCGGAATGAGGTCTTGGAACCCCCTCCTTACTCACCAGACAAGAGTCCTTGTGACTTTGACCTGTTTCCGAAGTTGAACGAACCCCTTCCAGGCCACCGATTTCCTGATGCGCCATCTGTACTCCGTGCAGTAGGGCGCTCTGTCGCTGTCATCAACAGAGAACTCCTTGCCAACTGTCCCCAACAGCTTCCCTGAACCCCTTCCAGGCCACTAATTTCCTGATGCGCCATCTGTACTCCGTGCAGTACGGCGCTCTGTCGCTGTCATCAACAGAGAACTCCTTGCCAACTGTCCCCAACAGCTTCCCAACTTTTGGTAGAAGGTATTAAACTTTGCAGGTGACTACATTAAAGGAATGTAATGCAGTTGTACTTGTTAGTTCGTTGGATATTTTGTTCTATCAATATTGCCACTACTTTATTTTCTGCCCTCGTATGAGAACTGATAGTGGATCTCTTTGGGATCCAATCAGCCTTCGGGATGAGGGCTTGGCATTTGAAAGAGTGAATTGCAATATCTAATCCCATACTAGAACAGAAATTCAGTTAACATAAGTTATTTTTATTAGCTTCCTTATCTTTTCCACAGCTTCCCATTACTCCCTCATACCTCTTTGTTCTGTTGATAGCCCATGTGTTGAAATGGACCATTTGCTATATTTTATCCATTCTGTTAATGGTAATTGGTCAGTACCTCAATAAATTGGTCCCCTTTATCTGCCGCTTTACATGTTCAGACACTTAATTCTGTTTTAGTCCTTGTAAAACATAGGTAATTAAAATGCAGAACTGCAGCGTAGGTGAGGCTGAAGCCTGGCCTGGCAAGCTATCGTATCTCGCTGGCCGGGCAATACGAGAGCAAGGTAGGGTGGCTGCCTAAATTCGAATGCACTTTAAAAGTACTTTCCTAATTTCTTGTCACAAAGAGGTTCATCATGGAGCAGATTAGGTTTCTCACCACCACTCCAGTACCCACAGTTTTCAGAATTTATGTACTCGCGTAAGTGAAGCCACACTCTGTCCGAGAAGAGAATGATATTGGGATCAATTTGCCCATCGTACACTTCATTCAAAATATATTCAATAAATCTATCCTACACAGAGGATCGCCTGGATCTTACACCATAGTACAATTATAGGGTTTTAACTTGCATAACTCCATAGCCTTTTGTACGGAACCATAAGAAAGTGTAGCTTGCTGAGAAAGATGGCTAATAGTTACTTTAGGAGAATTTTTCAGGCGTTGTCCAATGCCTTGTCAATTTCTTTTCTGTTAGCACTGTACAATGCCTTCTCTTAATATTCCCCATTTCTTGAAATTTACTAACTAATCCATGAACCCTCCCACGACTTGGAATACCTGGGAATTTCTCTTGAAATCTCCTAATAGCATAAGCGTATGTTCTTTTAGTGTTCGAATATTGAATTAACTTTTCTTTTTGCAGTTACCTGGTGCAGCACAATTCAAGCCTCAGCTATTATGTGTGGACAACAGTTTCATCTGTGATACAAGACAGGATAAAGATAATGAACCTCTTCGTACTTGGGTGAGATCTCAGGTAATTTTGTATTCCATCTTTGCAAATATTTGGATAATTTAGAACCAGGAAAATATCGAATTCACTCTTACATGAATGTCTTACCAGTGTTGTTTGTTTCTTTAAAATATAAGATTAAATCGTTACTTAGTGGATGTTTCTTCATCTACTGTTTTCAACTTACAGTGTCTAGCATAATTTAATTTTATTTCTACAGGTCTCTCTTGGGAATCAAGAACCAATATGTTTAGGAAATAATGTAATAATTTTTTATATTCTTACCTTTTTTTCTGTTTATGAAATATTGCAGTAATTTAATCATTTATAACTTACAAATGCAGTAGCTGGTCTTCTGGATTTATATGCAACAAATGGACTGAGATAAAATTCTAAGGAATCAAACTATATTGCAACTGGTTATCAGCTAGTCCTTATTCTTTTGGGCGTTGTGTTAATTATGTTCTTCCATAAGATTTTTCTCAAAATTTATTATTAATTAACATTAATTATTATTAATAATACACCTCGAATAGAGTTTTGCACCAAATGTATTTTGGGTGCTCCTGAAGGATGTATGCTGTGACAGTATTATCAGGTGTACTGTACGTGTAAGCACGACATACAATCTCAGGACAGTTCAGAAGAGGGCACTATAACTGGAACCCTTCGGTACAACAGCCACAGAATGCAGTTTTTTTTTAGCTTGTTCAGTGTGCTGACATGCCTCGACAAGTCATTACAGTATTTGTTCATCGGCACGTTGTTTCATTGAGTCAACAGGCCCCCGTGTGAGGAAAATTGCCCGCTTTTTTATATATATCGTAGTGATGTTCTTAGGACATAGAACTGCTATCATGCAACAAAATGTTGAGGATCATTCTTGCAATGGTCCCCTGTGGTCAACAACGGTATTTGATGGCTTATGAATCTTGACTAGGAAGAGTTAAGAGGGCTGTGTAATGGCTTCGTAGCAGCAGCTGGGAAGGCTGTATTATTCAGACTATCCAAAAAAGTCTCCATAGGGCCTACTAACACTCCTTAATTCTTTGATGAGCATCTTGCTCGTACACCCCACACCGTGATGCCGGGTACAGATGAGTAAGGAAACCCTTGGACTGAAACCTGGCATCTTGTCATCAGGTCTCCTTCACTGATGAGCGCAGAATGTCTGATAATTGTTGGAGGAGGGTATGAAGGGAGTGAAGTAAAGCCAAGAGAGAGAGATATTCACCATACCACAGGTCCAGCAGGAGACGGATCCATCATATCTTGGGCCGGCATTATGTATGGAGGTTGGATGCCACTGACATGTCATTGAGAGCACTCTACGAAGTGTACATTATTGGGACAGTCTTCCAGTCTATTGTTTGACCATGCCGACAACATATTTTAGACATGATTGTTCTGTAAGACTACAATGTCTGCTGGCATGGATCCAATTGAACATGGCTGAGGTCACTTGAAATAGATGTTGTGAGATACAGGAACGCACTTCTCACCCTGGACAACCTCTGGAGGATTGCTATTGAAGAGCAGAACAGCCTCAACCACTAGATGGGTAGCATGCCACAATTGATCAAAGCATGCCTCAAGTGCTACAATGCATATTGTGATTTTATTTTTTTCCAGTTTGCTTTACATTGCACTGACACACATAGGTCATATGAAAACGATGGAATAGGAAAGACCTAGGAATGGGAAGGAAGTGGCCATGGCCTTAATTAAGGTACAGCCCTGGCATTTGCCTGGTGTGAAAATGGGAAACAATCTTCAGGGTTGCCGACAGTGGGGTTCGAACCCACTATCTCCCGGGTGCAAACTCACAGCTGCGCGCTCCTAACTTCGTGGCCAACTCGCCTGGTTAGATTGTGTTTTCCAGGTTTGATAGACAGATGCACTGTGCCAAATGAGGAGTCACATTTTTCATAGGTTGGTTTTTATTTTTCTAAACAATCATGTTATACTTTTTACAAAAAGTGTCTTAAGCGACCTAGTCTCCCAGCAACCGAGGTGGTGCAAAACATTTTTTAAAGGTGTTTTATTAGTTATTAAAGAGGATACTTAGAACGTTACCTACTTCATTTGAAGTATTGATACATACTTTCTTTAATGGTTTCTCCAAACACTTGTTGCATATTATTTCCAATTCTTGAGAAGTCATAACTTTTCAATTTGTCCATACAGAAATTGATTCTCAATAAATTTTGTGTAAATGCAAGAGCTTCTAAATTTATGTTGCTGTCTTGAGTGTGTAACTATTAATGTACTCTATAAAGCTTGATTAATTTTCTTGAATCACATTAGTCATTATTGCTTTTTAATGCTTTACCATTCTAGTACATTTGCCTTTATAATATACACTGTTACATAATTAATTAATTTCAGAATGGTGAGCTGAAAGCTACACACATTGTCATTCAGAGTGATCCTGGTGGTGTGGATGATGGGACTTCTACTCCTAATACTCCTCTTGGAACCATCTCTAATTCATGGAGTGAATCTGCTAGTATGCCTGTTCTGCCAGTGCGATGCAAAGTATGTTAATATATATTCTATTGTGAATTATAAGTGAATTTTTAAAAACTGTTTTACCAAACTGAATTTCTATTTGTTAGAATACAAGCGCTGAACTTCACAAATGCCGATTTGGGTCTGGAGGACGAGGACGGTGCATTAAATTGGGTGATTCTTGGTATACTCCTAGTGAATTTGAGGCTTTGTGTGGCAGAGCATCAAGTAAAGACTGGAAGAGGAGTATCAGGTAACTGGTTCTGCATCATATTTTGATATGTATTATTATTATTATTATTATTATTATATTTATTATTATTATTATTATTATTATTATTATTATTATTGTTGTTGTTGTTGTTGTTGTTGTTGCAGACTAGTTAAGTGTGCTAGCTAGGTTAATTGTACCAACAAGATATGGTTTAGACTATTTTTTTACCTTCCTCAAACAGGGGCATTAAAGCTTAAATAAGAGGGAACTTGAAATAACATTAATTGTAGTTCTAATCTTGATTGTTCTTTCATTTCTAATGTGTATGTGTTACTCGTTTTTGGTAGATAATAAATTTGCAGTATTCATGATTCATGGTGAAAATAAACTTGTCATGGTATTTTGTCTTTAAAAAAAGCCCTATTTAATTTATTGAAATACAGTTGTAGCAACACTTGCCCAAGCTCATTACAGATTGATGTACCATTTACTAGAATGTAGAGGTAACATGATACTGCTTTTCCTCAACACAACACCTTCATACTGTTTATTATAGTATCAATAATCATGATACATGGTGCTTTAGTGTTCCATCTAACTAACAACAGTTAGGCACTTTACACTTATAAATCAACAAAGTGACAATCTTCAGGGTAATGCAATAGAATTCTTTTTGTACAAATTGATCACACGTACTTTTATAAGAGAAAATTTAATTTTAAACTAAAATATGTTCTGGTAGTCTCTGACAATAGGTTGTTTTACGGTTGATCTTGGTCATACTTTACTTCATTTGATTAAATATTGATCAATTTGGTCTTTCTGAAACAGTTGGTTAAATTTTGATTGGTGTTCTTTTTTGCAAATAACTTCATATATTGAAGGGGACTTTAAATAATTCAGGAAACTGTGCCGCCATAAACATTTGAGCTGAAGATAACTAGGCGGAAAACAGCTACATCAGTGTTACAAGATTTGTAATGTAGCTTAATCACTGATCTTCCCTGTCTCAGCACATACATGTGAGATGGTGGTATTAAAAACGACCCAACCTGGAAAAGATCCTATATTCCAAGATACCTTGCAGGGAGTGCTGGTCTTACAATCCATATTTTTATCTCCTGATAAGTGTAACTTGAGCACACTTTATCTGTATTCACATTTTCTGTGTGCTACCTTTTTTTAATTTCATGGCATCTTTTACTTTCTCATTTTGCTAGTATCTAAGGAAGCACAACAGATCTTTCATATGATTGGTTCAAAGTAGATTAGTTTCATGTTCCATATTGATGTTAGATGATTATGGCAAGGGTTTTAGTTCTATGTAATCAATACCAAATTTGCAATTGGCATAGTCATGATTGGTTCAGAACTTAACAGGAACAAAATAACCCTTCAAACACTGATAACGGGACAATATTCTCCAAGCAATTTCGTAAGTAACCAATTCATAGAAAAATATTACAGCTTCAACAATTCTTAACTGCTTTTTGAAAGCTGCATTTCCTGCTAGTGGTGGTCATTCCCAAATAGAATCTGATAGTTCTGACAGCATGGAAGCAGCACAACAGTTAATACAGAAGGTTACAGGATAGAAGTGAACACTTGTATCGAAATTGATTCAGATATTTCAACAGTGTGAAAGTAGGGACACAAACGAGTCTTCAGTTAATCCAAGGGAAGGAGGACAAAAATGTTCTGACGGAAGTGGCAGTGAAGGCAACGCTAATTACAACATTGAAGAAAATATGGAAAGTACAGTGAGGCTCTCGGCTTTGTTAAAGCATTTGAAAGAATTTTATTATGAACAGAACAATGAAAATGATGTAAATTTGATACAGGATTTAATTTCACATAGTGAAAATATCATTGCTAAACCAAAGTGGACAAAACAGACGAACATTAAGGATTTTTCAAGTGCTAATATTTTACTAGATTGCTACGTGTACAAATTGATTTAAAATTTCAAAAACTCGTATGTTAAGTTTTAACATGATGAATGGTAATAGCATAAAGTGTGCTGAATACAGGTTTCCATAGAAGTGTTTTTGTCTCTTTGATACATTGCAGCTGCAGCAGCGCATCTACAACTTTCTCATGTGAGTACAGTACAGTTACAATACTATATACAATTATTTGCGAGGGTTTTTAATGCATACAAAGCACGGGTTATTGTGTTCCAACTTATGTTTAATGGTACCAGTTTCATACCCTCTTTCAGGCGGACACTCCTTCATAACGAACAATTTTTTTGGTCCCGAAGGTGTTCATTATAGAGGTTTTACTATATTGTAAATAATGATCTGATACTCCCTGTTTGCATGGCATACTATATTACCACACCACAAAGTAGCTTTAGCTTGAAATGAATGACTGACACTTTAACACAAAGCTGATATTATGAGAAATAGTAAATCCCTTTAAAATCAAGATACTAGTGTTCAGCATATGCAAGATAATGGGTATCACAACAATATCCAGGTAACATATGAAAATAAAAATATCAAAATTAAATGCCCTCAGACAGGAAATAGATTTCAGAAAGACTGAGGACGGGATATTTCTAATAAACAAGCACAAGGAACAAAGGTTTACGGGTTTTATATATTCAAATAGCACAGGTACATGAGCACATGGAATTCAGTGCAATCCAACAGCATTATCTCCACGATAGACTGGAATACTTTGAGTCGAAGACATGAACTACCTGAAGCTAGCTACAGATTGGTACCAAAAGCACCTTTGGAATTTCATGGGGCTGGTTGATAAACAAAAACAGTGAAAGACCAATATTTGTATAGTCATCGTTATGGTGCTCCACAGGTTGTGGGAGAAAGAGGCGGCAGGACCGTAGGCCTGGACAAATAAATGACCATATAAAAAAGAAAAAACTAATATATTTCCTCTCTCTCTCCTCTCCCCTCCCCCGTAAAATAATATACAGTAGAAGTCTGTTATAGCGAGAATTCATAACAGCGAAATATTTACTCGCTGTAGCGGATTGTCATTTACGATTTTTGTATAAAAGTCCCCCATGCACATTAAAATCATTATAAAACGGCAATCAGTTTGTTCAAAACTTGTGTTTCCGCAGATGATATCCACACTATGGCTTACTTATTATTTTTCGAAATCTGATACTACGTGAAAGTGTATGTTTAATTTCATTCTGAGAAAAACTATAGTACCGTACTTCTCCGAATCCAAGACGAACCCCACTTTTTCCTTCTGAAATTTAAATCAGGCTGAAAAAGTACTTTGTAAAACCATATGAATGCCTTTGTTGTACAGTAGGCCTATGCATTTTTAGACGATGAACATACTTTCGTCATTCTGTTTTTTTTTTCGTTTTTTTTTTCGGCTGCACAATTATTCTTTATTTCCGCGGGTTTTAGGACCATTAACTTGAAATTGGCATCATAATACCGAAGAGAACCCGTTGAAGATTTGCCGGCAATACCTATTCCATGTGTCTCTACAATACGACGATCCATCAGGAAATTATTCTTGCTCTCTATAAAACTGTTACTTTTACTCAGCGTCAGATATAACCGGCTACCGCTCCACGCACGTCTCGCTTGCCAGCTTCGGCCAAATTCAGCGGCCAGAGATGTATAGGTCCAATCGCGGACGTTGAAAGTCAACGAACGAGTTTATTGAGCCACTGTATGGCCATTCTGCTCTTGCATTTTTCGTGCACCTACCTCACAATTTCATCTTCGACATTTTTAAAGCGTCCTTGTTACGGACGACTGAATGCATTTTTTGTACAGTACCGGTACGTATACTTTTAGTTCTTTGTCTTCACACTAACGCCTATGCCGTATTTTCTTGCGGCTGCACAATTATTCTACATATCCGAGTGTTTAGTAAGCCTAACCATTAACTTAAAATTGGCATCATAATATCGACTAGAACCCGTTCAGTATTTGCCGGCAGTACCTTTTCCACGTATCTTTACAATATGACTATCAATCACGAAAATATTCCTGCTGTCTATAAAACTTAATTTTACCAAGCGTCAAGCACAATAGATGCTTTATAACTCTGCCACTAGTGTATCCATGGCCTTTCTAAGAATTCAAAGGTACGCATTTTTTGATGCCATTATGCAGATTTGAGAAACGTTTTTGTAGACTAATAGAACGCCATTCTCTCTTCACTATTTCCTGAGATCCAGTGACGTTACATACAGGCACTGTACAACCGGTTGACGCGGCTAGCGATGTATAGTAAACAGGCGGTCGTTTATTGTCAATGAGTTTTGTACGCGTGTAAAAAGAAGCAGCGTGGTTGCCGCGGTAGTTGCCAGTGGTATCCATTAACTTACTGTTAGGCCGCGAATGCAAGATAACTCTTGAGTTTTCGCATGAGATTCTGAAAAAGAAAAAAAAATCTTGGATTCGGAGAAATACCATACGGTATCACTCCAGAAGTTTCTGTGGCAAACACCTCAGTTTTCTTCTTCAAACGGCGTAACCTAACCGTATATGTATCATGAAAACATATTTGAAATGCATATAGAGAAATTATAACTACCTTGCAAAAAATTTACGTTTTAATAGCCTTTCCGAAATTTAACTAGACGCGAGAGAATACGAAATATCCTTTGAAATCAGTGATGTACTCTGCCATATCTTGAGGTGTATCACATTCTTACTTAATTTCCGTAACTTATAGGATATAACATTAAAATTAAGATATTGTTTACTTCAGAATTTATTTTTAACGAGTTAACAACTGCTATAGGCCACGTTATTTACGCATTTATTGCGAAAACATGTTATCCTCTTTCATTTCGAATTTTCTTTAGAGAACAGCAGTCGACGGGTATTACTAATCAACTCCAACATCGCCTTTGAATGTCAACGAGAGAGCTTGCAAATGCAGAAAGTGAGAAAACTATACCGTACCGAAGATGATCGATCGCATTTTGTTGCAAACGTTTCAGTTTTCTTATTCAAACAGCTTCACCTATCCTAACTTAACCGTACTATACATATGATGAAAACACACTTCAAGCGCCAGTAGAAAAATGATAACCTTCTCACTATTAATTTTTATAATAGCATTTCCATAATTAAACCAGACGCGTGAAAATATAAACCTACCTCTGAAATCAATTAAGCACTCGGCCATATCTCGATGTGTATCCCATTCTTACTTAATTGCAGTATTTAGCCTCAAAATTAAGCGGTAGTTTAGTCAGCCTTAATTTTTAACGAGTTAACAACGGTTATCGGACACGTTATTTACGCATTTATTACAAAAATGTGTTCTCTTTCATTTCGAATTTTCTTTATGAAACAGCAGTCAACGGGTATTACTAATAGACTCAGACATCACCCTTGAATGTCGACGAGAGAACCCGCTAGTGCACATAGCGAGAAAACGATGCCGAAGGTAACCGATCGCATGCAATATTATCGCTGGGGTGCATAAATATTGGTAATGGAAGAAATCGCGCGCGCTTAATCGCTCGTAGTAACGGATGCGTCAGTGATAGGGCTCTCGCTGTAACCGAAGGGCGATACACAGTTTAATATGGGAATTTTGAAGGGGCAGAAAAAATCGTCGCTATAACAGAGTTCTCATTATATACCGTACTTGTTATAGAGGACTTCTACTGTATTAAGTGTTATTGGTGATCATTTAAGTAAATTTTTAACAAGGGCGACAGCCCTCAGACCTTCATTAGTAACAAAGGAGAATTGAGTTTCCCGTTATCCAAGGCCTATGCGCCTTCACATACCGTCATAACTCTACTGAACTCGCGCTGTCCTTTTATTTGCAAGGGAAGCCAATGAAATTGCACATATGAACGGAAGGAATCCCCTTCTGATCAGGAGCTAAGCTTATGCTATAAATACCGTATTTACGCGAAAAATCCCAGCCACCGAAAAATCCCCGTACCCTAACTTTAGGACGGCTGATTTTGAAAAAAATGGTAGCATTGATGCAAATAAAATCTGCACGAACTAAGAAGGCTGATTTTGAAAAAAAAAAATGCTAACATTGATGCAAATAAAACCCGCACCCGAACTTCGTGCCTCAATTTTTAAAAAATGTGCGGGTATTATTCGCGTGAATACGGTACTGACAAAGAACAAGTTAACTTCCAAAAAAAGTATCAGAAAATGAATATTTGGAAAATAGGCTGACACACAGAGAAAGGGGGTGCTGGAAACACCTGAGCAATCCCATAACATCAGACAACAGAAAAGCCTAATGGGGCACAAGGCTCAGTGAAACAGAGGATAACTCCATACTACCTTGTGATTAGAAGGAAGGAAAATTAACACCCAGGAAGTGAAGATACGATCAAATTTTGTAAATCCTAGGTACAAGGCACAGAATTAAGAAGAGTTGAAAAGAAGTTCAACATTTGTACTTTCAGGATAATACACCCATTAGGGTGGTTATATTTGCTGCTTGAAGAAGCTAGAAAGCTTACATGATACAGAATTAATTTAAATAACTAAAATCCCCACATTAAATACTAAATAAGTACAGCATAACCCTAAACTTAACATTCTAAGAGAATTCTGTTATCTCCCTGATGTCACTAGAATTTTGTAGTCGCATGGTTTAGGATGAAGAAACCTATGTTACTTGTTTCCCCAGCATGCTAGCTGCCTTCAGCAGGGTGGAAACCTCATGACTATTATCCAGAAATTCTTCAGCAGGCAACTGGCCTTCCCTTTTATTAATGGCAGACTGGGTTATGTTTGGTTGAATAATGGTCAGTTTGTCACTTATCGTATGGCTTAGTGCTGGTAGTGTCTGAGGACTTGTTCGACTCATCTGGTGCGGGTCTATTTCACGCCTGTGGGCGACCTAGTGTCGGGATGTGGGATGGTGACGCTAAAGAGGTAGCGAGAGGGTGAAACCCGGTGTCGGCATGTAGTCTACTCCTGTTGAATAACATCAAGGGGTCTGCTCAAAGCTTTGCTTCCCATTCCAACTGACGAATGACCTTCAACAGGGTCATATGCCCTCACTCCATATGAACACTGCAGAGAGGTTTGGAATTTAATCCCGGCTTTTGGCACACAATCTACAGATTGGAAATTGTATACCACCACCTCTCCTACCCTGCCAGTCAACATTGTGGTGAAATATTTTTCAACTAATGGGACTCGAATCGGCTAACCACGGTGTCGGGCCATATAGACTTGACGCCTTAATGGTCGTGGCCACCAGGTGGCATGTAAAAATCAATACGAGCAACCCTTAAGTGACCAAAGAGGAAGAGGTGCTAACCTCTGACTATTACATTTCCCACAAAATGAAAGTAAATAAAAGTTCCAATATATTTTTCTAGGTGGCAACCTTAAACAGGAAGGTAGGTATGGGTAGGCTTCAGAACCTCATATTAAGATATTCAGAGTTTTCCACAAGATTTCACTACAGGTAGTAGTTTAGAGTGCTGTCTAATTCTAGGGAGATGCCCTCTTCATGTCACAATCATCAGGCTCACTACAAATTGTAGTTCAGTCCTCACTGTTGTTTCAAACTGCTTTTCTTGCAGGATCATTTTATGTACATAAGGAGATTCTTCCAGCAGTTGTGAATATTTTGAGTGTGTACATTGTAGATTGATGACGTGCTCATGCACGGATAAAAGTCCGAATATAGTTAGTTAATTTTAGAATCAGTAGCAAAGCTAATGGGGAACCTAGGTGCAGATCGTACCTGTTCAATAATTTTCAGAGAATTAGGTAAGGCCTGTAACAGATGTATTAATACGCAGCACATGTATGTGCCCTGGGAGAGAAGAGAAAATTATCATGCACTATTTCAATTCAAAGGATCTATTTGGTGAATTCTGGCACCCAAATTACAGACATTTAGGTTAATTATTTTATTTTTTATATGTTACAATTGGCTTCAGAGTGTACGCTAATTAATTTCATAACAGTAGAATTGAAAGTTTTCAGTGTTCTTTTACTGTTGATTTCGGTCATACGAAGGTCGATCAAATATAAACAGGATTTTTGTTACTGAACATCATCAGTTGGTAGGACTTGCCCCGTGCTTCTACTATGCTTAGGCGGGTCTGTTAGGAGTGGGGAGAGTGTGTTGTCAGATATTTCCCACTGTTTTGCAGCAGTGCTCACAATGTTTGAGCAACAGGTGCACCCTTTCACTGTGCAACGGATAATTATAAAAATTCTTGCTCATGGAGGTGTTGCAGTGGCGGAAATTTGCGGGAGATTGACTGCACAGTTCGGTGATCAAACATTGTCAAGGATGCGTGTGTTTGCGTGGCGTAAAAAGTTCAAGAAAGGACAAGAACGTTTGGAAAATCAGCAACTCAATTGCCGTCCTCGGATCAGCATTGCAGACAAAAAAGTTCGTGCAGTTAAAAGACATTATTGACGACAATCGACGGGCGAGAGTATCAGAAATTGCAGAACAAGTCTGAATCAGTCAAGCAATCATCACAAATGACCTACAGTTCTGTAAATTGTGTTCTATAGGGTCCCTTGCCTTTTGACCGAAAATCTGAA
Organism: Anabrus simplex; assembly: GCF_040414725.1. Classification (NCBI taxonomy): domain Eukaryota; kingdom Metazoa; phylum Arthropoda; class Insecta; order Orthoptera; family Tettigoniidae; genus Anabrus; species Anabrus simplex. Next base: position 654,062,585 of record NC_090265.1, on the reverse strand, counting down.
CTTGAGACATTTGGAGGTCTGTCAGAGGCTTACTGCAAGGTTTGCGGAAGAAGATACATTTTTGAGCCGGATCATCACCTGCGACATAACATGGGTTCACCACTACACTCGCGAATCCAAACAAGCCAGTAAGGAGTGGCAGATGAAAGGAGTGGCAGCACCAGTGAAAGCAAAGACTACACTGTTAGCAGGCAAATTTCTTGCAACCGTTTTTTTTTTGTGAGGCATTTTGCTGTTTTTTTTTTTTTTTAAGAGTGACGTACAATCAATGCTAGTTACTACTGTGAGCTGTTGAAGGCAAGGGTTGCATATCTCTGCAAAAGACTAGACCAGCCGATTCAACACGTCATCCTCCTCCACGACAATGTGCGGCCTCATACTGCAGCTCTGTCTCCAAGCTACAGGAAATGCACTGGACTACAGTTAATCATCTTTCCTACAGCCTGGACTTATCGCCTTGCAATTTCCATTTGTTTGGATGGCTTAAAGAAGCTCTAGCAGGGCAACGATTTGAGGATGACGAGAGTGTGTAAGACTTCGTGCGCAGCTGGCTGGTGACACGACCCTGTTCTTTTTACAATGAGGGCATCGAAAAGCTGCCCATATGCTGTGACATATGCATTTCCAAAGCAGGAAACTGTCGAAAAATATATTGTAATTGCCTTGTGTTTTTCAATAAATGATTTCAGTAAAAAATAAATTCCTGTTTATATTAGATTGCCCCTCTTATTTGTACATACAGTTGATTAATTACCTCCCAGTTATACATTTGTTTAATAAGTCAATAAAATTCATTTTCCTATCAATTTATGAAATCTGGTTGAAAAAAATGGTGAGTTAAATATGTGCACAAATATATAACTATTAATAATGAAAATAGAGAAATTGCAAAAGAAGCAGCTTACTAAATACCACTGGGCATACTAGTTAAAACTCGCACTGAGGCTGTCTGGCCGAGGTGGTAAAGGCATCCTCGATTCACTCAGAAAGACATGGGTTCAATTCGCAATCAGTATGCCCTTCCCGCATCCAGGATGGGTCACGTAAAAGAAATCCTGACTAGTCTCTCAGGGTTCTTGAATATAAATATATATAAAAGTTTTACGTGGGATCAGAGGGAATGCCAATACGTCGAGTAGTATGTTATTTACCAGCTAACTCGATGGACGTCTCCATCAGACGTATCAGTTGACCGCATGAAACCCGAAAATTAATTGCCATAACTCTGAGTTGCCTTACATCATTACAGAAAATCATAATTAAAACCTCGTGTAAAATCTTTAAAACTATTATTTAGAAATCTTAGTAAAAAAAAACATTAAAATTATTAAATTAAAAATTAAATGAATAGTTAACATTTAGTTACCTAAAATATCTTTTAGGGATCCCAGTCTACATTCTCATCTTTTAATCACAATTGAAATGTGTTAAATTATGGTTTTGTTAAGATATTATACTACTCTGTAGAAATCATTCTCTGTCCATGCCCCTGTTTTTAATTGTTCTTATGACACTTCGTTAAAACAAGGTTTTTTTAAGTTGGATTATCACAGGATATATATTTGACATCTCAATATAAGCATCCAGAAAAGTGATGTTTCCTTTTTTCATTATCAAAAAGATCTGTTCTTTATCAATTAAAATTAGCATATTACTCAAAGTTATGCTTAAAATTAACTTCCCTATATAACCTGAATTAATCATTAAGTCTCACGAGGTATTCAGATCCTTTAGTAAGCTTAAATATGAGTATGTGACCTTGTGCGAATCAATTTAAATCATTTGGGAAACATCATTCTTAAAGATATTTGTGATATCAACTGATTTATATTCGTATATAAAGTAGCAATGATCATTCATATTAATCTAAGTATGCCATAATTACTGTATTAGAATGCAGCTTTTCAGAAGAAATCTTAAGTTAACATGACCAAGTAAATGAATACTCCTTCATATAAGGATACCTTTTGATGACTCAATCCTACTAAAATATTCCATGAAGGTTAAAATAAGTCACCATTACCGTAGTATATGGATTGTCGACAACATACGTTATTCAATCATGAATATATATATATATATATATATCATATATATCATATATATCATATATATATGATCCTAATTTGCGTCAATCATCTCCTTTTTCAATTCAAATAGTCTATTTCCATTTTTTATTTCATCGTAGCACATATCTCCATCCAATTCATTTTTCATTTCTTTCATATAACAGCATTACATCTTCATTGCTTGTTTCAAATCATCTCTTCTTATTAAACTCTTCACATATTAACCTCTCTTGACGCACAAGTAATCTTATCCTTGTATATTCTTAAACCATTGGACCAATATCTTCTTACATCATATCCACATTTCTTCTGTCGTTTCCATATCTTGTGTTACCCTAACTTATTATGACAATGTAACATCTATATGTCTCATTTACATATGTCCCCTTCATAGATCTTAACATATCACTCGGATTCTTATTAACCTTGTAAAGTATTCTACTCGTAAGTACTTCATGTCTGCTATGGCATGTCATATTTGGAGAGAATATCCCATTTTCTAACTGGAGTTTGGTTAAATTTATTTACAAAGACTACCCATTCCCTTTATATCGATATAATAATGAAATCACTCGCAAGAATCTGACATAAATTAGGTTATTTTGAGGACTATAATGACACAATATCAAAATTCTAGCTACAATGGATCAACTCGTAACATCTACCAAGCAACATATTTTTATTTAAGAAACTTATCCCTTTTCCTTCGCTTCTGGAATGATTTTTGGCTCGTTCATACTCTGCTGTCATGGGTGATTGTCCTGCTGCATGGCTGGCTATGTAGACATCATCTGCGATGTTGGTTCAGTTCGGGTTTGTCCAGGTAACCTGCCTCCCATCTTTTAGAAAGCCATCGTCATCTTGTCTTGCTCAAATACGAAGATAAGTTATAATTGTGAAATCAGGTGTTGCATGTTAATCATATCAAAGCCTTCTAATATACTGTACAATTATGTTTCCTTTAAGTTTTCTTTGCATGAGATCTAATCTCCATCAGACCTCCAAGATGTCTGTATATACATCACAATAAATATATATATATATGTTATATGGATTTGCTTGATCTATTTTCTAATGGTATCGCACTATTTCGATCATTTGCTTCTCTGGTTAATACTATCTTTATGCCTTCTTTAGTATGGATGATCTCCAAATCTTGTTGCGTTTTAAATGAGAATTACACGCCATATGATTATATTCCGATATCTCCACGTTATATGGACGTTTTATTGCTATTGATATTTTGTTTTCTCAAATTGTCTTCTTTTCTTGATATATTTTTACGTTCCTACTTGCTTCCTAATTGCAATGCGTCTGCTCACTAAGCTAGTCAGTCATTTGTGTTTTTTCTACAGTGTTAGTTTCTTAACAGTTTGAATCCCTGTTTTGTCTTTTACACTGCAATCATGATTATATATATTTCGACATTGCGTTAACCTGAGCTTCTGTGATATTCTATAATGTTATTCACCATGTTTAATTTCGTTGTGGGTAATCTCGTTTATTCCAACTCAACTGAATTTCACTTCTGGAATAGTGGAATGGCACAATCAGGAAGTCAAAAAATTTAAGAAACTAGATTTCCACTTCTGGAGGTCACATGGGCCTGAGGTTCACTCAGCCGTACACCAATAATGAGTACCAGGTTAATTCCTGGAGACAATGATGGCCGGGCGTAGAGCTAACCACTACCCATCAAGTGCTGAGGTTACGGATAGTGTGGAAGCCTTTACCTTCCACCCCTCCCAGGGCCTTCGTGGCCTGTACGGGAATAACTTGACTTTGACTTTGCTGTATTTACTAACGTACCATTGCTAATTCTCTCATTGTCCATAATGAAGCACTTCCACTAAATTTACTATAGTGATAAATATGTAAAGTTATGAACATCATAAAATAATTTGTTTGCAAGCATAGACTAATTCATTAGTTCTTTACTATTTGTTACTCTCCCATCTCCTTTAAAAAACACACCATACTGGCATTGTGAAATTGAATCCCTGGGAATAGCTGTCAGCTGTATATCACACCGCTAGGGTGGACATTAGCGACGGTAACAATTTTTGCTCCGGCTGCTGAGATGGAACAATTTGTTGGAACACGGCAACTTCATCCGGGGAATTCTTTGGAAGCCATTGTGGTAGTCATTCTTCTGCGTAAACTTGTAACATTGTCAACTCACCCACTGCATTCATTATTTTCTACTGTTTTCTTCCCGATGTTTGACGTCTACTCTTAATGGACGTTCTCGGTGTTTCTAGTGTCGTGTGTCATGACTTCCCCAGTACCTTCCCTCTCCAACTGGCTTATATAAGCAGTTTTCTTTGCCTACTACTTGGGGGCATTCTTCAGCTGTTGGAGAGAGGACAAAATGTTTTTATTGTACTGATGTAAATTCTCACATCTGTATGGGACTTATTCTTCGACCACGAAGTATTGCAAACTTCATGACTATGTTCTCGAGTGGTTGTACTCGATTATGTATCCATAAGGGAGCAGCTGGATGTCTAATTCCTTTGTTTGGAATACTGTTTTAAGTTATGTGACATGAACTTTGTGTGTGTCACTATTCTCAAAAATTTCTGGTACTTCAAAATTAGTTTACATTCTTCTACTGTGTAATAGTCTTACCTTGAACTTGTTTATATTTATCCTATTGGACTAAATGCATCTGTTACATCCAGTGTTTTCTGGAACTTGATACTGTAATAGCGCATTACTGTCTACTCAGGTCAGTTCTTATTGTATGCCCAGACATTGTATTTTAAATGCTGATCTTTAATTCATCCACTTATTCTATTGTTTTTCCTATCTTCCCTAATCTCTTATTTGTATTTGTACAGTTGGTTGGGAAACCTGTTCTGTTCATACAATATAAGTTATGCGGATGAAATCTAAATTGTTGCTATCACCGAGCTTTACAATGTTCCCTTTGTGGTTGTGAAAAGTGTTCTAATCTTTTGATATTTTGGTGCTGTACTATTCTAAACTGTTGTGTTTTGTGTTTCAGTAATATCTATTTTTGATTACCGTATAATCCCGAATACCACCCGCCACGGAATAAGATCCGCACCCTAAATTTGAGACGGCAAAATACCGAAACAAAAATAAAAAATCAAATTACTTACATACCTATTTAATTTTCTTCAAATATACCACAAATATAAATTCAAACAGCTTACAGTTAATTAAAAGATCACAAAAAATCATAAATAAAATCAGTCCAATACTCAGATCATTCACAATTCACCTTCCTCACCTGAAGTTTCACCATAGGAACTTTCGTCGCTGGCATCTTTCCAAAATAGTTGTCCACACTACCGTCCACTGAATTTGAAATTCCACATTTCTTAGAACTTTTGGACACTAGATCGTTAGGAATGCGCGCCCACACAGTCTTGATCCAGCTGCATGTTAGTCCCACAGGCCCCTTCACTCGTCTGGTTGGTGTTATGTGGAAAATAAACGGTGAGGACGTTGCCACGGGTGCATTCATTGTCTCCTTCAAATTGTCATTGTTACCAGAAACAGTCAAGCTAAGTCTGTGCAGTGAAGTGTTCACCGTTAAACATGCCTCGACGTCAGAGAAGAACACGCTATCAACAATTGTCGCCGTTTGAGAGGGCTCGGATAATTGGGCTGTGTGAGGCTGGATTATCGCTAAGGACTGTCGCTGCACATATTGGCAGACAGGCATCTACGGTACGTGTATGGCAGCAGTGGTCAAATGAAGGTACCCACACTCGTAGACCTGGCACAGGCCCAGTGCGACAGACAACTGTGAGAGAGGATCACCGCATCATTCGGATGGCCCGGATGGAACCCCCATGCAACAGCAGCGCAAATTCGAGTAGCTGTGGTACCCCACGTTACACAACACACAGTTGGTAATTGCCTGCGTGCAGCTGGCTTACGAGTCAGTGTCCCTGCAGAAGGTGTTCCATTGACCCCACAACAGCGACGTGTAAGGCTGGCCTGGTGTCGAGAAAGATCGACGTGGGTCGACGAATGGCATAGGGTCCTCTTTAGTGATGAATCGCGCTTCTGTCTTGCCCGCAGTGATCGCTAGAATCGTGGGCGCCGACACACCGGGGAGAGGGGCCGCCCTGATCTTATTGTCGGGAGGCACACAGGGCCAACACCAAGCATTATGGTCGGGGGACCTATTTGCTTTAACGTGAAATCACAATTCGTGCTTGTTGAGGGCACTATGACTGCTCGACAGTACATTGATCGTGTACTCAATCCAGTAGTTGTCCCTATGATGGCGAACGTTGCTAGTGGGATGTTTCAGCAGGACAATGGCCGGGTTCACACTGCACACATCTGAGAAGCTCTCCACGACATCTCAACCTTAGAATGACCCGCCAGATCCCCGGACCTAAGTCCTATTGAGCATGTGTGGGACATAATGGTTCGACAACTGGCCAACTGTCCTCAGCCACCCACAACTGGAACAACTGACCCGTGTAGTGCAGAAAGCACAGGCCACAATTCCTCAGGAAGCGATCCAGGGCCTTATTGACTTCATGCCTCGACGAATTCATCAGTGTATTGCAGCTCGTGGTGGGCATATCCTGTATTGATTGTTGTCCAAATTTGCAGTCAGAGGGACCTGAAAGTGTAATCATCGAATCACAACTGAACACTCGTCCTGCATGTTAAATTGCAGCAATGTAGCACCACTCCTTCAGGGTGTTGCAATTTCCATTTTCTTCAGTGCATGTCCCAGTCCGTCTAAACAAGAAAAGAAGGTGGAGAAGAGGAGCGCCCTTACCATGTGCTCCCGCACTTCTCGTGCGAAGGGGAAATCGTGCCCTCCATTTGGAGGCAATGAATCAGTGCCAGCAGGTACTCCTGCTGCTAAACCTGCGTGCTCCCCTCGTAGGACAAAATCCCGTCACTAAAATAAATCGAAGTTCTGGGCGTCAGTCCTACAGTCTGTTGATGACGGGATGGTCGTCGAGCTGTAGATGTTGATATTGATAGTGTTTAGGTTTAAGAGCATCTTGTCGCTTATAACCTAACACTCTTTTAGTCCACACTATGGCACTGTTACAGTGGAATTGTAATTGTTATGACGGGCATCTTGCTGAGCTGCGCCACCCCATTAGCACGTTCGAGATGAGTATAGTCTGTATTCAGCAAACCAATCTCAGACCAGGTCATCATACTGTCTTAAGAAATTTCAGATTATACTCAACACAACGATATTGTGCTTACCAGGCATCACAGTTGGTATTTTTGTTCGTTCTGATACCTGGAAGCAGTTTCAATGCGGGTACTGCTGCCTGTTCTAGCAACAGTGTGTAATGTTCATTTTCCAACTGGCCAGCCTCTTAATATAAGTGATGTAACTGATCTTATAGATCAACTTCCACCTCTATTCCTCTTATCGGACGATTTTAACGCCCATCACCCTGTATGGGACTCTGATACGCCTTGCTCTAGGGGAAGGGAGTTGGAAATATTACTAAGAGAGCTGGATTTACAGTATGTATTTTGAATACAGGTGAACAAACTCATTTCGGCGTACGTTGCGGCACGTACTGTTGCTTAGACCTTAGTGTATGCAGCCGAGCGCTGGTTCCTCTGCGTTGGTGGAATGTACACGCTGATCTCTGTGACTGACCATTTCCCTCTCATTCCTATTTTGTGGAAACAAATCTTTTGAGGCTCCTCCTCAATGGATTCTTAAACGTGCTGATTGGCCAAAGTTCACAGCACTCGCTACCTTTTACTGATGCAATTATCGGAGTGTAGACAGCGATATAACATTCATAATACAAGTTATTCTTGCTGCTGCCGCTGAGAAGTCCATTCCATCCTTTTCAGGGACTCCTCGCCGAAAACTTGTTCGTTGGTGGAATGAAGAAATTGCAGCAGCTATAAAAGAACACCGTTGCGCTCATAAACACTGTCGTTTGCAGCCTACTGTGACCAACTTAGTAACATTTAAAAAACTCTGCGCTGAGGCGAGAATTGTTATTCGACAGAGTAAGAAAGCTTTGTGGGAGATATGTGTCGTCAATAACGTCACATACGCGATCATCTCGTGTGGACTGAACTTAGATGTATTTCGGGTATACAAGGGCCATCTTTAGTACTGGGAATTTCCATTGCAGGCAATATTGTCACAGATTCACCTTCCATTGCTAATCATCTAGCCAGTCATTTCGTGGATGTGTCTGGCTCCAGGAATTACCATTGTGATTTCTTAGCTCTGAAGTGGGAGGCAGAACGTCAACTGAAGTTTTGCCACTCAAGCTTCAGAGGACTATAATGTGCCCTTTACCCAGTGGGAACTCCGCAGGGCCGTGGCACTTTGCAAGGACATGGCTCTCGGATGAGATAATTTCCACAACCAGACGTTGAAACACCTTAGTGGGGATAGTCTTTTATATCTCCTTCGTGTGTTCATCCGAATCCATCACAGTGGCGAGAGGGCATATTAATTCCTGTCCTCAAGTCTGACAAAAATCCTAAATATGCAGGAAGTTACAGACCTGTTCGTCTTAACTGCTTGTGTAAGCTTTCTTTTTAGCAGATGGTGAATCGCAGATTTTCGTGGTGCCTAGAGAAGGGGACTTTTGTCCGAATACCAACGTGGTTTTCGTGGCGCTCGCTCGACCACTGACCACTTGGTACGCCTGGAGAGTTCTATCCAGGATGCTTTTCTCCAAAAACTACATTTGGTGGCTGTTTTCTTTGACTTAGAAAAGGCATATGATACCGCATGGTAATACAGCATAATTTCAGTCCTGCATCAATGAAATTTCTAAGGTAACTTGCCGGTATTCATTGCGAATTTTTTGTCCCTCCATCTATTCCGTGTTCGAGCAGGAAGGGCATATTCGCAATACCATGTTCAGGAATATGGAGTCCCATAGGGATCGGTTCTTAGTGTCACTGTCTTTGCAATTGCCATAAATGGTATTGTCGATGTTGCTGGTTCAGCAGTAATGTAATCGCTATATGTAGACTGTTTTGCTCTGCATTACAACTTACAAAATATGGCCGTCGCTGAGCGACAATTACAGCAAACAATTAGAGTGGCACAGTGGACCTTATAACATGGCTTTTGGTTTTCAATTGCACAGACCTTTGTTGTACACTTGTGCCGGAAGCGCACTCTTCACTCCCACCCTGAGCTTTATTTATGGAATGCCGCTCTTCCGGTAGTTGACACTGTTTTCTTGGGCTCCTTTTCGATAGCAAATTATCGGGGGAGCCACAATTGCTGCAGTTAAAAGCGAAATGCGCTAAGAAACTTAATATCTTGAAGTTTCTTAGGGTCACTACTTTGGGTGGGGTGGGGGGGGAGGGGTCAGACCGCATGGTGCTCCTGCGATTTTTTTAGGGCACATACAACCTGTGACAATAAAGTTTGGTAAATAGTCTTGTACTATCAGCATAGATGAACAATGCACGACAGTGACCTTACTGTCCTTCGAAATAGTCTCCTCCCATAACTTTGCACTCCTGAGATCAGCGATACATGTCCTGAAAACCTTGCAAGAAGGCTTCCTTTGGGATGGTGTTCAAAAGCCTCCCCACGTTTCGTTGGATGTCAGGAATATCGTCAGATCTCTTTCCTTTCAAAGCGAGTTTGATGCGTGACTTTTAGGCTCTGACCTTTTTCCGACGAGGGGATCCTGGAGAATGCCATTCCATGCTTTGCCGTTTCGTTGCAGATTCGTACCTGAGACACCAGGTTTCATCCTCGGTGACAATACAGTTCAAGAAATTTGGTGTCACATCCGCCATTTCGACAAAATCCTATAAAACCTGTAAATGTACCTTTTTCTGATCGTCAGTCAAGTGATGTGGCACAAGACGAGAAACAGCTCTCCTCTTCCCTAACTTCTGGGTAACAATTTGTAGCACAGATTCACAGTTAATCTGCAGTTCATCCCCTATCATGCGCACAGTTAATCGCCGATTGTTCATGATTCACGTCCTCACCTTATTAATGTTTTTGTCACTGAGGGCAGTCGTCGGTCTTCCGCTACGGGGTTGACAGAAACACTTTCTCGGCCTCCTCGGAAACGGGCGAACCACTCGTACACACACTTAAAGGACAGTGCTTGATCACCATGAAGACGTACCAGCATCGCATGCGTTTCTTTTGGTGTCTTGCCAAGCTGAACTTTTGGTAGTTTATGTTTCAGTTCGCAGTTCAGAACCAACGCACTAAAGATACACTCTGTCAAGCAGGTCTTACACAGCACAGACACGTTACTCAACTGAACAACGTTGGGAGAGGTGGTCAAAACCTGCTGCTACGCAGGTGCAGCGTTGTGTGTCGTCAGTGTTGCCAGATCGTTCGTTCTGACTTCATTCACCAAACTCTATTGTCACAGGTTGTATTTTATCAAGGTTAGACTACGGCATTGCTGCATATGGATCAGAAAGGCAAAACGCCCTAGCCCCACTGAATAGCATTCACCACAGCGGAGTTAAGTTCTCAACGGGAGCTTTTCGTCCAAGCCCCATTGCTAGCCAGCTCGCTGAATCTGGTGTGCCGCCTTTACACCTGAGGCGTCAGCAAATGCTTTTCTGTCCTGTGCTGCAAATTTGCAGCAGGTGCCAGTTCACCCGAGCTATCCTTGTGTATTCCATAATAGAAACCGCTGGCTGTACGCTGTTTACCCTTGACCAACGCAGCCAGTTGGAATACGCTTGGATAGCAGTCTCAGGCTATTTGATGTACCTTCAATTTCTTGTCTTGTCAGCCGACCCGGTATAATACCTCTTTGGATAGTACGACGACCTGACATAATTCTAGAATTGCACACCTGCCCGAAGGAAAACACAGACCCTTCCATTTATTGGAGACAGTTCCTGTCCGTTGTTAGCCGGTATCCTGATTCAGTCGTTTTCATGGATGGTTCGAGGGCAGAAGCGGGAGTTGGCTGTGCGTTTGTTAACAATAACAGGTTTCTTTTTCCTCTATCGAAAATCTGTAGTGTGTACACAGCAAAGCTCTATGCCATCTGTAAAGCTCTACGGTACACACTGTCCGATGAGCCCGGCAATTTCTGCTGTGTACAGACTCCTTGAGCGCGCTACAATCTATAAATACATGTCTTCCTCAGCACCCTCTGGTGCAGCGGATCCAGGACTTGCTGGCCGGGTGTTCTGATGCCGGCACCAAAATTAGGTTTATGTGGCTCCCAAGCCACATGGGTGTAGAGGGAAACAGCTGGCTGACAAGGCTGCCAAGGAGGCTGTTACCTTGCCCTCGTTGCCTTAGAGGGTTCCTGCAAGTGACATTCGCTCTCAGCAGACACATCTGGTTATGCCCCATTGGGAGATGGAGTGGCAGGCCACCACACTCCCAAATAAGCTGGAAGCGATAAAAGGAACTATGAAGGTATGGAAGACTTCGTTTCGGGCTTCTCGGAGAGAAGCAGTGGTATTATATCGTCTTTGGATTGGCAGTGGTGTGGTAACACACTCCTACGTACTGAACGGTGAACGTACCCTGGGGTGTACTTGCGGTCATCTAACTGTGGTACACATCCTTGCGGAGTGTGTGGACCTGGTCGTTCTGCGCCGTAGTCTACAACTCCCGAATGCCATTTCCCTCATTCTGCGAGATGACGAGCAGTCAGCAGGCCTCATCATCATCTGAGGAGTTGACAGAGCTGATCAAGAGAGTAGAGGAAGCAAGCCTAGAAATTGGATTACGCCTAAATCGACAGAAAACCAAGTCATGATTGTTGATCATAAGAACAACAGCCCGCATATCAAACAGATTGGAGGGTGTAAAGTTGTACATCAGTATGTATATCTAGGCTCCTTACTATCCAATTCTGGTGGTTCCAAAGATGAAATAAAGTGAAGAATTGAAATAGCAAAGGTAGCGATGATCCGTCTGCGGAAGATCTGGAAAGATAATATCACCATCAATACAAAAACGAAGCTCGTTGAATCTCTAGTCTTCTCAGTCTTCTTATATGGCGCAGAGACGTGGACCATCCTCAAAGGTGATCATGAACGGATAGAAAGCTTTGAAATGTGGTGCTAGAGGAAAATGTTAAGGATCCCTTGGACAGCTCATCGCACAAACACATCATTCCTGAACCAACTTCAGATAAAAGTTTGTTTATCGTGTAAGGTCTCTCGGCAGATTGTACGCTACTTTGGACATATAATGCGCCGAGATGGTAGTCTTCAAAAGCTGATTGTTGAGGGCAAAGTCCAGGGAACCAGGCAACGAGGACGAGTACCAACGCGATGCATTGACATGGTGAAAGGCCCCCTGCAGAGTTCTCTCAGAGCAACCACATTGAAAGCTTTAGATACGGAAGAATGGCGGAGTATGGTTCATTGGCTAGAGGGCTGAATATTATGATAGTCACAATGCCTCAGTCATGAGGCAAAACGAAGAAAAAGTGGCCTTTTTTTATCGTGTGTAGTAATGTATTTTGTATTAGTGTATTTTTTTGTTAACTATGCTTTTATCTAATTAATTGTATTTTGGTTTGTGTTTGTGTTGTTTAGTGTGTTATTTTAACTTCTAATTTGAATTATATATACAGTATCTCTGTACTTTAAGGCAATGCCGTATTCCATTGTAATCGATATTTTCTATAATTTTATTAGAAAATAAGGCATTGCGAATTAGATCCTCTGATAATAGGGAACATGCATAATTTTCAAAGAGATTTTTTTTTTAAAAGTACACCAATGAAATAGTACGTAAATGTATTACATTGTGGTAAGTTGCCTTGTTTTCTACCATTAAAAAAATATTTAATAGTGCCTTTCCGCAACAAGGCGAGTGAAATGGCCTCTGATGTAAGCGGCGCGCTGTGACGTCACGATCCAGTACCGCATGTAGCTCCATCAGCCGTTGCTAATAGCCGATTGTTTATTATTCATGATCGCGAATAACTTTGAAATGACAGAAGAAAGGTTCAAAACAGCACAGTAAGACAATCTACCATGTGCAGATGTCATCATTCTTGAAAAATAGTGACTTTTGTGGCCGCAGAAATTCGCGGATAAAAAGCAAGTTTGTACATGGCGTCTTTTATGTACGTGCAATGTACTGTAACCCATAGTATTAGGATAACAACGAACCTGGATAGATATCGCATCACTTTCAACATTTCCTTCTAGACTGATTCCCATATTAAAGAATAACATTACATTTCCGGGCTTTCAGCATTAGTAAAGTAAGAAATCGGATTTCAGCACTAACGTAAACATATAGGTACTAGTCTGCCTCTGTGGTGTAGTGGTTAATGTGATTAGCTGCCATTCCCGGAGGCCCGGTTTCGATTCCCGGCTCTGCGATGAAAGTTGAAACCAAATAGTACGAGGGCTGGAACGGGGTCTACTCAGCCTCGGGAGGTCAACTGAGTAGAGGGGTTTCAAATCCCACCTCAGCCATCCTCGAAGTGGTTTTTCGTATTTTCCCACTTCTCCTCCAGGCACCCAAGGCCACGGCCGTTTCCTTCCCTCTTCCTTGTCTATCCCTTCCGATCCTCCCAGCCTCCAACAAAGCCCCTGTTGAGCATAGCAGGTGAGGCCGCCTGGGCGAGGTAATGGCCCTCCTCACCAGTTTCATCACCATACCCAAAGTCTCACGTTCCAGGACACTGCCCTTGAAGCGGTAGAGGTGAAATCCCTCGCTGAGTCAGAGAGAAAACCAACCCTGAAGAATAAACTGATTAAGAAAGAAAGAAGGAAAGAAAGAAAGATCATGAGTACTATAGGGCTATAATCTATCATTCCCCCCAAAATATATATTTATGGTTGGGACAGCTAGCCTACCCACTTCCTGGGCCCATGAAAGAGAATCATTAAATATCTTTGTCTAGGGAAAAAGCTAAACATGTTAAAGATAAATATGACTTCATCTAGTCTTCACAAGTCGGGCTGAGTGGTTCAGACGGTTGAGGTGCTGGCCTTCTGACCCCAACTTGGCCGGTTCGATCCTGGTTCAGTCCGGTGGTAGTTGAAGGTGCTCAAATATGTCAGCTTCGTGTCGGAAGATTTACTGGCACGTAAAAGAACTCTTGCAGGACTAAATTCCTGCACATCGGCGTCTCCGAAAACCGTAGAAGTAGTTAGCGGGGCGTAAAGTCAATAACATTAATTACATTTTGCTTTTAACAAGCTGAGCTTATCAGGCAAGAAAAGTGTCCTGGTGACATTTCAGTCGTTCAATATAGGAATGTCTTTGGGTGCTGTGACTTTTTTTTTTTTTTTTTTTTTTTTTTTTGCCATTTGCTTTACGTCACACCGTCACATATAGGTCTTATGGCGACGATGGGACAGGAAAGGCCTAGGAATGGGAACGAAGCGGCCGTGGCCTTAGGTACAGCCTCAGCATTTGTCTGGTGTGAAAAAGGGAAACCATCGAAAACCATCTTCAGGGCTGCCGGCAGTGGAGTTCGAAACCCACTACCTCCCAGATGCGAGCTCACACCTGCGCTCTCCTAACCGCACGGCCAACTCACCCGGTATCTTTACCCTTCGGTTTAGTGACTTGGCTTGTATAACCTAAAACTTAGGCTAAGTTGGATAATATTTTAAACACCAACATCACTATTTTCACCTGTGTGCAATTATGTTATTTCATTAATATTATGATAATTATTATAATTGAGCATTTTTAACTTATAAGACCCCAACAGACAAGCATTGGCTTTTGTGTAGAGTTATACATTTGTTAAATTCACGTTGTTTCCTTTCATGATGTACATGCCTATTTTTTGTTATATTATAGAGTATTTAGATATAGCCTAAATTTCTTTACAAATTAAGCTCTTCAGTAAAGACGTAAATAACTGCCGCATGCCAAGATAAATTGGTAGAATTAGAGCTGTCAAAATGGTTCATAACCCCTTTGATTTATTATTTTGATGTGGATCGCCCAAAACATAGGTTTGGAGAATACTTTAATAATCAGCATTAATTAATGCACTGTTTATTACTTTCTTATTCCAAGATGTAATTGAAGCATTTAAATAAAGCATCATACATTAAAATTTGAAGTTTTACCACTAGAACAGCTGACATGGAAAAGTGAATGAAAATTCAAACAAATTCATCTTACGTTAAAATTTTCAAAAAAATAAACTGTAGACTTCTCCGATATATCACCAGAATTTCTCCGGCTTGCCAAAATCCATTTCTCCCTAGTTTTAGCGTCTTTGGAACATTTATAAACAATTTGTTTGGGATGGTATGCGATGTGCTATTGCACATCAGAACTCTACACCATTTATAAGTTTTTTGCCTCACTGTCTGCGCAGGATTCATTTTAAGTCTAAAATATACCACTCAGATTATTATCCAATGTATAGACCTCGAATTTAACTATACCAGACACTAACATAAAGTAGAAATACGCGAAGTGTATCCTGCTTCTCACAGCACACTGTGTTATTTCGTCTGCTAATTCAGTCAACCTGTACGATGACGTCAGACCAATAAGATCGCGTACTTGCATCACATGACAGTTTCGTACATTTAGATTTTCATCATGTTTGGAGTTATTATTTGTACCTTCTGATCACATTTTTGAATTCTGCATGAAATTTTGAATCAGATTAGTATATTTTAATTAAAACCCCGGATCATGCATGTTCCCTATTTTAATCTATTAATCATTTTTCATCATTTATTTTGAATTCTAGTCAGTATATATATTTTAAAATATTATCCTATAGTTTCGTTACATCTCGTACCATTGTTGTTTAAACACCAATCTTCATTATTCTCAAAGGCAACTCACTAGACCAGGGCCTCTCAAACGCCCAAACTCTCACGCGTGCAGAGCGAGGTGCATAGGCTCTGTGCACTGTGCATCGGTACGCTTCGCCTCAACTCGGCTTGACTCGGATGGTGTAGTGTGCTGAGAGCGACGAAGCGTTTGGTGGTAGACGACGTGTTTATCAGTGAAATAGATAAGCGCACGACAACAACATAATAATGGAGCAACCTGTTTCGAAGAAAGCAAAGACTTCCGAAAGTCCATTTCAATCGAACTGAGAACTTTCGTTTTTTTGTTTTTTGTCTGTCGTGACGATAACGCCAAATGCTTAATCTGTGGGACGATAGGGACGATAATTACGTGCGTAAGAAAATCGTCTGCTGAAAGACACTACAACAGACTACATTCGGAAAATTATTGTGAAATCATAGGAAACGTCAGAGAGAAAGAATTAAGGAAGTTGAAACATCTTGAAGAAGAGCATTCTATATCCACAAATGAGGTTTGTTCCAGTACTGTAGCATTTTCATTGTGGTTACGGGTTCTGCATTTTTTAAAATTATGTTTACATTCCTCTCAAACATGTATGTGTATTTCTAATTCACTTTTTTAAATTTTTTTAATAACACTGGTAACCTTGTCCCATACAACTGAGCGTCTCCGCTCACCACACGTAAACATTTCGCAGTGGGGGAGAAACAGCAGTGAAGGCGAGGAACGCGGAGACAGGCCGAACGGGTGAGACAGGTGTGGGGAGAGAGGAGTGGAGGGGTCTGCACTCTGGTCAACCAAGCGAAGTCGTCTTTGCACCGTGCACAGTGCATGCACCACGCGCATGCACCCTGAGAGGCCCTGCACTAGACCATGGATACAGGCATGGCCTACGTTTATACTACCAATGCAGCCACTGTTATAAACAATTGATGAAAAGAAAGCATAAAACCGTCTCCCCTGTACATTTCCATCCATTGCCATGTAGCCACGTCCATCACAATTTGCAAGCTATCACTGGATGATCTGTAAAACTAGGAGGAATTTTTACATAAAACTTAGTATCTTATATTTAGAAAGCCACAACTTTTCATCTGAGATTTATTTTTTAAAATGACCTTTTTTAGCATGGTCTGCTGTATGTTCCTAGTTCATGAACCATGGGCAACAGCTGAGTGGCCTAGTAAGTGGTCCTGAGAGTTGGGATACCAGTTGCTGTGGAATGGGAGTGGTCATCTCGGACATATTCTGAGTTATGGCCCTCCTTGTGCTCAAGCGGCTAGGACTCTGCAATCCCCCGGTGGTCCATAACCCGTTAGAGGAGAGATCCTCACTTGGACTATGTGCAAGTAGGGTAGCATCCTGCTTCATAAATTTACCGAGCTCAGAACATTTTAAGCAAGCCTCGGACCTATGGTAGTAACAGAGTCCCACTCCCATTTGAGAGGCGAGGAACTCCTTGGAAACAACTTGGCGAACGAAATGGAATTCAATGGGGAGCTATCAATATTAATGGGGCATATGGAAGGAAGAAAGAAAGAAAGTAAGTAGAACTGGCTGAGTCAGCAAAGCTGATGCATCTGGATGTGCTACGAGTAAGCGATATTCGGGTAAGGGGAGATAACGAGGAAGAGATAGATTATAAAGTGTACTTGACGGGTATTAGAAAGGGAAGGACAGAGTCTGGGGTAGGGCTGTTTATCAGGAATACCATTGTACGCAACATAGTTTCTGTTAAGCACGTAAATGAGCGAATGATGTGGGCAGATTTGTCAGTTAGAGGAATTAGGACCAGAATTGTCTCCGTGTATTCACCATGCAAGGGTTCAGATAAGGATGAAGTTGACAAGTTTTATGAAGCATTGAATGACATCGTGGTCAGGGTCAACAGCAAGGATAGAGTAGTGTTAATGTGCGATTTCAATGCGAGAGTTGGGATGAGAACTGACCAATACGGAAGGGTGATTGGTAAATGTGGGGAAGATATAGAAGCTAATGGGAATGGGAAGCGTTTGCTGGACTTCTGTACTAGTATGGGTTTAGCAGTTACGAATACATTCTTCACGCATAAGGCTATTCACAGTTACACATGGGAGGCTAGGGGTACCAGATCCATAATAGACTATATCTTAACCGACTTTGAATTCAGGAAATCTGTTAGGAATGATTTTTCGATGATACAGACCACTATCTGACCTGAAGTGAACTAAGTATCCCTAGGCCTAGGGTAGAGAAAGTGAAATCCGTCTGCAAACGAATAAGGGTAGAAAATCTCGGACGAGGAAATTAGACAGAAGTACATGGATATGATTAGTGAGAGGTTTCGAACAGTAGACAGTAAGCAGGTTCAGGATATAAAAAGTGAATGGGTGGCATACAGGGATGCTGTAACAGAAACAGCAAGGGAATGCCTAAGAACAACTGTGTGTAAAGATGGGAAAAGGCGAACATCTTGGTGGAATGTTGAAATGAGAGCAGCTTGTAAACGTAAAAATAAGGCTTATCAAAATGGCTCCAAACAAGGGCTGAGGCAGACAGGGATTTGTACGTAGATGAAAGGAACAGAGCGAAACTAATAGTTGTTGAATCCAAAAAGAAGTCGTGGGTGGATTTTGGTAATAACCTGGAAAGGCTAGGTCAAGCAGCAGGGAAATCTTTCTAGACAGTAATAAAGAATCTTAGGAAGAAAGGGGAAAAAGGAAATGAACAGTGTTTTGAGTAATTCAAGTGAACTCATAATAGATCCCAGGGAATAACTGGAGAGGTGGAAGGAATATTTTGAACATCTTCTCAATGTAAAAGGAAATCATCATGGTGGTGTTGCGAACAGCCAAGCTCATGGGGAGGAGGAGAATGATGTTGGTGAAATTACGCTTGAGGAAGTGGAAAGGATGGTAAATAAACTCCATTGTCATAAAGCAGCAGGAATAGATGAAATTAGACCTGAAATGGTGAAGTATAGTGGGAAGGCAGGGATGAAATGGCTTCATAGAGTAGTAAAATTAGCATGGCGTGTTGGTAAGGTACCTTCAGATTGGATAAAAGCAGTAATTGCACCTATCTATAAGCAAGGGAGCAGGAAGGATTGCAACAACAAGTATCGAGGTTTCTCATTGATTAGTATACCAGGCAAAGTATTTACTGACATCTTGGAAGGGCGAGTGTCGTGACCTACCTGTCCTGTGAGACGATCTCGTAGGTTGGTCACCAGGCACTTGGATGTTGAAGTATTACCTGTCCTGCCGAGCGGAATGTAGGGAGGTAATTTGTAGGTATGACTCGTCCCGCAACTCCCGAAATAAAAGATGAAATTATTTACCTGTCCTTTATTACTGAGGACAACTACAACTACTATGTACAGTATATTTACAAGTCTGAATGTAATGATCTAAAGAGAGAGCGAGCTTGTTCCACGCGCCTACTGTTCTACTACGCGTCTATCTGAATCTTGCCCTGCGGCACTTGGGCTATGCTCGAAAAGAATATCGTTCTGACAAGTACGAACTACTAGCTGGAAGAAGGCCCCGCGCCATCTTGGCCAGGGATTATATCTCCGCACCTGAACTCAAAGTTCTATCCCTACCTCCTACTAAGGGGTTGGGTTTTACGGCATTACCAAACTGTTCATCCAGTCACTAGCGCCCTCAAGTGGCTATTCTCAATAGTTGTCACAGTAAGTGCTGCTACCTAGGCACTACTGTCTTCTGTCTTACTTTATCCTCATCTTTCCTTGTTTTCCTAAAGCGCATCTGTAATGGCCTTGACTGGCCGTGTACTCAGCTTTGTCTCTTTGTCGGTCGTCCAGCGGGCCGCCTGGCTCGCTGGCATATTAGCTCTGTTTGTTGATACACAGTAAATATCTTGTTGTGATCAACAAGTCTTTCGTAAGCTAGCGCGTTTCACAAACCGCTCTCCAATACTTAACTGAAAGCTTCCTTCTGCTTTCCAATTATTAAATCTAACTATAATTATTATACTTATTATACAGTTACTCAAGTACTACAAGGTGTCTCATGTCGATGACTATCATTATTCTGACACTAATTAATCTCCTCTGACACCTTGAGCTCTAGACTCGGCTGCGAATCCCGGCTGCCTTCCCTGGCAGTCCGCCGGTTCGAGTCCTTGGGAGGTCGGTACACGACAAGAGTGTGATCAGTCGTTGAGAGGAAGTTGGATGAAAACCAGTGTGGTTTCAGACCACAGAGAGGCTGTCAGGGTCAGATTTTCAGTATGTGCAAGGTAATTGAAAAATACTAAGAGAAGAATAGGCAGTTGTGTTTATGCTTCGTAGATCTGGAGAAAGCACATGACAGGGTACCGAGGGAAAAGATGTTCGCTATACTGGGGGACTATGGAATTAAAGGTAGATTATTAAAATCAATTGGAGGCATTTATGTTGACAATTGGGCTTCAGTGAGATTTGATGGTAGAATGAGTTCTTTGTTCAGGGTACTTACAGGGGTTGGACAAGGTTGTAATCTTTCACCTTTGCTGTTCGTAGTTTAGATGGATCATCTGCTGAAAGGTATAAAATAGCAGGGACTGATTCAGTTAGGTGGAAATGTAGTTAGCAGTCTGGCCTATGCTGACGACTTGGTCTTAATATCAGATTTTGCAGAAAGCCTGCAGTCTAATATCTTGGAACTTGAAAATAGGTGCAATGAGTAAGGTATGAAAATTAGCCCCACAAAGACTAAATTGATGTCAGTAGGTAAGAAATTCAACAGAATTGAATCAATCAATTGCTACTGATCTGCATTTAGGGCAGTGGCAGATTCTCTATCTGTTGTTTTCCTAGCCTTTTCTTAAATGATCGCAAAGAAATTGGAAAGTTCTTGAACATCTCCCTTGGTAAGTTATTCCAATCCCTAACTCCCCTTCCTATAAACAAATATTTGCCCCAATTTGTCCTCTTGATTTCCAACTTTATCTTCATACTGTGATCTTTCCTACTTTTAAAGACACCACTCAAACCTGTTCGTGTACTGATGTCCCCCCACGCCATCTCTCCACTGACAGCTCGGAACATACCACTAATCGGATCAAAAATTAGATGGATGGCTTTTCCGGCGTTTGCTCTATTAACCAGCGTTTCGTCTTAGGTCTGACACTAGACTCTTCAGAGTCTGACGCCGGAAAAACCATCCATCTAATTTTTGATCTGATTTTTGATATGCTGTATTGGTGGAAAAGAATCTAATTCCCTCCATGGGAACTTAGAATTTCCACATACCACTAAATCAAGCAGCTCGTCTCATTTCTTCCAAGTCTTCCCAGCCCAAACTTTGGAGCATTTTTGTGACGCTACTCTTTTGTCGGAAATCACCCAGAACAAATCAAGCTGCTTTTCTTTGGATTTTCTCCAGTTCTTGAATCAAGTAATCCTTTGAGGGTCCCATACAGTGGAACCATACTCTAATTGGGGTCTTATCAGAGACTTATATGCCCTCTCCTTTCCATCCTTACTACAACCCCTTAATACCCTCATTACCATGTGCAGAGATCTGTACCCTTTATTAACAATTATATTTATATGAATACCCCAATGAAGGTATTTTCTTATATTAACACCTAGGTACTTACAATGATCTCCAAAAGGAACTTTCATCCTATCAACGCTGTAATTAAAACTCAGAGGACTTTTCCTATTTGTGAAACTCTCAACCTACTGTAACTTGTAACCCTGTTTATCATCATACCATTGCCCACCGTCCATCTCACACTATCGAGATCACCCTGCAGCCGGTCACAATCTTGTAACTTGCTTATTACTCTGTAGAGAATAACATCATCTGCAAACAAGCCTTATCTCTGATTCCACTTCTTTATACATATCATTTATATATAAGAAAACATAAAGGTCCAATAATACTGCCTTAAGGAATTCCCCTCTTAATTATTACAGGGTCAGATAAAGCTTTGCCTACTCTAATTTTCTGTGTTCTGTTTTCTGGAAATATAGCCACCCATTCAGTCACTCTTTTTTCTAGTCCAGTAGCACTCATTTTTGCCAGTAGTCTTCCATGATCTACCCTATCAAATGCCTTAGATAAGTCAATCACAATGCAGTCCATTTGGCCTCCTGAATCCAGGATATCTGCTATATCTTGCTGAAATCCTACAAGCTGAGCTTCAGTGGAATAACCTTTCCTAAACCCAAACTGCCTTCTCTCATACCATTTATTAATTTCACCCACATGTCTAATATAATCAGAAAGATTGCTTTCCCAAAGCTTACATCCAGTGCATGTCAAACTGACTGGCCTGTAATTTTCAGCTTTATGTCTATCACCCTTTTCTTTATATACAGGGGCTACTATAGCAACTCTCCATTCATTTGGTATAGCTCCTTCAACCAAACAATAATCAGATAAGTATTTCAGATATGGTACTATATCCCAATCCATTGCCTTTAGTATATCTCCAGAAATCTTATCAATTCCAGCTGCTTTTCTAGTTTTCAACTTTTGTATCTTACTGTAAATGTCATTGTTACCATAGGTAAATTTTAATACTTCTTTAGTATTACTCACCTCCCCTATCGGGACATTATCCTTGTAACCAACAATCTTTATATACTGCTGACTGAATACTCTGCCTTTTGAAGATCCTTGCATACACACTCCCCTTGTTCATTAATGATTCCTGCCTGGAATGTCCTACTTTGAACCTGTTTCTGCCTTAAAGTACCTATACATACCCTTCCGTTTTTCACTAAAATTTGTATGACCATCAGTTATGCTTGCCATCGTGTTATCCGTAGCTGACTTCTTTGCTAGATTCAATTTCGTAGTAAGTTCCTTCAATTTCTCCTTACTTCCATAACCATTTCTAACTCTCATTCCAACCTGCACCTCCTTAGTCCCTTTACTTCTCTCTTATAATATAGTGGAAGAGCCTCCGTGGCTCAGGCGGCAGCGCGTCGGCCTCTCACCGCTGGATACAGTGGTTCAAATCCCGGTCACTCCATGTGAGATTTGTGCTGGACAAAGCAGAGGCGGGACAGGTTTTTCTCTGGGTACTCCGGTTTTCCCTGTCATCTTTCATTCCAGCAACACACTCTATTATCATTTCATAGCATTTATCAGTCATTAATAATCACCTTGGGAGTTTCGACCCCTTTGTACTAATAGCCTATATCTGTTTCATTCATTACATCCTTGACACGGTCAAAGACTGGAAAACCGGTTGTAGGTTTCCATTTTCAATGATGTTGATGCTTGTTGTTTAAAGGGGCCTAACATCGAAGATCATCGGCCCTGTTTCCATTTTCAATATAGTGGATTACCATTCCTTACCACCTTTAAAGGTACAAACCTTTTTTCACATTCCTCAACAATTGCTTTAAACCCATCCCTGAGTCTGTTTACATTTTTATTTACCATTTTCCAGCGATCATAGTTACTTTTTAAAAACTCCCTCATGCCTGTTTTATCAGCCGTATGGTACTGCCTAATAGTCCTAATTTTAATACCTTCCTTTCTTTCACATTTATTTTTAATTACGACGAAAACAGCTTTGTGATCACTAATACAATCTATTACTATGGTTTCTCTATACAGCTCATCTGGTTTTATCATCACCACATCCAAAATATTCTTCCCTCTAGTTGGTTCCATCACTTTCTGAATCAGCTGCCCTTCCCATATTAACTTATTTGCCATTTGTTGGTCATGCTTCCTCTCATTTGCATTACCTTCCCAATTGACATTTGGTAAATTGAGATCACCCGCTACGATCATGTTCCTTTCCTTATCATTTCCCACATAGCTGATTATCTTATCAAATAATTCTGAATCAGCATCTGCGCTACCTTTTCCCGGCCTGAACACTCCAAAGACATCAAGTTGCCTATTATCTTTAGAGATGAGCCTAACACCCAGAATTTCATGTTTTTCATCCTTAACTTTTTCATAGCTTACAAATTCTTCTTTCACCAGAACGAATATTCACCCTCCTACCATTCCTATCCTATCTCTACAATACACACTGCAGTTCCGTGAGAATATTTCTGCATCCATTGTATCATTTCTCAGCCATAATTCAACTCCTATTACAATATCTGGTAAGTATATATCTATTAAATTAATTCGATTCCTTTGTTTTCAGTGCTTCTCCAGTTGAGCACTAACATTTTTATGTCATCCCTACTTGATTTCCAGTTCCCTGTTCGCTTAACACCGCTCCCTAGGCCACCCTGTTTCCCTGAATGTACCTGCCTATAACCCTTCTAAACAAGTTTCCTACCTTACATGTAACTGCAGTTTAAGTGAAGGCCATCTGAGCGCAGATCCTTGTCTCCTACCCACCCATTAGGATCTAGAAATCTCACTCCCAGTTTTCCACATATCCACTCCACTCCATAGTCTCATTTAAATCCCCAATCACCTTCCAGTCAGTATACCTCCTACACTGTATTCCACTGATAACAATATCTGCTTGTTTAAACTTTATCCGTGCTGCATTTACCAGATTCCACACATCCCCAACTGTGTTGGTACTTATACCTGTTTGCCTTACGTTGTTGGTACCAACGTGAAACACTACCACCTTCTCCTTTCCCTCTTCCTTCTCTTCTACTTTCCTCAACATCTGCCTCAACCTAATTCCAGGATAACACTCTACTCTGGTTGCCTTTCCTCCACACACTTTCCCCACATGTCTAACAATGGAATCCCCCATGACCAGAGCCTCAACCCTACCCACCTCATTTGATCCCCTCCCCTCCTGGTCAGACCTATCTTCTCTCACTGCTACAGAAGGTACTTCCTCCTCCCTTTTCTCCCTCCCATGACCCTGTTCCACCTGTCTTTTCCTTTCCACTACACTACATTTCCCTTTCCTACCTTTTTCCTTCCTCCTACTTCCACACACCTCAGCAACAGTTCCCTGCTCCTCATCTTCCCTCAGTTCTACCTGCAGTGACTCGTACCGATTTCTCACGACACCTGTCCTTAATTCTGATCCTGAACAGAGCCTTTAGCCTGCAATCTCCTTCCCCTTAAAACATTAGACCACCTGTCTTCTACAATTCCCCACATTTCCTTCCCATCCCTCCTTTAGACCTACTGTATCCTGTACATTATTTGAAGGAGGCTACTTCCCTTCCTGTTCTCTGAAAGAATGCTAATTATCTCCCTCAAACTCTCCAACCCCTCCCTCATACTCCTTAATGCCTGGCCACACCCAGAATTCCTACACTTGCACTCCTTAGCTATTATTTACGGAATAATGGGAAGAAAAGGAAAAATAAAGTAACTTATTCTGTGCAAAATAAAAATGAGAGGAAGGAAATATTGCCTATAAAAATGAAAAGAAAGAAATATTGTCTAGATCACACAACAACAAGGTAATTAATATAAGCTACTACTACACTACATTACTACTTAGTTGTAAAATTTTTTTTCCTACAACACCCTAACAGAATGAAAATTGCTCTTAATTACTGAAAACCGAAAGTAATACACAAGAATTAGTCTACACAATTCTAAACTGCAGTTAAGTCTACCCTAATTACTGCAACAGAATTCTAGTAAGAGAGTTAATACAGATACCACAGATACTATACTACACAAATATTTCACGGTAATAGAATAAACACACTAATTTTATAATAAGATTTCTCACAGACACCTCTCCTGAATTCTGATCCTGAACAGAGCCCTTAGCCAGCAATCTCCTTAAACCATTAGACCACCTGTCTTCTACAATTCCCCCATTACAGATTATTACTAAGCGCAACTAAAATGGAAACTGGAATATCAGATTGGTGAGACAAAGCTAGAACAGGTCGATAATTTCAAGTATTTAGGTTGTGTGTTCTCCCAGGATGGTAATATAGTGAGATTGAATCAAGGTGTCATAAAGCTAATGCAGTGAGCTCGCAGTTGCAGTCAACAGTATTCTGTAAGATGGAAGTCATCTCCCAGACAAAACTATCTTTACATCGGTCGGTTTTCAGACCAACTTTGCTGTACGGGAGCGAAAGCTGGGTGGACTCAGGATATCTTATTCGTAAGTTAGTAGTAACAGACATGAAAGTAGCAAGAATGATTGCTGGTACAAGCAGGTGGGAACAATGGCAGGAGGGTGCTCGGAATGAAGAGATGAATGCTAATTTAGGAATGAACTCGATGGATGAAGCTGTACGTATAAACCGGCTTCGGTGTTGGGGACATGTGAGGCGAATGGAGGATAGGTTAACTAGGAGAATAATGGACTCTCTTATGGAGGGTAAGAGAAGTAGAGGTATAGCAAGACGATGATGGTAAATTTAGTTTTTAACTATTTAAAGATAAGAGGTATAGAACTAAATGAGGCCACAACACTAGTTGCAAATTAAGGATTGTGGCAATGTTTAGTAAATTCACAGAGGCTTGCAGACTGAACGCTGAAAGGCATAACCATCTATAATGATAATGTGTGTGTGTGTGTACTGTATGGCAGGCCATACACCGGACGCGTCAAGTCACGTCAGCGACGCAGAGACGTGACGCATCAGAAAGGAGCACAGTGATAAGCAATGGAAAAACAAAAATCGCCGCACACCGGTCTGCGTCTTGATATCATCAGCACCCTGCTGCAGACACGGGCGATAAGACACTGCATGTTCCATTTATATGCGTCATGTCTTAAGCAAACACTTTCTCGTATGGGTCTGTTCCTGCTTTTTCTGAGCAGTGCCAGTGAACACAAGTGCCAGCATGAATGAAGAACAAATCAACATTAAATTAGTGCAATCTATGGAGAAATATCGAATAATATGATTATTTGCTACCAGGACATTTGAATAAGAACAAGGTGGATAAAGCGTGGCATGCAGTGTCCAAAGAATTAAATTTAAATGGTAAGTAACTTACATTCAGTAACATATTTATTAATTAGGTCTATGTACAGTAATGACATGTTTAATTATGTAGGAATAAACCTTTCTTTATCGTCGCCGTAAGACCTATCTGTACCGAGCTCAATAGCTGCAGTCTTTTAAGTGCGGCCAGTATCCAGTATAGGAGATAGTAGGTTCAAACCCCACTGTCGGCAGCCCTGAAAATGGTTTTCCGTGGTTTCCCATTTTCATACCAGGCAAATGCTGGGGCTGTACCTTAATTAAGGCTACGGCCGCTTCCTTCCCACTCCTAGCCCTTCCCTAGCCCATCGTCGCCATAAGACCTATCTGTGTCGGTGCGACGTAAAACTAGCAAAAAAAAAAGACCTATCTGTGTTGGTGCGACGTTAAACAACTAACTAGCAAAAAAAAAAAACCTTTCTTGCACAACCAGAATTACTGATAATGTATAGTGCATATATATTTATATTTATTCTATAGCGTACTTATTCTGCCAAGAAAGGGCTACGTTTGGTTTCATAAAGTAAGAACACAAGTGATTTTTTAATTCAACAGCCTCAACTGTTGCTCTTCTGTTGCAGGGTTGCAATCTTTGCAACACACACATTGTATTGTCAGTATTTTCATCCTTATCTGTTACACTCGGTTCACTAAAAATGCCTTCTTTTAGTCTAATGAAGTTATGCAGGGCACAAATTGCTCGTATTATGTCTATTTTATCAGGTTTGCAGGCTATAGCTGTACCGAGAACTCTAAATTTAAAAACAAGCATTCCAAAACCACATTCTGCACTCTTTCTAGCCCTGCTAAGCCTATAGTTAAAAATCCGCCTTTCATTTGTAAGTTTTCTTCGAGGATAGGGTCTCATGATATTCTTCTGTAATGGGAAAGCTTCATCACCAATGAAAAAATAAGGAAATGGTGAGCAGTGATAATCATCTCTCGGTAGCCTCTTGGGATCAGGTATATTCACTGTTTCTTCCTAAAGCTGAGTTTCGCAACACGCCACTATCACTATTTCTGCCATAGTCGCCAGCTTCTATAACAATGAAAAGCCCATTTGCATCAACCAAGGCTAATAGAACAATAGAAAAATAGCCCTTGTAGTTATAGAAGGATGAGCCACTGTTTCTCGGACACTGGATACGAACGTGTTTCCCGTTTATGGCACCAATGCAGTTAGGCATATTCCAGAGTTCCAAATATCTTTCGAAAATATTCTCCCATAACTCCTTTGAGGGTACAGGCATAAACTCGGGTTGAAGTGTTGTCCCTGCCGAACACACTTCATCCACAATTTTGCCGATTGTTGTTTCTCCTCTTAAACTGAAAGCTCAAGCATCTGAAGCTGTTGCCTGTAGCTAAGTACCTGGAAATAAAGGACCATGAAAACTATTACTGCTAAATTAAATTTTAAAAAGCTTGTAAAAATTATTTTAGCCAAATTAAACTGTTGAAAATTGCACTCGTCTACATACATTCTATAAATTTAATATCATTGAACTGCACTGTTTTTGTTATAAAATGTTCGTTGTGAATTTTTTTTTTTTATATATGTTAATAAGCATTCCTTGGTATAGCTATTGTATGTATAGTCCTACTATAGGGCTCTGCCCTCAAGGACATCTTTTATATGAAATAAAATAAATAAATAAAAATTATTAATAATAATAATAATAATAATAATAAGTGTATTTTCTCATTGCAGTGGCCACCTGTAAAGACAA
Organism: Anabrus simplex; assembly: GCF_040414725.1. Taxonomy (NCBI): domain Eukaryota; kingdom Metazoa; phylum Arthropoda; class Insecta; order Orthoptera; family Tettigoniidae; genus Anabrus; species Anabrus simplex. Next base: position 654,034,214 of record NC_090265.1, on the reverse strand, counting down.
ATGGAGAAACTGTAGGAACTGTTGGTCCAGATACTTAAGACAAGCTCCTACCAGTGGTTCAGCAGCAGCAGTAACCAAAAAGCCCTACTATCTTGCAGGCTACTTGGCGTTTTTGACACCATTTACGAAATCAAGAAGACAAGTGGGAAACGTAGAAAATCCGTATGAAGAGCAGCAATCTGCTGCAGGGGAACAACCATCATCAGTGGCCGTGACAGAAGAAAACGATGAGGAGAATAGTGCTCAAGAAATCATGCAGCCGCTACCTCGAACACGTAGAAGAGATACAAAAAGAAGTGCCACGAAAATGGATATTGACGAAGTTTTCTCTTCATATATTCAGATGAAAGCAAAACGTACGGCTGAAGCGGAGTGTAATAACCCAGATGAGTTGTTTTTCAAAAGCCTGCTACCAGATGTGGCTAAATTATCACCTGCAGCACATTTAAGTTGTTTGTGCAGCAAAAATAAAACATGCTCTACGGATCAGCCAGTAATGTTCAGTGTAGTGTAGTGATAGTCTGTCGTGTCAACCCCAGTTGGAGCTCAGGACTCATTCTTCCGAGGCTCGAACCCTTGACCGGGAACGTAGGAGGAATGGTGTCGCTGAGACATACATTAAAATTATGGGGAAATTATAAGCTAATAGTAATGACTATGTAATGGCAGTAAGGCCAAGGAATCATAATTATAATGCTGGGAGAAGGATATAAGTAAATTAAGAATCATATAAGATTTAAGAGTTTGAAGGCACACCAAAAGCTGTAAGCAACAAGTTGTGTAATTAGAAGTAAGGCTTGGTCGAAGTAGGTGAATCACATGCTGCACCCTGCTGTAGGTGCGTAGTATATCTTCAGAAAAGGTGGGTAGAGAGTGAACGGAAGGAGGCAATTCCGTTTTTGTGTCTCTGTGGACAGTCTCCACAGGATGAGAACTTCGATGGCCTTCTCGAAGGGAGGCGAAAGTTAGTGAAGGTATAAAACAGGGGTACACACCCTGATCGAGGCTTTTTTGGAACAAGTCGACTAGGAGTGCGGGCGGAAGCCTTGTCAGTCAGGTCTCCGACAATAATAATAATAATAATAATAATAATAATAGTAATAAGGTCCAAGTGTGGACCTAGAGTATTCACTTCAATACTTTGACCACGCCAAGTCTTCTATGTTAGCGATATTTGAAGTTGGAAGAGAGATTGTAAATACTGTATATAATTATACATACTCATCAGTCTATTATTAAAGGAAGGTTTTGGGAAACAGAGGACTTCGTCTCTTCACACGTAGCAAATCTCCCAGGCCCATTGAACAACCCCTCATTACCGCTCGGAGGAAGTCAATCTGATTATTCATCATTTCTCGTCGTGGCAAAGCCTGTGTCACGACAGAAAAACTGGTGTGCAGCTGTGGGGTACTGGGTTCGATTCCGCCTCAGTGAAGAAACGGATATTTTAAGAGCCACGCAGAAGAGGCTAGCTCAAGCAAGAAGATTCGCAGATCCGGTCCAGAGCAGCAGACGAGAGACCTACCGTTTCAGCCGATGCAGAAGGAAGCGGACATCAGGACAGGAGAGCAGCAGGAGGCACCTGGAGGAGCTCAACGCCGAGACACCGAGAGAAGACAGCAGATATTCGGGCAGTGGTAAGTACCCACAAGTGTTGTAAATATGGCAGATTCCAATGTACCCAATGATGTGTCAGATAATGTTTCTGACTATGATAGTGCGGGGGATGCACAGGATGGACATTTATACGTGTCAGTTACTGAGGGATACCGGTTAATAGGTCATGAATTTAGTGGTGCTAAACCAGAGCAATTGCGTGAGTTTATTGCTAATGTGGATGCCGCACAGAGTATGATTAAGGATAGGGACCAACCGTTGTTCTTTAAATATATTTTGACAAAGATTACGGGTTCTGCTCGCGAAAAGTTCTTATCTAGATGTGACATAATCAACTTTGAAAGAGCTAAGGAAGCTCTTTGGGAATATTATGGAAAACAGGGCACTTTTGACTTGTATTTGTGTCAATTGTTCCAAAAAAGCCAGGGACCGAAAGAGACGGTGGCCGAGTGGGCCCATCGGATTGAAGAAGTAGCATTGATGTTTCGAAACGCTATCCTAGAAAATGAACCGATAGAATATCGTACAGGGCAACGCAGAATGCTAGTGAAAATCGCGATAGCGGCTTTCACTCAGGGGATTCATACAGCGCGAATACAAGGTAAGCTACAGGATCGTAGCCCTCAAACGTTTGAGGCGGCTGTAGCTATTGCTAGACAAGAAGAAGCCATGATTAATTCCCAGAAGGAGAGAGAGGCACTCCTCAGGAATAGTACAGCTTCTAGAAGAGAAGGCGCGCACACCCAGCCGGTAAGCTACACGAAGGGTCGGTGGCAAGGCAAGGCCACGCAAGGGGCGCAAAAACCTAGTAAATCTCCCCATTATAACAAGGTGCTGCTAATATGCTTTAATTGTAATAAGGAGGGACATATAGCTAGAGATTGTAAGCAGAAGAATCAGAGTTCAAAGGCAAAGGAATCCCTTACTCCTCGAAGAAACTCCACAGGAGAGATAAAATGTAATTATTGCGGAAAGCCAGGCCATTGGGCACGGCAGTGTAGAAAGAAATTAGCTAACCAAAACAGAAATAAAGAGACCGGTAACGAGGTGAACATAGTGTGCACCTCTGGTTACCGACAGAGCGCGAATAAGGTGGGACCGAAATGCTTTAAGTGCAATGAAAGAGGGCACAAAAAGGCAGAGTGCCCAAGTAGAGATTCGAAGCCAGAATTAAGGCGTTGCTACGCTTGCGGCAAGGTTGGCCACCTACAGTGGCAGTGTCGCACCAGATGCGATAGCGAGCCCAAAGATAGGACAGAGCTCTTGCCTAGAAGACAAACTAGGAATATTCAGAGTGGTAACAGTAATAATAATAATAATTCCCGTGATAGAACACGCGAAAAGACGCGGTGTAGAATTTGTAGGCGATGGTCGCATTCAGCTAAAGAGTGCTGGTTTAAAACCGAGAGAGAGGCTTTAAACTAGATAAGGGAGACAAGTCAGGGACGCTTGAGATCTCCCATAAGACCATCAGTCCCAGTAAGGTCGGACAGCAGGAGGAAGGTACCGTATTAATAACGGTAACCGGGCGTAAGCATGCCTTATGATTTTTAATCGATACAGGAAGTGATGTCTCTCTTATTAAGGAAGGTAGTGTTCCTTACGGTGCTTGGGTTAACCGCAAGGAAATTCTGAAGCTAAGAGGCATAACGAAAGGTTCGAAGCAAACCAAAGGAAAAGTTCGAATTCCCGTTGGTGGTAGATGCCCAGACTTCCATGTAGTGGACAACGACTTTAATTTGAAACAAGACGGTATAATTGGAAAGGACGTGTTAAGAGACAGCGTCTTAAATTATAAGGAAGGCTATGCTGTGATAGCAGGAAAAAGATACCCACTAGGGGCGAAAGAAGATATGTGGGTGGTGCTCGAACCAAGAGTGGAGAAAATCGTAGCTATAGAAGTAGACAAACAGTCAGCCGAAGGCTTGATAGAGCAGCAGGAAGTAAAGCCAGGTGTATACCTAGCTGAGTGTTTAACGAAAGCCAAGGATTATGTCGCACTCGTTAGTATGTTGAACACTACTGACAGGGAGTGGCGATTAAAAAGCCCAGTAGTTAAGTTATTGGATATAGAAAGCGAAAATACAGCGGAGGTACACAAGGTTGAAGAAGCCATAGCTGTAAAGGGCGATAGTCAGGCCAAGAGGCCGATCACGCAGAGGGATGATAATAATAATCATAATCAGGAAGGTAAATCCCGAACGCAGCGAATACGGGAGCTGCTTAGAGTAGATCACTTAGCTCCCCAAGACAGGGAGAAAATTTACGCTATCTGTACGGCTTATCAGGATATTTTTCACCTAGAAGGGGATAAATTAACGCATACGAATATACTTCAACATGCTATCCCCACACGCATAGATCAACCCCCAATTCATGTGAGGCAATATAGGTTACCTGAGGCTCAGAAAGAAGAGATAGGTCGCCAGATAAATCAGATGTTACAGGATGATATTACTCCTTCGACTTCTCCATGGTCTAGTCCCATTCTTTTAGTCCCAAAGAAATTAGATGCTTCTGGTAAGCAGAAGTGGAGGGTCGTTGTGGACTACAGACTTTTGAACGACGTCACCATAGGAACTACGTATCCTATTCCATTAATTTCTCAAATATTAGATGCCCTAGGAAAAGCGAAGTATTTTTCCACTATGGATCTGGCCAGTGGATACCATCAGGTATTGCTGAAGCCTGAGGACAGAGAAAAGACAGCATTTTCTGCCTTAGGAAAGCACTATGAATACAAGAGATTAGCCATGGGACTTCGAGACGCGCCAGCAACTTTTACGCGTTTGATGAAAACGGCACTAGCCGGCTTAGAAGGCATTAAATGTTTGGCGTATATGGATGATTTGATTGTGTATGCTAGCTCTGTAGAGGACCACAATCAGAGATTACGTGATGTTTTTCAGAGACTGAGAGAGGTAAATCTCAAATTAGGTCCAGATAAATGCGAATTTATAAGAACGGAGGTAGCTTTCTTAGGACACGTGATTACTAAGGACGGTGTTCAACCTGATGATCGGAAGGTTCAAGCAGTAAGAGTATATCCGCAGCCCACCACTACGAAACAGCTGAAAGGATTTCTAGGCTTGTCAGGCTATTATCGTAGGTTTATTCCGAACTATAGTAAGATAGCGAAACCACTGTACGAGCTGCTTAAGAAGGAAGTACCGTACGAGTGGACGGATAAGCAGGAGCAGGCATTCCAGATCTTAAAGAAAAAGTTAACAGAGAAACCAATATTGCAGTACCCAGACTTTGAGAAACCTTTCATATTGACCACAGACGCTAGTAATGAGGCCTTAGGAGCAGTGCTGTCACAAGGACAGATAGGTAAGGATTTGCCGATAGCTTACGCTAGCAGGACTTTAAATAAGGCTGAAAAGAATTATTCTGTGACAGAGAAAGAATTACTAGCAATTGTTTGGAGTGTGAAGTATTTTAGGCCATATTTGTTCGGCAGGCATTTTACGGTAGTAACAGATCATAAGCCTTTGAAATGGGTATTTAATGTCCAAGACCCATCCTCTAGATTAATTAAATTCCGATTAAAATTAGCAGAGTACGACTTTGAGATAGTGTTAAAGGAAGGCAAACGTAACTGCAACGCAGATGCCTTAAGTAGAATTCCAGTTAGGAATGAAGAGCCTGATCAAGAAGTGCGAGTAGTTAAATCTAGTAATAATAACCAAGAGACTAGTAATGAAGAGTGTGAGGCTAATGACAACTTAGAAGCACCTGTTAGCTCAAATAATAATGCACAACCACGGAGACTCAGCTCTGAGTCCGAGGCCGCCACGGCAGAGGTGACAGAGCCTGAGAGTGAGAGTGGAAGCGAAAAGGGTAGTGATAGGGAGGATGTAACCAGAGAGGCTAGAAACACTAGCCCGGAGCTAACAGAACAAGAGAAATTAGAGATTATTAAGGAATGTCATGAGTCATTAGTATCAGGCCATCAGGGCATATCCAGAACGTATGCCCAGATAAAAGACCACTATCAATGGGAAGGGATGCAAAAGGATGTAGAAAGGTATATACGCTCATGCCCATCGTGTCAAAAGAACAAGATTACCGGGCCTGAAGTAAGGGCAAAGATGGAGATCACAGATACTCCGAAAGCAGTCTTTGAGAAAATAGCACTAGATGTGGTAGGACCTTTAAATGTAACGGAAACAGGAAACAGGTACATACTCACCTGTCAGGACCAGCTGTCTAAGTATTTAATTGCGAGTGCTATGCCGGACCAAAGTGCAGAAACCATAGCACGAACTCTGATTAATAGAGTAATTAGTATATTCGGTATACCAAATATCATACTGACAGATCAGGGTGCAAATTTTATGTCAGATGTTTTTAAGAAGTTATGTAGAATATTGCGAATCAAGAAGGTCCATACAGCGGCATTTTGACCGCAATCTAACAGTAGTTTGGAACGCTCTCATAGGGTGCTGGCAGAATATTTAAGACATTATGTATGCAGTTCACAAGATGACTGGGATAGTTATCTTCCTATGGCAATGTTTGTGTATAACACCACCAAGCACACTAGCACAGGTTATACACCATTTGAGTTAATATTTGGGCGAAAGGCAAATATTCCTGGTGTTCTCCAAAGGAAACCAGAACCAAATTATAATGAATGCCAGAATGTCTTAGACAGTTGACCAGACAACTGCAAGAGAGCCATGAGATAGCTAGAAAGACGTTAATTAAAACCAAAGAACGAGATAAGGAATACTATGATAAGGCTAAGAATGAAGTTTCATTCAAAGTAGGAGATCTCGTGTTGTTACGTAACGATGCCCTACGAAGGGGACGTTCAAGGAAACTTTCTCCACCATATCAAGGTCCTTAGAAGATTACTAAGGTATCGGGAGTGAATTGCACGTTACAGGTAAACAAGCGTGGTAAACAAATTATAGTTCACCAGAATAGACTAAAAATGTACATTAATTAGAGAAGAATGTAAGGTAATGGTTCCTATTTAGGTCGCAGTGAGTTACACTTCTCTCACTCCAATGCCATTGTGGATTATCGTGTACCGCTGATAGAGTTAGTTGAAATACTCTGTCAGGTCGCGTCGAAATCAGGAAAGTACTAGGAATTTTAACCTAAGTAAGAGAGGAACCTAGGAATTTTGGTACAGGAGTACCATTGTGAGTACGTCCTAAGTACCTGTCAGAAGGACTACAGGTGACGAGACTGTATGACCAGATATCAACTCGTCAAAAGGGGAACCGCAGGGTTCGAACTGAGTATGGAAAGAATTAGTTCATAATGAGGATTAAAATTATCTACACTTGCTATGTACACGTTCTGAAAAAGCCTTCACTTACTGTCACTAGAAATTAAATGAGTAAATTAGGTAGCGTTGTATGTAAAAAATAAATGAGATCTGCTTGTAATTATTAAAATCAGAAAGGGCGTGATGCCAAGCCTAGTTCCACTGAAATGAAATTCATTCATGGTACAGAAAAATTTCACAGATAAATGTTTTACCTAATCCATATGATATCTAAATAAGGGTCGTTATCAAGAGGATAACCCCGTGTGGTGTCGGGGATTTATGCAAACAACACTCTACACTTTGGTACTCTTCTTCCCATATAGTTACACAGCCAGAATAACACCACGATTCGAACCTGTCTGTCGTAGGAGGCGACTAAAGGTTCCACTTAGGGAATGGCCTTGTATTTAGTCCTTTATGCACGATTACGGGCGCCCTGAGTGAGGCATGGAACTCAGTGAGGCGGGTTCTGCCTGGGAAATATCACCATTAGGCCGGTGATTTTCCACAACAGTGTGATTCTCGTGGGAGCAGAATCCACTGAAGGGAATTTTCTCACCACGTTGAGAACCGTCCCGTGAGATGTGATTCCAAGGGTACGGAGTACAATCCCATAAAGATCACTTCGGTAGATTCATACCTGTATTTAACTTTAACTTCTGTAACCATTCCTCGAGGTAAATCCTCTGCAGTCTTTAACAGACGCTATTCAAATTCTTAATTGCCAATGATGTCTATCATCTGTCCGTAAGAATAAGGAGAAGTGACGCAGGTACGTCAAACAGGGAGAGAATTTTTGAATGGGCTAATGATGGCTCTAAAATTTTATTAGAGCTGCCCAAGGGTGAAGTTTCACAGGGATATCAGTTACGAAAGGGAATTCGTAAATTTTATTTAAATTACTCACGAGTATGGTAATAGACTAATACAGAGCATAATTACGAGAAGACAAACGTTACAGTAAGACAGTCGGTCACATTAAGTGTGTATTCAGGTACAGATAAACAGTTGAGGGTAGGTTCCACAACACCTAACAGTATAGTGTGTAAGGTACAGTGACAAAGAAAGTGAAAGTCGTGTTTACCTTGCAGGGAGGTGAACGAACCAGGCAGATGGAAGGGATGACAGACCGCGCGACCTGGAGAATACTGGTCGTCACAGTTATGTTGCTAGGGCTGACCATACCCACCAGTCAGTTGGATTTCGAGATGAAACAGTATGAGAATACAGCTGGAATCTATTTTGATTATCAAAGAGAAGTACAATTATACACTGTAGAATGGAAACTGGTTACTTATATTAACCTTACACGTTTGGCAGATCTATTTGTGATAGCCCGTAGAAATTTACAGAAGACTAAAACCCTCTGTATTCAGATAGAAAAGGAAGTACATATTAAGTGCGAACATGAGATAATGTTAGTAGAGCAACAATTTCAAAGGATTCAAGGGATTAAAGACTTAATTAGGAAAATTACTAGGATCGAAACACCGGAAGGCAACGGGAAACGAAGCAAGCGCGGGTTAATAAATGCAATTGGTACCATCGCAAAGACGTTATTTGGTACGCTCGATGACAGTGATGCAATGTATTACGAGGGCAAAATTAAGGAACTAGAACAGGAACAATTGTCCATGATACAAGTAGCAAAAATTCAAATGTTAGTTGTAAAGTCAACTTTGCAATCTGTTAATAATGCTCTGTATGACACCACAGCAAACGAACTCAAACTAAGTGAAAATTTTGAGCAACTTAAGAGTTTCATTCAGAATGAAACAACGGGTATAGATGAGGCTTTTAGACAATCAGAAATACAAATATAATTCAACAAACACTTAATTGAATTGCAAGGATTTCTGATGCAATTGCATGAACATTATCAAATCTTATTAGATAGTATTGTAAGTTCTCAGACAGGCACGGTGAGTGTCCAAGTGTTAAGTCCCGATGATCTAGTAAGGGCATATAAGAAGGCCCAAAGAGATTTCCCTAAGGGTTATGATCTGCCATATGATTTGCAAGCCACTTATGGGTACTTGATTCTGAAAATATCATCAGTGAGTGTATATATAACTCGAGATACTTTGGTGTATATTTTACGCACCCCTCTTACTAACAAAATAAAGTACAATTTGTACCATTGTATACCTTTCCCCTCTCCCACGAAGAGTAATCCAAACCATTTTGTGTATATATCTAATGAAAAACAGTATGTATTAATTGATCAAGAAAGACAGACATATGTAGAATTAAGTGATGAACAGGTGAAACAATGCAAGTGGACTGACAATGGACAGAGATTATGCAAGGCAAATTTTCCTATTAATAATGTAATGTCAAAGGGTAGTTGTATTGTCAAGTTGTTAACTGGTGTTAGTTTTATTCCAGAAGACTGCAAGAAAAGTGTGATGTCGATTTATGAACTCATATGGATACCTGATGATAATATGTATATTTTTGTATTGCCTCATGAAACAAAGGTCACCAGTGTTTGTTAGGATATTACCAGTGATATAAGTTTAAATGGTGTGGGAATAATACAATTCACAGACTTGTGTATAGTTTACAGTCCCACAAGTAAAATTCAGAGTGCAGGTTCAGTGAATACTACAACAAAGGACTTAGTGCCAGAAGTAATGTTAATATATGATTGTTGTGAACAATTAGACAGTGAGATCAAATTAGAAGATGTACCAGAATTAAATAGGGTTACAGTAGGAAGCTTACTGAATCATATAAGCGACCTAAGGTTAGCCAGTCATAAGACTGAGGATGTAGAAGCACTGGTAATGCAGAAAGAAAAGGAATTTAAAATGCAAATGACCCAACAGTGTACAAGTGTATATCAAGTTGTAACTGGTATTATTTTGTTTGCAGTACTTATAATAGTCTGTTGCTGTTACTGTTGTGGTTGCTGTAGAAGGTGTAGATCTTTAAGTAAATGCATAGAAGACAGTAGAGAGCGCTGTCCCAACTTATGTATTTTCCAAAATGTGATCGCTAATGACCACAGAGCTAAGGTCTCTGATGAGGACATTACTGTCCATTTTCAGCATCCTCGACTGGCTGAAAGGGCCCTCAGCCACTCAGGATCGCTGCCGGGATTAGTTACATGAACGCCCTACTATGGGTAGAGCAATTATCAGAGATAACTTGGCACAGCGCACCCACGAACAAGAGCATGGAGACTCTAACAGGATGTAAGAGTAAAAATGAATGCAGAGGTATTGCATTCATTTTTCCCCAAAGGGGGGAGGTGTCGTGTCAACCCCAGTTGGAGCTCAGGACTCATTCTTCCGAGGATCGAACCCTTGACCGGGAACGTAGGAGGAATGGTGTCGCTGAGACATACATTAAAATTATGGGGAAATTATAAGCTAATAGTAATGACTATGTAATGGCAGTAAGGCCAAGGAATCATAATTATAATGCTGGGAGAAGGATATAAGTAAATTAAGAATCATATAAGATTTAAGAGTTTGAAGGCACACCAAAAGCTGTAAGCAACAAGTTGTGTAATTAGAAGTAAGGCTTGGTCGAAGTAGGTGAATCACATGCTGCCACCCTGCTATAGGTGCGTAGTATATCTTCAGAAAAGGTGGGTAGAGAGTGAACGGAAGGAGGCAATTCCGTTTTTGTGTCTCTGTGGACAGTCTCCACAGGATGAGAACTTCGATGGCCTTCTCGAAGGGAGGCGAAAGTTAGTGAAGGTATAAAACAGGGGTACACACCCTGATCGAGGCTTTTTTGGAACAAGTCGACTAGGAGTGCGGGCGGAAGCCTTGTCAGTCAGGTCTCCGACAATAATAATAATAATAATAATAATAGTAATAAGGTCCAAGTGTGGACCTAGAGTATTCACTTCAATACTTTGACCACGCCAAGTCTTCTATGTTAGCGATATTTGAAGTTGGAAGAGAGATTGTAAATACTGTATATAATTATACATACTCATCAGTCTATTATTAAAGGAAGGTTTTGGGAAACAGAGGACTTCGTCTCTTCACACGTAGCAAATCTCCCAGGCCCATTGAACAACCCCTCATTACCGCTCGGAGGAAGTCAATCTGATTATTCATCATTTCTCATCGTGGCAAAGCCTGTGTCACGACAAGTCATTCCCATCCTTCAACTTCCGTATTGCAATATGGTGGTGGACAGACGGACGGCCTCCTCATATACTATTTCACCATTATCGTATGCAGAGAATTTACCAGAAGAAAACGAGGAAGAACGTGGTCACTCATACCGACAAGGCGTAATTACAAAGACAGCACTGTGTGATAAGTGAAAAAGCCAAAACATTGCTCACATATTATTTATATACTTCGTCAATATGAACAGTTTCACAGCTGTGTTCATTATCTAATAAATAATTTAATTTTTTAATAACAAATTATTTTTCTAAGCTTTGAACTTACCTTAGTGTTATACTGTAAGTAGCTTTTCATCACGACTTATAGCCTTCCTGTAGTTTGTCTTGTTTTCTTAATAATGGAGAAATTTTCTAAGGAAGTTCTGTATAGCTTTCGGGCTACATTCGGTAGTATGACTGGAATTTTACCGGATGTTTCAGTAAGTCATGCGCTAAGGTATAAGCACCATGCTGAGCACATGACATATTAAAATCATGAATCCATTTTCTTTTCCTCTTGTTACGCAATTTCAACCACATGTACAGCAAAATATCATCTTCACTCGAGGAGGCCACGTTAACAGCTGATAATGCGTAGCGTATTGATGCAGACACATGCTTCTCCGGTGTGCAGGTACAAGTCTGTATCACGAGTGCGAGAAACAAGCGAGTCGTTTTTCATGTTGCGTTGCAGACTATTGTTTCACGGCGTTATCAGTTATAAATCGCTCACAACTACACAAATGATGTACACTCCAAACTACACTGGAAAAGCCTAAAGAAACTTGTTACAATTAGAAAGGTCCTGGTTATATATAGGATGTTGATGACTCACAGGGAGTAGAATTTTTTTTACAGTTGTTTTAGATGCAAGAGCAGCAGGGTTGCTCAAATTCACATGTAACTATAGACTAAGACTCTCAATATCTTTTACTTAAAAAATTAAAATTAGGGCAAGGAAATTGTTCGGTTTTACCCTGTTTCTGGATACAGGGTGGGAAATTACACAAATGAATACGATATTGTTGCCTTCGTCAGACAAATTTTTGTGAACTTCGGTCTCATCCTATCTTACAACCACATGGAAATGTAAAACTTAGTTTTACTAAAATCAACTACTTACATGTTTTTCTGATATCACAGTATTGCCAAGCATGTCTATTTTCAATTACTGTTCTGATTTTTATGGACCTCATTGACTGTCATAATCCTGTGCTCTTTAGTTTCTACAACATTGATTCTAACTTCACAGATTTGGAGGCCGAAGTCTGCTAACTCTCATAGATGAAGGCATTCTTACACCACATGCCACCAGTTGTACCTGCGCAGCTTGCTGTGATGATGATAATGCGGTAATTCTCTCTCTCTCTTATGTGAATTTGATCTATTGCATGAGATCTAGCTCTGTATTGTATAGATCATAATGGCCTGTATTTTGGATTTTTTCGTACATTTTGCCTCTTGTCATTAACCATGTAAATCTTTCCTCTATATTTCAGAGCCTGGTCCCGAATACATACTACCGTATTTACTCGCGTATTAGATCACACTTGGCTTTTTGAGATGAAGAAAATTTAAAAAAATAATTCTTGCATACAAGAACGCCCAACATAATTCATCAGAGAAGAACTATTCCTCTTCGAAGCGGGTAAAAGCCTTATGCAGCTCAGATAACATCACACAAATTTGTGAATAGTTTTGTCCGTATGACCCAAGCAATGAAAACGCACATCGAAGTCATGCGGTACATCTGTGTTTCGTAGTTAAGAAATGTCTGCCTCCGTAGCATAAGCCTACTGCAGCTCTGATGATGTCGCACAAATAGGTGAATAGTTTCGTGTCCGACCTGCACATTGCAAGCACGCATGAGTTATGTGTATATGTCTGTTTTTTGTAGTTAAGAATGTCTTCCTGCGTAGTGGTTAACACAATCAGCTGCCATTCTTGGGAGCCTGAGTTCGATTCCCGGTAAAATATTGCCAAAGATTTACGAATGGCAGGAAAGTTGATTTGCGGTAAAAATTGTATAGGCAGCTCCCTTCCACTGGGAGCCTGTCTAAAAAAAAAAAAAAAGAGCTGCACCACCTTGGGATGAGGAAAAGTTTACTTTAAGAAATATTCACGGTTGTTACTAGGCCTCTTAATATAGACAGGCGAGATCATTAACAAAGTGATTGTGTAATATCTTATAACTCAAGCCAATATAGGGTTTTTTGGGAGAGAAGTAGGTTCAAATTTTGATAAAAACAATCCAGTCACAATTGTTTTACTCACCAACATACCTAATAATAATAATAATAATATTGATTTTTATGTCCCCGCTTAACTTTCTATGATTTTCGGAGACACCATACGAAACATACTAGGGTATGGGTTAATAAAATATGGGACAAGGAATGTACAAAATTAAACATTATGATAATAAATGCATTACCGCCACACCTGTAGATATCCATAAATGTGGCAAACTTTCCTTATGGCACTATCCAGGCGATACCATACCTAACCTAAACAATGCGGTCTCTCTTGTCATTTACAGCTGTTGAGGTCAATCCTGATGTAATAAATGTAGAGAACAAGCGTGAAATACACTACTTACAAATAAGGGTCCGGCTTTCAACAGCCGCAGTTATCAAAAGAATCCTTCCAGTCACTCTTGTATTAGATTTGGAAATACAACTCATAACATACGCTAATTACTAGCTGGTGGTTTGGCACGCTTTCAACAACACGGCTTTATTCAGGAGTAGTGGCTTCAGCTACACATACACCAGCTGGGAATATCGGAGATAATCTCCAGAAACCATTTGGGAATAGCTTCACACAGTTTGGACTATAGTCGGGAACGAAACTATTTTTAAAAGGTTAAAAAATACGGGACCTTGAATGCTCTCGGTCTCAATTGCAGTGCATGGCTGACGAGATGGCAGTAACGATGTCACCAGTGTTGCCAACTTATATTTTCAAGGTCCGCTAAATACTACTAAACATGCGGTAAAATTCCACCAAAATATCCAATCTCAATTAATGAGCAATAATAATAATAATAATAATGTCTGCATTCACCTGATCTGTGAGTTTCACTGGGATTAACCCCCTGCCTGCGAGCCGGCGAGTTAAAACTTGTAGGCATTTTAGTGCCAGGTGCAAATTAGGCGAATCCCCTACCTTAAGGACCACAGACAAATCAGGCCAGTTCATTATACGGTCTTCCTTCATAGCCTAAATATAAATGCTACTCTCACAGTTTCATTATGTCGTCGTTCATCAATTAAGAGAAAAGTACCCTTTCGTCACCCATTACAAATTTGATACCATGATCTCATAACATCAAATCCAAATAACATATTTTCCTCGTGTGACTGCTAGCTCCTGATAAGAAATAAGGAACAGCTTGGACACAGACTGGAATACAAATTTTTTTTAAACGTAAAATGAATAAAACACTAAATTCCGCTATAACAAATCTAGAATTCCGCCAAAAAATCCGCTGTCCGCTAAATGATATAATTCTCCACCGACAGTCTTCTGATTCCGCCAAATTTAGTGGAAAATCCGCTAAGTTGGCAACACTGGATGTCACTTGGAATGGAGACACGCCGGTGGCAGCGAAATTAGCAGCGCAAGATAATTAAAATTAAAGCAGTGATAGGGTTTACTGTTTGGTAGGCCTACTGACAAATGACTGGCCATCGATTTATTTTGTATCAATATTGCATAACATAATACGATACCCTTACCCCTTTTCTCTACGGGGTCGAGCATGAAGCGAAGCGAAACTTCCTAGCCAGTTTTTACGACCGCATGCCCTTCCTGGTGTCGACCCCATCAGAGGAATTAATGAGATGAAACGAATGACGTGATATGAGTAAAACAGATTATATTTACTTTATATGTAGGCTTAAAGTAGTTCACCATTTGACTTTTTACATTTAGAAATACTGCCTTCAGACGAAAATAGCCTGTATAACTCAAATACATTAAGTTTGTTAAAGGACAGTGTAGAATGTTTGTATGTACAATTTATAGCTTTTTACAGCCTACAAGTCGTGTTCACAGCACAAAATTTGAGGTTATCGCATATTGGACCCCTCTTTACTTTTTTGGCTGTAAAAGTTGGGGGGTAAAGGGGTCTAATACGTGAGTAAATGTGGTATATCTCTTGTTAGAATTTTCATACTGTTTGTTTGCCATTTATTTTAAAATATTTATCATTCATCTGTGTTATAAATTAGTTAGTTGGGCTTTATACCTTCGTTGTTTTTAAGATCTGTGTTGCAGAGATTACCTGTACAGTGGAACCTCAATTATCCTTCCTGGTAACAATGGTTTCCTGGATTATTTGTTCAAATTATGTGGTCCTGCAAGCATCCTAATCAAATCCTGTATGAAAAATCCAACATTATCCTTTCCTCGAAGAAACAGTTGCCTGCTTCAGCCCGCCAAAATTTCAGTCCCGTCAGTGCTAAATCCTTGATCCAAGTACTAACCGTACTTATGGATCTTCGCATTAATATCCCATCATGGGGGTAATTAGAACAAATACCTGAAAAGCAATTAGCAGTGAACTTGCTTAAGGGAGTCATCTTTGCATCGCATTTGCCTGGTATTGTGTGGGAAAACCATGGAAGTCATAAAGCAGTGTGGCCTCAATGTTTGTAAGGAGACAGAGCACATTCAGACAACTGTACTTAAAGACTGAAAGAGTTTAGTCAAATGGTCATACTCATAAAAAAAATGTGTCTAGGTTTAGATGATTGTTTTTGACAGACGTTTTACGATTGTATCTCAGAGCAGGTTTTAGACACTTGTGAGGGCTTTCAGACAGGAATCAAACTTGCTCCTTCCTAACTCGAGTAGAGTATTTTAATATGGTTGGATTACCTTACTCAAGTTTTCAGTGTTTGCAGTTAGTTTGGAAGCTTACTCATGACTTGAGATATATTTACTGCTGTGCCTGCTCATTAAAGATGGGGAATCTGATTCTTTTTATAAGAATCGGTCCATTTGAAACAGTTAACCAAAATTATTTGTCTGTTATGTTCTTTATAACAGCTATTGCTTTAGAAGTCCACAAGTTACAAGAAATGAAATGTTCAAGGTAATTGTTAGCATTATTGACAACCTTTTTAGAAATCATAGTCGAAAAATGCTACAATGCTGTCAGACTAATCTTTTCCAAAGGTAAGTAGGTTAGGAACTACCGATGGTTAACTGTAATTTTTGAAAAATTTACATTCTTCAAAGCTACCATTTGAAACTATATGACAATTGAATATGAAATTTATAGTAGATATGGTATATACAGCCGGCCCCGTGGTGTAGGGGTAGCGTGCCAGCCTCTTACCCGGAGGCCCCGGGTTCAATTCCTGGCCAGGTCAGGGATTTTTACCTGGACCTGAGGGCTGGTTTGAGGTCCACTCAGCCTACGTGTTAAGAATTGAGGAGCTATCTGATGGTGAGATAGCGGCACCAGTCTAGAAAGCCAAGAATAATAGCCGAGAAGCTTTGTCGTGCTGACCACACGACACCTCGTAATCTGCAGGCCTTCGGGCTGAGCAGCGGTTACTTGGTAGGCCACGGCCCTTCAAGGGCTGTACTGCCATGGAGTTTGGTTTGGTATATACATTTTTTTGGCAGTTTGAAGGTGAATATTGTTAGCAGCTCACAATCAGTTCTTTAATTGTAATTCAGTTGTTTTGTGAAGAAATATTTTTAAAATATCTGAAACCAAAATGTAAACGTGACCATGACAGTGAAGTAATCAACCATGGCAAAGCAACAGCTACTGTATGGTTTTTCGAACTTTGTTTGTTCTTAACAACATTCCTTACAATGGTATAACCATGAGGAATAGAATACCTAGTGAGATCAAGATCACTCAGAGTTCAAGCACGCTCCGGCAGAGCGGCGCTAGTGGAGCCAATCACCAACGCTACACGGTCACGTGTTTTAGTGAAGGTTACACTGATAAGCAAATAACCAAATACAACACCCAATTGTTTAGACTCATGAATAATACTGTCAAGAGAGTTATAAATAATATTCTCAGTTCCCATGAAGAAATATCTTAAGAAGAGAATACACAAGATAAAATGGAACATTATGAAAAGCAAAAGCAATATTATGCTTTACATACTTTAAAAAAAAAAAGACTTTTTAAACAGAGTACATTAAACATTCCGTGTTCGTAATTTTCCCTTGCAGGAAATTAATCCTAGCTTTGACTGAGGAAAGTCACATTTAGCTCGCATTAAATTACAAGTTGCATTCTTTATTTGCCTTTTGAGAGACGTTATTGCCTGTTGGACATCAGTAAGAGAACTAGACTGGCCATAAATTTGAATACAACTAGGCTGACCTTGAACGTTACCTCTCACATCGTGATTCTTGTTCCTTATCCTCTTGATACTCTCTTCATTCCTTTTCCTACTGATTGCGTTTCACTATTTTACCTTAGTGGACAGATATTTTGGTAAATCTGAAAAAATATGAGGCACTCCTCCTGGTTATAATTTCTACCTCACACGAGAAAGTTCAAGTTTACACCGTTCACAACAAAACAGTCCGCCTTTAAAAGTTAATTAAACCTTCCGAAAAATGCAGGTCACATTCTGCTTTTGGCTGACAATTGCTCATCTTTCTACGAAATAACTCTTGCCCACTTCGCAAACAGATTTTCTTTTGGCAGTGTAAATAGTAGTCTACCATCAGGCTTCCTCCCGTAATCTAATTAACACCAGGAGCGAAACGGTAAGACATTTTTTTGAATTAATAGAAAACTATTTTATTGCACACACAAAGCACTGGACAAATATTAATACAGATTTTTGGAAAATATCAAAACAAATTCCCTCGATAGGCATCAAAATTGTCACCGTGGCTGCATGCACGTATGCTATTCCCTTCATTGACAATTTGGTGCACATGTTGTTGCAGCTGGTTCGTTGTGACTGCAGCGCCACACTCCGGCGGGGCCACCAACAACTATGTTGTTCGCACTAGGTATTCTATTCGTCATGGTAAAACTTTAAATCTGCTCAACAAAGCAGGTAGCCATGATCGTAGAGGACACCAAAATGTATAAGATAAGCGAAGAAGCCATATTTCATGGTTGTCTTTTGAGGAATTTAGGTGTCCCTCTTGTTCTCATGCTCTTAAATATGTAGAAGAGCTGCTTTTATCTTCTTGTTTTAATGATTCTTTATATCTGCTATCAGTTACACATTGGAGTGACTAAACAGTTCGGAAAAGACTGAAGGTGGCCAATACAAAAGTCATTGAATCAAAATTTCAAGAAGACCTTCTGAGGTTCGGTTATGTTTTATTAAAATCATTGTATTATAAAGATCTCTTGTGTGAGTAAATAATTTCAAATCAGGGCTCTCTAAGTGAAGGAATATGGTACTTGAAGTCATGATACATAGGCTGCCCATTCTAAGACCCATTCAATATGCCTGGTGCACATTTAGGTAGTTTTTCTGTCGAAATGGTTGACAGTATAAGACAGGAATTTTTCACTTGGGGAATGAGAGCTGAATGCCACCTAAGACATAACATGCTTGAGCATATGCAAAATTTTATTTAATATAGAGTGATACATGTTATTAGTTTTTTTAAGCACCATTTCACTGATGAAGTGACTGTAAATTGAAGGGAAGTAGGCCTATATGAACCTTCATAATTTGATTGGGAAATCAGGCATAAATGACTGGTTTTGAAATCAATAATCAGGCATGCATTCTTGGTATATATATTGTAATGATCTATTGTTCACTGAAGTAAGCGGTCAACATTACATAGAAGTGGTCATGCATCACCCCTAAATAATACATCGGCTGCTCAGCCAAGCATGTCATACATCTGTATGTCAGCATACACTCATGGGTAACTATCGCTATCAGCTAAATCAATCATTAAATGATCCCTTTTTAAGTCATAGTTCCAAATAGGCTTGTAACAGTCTTCTCCAAGTGGTATGGTTTTGTGTGGTTCTCTGCCAGGTGATATCAGCAATCTTCCTGATGTCTGTCCCATCTATCTGGTGTTCTTTCTCTAAGCCTCCAGTGTTCTTTCGGACTCCATTCTAGCACCAGCTTTGTCCATTTTTTATCATTGTCGCACAACATAATGCCCACTGCCACCTTAGTGATCAGTTGGATGTCAATTGCTCTTTTCCTATTTTTCCTGGTATAGCCCAGCATTGTCCTTTCCATGACTCTTTGAGCTATCCTAAGTTTTCCTTTCATTGACTTTAGTGTCAAAGTCTCACAACCCTTTTTTTTCAAACAGGAAGAATGCATTGATCAAAAACTGTTTTCTTCAAATTTGCTGGGAATTTGATCTAAAAACAGAGGAGTTCCTTCCAGAAGCTTGCCAGAATAATATATATAAAAATTCCTATTCCTTCAGTCAACATGTTAAGCATGGATTCTAGTCTCAGAGAGTAAATTTCTCGGTGGAATTAGCACGACGATATCTGAATGTGCAGAGAATTGATATGCATACATCTAATAAAATATCAGATGCTAAGTAAACAGGACAATCCTAACTACAAATTACAAGAGTAAATTGCATTGAGAGAGTACCGTATAATCTCGAATACCATCCGCCACTAAATAACACCCGCACCCTTATTTTGAAAGCACAAATTAAAAAAAAAAAAAAAAAAAAAAAGTGAAGTAAAAATTATTTACAATCTTTACTAACACGCATCAAATGATTAGAAAATACAAATAAAAGTAAACAAACATTTCCAGAAT